>NC_092764.1:68358936-69105186 GCF_047496795.1 Chiloscyllium punctatum | reverse complement strand
ACGTGCTGGCGAGATGAGAAGTAGAGAGAGCAGTTGAACACGTGGTTACAGGGATGGGAGAGGAGGGAGGATTCAGACACTTGGATGATTGGGGCTTATTCTGCGGTAGGTGGGACCTTTACAAATGTAATGGTCTACACCTGATCCAGATGGGTACCAATAATCTGGGGGGGATATTTGCTAATGCTCTTCAGGAGGGCTTAAATTAATTCAGCAAGGGGATGAGAACCTGAATTGTAGCTCCAGTGTATAGGAGGTTGAGAGTAATGAAGTTACGAATAAGATTTCAAGGTCGTAAGAGTGTACCGGCAAGCAAGAAGGTGGTTTGAACTGTATCTACTTCAACGCCAGGAGCATCCAGAATAAGGCGGGTGAACTTCCAGCATGGTTGGTACCTGGGACTTCAATGTTGTGGCCATTTCGGAGACATGGATACAGCAGCAACAGGAATGGTTGTTGCAGCTTCCGGAGTTTAGATGTTTCAGTAAGATCAAGGAAGGTAGTAAGAGAGGGGGAGGTGTGGCAAGTGCAGTATTATAGTGGCAGAAAGGATGTTTGATGAGGACTCATGTACTGAGGTAGCATGGGCTGAGGTTAGAAACCAGAAAGGTGAGGGCACCCTGTTGGGAGTTTTCTATTGGCCTCTGAATAGTTCCAAAGATGTAAAGGAAAGGACAGCAAAGATGATTCTGCATAAGAGTGAAAATAACAGGGTAGTTGTTATGGCGGCCTTTAACTTTCCAAATATTGACTGGAAAAGCTATGGTTTGAGTACTTTAGACAGGTCCGTTTTTGTCCAGTGTATGCAGGAGGGTTTCCTGATACAGTATGTAGACAGGCCAACAAGGGGTGAGGCCACATTGGATTTGGTACTAGGTAATGAACCCGGCCAGGTGTTAAATTTGGAGGTAGGTGATCATTTTGGTGATAGTGATCACAATTCAGTTACGTTTACTTCAACAGTGGAAAGGAATTGGTATATATTGCAGGGCAAGAGTTATAGCTGGGGGAAAGGCAATTATGAGGTGATTAGGCAAGATTTATGATGCATAGGATGGGGAAAGAAACTGCAGGGGATGCGCACAACTGAAGTGTGGCGTTTGTTCAACTACTGTGGTACTTGATAAGTATATTCCTGTGCAGCAGGGACGAAGTGGTCAAGCGAGGGTACCACGGTTTACAAAAGAAATTGAATCCCTTGTCAAGAGGAAGAAGGAAGATTATGTTAAGATGAGGCATGAAGGCTCAGCTAGGGTTTTTGAAAGTTACAAATTAGCCAGGAAGGACATAAAGAGAGAGCTAAGAAGAGCCAGGAAGGGACATAAGAAGACTTTGGCAGGTAGGATCAAGGAAAACCCTGAAGCTTTATATTGGTATGTCAGGAATACAAGAAGGACTAGAGTAAGATTTGGGCCAGTCAAGGACAGTAGTTGGAAGTTGTGCATGGATTCTGAGGAGATAGGGGAAAGCTCTGAATGATTATTTTTCGTAGAGTCGATGGGATTGAGGTTCATAAGGAGGAGGTGTTAGCAATTCTGGAAAGTGTGAAAATATTATTATCATCTGGAAAGGAATAATTTGATTAGTAGTAGTCCACTTGGTTTTGTGAAGGTAGTTCATGCCTCACAAACCTTATTGAGTTCTTTGAGAAGGTGACCAAACAGGTAGATGAGGGTAAAACAGTTGATGTGGTGCATATGGATTTCAATAAAGCATTTGATAAGGTTCCCCCACGGTAGGCTACTGCAGGAAATACAGAGGCTTCAGGTGATTAGAGGTTTGGATCAGAAATTGGCTAGCTGAAAGAAGACAGAGGATGGTGGTTGATGGGAAATATGCATCCTGGAGTTCAGTAACTAGTGGTGCACTGCAAAGATCTGTTTTGGGTCCACTGCTGTTTCTCATTTTTATAAATGACCTGGATGAGGGTGTAGAAGGATAAGTTAGTAAATTTGTGGATGACACTAAGGTAGGTGGAGTTGTGGATAGTGACAAAGGATATTGCGGGCTACAGAGGGACATAGATAAGCTGCAGAGCTGGGCAGAGACATGAAAAATTATGAGGTGATTCACTTTGGAAGGAGTAACAGGAATAAGGAATATTGGGCTAATGGTAAGATTCTTGGTAGTGTGGATGAGCAGAGAGATCACTGTGTCTATGTGCATAGATCCCTGGAAGTTGCCAACCAGATTGGTAGGGTTCTTCAGAAGCTGGATAGTGTGTTAGATTTTATTGGTAGAGGGATTGCGTTTTGGAGCCATGAGGTCATGTTGCAGCTGTACAAAACACTGGTGCGGCCAAACTTGGAGTATGGTGTACAGTTCTGGTCACTGCATTATAGAAAGGATGTGTATTTAATCCACTATCCACGTATTGGAAAAGGTACAAAGGAGATTTACCAGGATGTTGCCTGGTGTGGAGGGAAGGTCTTGTGAGGAAAGGCTGAGGAATTTGAGGCTGTTTCATTAGAGAGAAGAAAATTAAGAGGTGACTTAATAGAGACATACAAGATGATTAGAGGATTAGATAGGATGGACAGTGAGAGCCTTTCACCTCAGATGGTGATGGCTAGCCTGAGAGGACATAGCTTTAAATTGAGGGGTGATAGATATAGGACAGATGTCAGAGGTAGGTTCATTAGTCAGTGGTGTGGAATGCCCTGCCTGCAACAGTAGTAGACTAAACAGGTTTAAGGGCATTTAAATGGTCATTGGACAAACATATGTAATAACAATGGAATAGTGTGGGTTAGATGGTCTTCAGGTTGGTTTCACAGGTCGGCACAACAACGAGGGCTGAAGGGCCAGTGCAGCGCCGTTACGTTCAATGATTCCCAAACTGACACAATACAACTAATTGACTCTAACACTCCTGAAGTATACAATACTGCTTTAATTACTACTGAACATTTCCATGAGAGAAATGGCAGCCTGACACCTAATTCTATCCACACAATCATTACATAATTGCTATAAATCTCAAACTAAAACTTTCTGGCTGATTTCAGATTTTCTGAAATCAGATCACTTGAAAAATATTATTAAAATCTGTAACTGTTTCATTTTGGATATGAACTCAACATGAAATCTGACTGATTTCCCTCTAGATCAGAAAGAGAATGAAGTGGAGGAGCTGTCTGATCAGATGGAAAAGCAGGATCGGTTGGTACCTCCAGAGGTAGCCGCGCTTGTCAGTGAAAGTGAGGCCTCTTCAAGACCAACAACAAGCCCAATGTCAGAGGACAAAAAGGAGCCTGAAAACCAAGTAACTGAAAAAGCATTAGAGGCTAAAGGTACAAAACCAATTAAGTAGAATACAACACCAGGTTATAGTGTAATAGGTTTAACTGGAGTTAAACCTGTTGGACTATAACCTGGTGTTGTGTGATTTTTAACTTTGTACACCTCAGTCCAACACTGGTATCTCCAAATTACATAGAATACAGTTAAGTACTCAGTTTAATTTTTATTAAATTGAAAACTTTGCTTAAGTTTAAATATTCATGTTCAGAGAAATTATTCTTGTATGTCAAATCTTTTAAGTTTTGCTTGGTGGATTCTCCCTGATTTCTTTTCTATGAAGTGTGGAGTCTTCTTATGCGAATACACATTAAAAAAAAACTGAGCTCTTAAAGTTTCTCAACTTCTAATAACCTGCAAATTTCTAACTACAGTTTCATGGTATAGAAACTATACAATCTGCAATTCTGCTGAGGCAAGTTATTTCCTGAATTACTTTGAAAAATTCCTTTCTAAGAGCAAAACTGTGCCTGTATCTGACCATTAGATGTCCTTTAAATTGTCCTAAAAATATTTAATCTGCAGATTTTCTTACGTAAAATCAATTGTTAATATTTTGAACTGAATACACTCACAGAATCAGTATCTTATTTTTATTAACACTCGGAGTTTGCAGTCACCTGCTGTGACATACTGAATCAGGTTACTGTTCCAGAAGGATTGTTTGACCTTGCTTTTTTTTAAAGAGTGTCCCTCATAAAACTAATCATGCGTATTGGCCACTATTTTGAAATCCAACCTTTAAAATTGATACTAATGTATATAAGACACACTTCAGCACATCCACTTATATAAGAACTGGCAGCAGGAGTAAACCGTCTGGCCCTTTGAGCCTGCTCCGCCACTCAATAAGATATGGCTGATCTCTTCATGGACTCGGATCGACTTAGCCGCGCTATCTCCATATCCCTTAATTCCTTTATTGTTCAAAATAAAAATTTATCTTTGCTTTAAAACATTTACTGAAGTAGCGTCAACTACTTCCCTGGACAAGGAATTCCATAGATTTACAGCCATCTGGGTGAAGATGTTCTTTTTCAATTCAGCCCTAAATCTGCTTCTTCTAATCTTGAGGCCATGCCCTCTTGTCCTAGTTTCATCTGCCAGTGGAAACATCCTCTCTCCTTCTTTCTTATTGATTCCCTTCATAATTTTATATGTTTCTATAAGATTCCCCCCCCCGCCATTCTTCTGAATTCCAATGAATATAATCCCACTCTACTCAGTCTGTCCTCATCAGCCAACCCCCTCCACCCCGGAATCAACCTAGTCTGCATGCCTCCAGTGCCAGTATGTCCTTTCTCACAGTACATTATTTCTGACTTGGCATGACGAATACAGTTAATCATATTGTTGATTTACCTTGAGTGTTTTTAAACAAAGTTTATAGTTTGTGCTTTTACTGAGGGCCTCCTCTGAACAATGAAGTGATGTAAGGAAGAATCTCTGGTTGTGTATTACACGTGTGAGCAGTTATTCAGTAGTGAGATGGACCATTTTCTTAAGGAGACAGTTTCGAATATGATTTTGGGCACCTGACAATTCCTGATTACTGGTTCAACTGGGACAAAGGAGCAAGGAAGTAATTGATCTTTATCTCGCTATGGGTGTGTTCAAATTGAATTCTTGTTGGTCTAGTTGAAATGTGCTCTGACTGGATCAAGAGAAGTAGGGAAGAGTGGGGAAAGGGATAACAATTTTGATTGGGGAACTAATGAAAATAGAAAGTGCTCTGGTAAGTGGCAATATTGTGATTAGGATAACTGGTGGTTGTTTTTGACCAACACAGACTCAATGGGCCAAAAAACCTTTTCCTGTGCTGTCGGCCTCTATGATTGTATTGTTTTGAAAAGTCCATGCCTGCACTCCTGATTAAAGTTTCATGTGTAAGATTAAAGAAGCTAAGGAAGTTATTTTGTGAAAAAGGAGATTTACTTGAAATATTTGTGTATTTGGTGCAGCAGAGAAAACAGATGCTTTTATCAATGTGGGCGTTGGAGAACTGGAAGTTACTCCTGTATCCATGGCTATTGGCAGGTACCTCGGACTTGACCTGTCCCCTGAGGGATGTGCTGCTCGAAACCGCAGAGGCATTGCCATCATAGTACATGGAGCTCCTGCCGCAGGTACAAGTAAATTCCATCATGAGCCCACAGTCCACAGCACATTATTAAATTAACAACTCAAATTAGACATAATCTGTAAGTTATCAGTAATTCCATCCAAATCCTTTTTGTTCTGCTTATGGGTATATTATAGGATCCTCTTCCTTTCCTATCAATTTCATATTTCCAGCTCCATAAGTACATTTTCTAATATTTGTTCGCATTACAATCTTTTGGCATTTAATCTGCACCACTATGTAAAATGGCAAAAGAATATTAAACGCTTAAAACAAGTATTATTACAATTTACATGTTCTTCTGGTACTCAGTATTTGACTCCAGTTTTCCTAAACTGAATCAGTCACATTTGCCTGCATTTTGTCCATACCCCTCTAATCACAGGGTTATCGAAATGTCTTTCAAATATTGTATTTGTACTCACCTGCGCTACTTTCTCTGGCAGACCGTTCCATATACGCACCAACCTCTATGAGAAAAAGTTGTCCTTCAGGTCCCTTTTAAATCTTTCCCCACTCACCTTAAAACTATGCCCTCTCCTATTCTGGGGAAAAGGCCTTTGCTATTCACCTTGTCCATACACCTTATGATTTTGCAAACCTCTATAAGATCACTTTTCAGCCTCTTATGTTCCAGGAAACAAATCCCAGCCTATACTTTGGGGTGGCACACTGGCTCAATGGCTCAGTGGTTAGCACAGATTCAATTCCAGCCTCAGGCAACTGTCTATGTGGAATGTGCACATTCTCCCCGTGTCTGTGTGGGTTTTGTCCTGGTGCTCCAGTTTCCTCCCATCAGATGAATTGGTCATGTTAAATTGTGCATAATGTTAGGTGCATTAGTCAGGGGTAAATTTAGAGTGGGGGAATGGGTCTGGGTGGGTTGCTGTTTGGAGGGTCGTTGTGGACCTGTTGGGCCAAATGGCCTGTTTTCATACTGTGGGGAATCTAATCATCCAGCCTTTTCTTCTAACTCAAACCCTTCAGTCTCAATACCATTCTTGTAAATCTTTTTTGCACTTCTTCCAGTTTAAAAACATAATTCCTATTATAGGGCGACCAGAATTGTACGCAGTATGCCAAATTCTTGTACAGCTGTAACATGACGTCCCAACTCCTGTACTCAATGCCCTGACCAAAGATGGCAAGCATGCCAAATGTCTTCCTCACCAATGTGTCTACCTGTGATGCCACTTTCAAAGAACTTCATACCTGCACCTCTAGGTCTCTCTGTTCAACAACACTTCCCAGGGCCCTTCTATTAATTTTGAAAGTCCTGCCTTAGTATGTCTTCCCGAAATGTAGCACCTCGCATTTATCTAAATTAAACTCCATCTGCCATTCCTCAACCCACTGGCCCAATTGATCAACGTCCTATTATAACTTAGATAATCTCCTTCACTGTCTGCTATCCTACCAATTTTGCAGTCATCTGCAAACTTACTAACCATGCCTCCTATGTTCTCAACCAAATTGTTTGTAGACGTGATGAATAACAATGGACCCAGCACTGATCCTTATGGAACACAGCTGGTAACAGGCCTCTGGTCTGAACAGCAAACCCCTACCACCACTCGGTGTTTCCTACCATCAAGCCAATTTTGGATCCAATTGGCTAGCTGCCCTTAAATCCCACGTGATCTAACCAGTCTACCATGCAGAACCTTGTCGAGGCCATGTAGATAATGTCTTCTCTGTCTTCATCTATCTTCTTGGTCGCCTCTTCAAAAAACTCAGTCAAGTTTGTGAGACATGAGACATCCCTTCCGAACAGCATTGTGAGTGTACCTGCATATTATCTGTAGCTGTTCAAGAAGGTCATTCAGCACAATTTTCTCTGAGGAAATGATGGATGGCATTTAGCAATGACACCCAAAATCCATGAAAAAATGTTAAAAAATTGCAAGCTTCTCGATTTTCAAGGTTTACAACTGGCTCTAATCCTCAGTTCACCCAATATTTACCATCCTCACATTTATAGCTGGGTGCATTGGAGAGAGATCAAAAGCAGGACCTTTGACTAAACTTTCTCCTCCTCAACCTAGATATGCTACAACCATAATGGTGGCTCCCTTTGTGTGACTGAACAGTGAAAGGAGGTTGGTTGGGCAGTGGTTGGTGCATCTGGTTCAGTGCCTCTACCTATTGAGCCATCGAGGAACGAAATCGTGCATAGATAATTTGAAGATATTAATTCGATAAAGACTCATGCTTGTCTTTTAAAATCATATCATATGTTTTGTTTTGTTACAGGAAAGACAAACACTGCTGTCTTTCTTGCAAAATATTATGGAGCAGCCTGTTTGGTTATAGATTCTGTTTTACGGGAAGCGATTTCGAGTGGTACCACAGCTGCAGCTACACGAGCTCGTGAAGTGTGTACAAAAGCTGCTCTGGATCAGATGCTGAGGGATGCTGAAGAAGGTAAAATAAGTTTGATAATAATATCATTTTAGTTAAACGTGGTCAATATCCTGGGTCCACAGTTGCCAATTCTGGACCACACATCACATGATCTCCATTTTCCCATACTTCCATTATTAGTCCCACACAAATCATAAAATCCCTAGAGTATGGAAGCAGGCCGTCTGGCCCATCAACTCTCCACTGACCCTCTGAAGTGCATCCCACCCAGACCCATGGCCCAATACTTGTCTTTTCCATAGCTAATCTACCCAGCCTGCACATCTTTAGACTGTGAGAGGAAACTGGAGGACCCAGAAGAAGCTGACACAATCTTAAGGAGAATATGCAAACTCCACACAGACTGTCCCCCAAGGCTGGAATCGAACCTGGCACTGTGAAGCAACAGTGCAAACCACTGAGCCACCACGCCGCCCAAATACTGAATAGGTTTTCCTCATTTAATTCAATTAATCTTCACTCTCAGTTAGTGCAACTTTTGCTTCTCATGAAAGAATTCCAATATCATAGAAATCTTCATTCAGGTAAAGAGAGATATAGTTGTTTCTGAAACTCGGGTCCTGAATCTAAACAAAGGAAACTTCAATGGTACAAGTATGAGCCGGTTGTGATAAATTGCAGAATTTTACTTCAAGAAAAGATGATAAATAGACAATGGCAAACATTTAAAGAGTGCATAGGGGAACTGCAACAATCGTTCATTCCTGTCTAACAACAAAAATACAGCTGGCCACGGCTTAAGAGAAATTTGGGATAGTATTAGGTACAAGGAACACATAATTTGTCCAGTAAAAGCAACGGATCTGAAGATTGGGAGAAGTTTAGTTTCAACAAATGAGGACAAAGGGATTGAACAGATGGCAGAGATTCAAGTATGAAAGTAAGCTTGTGGGGAACATTCAAACTGATTGTAAAAGCTTCTGTAGGTATGTTAAGAGAAAAAAAAAGTGAATACGGAACTCTACTCACTCGAGTTTAGAAGAATGACAGGTCATCTCATTGAAATGAACATGATTCTTCAGGGGCCTAAAAGACTAAATGCTGTGAGGGTGTTATAGACAATAGACAATAGATGCAGGAGTAGGCCATTCAGCCCTTCGAGCCTGCACCGCCATTCAATATGATCATGGCTGATCATTCCCAATCAGTATCCTGTTCCAGCCTTATCTCCATAACCCTTGACTCCACTATCTTTAAGAGCTCTATCCAATTCTTTCTTAAATGAATCCAGAGACTGGGCCTCCACTGCCCTCTGGGGCAGAGCATTCCACACAGCCACCACTCTCTGGGTGAAGTAGTTTCTCCTCATCTCTGTCCTAAATGGTCTACCCTGTATTTTTAAGTTGTGTCCTCTGGTTCGGCACTCCCCCATCAGCGGAAACATGTTTCCTCCTGCCAGAGTGTCCAATCCTTTCATAATCCTATACGTTTCAATCAGATCCCCTCTCAGTCTTCTAAACTCAAGGGTATACAAGCCCAGTCGCTTCAGTCTTTCCGTGTAAAGCAATCCTGCCATTCCAGGAATTGACTTCGTGAACCTACGCTGCACTCCCTCAATAGCCAGAATGTCTTTCCTCAAATTTGGAGACCAGAACTGTACACAGTACTCCAGGTGTGGTCTCACCAGGGCCCTGTACAGCTGCAGAAGCACCTCTTTGCTTCTATACTCAATCCCTCTTGTTATGAAGGCCAGCATGCTATTAGCCTTCTTCACGACCTGCTGTACCTGCATGCTTGCCTTCATTGACTGGTGGACAAGAACACCCAGATCTCTCTGAACAGCCCCTTTACCTAATTTGATACCATTGAGGTAGTAATCTGCCTTCCTGTTCTTGCCACCAAAGTGGATAACCAGACATTTATCCACATTAAACTGCATCTGCCATGCATCTGCCCACTCACCTAACTTGTCCCATATGGGACAGTCTTGGACCCAAAGGCATAGTCTCAGAATAAGGGGACACCAATTTAAGACTGAGATGAAGAAGAATTTCTTCTCTCAGAGTTGTGAGTCTTTGGTACTCTTTGCCACAGAGACCTGTGGGGGCAGAGTTCTTGTATATATTTAAGTTAGAGAGGGAAAGATTTGTGATCCGTCGGGAAATCAGGGTTATGGAGAAAATGCAAAAACTGGACGTGAGGAATGTTGGATTAGCCAAGATCCTATTGATGGAGCAGGCTCAAGGTCTAGTTTTCCTACTTCTTATGGTCCTATAGTCTCAAACAATTATACGTCCCTAACAATTAGAAAGTGGGGAAATTTTAATGGGGAACAAAGATGGCAATCCAGTTAAATACAATTTTGATTCTGTGTTTGTAAAGGAGGACACAAATAATATCCAGAATGTTGTGGAACACAGGATCTAATGAGAGGGAGGAACTAAAGGAAATCAGTATTAGTAGATAAATGGTATCAAGGAAATTGATGGGATTAGAGGTCAATAAATTCATTTGGCCTGAATGTTAAGGATGGAGCTCTCTCACTTCCAGGTGAGCATGTTGTCGGATTCACAGTAATCTACTTCCCAGAGTACTTAAGGAATTGGCCTTAGAATAGGGAATGCACTGGTGCAGAGTTACTGGCTACCAGTTATTCATGTAAGAACATAAGAACTGGGAGCAGGAGTTGGCAATTTAGCCCCTCGAGCCCGATCTGATATTTTCATACAATCATGGTGATTTCATCTCACCCTCAACTCCACTTTCTTCCCACTGTCCATAACCATTCAAACTATTACTAAGGGAAAGTCCATCTCTTCCTTAAATTTACTCCATGTCCCAGCATCCATCATGTTCTGGGGCAGTAAATTCCATAATTCATGACTCTCTGAGAGAGGTAGTTTCTCCTCATCTCTGTTTTGAATGTGCTACCCTTTATCCAAAAGGTGTAACCTCTTGATTCAGATTACTCAAGCAGCCTTATGGACTGTGGTATTGAACTATTAATTGTGTTTCTTTTTTATCCTCCTTTTAGTAAGGAAGACTGTAATGTTTAACTTTTTAAGTTTTGTTTTCCTTATTTTTCTGCTTTGTACATAAGATTCTGGATGCCTTTGTGTCTAAGATGACACTGTAAGTGGCAAATTGTAAACTTCTCCCTATACTAATTTGAGTACATGTGGCAATAAACCTAATTCAGTTCAATTCAATCCTTTTTACGTCTACTCTGTCAATCCTGTTTAGCATTTTATCAACCTCAATTAGATCTCCTTTCACTCTTCTAAACTCCAGAGAGTATAGGTCTACACTGCTCAATCTTTCTTTATAAGACAAACCCTTCATCTCTAACAAACCCTTCATCTCTAGAGTCAATCTAGTAGATCACTTCTGACTGCCTCCACTGAAATCATATCTCTCCTGAAGTGAGGGGACCAAAATTCTACATAATAATGCAGATGTGGTCTCATTAATACCTTACAAAGTTGCAGCAATACTTCCCTATTTTTATACACTTTTCATTTAGCAATAAATGCCAAAATTCAGTTTTTCTTCCTTATTACCTGCATACTGATTTTCTGAGATTAATTCATTAGGACACACAGCTCACTCTGCACTGAAACACTCAGAGGTTTCTTCCTATTTCGATAATAAGTTATCTTTCTGTTCTTCCAACCAAAATGGATAGCCTCACATATATATCCATGTTAAACGTCATCTGCCATATTTTGACCCCTTCACTTAACCCATCCATATCAATTTATAAATTTCTTATTTCTTCTTTGCAATTTGCTTTACCAACTATTTTAATTTCTTCTGTAAACAGTACTTTCTATTAGCAATTTTTGAGAAGATTTGTAGCTCAGGTTGATGATAAGTATGTAAGTTATCTCACTGAGCTGGAAGATTTGTTTTCAAATGTTTCATCACCATACTCCATAACATCATCAGTGAGAGTCTCTGGTGAAGCGCTGGTGGTATGTCCTGCCTCTCTGGTCAGTGATGTCATTTCTGGTTCTCTTTTTCAAGGGAATCTAAGTCGATGTGTTTATTGATGGAGTTCTGGTTAGAATGCCATGCCAGTAAGAATTCTCATGCGTGTTTTTGTTTTGCCTGTCCTTGGATGTGTGTATTGTCTAATCAAAGTGGTGTCCTTCTTTATCTCTATGTATGGAAACTAATGATAGCAGGTCATGTCTTTTGGTGGCTAGTCGTGTACCTTGGTGGCAAGTTTCCTGCTAGTTTGTCTGATGTAGTGTTTCTCACAGTTCTTTCATGGTATCTTGTAAATGATGTTAGTTTTGCTGGTAGTATCTAATGGATCCTTTGTTTCATTAGTCATGGTTTAAGTATGTTGGTGGGTTTGTAGGCTACCATGATGCTAAGGGGTCTGAGTAGCCTGGAAGTCATTTCTGATATGTCTTTGATGTAAGGTAATGTGGCTATAATTTTTGCTTGCCTTGTGTCTGCTTGTTTGGGTTTGTTTCTGAGGAATCGGTGGATTGTGTTATTGGGTACCCATTTTTCCAGAAAACATTGTATAGATACTTTTCTCCTGCTTGTTGTATTCTTGGATGCTGCAGTGTGATGTAGCTCATTGAAATAATGTCTTGATGGGGCTCCATTTTTGGGTGTGGGGATTATTTCTGAAGTTAAGTATTTGGTCTGTGTTTGTTGTTTTTCTGTAGACGCTGGTTTGAAGCTCTCCGTTAACTGTACATTCAGCTGTCACGTCCAGGAATGGGACTCTGTTGTCGATCTCCTCCTCTTTTGTGAATTATATGCCTACTTGCAGGATTTTGTGATGATATTGAAAGTTTTCTCTAATTTGTTCCATTTTGTGATGACAAAGGTGTCGTCCACCTAGTGGACCCAAAGTTTGGGTTGGGTAGATGGGAGGGCAGCTTGTTCAAGTCTCTGCATTACTGCTTCCATTATGAGCCCTGATATTGGTGATCCCATAGGTGATTCCATTGAGTTGTTTGTAGTTTTCTTTTATTGATTGTCAAGTGGGTGCTGAGTCATAGGTCCATTAGCTTCTATATTTTCTAATAAAACTGTTCAGGGATGTTATTACACACCTGTGGAGAAGTGGGACTTCCAAGTCATTAATATAGATTGTAAATAGTTGGGGCTCATGGACCTCCTAGTAACAACTTGCCAACCAGAAAAAGCCCCATTAATGTCAACTGTCTGCTTTCTGTTAGTTAGCCAATCCTCTATTCAAGTTAATAAAGTACTAACCCCATTGATCTTATCTCATGTCCTAACCTTTTCTGTGGTACCATATCAAATACCTTCCCTGAATCCAGCTGCTACATTTTCAGGATCCCCGTTTCCCATCTTGCTTGTGTTATGAAGTTGAAGGTGTGTACTGAACTTTTAAGAGAGAGAGAATGTTGTTCTGAACTGAAAGCTTACAAGCACCTGTGTATATGGCCATTTGGCAGTCCCAGGGTGTAGTGGAAAATTGAAAATATGTAACATTTGGCTGTGAAAGGGATACCTGAGTTGTGGTTGCTGTTTTGACAATAATTTGAATTTAACTCATCAGTTTTAATTGTGCTCCAAGACTAAAACTCAATTGAGTTTGAATTTATTGTCTTGCTAACATTGAATCAATGAGATAATCCAATGTTAGGTGTATAAAAATGTGAACATTTTGAAAATTGGGGAGAGAGCAACTGCCATCGAGACAGAAACACATAGAGAGTTAACACCTTGCTCTCCAAGAAATTAGGAAACACTCTCTATCAAAGGTACCTTTCCATATGAAAGATACTTGCAGTAAAGAGAAAGACAACAACCCAAGGAGATTCTCAGCTGGAATAGGGAAGACAGAAGAAGGCAGTGGTTGTGTGGTTTTAAAATTAAGTTGATGTAAGTTTCTTATTGTAACAATATATTGTTATAGAGTTGGAGGCAGATAGTAAGCAATTAAGAGTTGTGAATACTTGTTATTTAATATCCACTTTAAGAGTTGCAAAATGAATTGATGTTATTTTCTTTAAATAGTGGAAGTGAGGCAAGGTAAACTTTTCTGGGTGTTCGGTTTAATTAGCAGAGGGGTTCACTTCCGTGTCATAACTGTTTGGGATCTTGGGTTCGAGATTTGAATAGATTTGGACAGGTTTAGATAAGTCCAGTCTGAGGTTTGGGCAGATTTGGTGTATAAAACATCCCAGCAGATTTAAACAATTGCCGATTAGTGACCTAGAAGTTTAAATTAAATGTACTTGAGAAGATTTGTTTTATTTCAGTAACTTGTGGTTGGTTAAATTAAAAGTGGTGGAAATGGCTCTTAAGATTGCCAAAGAGGCTCTGGGGTTTGAAGTTACTTCCCAAATTCACGAAGAAAGTTTAGAAAGGCCATATTTTTAGAATTAGCAAAGAGATTATTTCTTCTTTGCAATTTACTTCCCAACTATTTTTGTGTCTTCTGTAAATAGTACCATCTATATTTTCCAGTAAAACCAATCAGGGATGTTATTACCCACCTCTGGAGAGGTGGGATATCCAAACAAATAGGTTAGAATTGGGTTTAGCCAGGGATGAACGAAAAGCTGAAATTGTCATGGAGTTGGTCAAGCACTTAGGTATGTCAGAGAAACAGATAAGTGAAGTAGAGTTAGAAAACCTAAGTTGTAAATGAGGCAATTGGAGTTAGAAGATGAAGAAAAGGGGAAAAAAGAGCCATGAGAGAGGAATAGGAAAGGGAGACAAGGTTCTTAGCTGAGCAAAAAGAAAGAGAGAGAGAATTTGAACTTCAAAAATTGTAGATTAATCAGAAAAGTTAACTTAACAGGATGGAGATGAAGCGAGAAGATAGTTATTTACACAGATATGTTAAAACATTGCCATATTTTGATGAAAAAATGCCAAAGCCTTCTTTACTTCATTTGAAAAATTGGCTGGGTAGATGGTGTGGCCAGGGAACTTGTGGGTAACGCTAGTTCAGACGAGTGAGGTATTTGCAGCGGTGTCAGATGAGGGGTCAAGAGATTATGCAGATGTCAAACAGCTTGTATTGAGTGCCTGTGAATCAGTACCAGAAGCATACAGACAGCGGTTCAGAAACATAAAGAGGAAACCAGGTCTGGCCTTTGTTGAGTTTGAAAGAATTAAACATAATAATTTTGATAAATGGGTGCGGGCCTTAAATATAGATAAGATTGTTGAGACTGTAAGAGAGATTATTCTCCTGGATAAGTTTAAAAACTCACTTCCAGAGATGGTAAGAGTTCATATAGATGAACAGAAAGTTCAAGAAGGGAAAAGAGCAGCAGAGACGGCAGATAAATATACACTGGTGCATAAGGTGAAATTTAGTTTCTGGCAGGAATTTCATTCTGTGAAGGTTAGAAATTGGGAGAAGAGGAAATCCTTCACTACAAAGCAAAGTGTAGATCATACTGGGAATGGTTTACTGTATTAGTGGTGCTGGAAGAGCACAGCAGTTCAGGCAGCATCCAACGAGCAGCGAAATCGACTTTTCGGGCAAAAGCCCTTCATCAGGAATAAAGGCAGAGAGCCTGAAGCGTGGAGAGATAAGCAAGAGGAGGGTGGGGGTGGGGAGAAAGTAGCATAGAGTACAATGGGTGAGTGGGGGAGGGGATGAAGGTGATAGGTCAAGGAGGAGAGGGTGGAGTGGATAGGTGGAAAAGGAGATAGGCAGGTCGGACAAGTCCAGACAAGTCATGGAGACAGTGCTGAGCTGGAAGTTTGAAACTAGGATGAGGTGGGGGAAGGGGAAATGAGGAAGCTGTTGAAGTCCACATTGATGCCCTGGGGTTGAAGTGTTCCGAGGCGGAAGATGAGGCGTTCTTCCTCCAGGCGTCTGGTGGTGAGGGAGCGGCAGTGAAGGAGGCCCAGGACCTCCATGTCCTCGGCAGAGTGGGAGGGGGAGTTGAAATGTTGGGCCACAAGGCGGTTTGGTTGATTGGTGCGGGTGTCTCGGAGATGTTCCCTAAAGCACTCTGCTAGGAGGCGCCCAGTCTCCACAATGTAGAGGAGACCACATCGGGAGCAACGGATACAATAAATGATATTAATGGATGTGCAGGTAAAACTTTGATGGATGTGGAAGGCTCCTTTAGGGCCTTGGATAGAGGTGAGGGAGGAGGTGTGGGCACAGGTTTTACAGTTCCTGCGGTGGCAGGGGAAAGTGCCAGAATGGGAGGGTGGGTCGTAGGGGGATGTGGACCTGACCAGGTAGTCACGGAGGGAACGGTCTTTGCGGAAGGCGGAAAGGGGTGGGGAGGGAAATATATCCCTGGTGGTGGGGTCTTTTTGGAGGTGGCGGATGATTTGGTTGATGCGAAGGTTTGTAGGGTGGAAGGTGAGCACCAGGGGCGTTCTGTCCTTGTTACGGTTGGAGGGGTGGGGTCTGAGGGCAGAGGTGCGGGATGTGGATGAGATGCGTTGGAGGGCATCTTTAACCACGTGGGAAGGGAAATTGCGGTCTCTAAAGAAGGAGGCCATCTGGTGTGTTCTATGGTGGAACTGGTCCTCCTAGGAGCACGCACCTCCATAACCAGCGCTCCTCAAACATTCCAGAAGATTCCCCTGGCCTCGGAAATGCCATTAGCCATGCGGCTGATGCAGCTACCACCCCCACGCTGAGTGATGATGTCACCTCCGCCCCCATCATGGCCACTCCCAAAGCCACTTCCGGCCTTCACATCATCGCTGATGCCACATGCTCAGTGACTTCCACCGCCCCTACTGCCATGATCACCACCACTTCCGCCCCCACCAGTGCCACTCACCTGCATTCTGCTGACAGGCCCCCCACAGACCCCACTGTCACTATCCCCACCCCCCAGAACCCCGAGGGGAACATTACCCCAGCTGATGCCTCCACCCCCATTCCCCTCACCATCACACCCACTCCAGGTACTGGCTCCGACCCCACTCCCAGCTCCACACCCACACCAGATCCCAGCTCCCGGCCCTGCCGAGTTTTCACCATCCCTCCAGACCTCCCACTCACTGAGGACGAACGATCAGTCCTCAGCAAAGGACTCACCTTCATCCCCCTCCGTTCACACATCAATAAATTTAATACACGCCGTGACATGGAACAATTCTTCCGTCGCCTCCGCCTCCGAGCTTGCTTTCACAATCAGGACTCCCGCCCACCTTCCGAGGACCCCTTCGCCCACCTCCAACACACTGCATCCACCTGGACACCCCGCGCTGGCCTATTACCTGCCCTCAACCTCTTCATTTCCAACTGCCGCCGGGACATTAACCGCCTCAACCTGTCGATCCCCCATTCCAACCTCTCACCCTCACAACGCGCAGCCTTCCAATCCCTCTGCTCTAATCCCAACCTCACCATTAAGCCAGCGGATAAAGGGGGCACAGTGGTAGTTTGGCACACTGACCTCTACATCGCTGAAGCCAAGCGCCAACTCGAGGACACCTCTTCCTACTGCTCCCTCGACCATGACCCCACCCCCCATCACCAAACCATCATCTCCCAGACCATACAGAACCTCATCACCTCAGGAGATCTCCCACCCACAGCTTCCAACTTCATAGTCCAGGAACCCCGCACTGCCCAGTTCTACCTCCTTTCCAAGATCCACACGCCTGACCACCCTGGCCGACCCATTGTCTCAGCATGCTCCTGCCCCACTGAACTCTTCTCTACCTACCTTGACACTGTCCTATCCCACCTAGTCCAGGAACTCCCCACATACATTCGAGACACCACCCATGCCCTCCACCTCCTCCAAGACTTCCGTTTCCCTGGCCCCAACGCCTCATCTTCACCATGGATATCCAATCCCTCTACACCTCCATCCGCCATGACCAGGGCCTCCAAGCCCTCCGTTTTTTCCTCTCCAGACGTTTCCAACAGTACCCTTCCACTGACAATCTCATTAGTTTGGCCGAACTGGTCCTCACCCTTCACAATTTCTCCTTTGAATCCTCCCACTTCCTCCAGACCAAAGGGGTAGCCATGGGCACACGTATGGGCCCCAGCTATGCCTGTCTCTTTGTTGGCTATGTAGAACAGTTGATCTTCCGTAATTACACCGGCACCACTCCCCACCTCTTCCTCTGCTACATTGATGACTGCATTGGTGCCACCTTGTGCTCCCGCGAGGAGGTTGAGCAATTCATCAACTTCACCAACACATTCCACCCTGACCTTAAATTTACCTGGACCATCTCTGACACCTCGCTCCCCTTCCTGGACCTCTCCATCTCCATTAGTGATGACCGACTTGACACTGACATTTTTTACAAACCTACCGATTCCCACAGCTACCTGGATTACACCTCTTCCCACCCTATCTCTTGCAAAAATGCCATCCCGTATTCCCAATTTCTCTGCCTCCGCCATATCTGCTCCCAGGAGGACCAGTTCCACCATAGAACACACCAGATGGCCTCCTTCTTTAGAGACCGCAATTTCCCTTCCGACGTGGTTAAAGACCGTTCCCTCCGTGACTCCCTGGTCAGGTCCACATCCCCCTACGACCCACCCTCCCATTCTGGCACTTTCCCCTGCCACCGCAGGAACTGTAAAACCTGTGCCCACACCTCTTCCCTCACCTCTATCCAAGGCCCTAAAGGAGCCTTCCACATCCATCAAAGTTTTACCTGCACATCCACTAATATCATTTATTGTATCTGTTGCTCCCGATGTGGTCTCCTCTACAGTGGGGAGACTGGGCGCCTCCTAGCAGAGCGCTTTAGGGAACATCTCCGAGACACCCGCACCAATCAACCAAACCGCATCGTGGCCCAACATTTCAACTCCCCCTCCCACTCTGCCGAGGACATGAAGGTCCTGGGCCTCCTTCACTGCCGCTCCCTCACCACCAGACGCCTGGAGGAAGAACGCCTCATCTTCCGCCTCGGAACACTTCAACCCCAGGGCATCAATGTGGACTTCAACAGCTTCTTCATTTCCCCTTCCCCCACCTCATCCTAGTTTCAAACTTCCAGCTCAGTAACTGTCTCCTTGACTTGTCCGGACATGTCCGACCTGCCCATCTCCTTTTCCACCTATCCACTCCACCCTCTCCTTCTTGACCTATCACCTTCATCTCCTCCCCCACTCACCCATTGTACTCTGTGTTACTCTCTCCCCACCCCCACCCTCCTCTAGTTTATCTCTCCACGCTTCAGGCTCACTGCCTCTATTCCTGATGAAGGGCTTTTGCCCGAAACGTCGATTTCGCTGCTCGTTGGATGCTGCCTGAACTGCTGTGCTCTTCCAGCACCACTAATCCAGTATTTGGTTTTCAGCATCTGTAGTTATTGTTTTTACCTTGGGAATGGTTTACCACAGATGAAAAAAAGGAAGTCCAAGAGGGTGAAAAGGAGGTGAAAGGCCGTAGGTGTTTTCTCTATACTGAAGTGGGACACAAAAAATTACAGTGCCGATGGTTTACAAAAGGCACTATGAGAAAGTGTTTTCGTTGCCTGAAGGTGGAACACGTAAGACCACAATGCTGGTCAGTGAACAAAGGCACTGTGGGAAAAGACGTAGTGAAAGAGGCTAAACCAGTGGGATTAGTGAAAATAGTAAAGGAAACACCAAGAAAAGTCAAGGAGCTGCAGGAGAGTGCAAGCCTAGGCTTTACCTCTGTGGGTAAAGTTTACTCTGAAAGAACAGGGGGAGAAGGGAAAAAAGTTATGATTTTGAGAGGTACAGGATCTAATCAGTCCCTAATAGTAAGGGATGAATGTATTTGCACTTTTTCTGACATACTATCCTAGAGAGTGGTAGTTTGTGGAATAGATGGTCAGAAGTTTAGCATTCCCCTGTGTAAGATCGAGTTGGAGAGCTAAATCAAGACGTTGGAATTAATAGTGGGAGTGATTGACAGTGTCAGTTCCAGGAATACAGTTTGTTCTTGAAAACGATTTGGCAGGATCCAAAGTGGGAGTAACACCCCTTGTCGTGGAGAAGCCAAAGAAAAAACAGGGAACTGAGGAGTTAAAAGATATAAACCCTGGAATTTTTCCAGCCTGTGTCGTAACAAGATCATGGATAGCTTAGGCATACAGCACTTTAATCAAGTCGTATCGTAAGTCACAGCAAGCAACAAAAACTAAAGAGAAAGATGAAGGAGTTAAGGTTCAGTTAGCTGACACCCTGCTTAATGTAATGGTGCCGGAAAACCTGAACAGGTAGAGGGTCAGGCAGAAATGTTTAGTCCTAAAGGCTAATGGACTTACAACAGAATGACGAGAAAGGAATGAGCATCTATTCCTGAGGGTTATTATCATAAAGATAGAATCCTAAGACAAACATGGAGACCATGGCAGGTTATTGCAGAGGGAAAATGAGCAGAAGTGCACCAGATTGTGTTGCCGATAGCATACAGATAGGAAGTGTTACGGGTAGCGTATGAATTACCAGTAGGTGATCATCTAGGTGTGAGGAAGTCTCAGGGTCAGGTACAAAAACACTCCAATAGGCCTGGATTGCATAAAGATATGATTAAATTTTGCCATGCATATCGTACATGCCAAATGGTAGGTTAGCCACAGGCAGTAATAAAACCCACACCTTTATTGCCAATTCCTGTGTTCAAAGAACCTTTCATGTGGGTTATGATTGATTGTGTAGATCCCCTCCCAAAAACTAAAAGTGGGAACCAGTACTTGCTAACCATAACGGATGTGTCTACCAGACTTGAGGCAATTCCATTACAGAGTATTCAGGCAAAAAGGGTGGTGGAGGAATTGGTAGCTTTCTTTACCTGACATGGGCTACCCAGAGAGATTTAGTCAGACCAAGGCTCTAATTTTCCTGCTAGACTGTTAAAGGAAGTCATGGATAGCTTAGGCATACAGCACTTTAATCAAATACATACCACCCTGAGTCCTAGGGACCTTTGGAAAGGTGGCATCAGACTCTGAAGCCATGTTAAGAGCACACTGTCAGGATTACCTGAATGACTGGGATAAAGGTATCTCATTTGTATTGTTTGCCATTAGAGATGCCCCAAATGAATCTATTCCATTTACTCCCTTTGAGATAATATTCAGACATAAAGTGAGAGGGCTTTTGAAATTAATTAAAGAAAAATTGACAGGATCAAAGTCGGAGATCTCACACTTGGATTATGTGTCTGAGGTGAGGGAGAGATTTAATCAGGTAGGTGAGTTAGCTAAACAGCATCTGAAGATGTCACAGCATAGAATAAAGAAGGTGGCAAATAAAAACTCTAAAATTTGAACGATTTCTCATGGGGATGACACATTAGTATTGTTACCAATTGTAGGAGGTCCCTTCAACGCCAGGTTTGGTAGACCCTATCAAATTAAGAAGAAGTTGAGTCAGGTAAATTATCTGGTATAGATGCCAGATAGGAAAAAAAACTATATTGGGTGTGTCATGTGAATATGTTGAAACCTCCAGTTCCCTGTGAAATAGACACAGGGAACTGGAGACAGGTGTTAGTTACTGCAGAGTGAGGAATCAAATCCAGATGTTGTGGAGTTTGATGTGCCTCAAAATATATTAAATAATGAGAAAGTCCTTGAGGAATGGGATAGGTTAGTGAACGATCTCTCTCAGGAGCAAAGAACCGAGTTGAAAGGTTTGTTGCAGCAGTATGAGGACATATGCAGGAATAAGATAGTGAGGACTAATACTATTGTGCATGAGGTGGAAGTAGAGAATGCTGATCCGATAAAACAGTGCCCCTACAGGCTTAATCCTCTCAAAGCGACACAGGTCCAGAAAGAAGTAGATGCGATGCTCGATGAAGATATCATCGAGTCAGAGTGACTAGAATTCATCGATCGTGTTCATGAATCAACCTGACGGGACTCAACAATTTTGTGTGGACTATCAGAAAATCAACACGAACAAAATCAGACTCATACCCAATACCAAGATTGGAGGATTGTATGGAGAAAATTAGACAAGCCACTTACATTACAAAGTTGGACTTACCATGTGGTTATTGGTAGGTAACTTATTAGAGATAGCAAAATAAATTCTGTGTTTGAAACCCCAAATGAGCTATATCAATTCAAAGCGATGCCTTTTGGAATAAAGAATGCACCAGCCAAATTCCAAAGACTCATGTACAGAGTTGTGGACGGATTAACAAATTGTGCATGATGTAGTGATCTTTAGCGAGTCATGGAAGGATCACACGGTACAGTTGGCAGCACTCTTCGAATGATTACAAGAAACAAAACTGGTAATAAACTTAAAGAAAATAGAATTCGTGAAGGCAGACGTGACGTTCTTGAAGCATAACACCAGTCATGGAAGGTTAACCCCAAGAAATGTGAAGCTGAAAGTAATTGAGGAATTTCCACAGCCATCCTCAAAGAAAGAGATGCCTCGATTTTTGGGACTAAGCAGATTCTACCAGAAATTTCTTTAGATTAGATTAGATTACTTACAGTGTGGAAACAGGCCCTTCGGCCCAATAAATCCATACCGACCCGCCGAAGAGAAACCCACCCAGACCCATTCCCCTACACCTAACACTACGGGCAATTTAGCATGGCCAATTCACCTGACCTGCACATTTTTGGACCATGGGAGGAAACCGGAGCACCCAGAGGAAACCTACGCAGACACGGGGAGAATGTGCAAACTCCACACAGACAGTTGCATGAGGCGGGAATTGAACCCGGGTCTCTGGCAGTGTAGTGGCACTGTTAACAGACTTACTAAAGAAGAACACAAAATTTAAATGGACAAAACAATGCCAGGAGACATTTGAGAATCTAAAAGCAGTATTAACCGCCAAACCAGTTCTGGCTACACCAAAACATTTGAAACCCTTCAAAGTTGCAATTGATGCTAGCGATATAGGAATTAGAGCTGGACTACTACAGGAAGATGATGATGAATTGAACAGCCAATTGGCTACTTTTCAAATTTACTCAACACCCACCAGAGAAAACATTCTACCATCGAAAATGAATTATTGAGTTTGCAACTGGCCTTACAACATTTTAATGTTTATGTGGTGAACAATGTGTCAGAGATGGTTGTGTACACGGACCACAGTCCTCTGACATTCTTGGAAAGATTTAAAGACAAGAATATGAGACTATTTCATTGGAATCTTATGTTACAGACCTTTACAAATTGTTTATGTTGCGGTTAGTAAAAATGTGATAGCAGATGTGTTATCTTAAATTTAAAGAATGTGTAGATAAGATTGGACAGATTTCAATGATATGCATCTGCAGAAATTAATATGTAAAGTATAGCTTAGAATAATGACCTATGTATTTCATTGTAATGGGACTTGGAGAAGAAAAAAAAGTCTTTTCATTATGATGGTTCTTTTTGTTCTTAAGTGGGGAAGTGTTATGAAGTTGAAGACATGTACTGCACCTTTAAGAGAGGGACAATGCTGTTCTGAACTGAGAGCTTATAAGTACCTGTGTATGTGACTCGATGGCAGTCCCAGAATGTACTGGAAAATTGAAAATGTGTAACATTTGTCTGTGAAAGGGATACCTGAGTTTTGGTTACCTTTGCTCTTTTTACGACATTTTGAGTAATTCTTTTCTGATTTTTAAACAAAAGTTTTTCTATCTTCCAATCTTTCACTCCCCTTTGTAGTACGGTATGCTTTAGCTTTATCTTTAACGTCCTGGTTAGGCATGGATGTTTTTACCTTACAATTAAAATACAATCTTTCTTCTTCTGTGAAATGTAAGGAACTGAATATCTCCTTAAGGATCTACCATTGCTCATCAACTGTCCTACCTTTTGTCTTCCTATCCAGTAATTCCCTTAGATTAACTCCAGAACACTAGCATGGGACTCTAGTTTCTCACCATCAAACTAAATTTGAAATCTTAGCATCCTATGATCAGTCTTCACTTGTGGATCCTTTACTATGAGATCGCTGATTAACTCCCCTTCATTAGATAATATCAAATCCAGAACAGCCTGATCCATGATTGATTCCCCAACATATTGCTCCATGAAATAATCTCTAATAAATTCAACAAACTCTCCCCCGAAGGTCTCCTTGCCAATTTGATTAATATAGTCTATATGCACATTAAAATCAATCATGATTGACATTGTACCTTTCCTACAAGGCCCCAGTATTCCCTGTTTTGTGCCGGGTCCCACTGTGGAACTCCCATTTCAGGACAATAAATGAATTAGAATTAGGTTTTATTGTCTCAAGTACAGGGCTACGAGTACAGTGAAAACTTTACAAAGTTGCCATTCATAGCACCATCTTAGGTTCGAGGTACAAAATAATAGCTAAGAAATGTAAACACAATGCAAGATTTTGTCACAAAGTAAAGCGAGTATATTCTTGTTCCCAGTTAAAAAATGTCTTGGAGGATTGATTCTGTAGCTTTCATGGTTGAATATTGTTTCACATCCAAAGAACTATAAAGTCAGCTATACTTTTCTATAGAAGGAAAACAGAAGGCATTTACAAATATTTGTCTGGATCATGAAAGTTTTGAGATGTCTCCCTGCTTTCAAATGTGATCATTTATTATTTCAGTGTCACAGAGTGCAGTCACGCGATATTCATCAATTGGAATTGGAGGTACAACTGTTAATGAAACAAATAAACAAACACCTGATGGAAGCCCTAACTCCGAGTTCAAACTTCCACATTTCTCATCAGCCATTCATCGTAAAAGTAGCATGAACACTTTAAGGTCAAGTCATAATATCCAGAAGCAGCAAAATGAGGTCGTAACTTCACAGGTAGAGTACTGATACATTAATATAAAGATACTTGGTGTAAAGGATTTGTTTTAATGTTCTTACCAAATTAGAGTAACCAGAAGCTGAATCAGCTTTATTGCTTTGATTAACATTTGACATACTAACATTATAGTCGGGATTGGTTAGCTCAGTTGGCTGGAAGGCTGGTTTGCAATGCAGAATGATACCAACATTGCATGTTCAATTCTTGCAATAGCTGAGGTCACCATGAAGGACACTTCTTCTCAAACGCTTCCCTCAACTGAAGCATGGTGCCTGTCAGGTTAAAAGATCACTTCTAATGAGACAGTAGCCATGTGATCCAGTAGAACATTATAATAAAGTTGTGAGTATTCTGAAAAACATAAATTTTGCCAAAAGTTTTTGTCTTGCACTTGCCAGGACAAATTGTTAGAAATATCAAAGTTAAGGGAAAATGAAACTTTCACAGTGAGAGAAAAGTCCTGATCAATTGGCAAGATGATTCTGACTGGTCGAGGCATTGCAATGGAGAATGCACCAGTTAGATGATGATTGACAGTTAACTGTTAAACTTTGAATTTTAAATTTTGAACCAAGCAGGTGACTCTGTTTGGTCAAGACATTATCTTGAGAATGAACCAGAGAATGGTTGCTCCCTATTTTGTTGAACTGAAACAGGCATAGCTTGAGTAATGTTCCTTTTGTCAGTGAAGAACAGGCCTGCAAGCATATTGATACATGTACCTTCCAAATGCAGAAATGCACCACACTGTGAGCTCAACCACCAGTCCTCAACTGATTGTCAGTGTAAATCTTTGCACACAAGATCATTAAGCAAATTCTGTCCAGTTTCAGAATAACATTTCATGTTGGACAGTATAGAAGCATAGAAAATAGATACAGGAGTAGTCCATTTGACCATCAAGCCTGCACTACCATTCAATACGATCATGCAATCTCAAGTTCTTATTTCTGCCCTTTCCCCCTACCCCTTCATCCCTTTAGCTATAAGAGCCATATCCAGCTCCATCTTGAATATATTTAATGAGCTAGTCCCAACAGCTTCCTGTGGAAGAGAATTCCACAGGTTCACAACTCTGAGTGACAAAATTCTTCTTCATCTCATTCCTGAATGGCCAACCCTTATTCTTAGAGTATGGCCCCTAGTTCTGGACTTGCTCAACATCAGGCACATTCTTACCACATCTAGCCTGCCCAGTCCCACCAGGATTTTATGTTTCTATGAGATCCTCCCCATTCTTCTAAATTCCAGCAGATATAAGCCTAGTTGATCCAGTCTTTCCTCAATGTCAGTCCTGCCATCCCAGGAATCAGTCTGATGAACCTTTGCTGGACTTTCTCAATAGCGAGCATGTCTTTTCTCAGACTTGGAGACCAAAGCTGCACTCAATACTCAAGGGGTAACATCACCAAAACCCTGGATAACTTCAGCAAGACATCCTTACTCTGATACACAAATTGTCTCACTCTGAAGGCCAGTTTTCCTCACTAACTACTACACCTACATGCCAATCTTCAGCGACTGCTCCACATTGATTCCCAGGTCTCATTGCACCTCACCTTTCTTAAACTGCCACTGTTCAAATAATAATTTGCCTTCCTGTTTTTGTGACCTAAGTGGGTAATGTCACATTTATCCACATTATTTTGCATTTACCCACTCAGCCAGCCTGTCCAAGTCACCCTGCAGCCTCTAAGCATCATCCTCACAGCACACACTGCCGCCCACCTTAGTGTCATCTGCAAATTTGGAGATATTGCATTTAATTCCTTCCTCCAAATGGTTAATGTATATTGTGAACAGCTAAGGTCCCAGCACTGAGCCTTACACTTGTCACTACCTGCCACTCTGAAAAGGATCCATTTGTTTCAACTCTCTGCTTTCCTATCTGCTGACCACTTCCATATCCATGTCAATACACTACCTCTGATGCCATGAGCTTTAATTTTCCTTAAAGCTGTTCCTTGTGTGGAACCTTGTGAAAAGTCTTGTGAAAGTCCAGAAACACAATATCTACTGATTCACCCTGTCTACTCTACTGATCACCTCCTCAAAACATTACAGAAGATTTATCAAAAATGAATCCATGTTGACTGGGACCATCAGGGTTCTATTTCCTAACTAATAAGGTATGCATCTTGTGAGTTGTAGAGTGTTCCCACTTATTTATATCCCTTTGCCTTGTTTGACTTCCTCAGATCTGTAATGCCACATTTCTCTGGATTGAATTCTACTTGTCACTTTTTTGCCAATGATATCTTCCCATAGTCAATAAATGTCGTCATTGGCAACCATAAGCTCGATTTTTGTGTTACCTGCGGCAGTCTTGATCATGCTCCTACATTTAGGTCTAAAAACCAGGGATCTATTACTGAGTCCTGCAGAACTCTGCTGGAAGCAGCTTTCTAATGTCAATAAAACCTTTCAAACATTACACTTTATTTCCTGCCACTCAACAAGTTTTGCATGCAGTTTGATGCTGTGGTTTTTTTTAAAAACTAAGTGTAACCTTTTCAAGAGCATTGCTCAAATCCATATTGATGCTCATCTATCCTTGTTTTGAATATTTTTGAAGATATTCGTTTAACCTTTGTGAGAAATTTTAACTCCACAGGAGTTAGCTGAGTATCACTGAGAAACAATTTTAAAATCTCTCATTCCCCTCCAATGCATCCACTTATGGGTTTAATCGCCAACATATTCCTTGGAGACAGGCTAAAGTAAACGTTTTTTAAGGAGAATGCATGATCTCATTTTGACAGGATTTGTTTTTGAAAACTCAGGGAGGTTAGAATCCTCAAAAGTCATGAACCCTGCTATGCAAAAGGAGGATATAACATAGAATTATTTAGGATTAAATGGGTTATACTGCACGTAAACAGGCCCATGTCTTCTTCAATTATAATGTTCAGGAGATATTTAATAGAGGTGTTCAAAAATGAATAGATTATGATTGAGTACATAAGGAGAAACAGTTCCCATTAGCAGAAGGGTTAGTAACCACAGGTCCAGCAGCACTGTTGGTCTACCTATTTGGTGTAAGTAGAACTCAAGAAGTTTGGGTATGGATGTGTGGGCAGAATGGTGTGCTTGCAGATAGGCTTGAGGTAAAGAGAACTTGAAAAGGACAGTCCCTCTGGACGTCCCCAGAACCTGCCAGTATTTACAGTCATAAAGGCCTCCAGCACGGAGACAGGCCATCTGGCCCAAACCGGTCCATGCTGAGCAAAATGTTCATCCACGCTAACCCCGTTACTCTGCACTTGGCCTATATCCTTCTAAACCTTTCGTATCTGTATATTTGTCCAAATGCCTTTTAAATGTTCATGTACCCGCCTCAACCACTTCCACTGGTAGCTCATTTCATATGTGTACCACCCTCTGTAAAGAAAGTTGCTCCTTTTATTCTTTCCCCTCTAATCTTAAACTGATGCCCTGTAGTCCTTGATTCCCAACCCTGGGAAAAAGACTGAGGGCACTCACCCTACCCATGCATCTCATGATCTTGTATACTTCTATAAGATCCCCTTCAGCCTCCTACGCTCTGAAGAAAAATGTCCGAGCTTGTCCAGCCTCTCCCTATAACTCAGACAGTTGAGTCCAGGCAATATCTTTGTAAATTTCTTCTGCACTCTTTCCAATTGAAAAATATCCTTCCTCTAGCAAGGTGACCAAAACTGAACACAATATTCGAAGTGCGGCTTGACTAATGACCTATACAACTGCAACATGACTTCCCGGCTTCTATACTCAGTGTCCTGACTGATGAAGGCCAGTGTGTCAAAAGCTTTCTTCACTGCCCAGTCTACCTGTCACTCCACTTTCAGAGAACCATGCACCTGAACTCCAAGGTCTCTCTGTTCCACTACATGCCTTAAGGCACTACCATTCACTACCAAACACTAGCCACCTGACACCTGGAGGAAGAATGCCTCATCTCTGCCTTGGGACCCTCCAACCACATGGGATCATTGTTGATTTCGCCTGTTTCCTCATTTTCCCTGCCCTGCCTTTTCCCAGATCCAGCCTTTCAACTCTGCACCACCCTCTTGCACTGTCCTACCTATCAA
Source organism: Chiloscyllium punctatum (assembly GCF_047496795.1). NCBI lineage: Eukaryota > Metazoa > Chordata > Chondrichthyes > Orectolobiformes > Hemiscylliidae > Chiloscyllium > Chiloscyllium punctatum. Next base: position 69,076,633 of record NC_092764.1, on the reverse strand, counting down.
TCTCCCTTCCCACCTATCCACTCCACACTCACCCCCACCTTCATCTACCTATTGCATTCCCAGCTACCTTCCTCCCCGCAGCCCCACCTCCCTCCCATTTATCTCTCAGCCCCCTTGCCTGACCCCCCCCCATTCCTGTTGAAGAGCTCATGCTTGAAACGTTGAAGTTCTCCTCCTTGAAATAAAGCACCCAGAGACAACTCAATGCTATTTATCAACTGCCTGTTTGAAGGAGACATTTTGGCACCACTGTGAAAATACCCCTCTGGAAGAGAAGCAGGACAAAAACATAGCTCTTAAAGGCACAATAGTGTCAAAAATGAAAGAACTGTGGATGCTGGAAATCTGGAACAAAGACAGTGTTTGCTGGAGAACGTCAGCACGTCTGGCAGCATCTGAGAAAACAGAGTTGACATTTTGAGTCCAATGACCTTTCTTCAAAACAGACAAATCCATCTGGCCTGTGTGGCACCACTAAAAATAACTGTTTGAACATTCCTTAGGCTGCTTCAGGGTGCTAACTTAAGAATGCAATTTTCCAAATTACCAAAAAATATTTTATTGGGCTGATGAAATAAAATATAGAATCATAGAGTGGTTGCAGGATAGAAAGTGGCATTGTGTCTGTATTAACTTTGCAAAAACAACTTAGCCAAGTCTGCTGTGCTTCCCTTACCCTATGCGGGAAACCGAGGAGGTAGGGGAAGTGCTAAATGATTATCTTTCGTCAGTATTCATACTGGAAAAGACAATGTTGTTGAGGAAAATACTGTGATATAGGCTACTAGCCTAGAAGAGGTTGAGATTCACAAGGAGGAGGTGTTATCAATCCTGGAAATTTAAAAAATAGATGAGTGCCCTGGGCTGGATGGGGTTTATTCTAGGATTGTCTGGGAAGCCAGGGAGGAGATTGCAGAGCCTTTAGCTTTGATCTTCATGTCGTCATTGTCTACAGGACTGGAGGATAGCAAATGTTGCCCCCTTGTTCAAGAAGGGGAGTGGAGTCATCCTGGTAATTATCAACCAGTGAGCCTTACTTCAGTTATGGGTAAAGTTTTGGAAAAGGTTATAAGAGATTATAATTTATAGTTATCTAGGAAGGAATAAATTGATTAGGGCTAGTCGCTATGATATTGTGAAGGGTAGGCCATGCCCCACAAACTTTATTGAGTTCTTAGAGAAGGTGACCAAACGGTTGGATGAGGGTAAAGCGGTTGATGTGGTGTATATGGATTTCAGTAAGGTGTTTGATAAAGTTCCCCACTGTAGGCTATTGCACAAAATACGGGGACATCGGATTGAGGGTAGTTTAGTGGTTTGGATAAGAAATTGGCAAGTTGAAAGATGATAGGGTGGTGGTTGTTGGGAAGTGTTCATCCTGAAGCTCGCTTACTCGCGGTGTACCACAAGGATCTGTCTTGGGGCCACTGTTGTTTGTCATTTTTATAAATGACCTGGATGAGGGCGGAGAAGGATGGGTTAGTAAATTTGTGGATGACACTAAGGTCAGTTGTGTTGTGGATCATGCCGAAGGATGCTGTAGGTTACAGAGAGACATAGATAAGCTGCAGAGCTGGGCTGAGAAGTGGTAAATAGAAGTTAATATGGAAAAGTGTGAGGTGATTCACTTTGGAAGGAGTAACAGGAATACAGAGTACTGGATTAATGGTAAGATTCCTGGTAGTGTAGATGAACAGAGAGATCTTGCATCAATGTTTACTGTGGAAAAGGACATGAAAGATATAGAATAAAGGGAAATAGATGGTGACATCTTGAAAAATGTCCATATTACAGAGGAAAAAGTAAAGAATGTCTTGATAAACATAAAAGTGGATAAATCCTCAGGGCGAGCCCTTTTAAGTTGCACAACATCTTTCCTCTAGGAAGGAGACCAGAATTGCATGCAATATTCCAACAGTGGCCTAACCAATGTGCTGTACAGCTGCAACATGACCTCCCAACTCCTATACTCAATACCAGAAGGAAAGCATACCAAACGCCTTCTTCACTATCCTATCTACCTGCGACTCCACTTTCAAGGAGCTATGAACTTGTACTCCAAGGTCTCTTTGTTCAGCACCCAAGTCCTCAGGAGTGTTGCTGTACATCCTGTCTCTCAGAATTCCCTCCAACAACTTGCCCGCCACCGCCATCAGGCTCACTGGTCTATAGTTCCCTGGCTTGTCCTTACCACCTTTCATAAACAGTAGCACCACATTAGCCAACCTCCAGTCTTCCGCCACCACACCTGTGACTATCAATGATACAAATATCTCAGCAAGGGGCCCAGCAATCACTTCCCTAGGATCCCACAGAGTTCTAGGGTACACCTGAGGGACAGGATATATTTGGAAAGGCAAGGATAGTCAACATTACTTTGTGCGTGGGAAGTCATGTCTCACAAACTTGATTGAGTTTTTTGAAGAAGTAACAAAGAAGATTGATGAGGGCAGAGCGTGGACATGATCCATATAGAGTTCAGTAAAGCGTTCAACAAGGTTCCCCATGGGAGACTGATTAGCAAGGTTAGATCTCATGGGATACAGGGAGAACTAGCCATTGGGATACAGAACTGGCTCAAAGGTAGAAGACAGAGGATGGTGGTGGAGGGTTGTTTTTCAGACTGGAGGCCTGTGACCAGTGGAATGTCACAAGGATCGGTGCTGGGTCCTCTACTTTTCATTATTTATTTAAATGATTTGGATGTGAGCATAAGAGTTACAGTTAGTAAGTTTGCAGATGACAACAAAATTGGAGGTGTAGTGGACAGCGAAGAAAGTTACCCCAGATTATAACAGGATCTTGAGATGGGCCAATAGGCTGAGAAGTGGCAGATGGAGTTTAATTTAGATAAATGCAAGGTGCTGCATTTTGGGAAAGCAAATCTTAGCAGGACTTACACACTTAATGGTAAGGTCCTAGGGAGTGTTGCTGAACAAAGAGAGCTTGGAGTGCAGGTTCATAGCTCCTTGAAAGTGGAGTCGCAGGTAGATAGGATAGTGAAGAAGGCAAGGCGTTTGGTATGCTTTCCTTTATTGGTCAGAGTATTGAGTACAGGAGTTGGGAGGTCATGTTGTGGCTGTACAGGACATTGGTTAGGCCACTTTTGGAATATTGCATGCAATTCCAGTCTCTTTCGTATTGGAAGGGTGTTGTGAAACTTGAAAAGATTCAGAAAAGATTTGCAAAGATGTTGCCAGGGTTGGAGGATTTGAGCTATAGGAAGAGGTTGAATAGGCTGGGGCTGTTTTCTCTGTAACATCAGAGGCTGAGGGATGACCTTTATAGAAGTTTATAAAATCATGAGGGGCATGGATAGGATAAATAGACAAAGTCTTTTCTCTGGGGTGGGGAAGTCCAGAACTAGAGGGCATAGGTTTAGGGTGAGAGGGGAAAGATATAAAAGAGACCTAAGGGGCAAATGTTTCATGCAGAGCATGGTATGTGTATGGAATGAGCTGCCAGAGGAAGTGATGGAGGCTGGTACAATTGCAACATTTAAAAAGGCATCAGGATGAGTATATGAATAGGAAGGGTTTGGAGGGATATGGGCCGGGTGCTGGCAGGTGGGACTATATTGGGTTGGGATATCTGGTCGGCATGGACAGGTTGTACCGAAGAGTCTATTTCCATGCTGTATGACTCTAAGATTCTACCTCAGTGTCCATGTACATAGTTCCCTGAAAGTTTGGTTGTTAAGAAGGCATACGGTGCATTAGCTTTTATTGGTAGAGGGATTGCGTTTCGGAACCATGAGGCCATGCTGCAACTGAACAAAACTCTAATGCATCCTCACTTGGAGTATTGTGTACAGTTCTGGTCACCGCATTATAGGAAGGATGTAGAAGCTTTGGAAAGTAATAAGAGAAGATTTACTGGGATGTTGCCAGGTATGGAGGGAAGGTCTTACGAGGAAAGGGTGAAGGACTTGAGGCTGTTTCGTTAGAGAGAAGAAGGTTGAGGGGTATGTTAATTGCGGCATAGAAAATAATCAGAGGGTTACATAGAGTGGACAGTGAGAGTTTTTTTTTCTCTGATCGTGATGGCTAGCATGAAAGGACATAGCTTTAAATTGAGGAGTGATAGATATAGGACAGATATCAGAGGTAGTTTCTTTACTCAGAGAGTAGTCGGGGAGTGGAATGTCCTGCCTGCAACAGTAGTAGACTCGCCAACTTTAAAGGCATTTAAATGGTCATTGGATAGACATATGGATGAAAATTGAATAGTGTAGGCTAGATGGGCTTCAGATTGAGGCACAACATTGAGGGCCGAAGGGTCTGTACTGCGCTGTAATGTTCTATGTTCTGAAGCTCTCCTCTGAGCTTCCTCAAAAGCACTGATAGCTTTCCCTTGAAAGCCTCTCAGGCTGTGCATTCCAGAGATCCCAAATATTTGCTGCCATATAAGTTTTTCACGAGACAGTGCTTCTTTTGCCAATCACCATTGTCTGGCTTTTGACCTTTTCACCAATGGAAATGGTTTCTCTTTAACTACTGTGTCTAAACTATCATAATCTCCTTTCAACCTTCTGGTAAAAGGCACATGCTGGTAAAGTTTTATGTAAAACTCTAATTGAGGCCAAATCAGAATCTTTTGAATTTTCAAAAGAACTTCCTTGCTTTTGTGTCCTATACATCTTTGTAAAAAACCTCTTTTAACACAATATTCTGCATTCTGTTCTAGCACCCCGATGACTTATGTCAGGTATAATCTGTCTGGTGAGCACACTTTTCATTCAATCTTGGTACATGTGACAATAATAAATCAAATCAAATTTCCTCAACTTGCCATGCCATCTTCAATGATTTATGCACATTGTGCCCAAGGTCTCTCTGTTCTTACAAAACAAAGAACATAATGCTAAGGTTTATGCTTCATGTCATCCCTTTGACCACAACATGCCACTTCACATTTGTCTCGATGAAACTCATTTGCCATGTGTCCATTCGTTTCATCAACCTGTATCCCTTGAGAATCTATTCGTGTCCTTACTGTTCAAATGCTTCCAAGGTTTGTGTCACCTTCTCATTTCAAAATTGTACATTTGTGCACCCAAGTCTCATTTTTAATAAAATGTCTTTAAAATACACCAGGAAGAGAAGGGATCTCAGTAAAAACTGCAAGGGAGCACACTTTATGCACACTTGCAGTTTGAAAAATAACCATTTATTACTACTGTTTCCTCTCACTCAGCCACTTTTGTATCTATAATTCAGCTTTCCCTTTTATTTTATGGGTTCACCTTTACTGGCATGTCTCATATGTGACACTTTATTAAATATCTTTTGAAAGTCCGTGTACACCATGACAACCACTGTAGTTTCACAAACCATTTGTTACATTATCAAAAATTCAAATATGATAAACTGAACATCTGATCTAGTCTGTGGCCACCTAATTCAGCTTTGCAATTGTTCTTTCACTTCAGCTATAACATTATCTTAAATTATTCCAAACATACACTTCTTCAGAGCATTTAAAAGTTCTCCAAGCCTGACTCCCAATTTTAACTTCTATTCTATTTCTGTTACATGATTAGAATATCAAACGTTTAAGGTCAAAGTTTGCTAAATGTTAACATTGTAGCATTTATGAGGAAATATGTTTTTTTTCTGATTGCAAGTAATTTTAGATATTTATTGAAATCCCTAGATGTCTGTAATTGGTCCGGTAATGCAGCAGCCTTTGAGCATCACCACAAGCTTCATTGGAGAGGCAAACCTCATGAACTGTCAATTACCAGAAGATGTGATGGTAGAACTTCTGGCGGAGAGATTGCAGGTACAATACGGTGCCAACCAGGAATGTTACTGCATTCGCTGTATCACTTCATATAATAGGATACCAAAAAGCAATTTTCCAGTTCCCTCTATCCTCGTAACAAAGGCAGTAATACTTATCAGGTGCAGTTATATTTTAAAACCTCTAATGATTAATTTCAGTGACTAATCTTCAGTTATGGACTGAGATCATGGGTGTTGCTAGTTTTCCTGATCATGGGACAACATTTCAGCAAAGCTAAATTCTATTGTTACCCAACTCCCAGGACTCTCTTATTTTCTAACAGAGGAGTCTCCAGCTGATGGTTTGAGCTGATTTTGTTCTTGACCTTTTCCTAGGTGCTAAATTGAATCCTCCCATGTTGTGATTAACTGTCTTCCATTAGGCTGTAGAATTGTGGTTAGCATCTTAATTGGCTTGCACACTAAACTAATCATGCCAGATCCAAGAACACACTAGCCCGGTCTGAGGTTAGCACCCAAGACAATACAATCTCAGCCACCTGGGGGAAGCACAGCAATGTGAAAGAAAGGTAATGACTTTAAACACTCCACTAGTGTAAGTGCCATCATCTCTCCTATACTTCATTCTCACTCTGTCTCTGCTACAGTACCCACCTCCTCCCAAGATTAATGTTCCACCACTTTTATTGTTGCAAGTCTGAGGTGATAGAGGCTGGTGTCGAACATGAATGTTGTTTCAAGCAAGTGGTGAGCCACAGTTGCAAGCTATCCACTATGACTAACATGTAAAGGATTCTCAACATCTAGCTTGTTCAGCTGGTTTCGTACGTTATTTAGCTGAGTATTAACAAGGTACTTAACTTAAACAATAATCCTCCTCAATTGTCAACTTGTCGCTGTCTCATGATAAACTCGCCTCGCCATTTGGCAGGTGCAAAAACAGATGCTATGTGACACTCCCAGACTTCTTGCCTGACCCTGCCACAGCTCACAGAGTCATAGAGTACAACAGCATGGAAACAGGCCCTTCGGCTCAGACTAGTCCATGCTGACCATGGTGCCCACTCAGCTAGTTCCAATTGCTCGCATTTAGTCTATATCCCTCTAAACCCTTCCCATCCATGGACCTGTCCAAATGTTTTATGCATGTTGCTATTGTATCTGCTTCAGCCACTTTCTGTAGCACCCCATTCCATAGATTCACCACTCACCGTGTGAAGAAGTTGCCCCTCGGGTCCTTCTTAAATCTTTCCCCTCTCACCTTCAACCTATACCCTCTACTTTTCAATTCACCATCTCTGGGAAAAACGCTATATTCATTCATCCTATCTATGCCCCTTGTGATTTTATGCACCTCAATAAGGTCACCTCTTATTCTCTTATGTTCCAAGGAATAAAGTCCTATCCTGGCCAGCCACTCCCTATAACTCAGGCTCCTGTTTGATTCTACCTTGTATTTCTGAGCAAGAATAGCATTTAAAGCCAAGGTAGACACAGGAGCTGTGCCAACATTCTGCCATTAAGAAACTTAAAGTATTTTGTAAGATGAAAGTCAATGGTACAGCCTACGGTCGCAATGTTAATAATTTACAATGGGTCACCAAGCTATTGGACCAGTACACTGACATTAAAATGCAATGATAGCAAGTCTGCATTATTATTGAATGTTTTCTACTTGGTAGGCACAAATGGTCAGGCAGTAGCAAGGTTATCAGCCCGTAGGGAGCTAGAATTGGGATCTGCAATTGTGCTAAAAGAAAATATTAAAAATAATTGTCTTGAATCTGTTCAGAACTGAGAGCTGAAATACCCAAGCATATTTGATTCAGCGGGGAGCTTCTAAAATGATGCTATTTTATACTTAAGACAAAATGCAATTTCTTGGATTTGACCCACTTTTAGCGTAGACATCAAAGGAAAGTGGAAAACTGCATGAAATCATGTGGGATGAATTGGGGCTGTTCATCATGTGTCTTATGTGTACTGGAAAAGGATGGAGTGCCATGTGGGTCTGTTTGTACCTGAGATATTTGAATCATATGCTTAAGAGGCATCTACGTAAAAATCTATTACTGGAAGAAATAAATCCAAGGTTTACTTTGAAATTTTAGTTGATATTGATTTGATTTCTCTCAGCATCTTTGTTGTCGCCTATGTAGTTTGTGTTTTTCTTATCTTTTAGTTGCAATTATTAAATTTCTCCGTACTGGTTTGTGATAGTTCATTGACATTTTTAATAACATTTAGCCTGAACTTTATTGATCACCTTTCAAAATAATTCCTTTATTCTATAATTTGGTCATTTTCATTCTTTCATTATTTTTAGTTCCAATCTTATTCCCTCAAAATTAGCCCTTTTCAAATCCATCACCTTGTAACTTGTTTTACTGACTTCTTTCACAGTCTTTATATGAAACCTTATTACACTGTGATCACTATGGCCTAGATGTTCCCCTCTGTGCAGTGTTCCCCTATGATATCAATGGAGAATACTATGCACAGTTGCAGTGCCTTCCTTTGGTGAATTGATATAAATGTGTGTGGTGCAGCAGAAAGCGGTACTGCATCGATTAATGCTGATGCTGACCCTGTCCCCCGCCACAACCCCAATCCCAGCAATATATTTACTGTTTGTATCAGTCTTATACCTTACATCTGTCTGAGCTTTATTCTCTTTCATTTATCCTCAAATATGAGTTATTTTTGCCACATCCATCCCAATTACAAATTTAAAATTTCAGTCACAACCCTATTTTTCTTTGCATATTCTTAATTTTAAGCAAACAACTTGACTTGTATTTGTTTTGGTCTGTCAATTTTATACATTCCAGCTCAAATATGATGCCTAATATCTGTGCATTGTGTCAATTTAATGTCAGTAATATACAGTATTATGTGGATTAATTGAATCCCCCTTTACTCAGCAATATCTCAGTTCAGCATTTTGTATCTAATGAAAAAAAAATCAAAGCCATTTATGAGTTTATGATTAGGATAAGTATTTCATGGTCAATAATGTCATATTGCTACTTTGGCGATGGTAGAATCAATATTAAAGTCCGCTTTACTGAAATGTTTAACTCATTGTTTGGCTTGTACTTTATCACCAATTTCTGTTGTAGCTGAATGACTGTTGCCGAGGTGTTGTAATCGATGGATTGGAAAGCATATACAGTCCGAGTGAAGCCTACACTCTCACAGCTGCACTTAAAGCAATTAGCAATAGACGTCACATCTACTTAATCAACCTTCGTCAGGATTATACAGCACTGAAGTCCAGGGAGAAAGCCAAGCAGGATGAAGAGGGTATGTGACTGTTGTACTGAATGGTTCTGCAACAATGCTTGCAGTATCAATGAATATTCATTTTAACCACCAGAATTCTTCTGTGTCATGGCTTTAATGCAGAATAATAAAATGGTTTCTTCAATCGCCCCAAAATATGTTTTAATCCTAACATTGATATGAGTGCTTTCCTTGAATAATTGAAACCTTTTTCCACTTACCCTGAGAGAATCATAGAATCTCTACAATGTGGAAACAGGCCAATTAGACTAACAAGTCCACACTGACCTTCCAAAGAGTAACCCCCGCCCCCCCAGACCCATTCCCCAATCCCATTACTCTACATTTACCCCTGACTAATGCACCTAACCTACACATCCCTGAACGTTAAGGGCAATTTAGCATGGCCAACTCACCTAACCTGCTCACCTTTGGACTGTGGAGGGAACCGGGGCACCAGTAAGAAACCCATGCAGACATGGGGAGAATGTGCAAGTTCCACATAGACAGTTGCCCAAGGCTGGGCTCAAACCTGGGTCCCTGGTGCTGTGAAGCAGCAGTGCTAACCACTGGGCCACCATGCCACCCTGCTGGTAAATAGAGTCCAAATCTATGTGTTTTTTAATGGAGTTCCAGTTTGAATGCGGACCTCTAGGAGTTCCCGTGCATGCCTTTGTTTAGCCTGTCCCAGGATGGATGTATTGTCCTAGTCCAACTGGTGTCCCTGTTCGTCTGTGTGTATGGTTACCAGTGATAGTTGGTCATGTTTTTTGGTGACTAGTTGGTGCTTATGTATCCTGGTGGGTAGTTTCCTGCCCATCTGTCCAATGCAATGTTTGTTGTAGTCCTTGCAGTGTATTTTGTTTATTACGTTTGTTCTGCTGGTTGTGGATATAGGGTCGTTTAAATTCATCAGGAGTTGTTTTAGTGTGGTATTAGATTTGAGGGCTACCATGATGCCTTGGGGACAGAGTAGTCTGGTGGCCATCTCTGAAATGTCTTTGATATATGGTAAGGTGACTAGAGTGTCTGGGCGTGTTATGCCATTTTAAGAGCCATTTCCTCACTCTTAATTTAACCAATCACAAGTAACCAAAACTAAACAATTTTTTTCAACTACATCTTATTGAAAGATCTAGGACACTAATCGGCAAGTGTTTAAATCTGCTGGGATCTTTCATACCCCAAAGCTGTTCAAATCTGTCCAAATCTCAGACTAGATCTGTCTAAACCTGTCCAAATCTCAGAAATTGGAGAAACAACACCTCATCTTCTGCCTGGGCAGCATATAGCCCGGAGGACTCAACATTGAGTCCCCCGATTTCAAATAACCTCCCTTCCCATCCCCAACTCCCTTCCAAACACCTCCCCTTGCTTCTATTCCTCTGATCAACCCTTCCTTCCAGCTACCGACCAGATTCATTCCACCCATTGACCAACCAGGTTGTACCCACTACCTGTGTTCACCTACCCCCACCCTTTTCCCCACCCAAAACCCTCTCTGATCTTGCTGACTGACACCAACAGACTCATGCCGGGTCATAATCTCCGGATTACTGCCCAAGCCACATGCAATTCGGTTTAGGGATTAGACATTAATAAAGTAAACATGTGGCTAAGGGAGTGTTGTGGGAAAGAGGCGTCCGTTTCATGGGGCATTGGCATCAGTTTTGGGACCGGGTGATCTGTACTGATGGGACGGTCTCCACCTGAACCGATCTGGAACCAGTATTCTAGCGAAAAGGATAAATAGGGTCATCACTAGGACTTGAAACTTGAGAGTTGAGGAGGAAGGGAAAGGGAAAGTGACAGGAAGTATGGTGATAAATGAAAAATTAAGCTGCAGGTTAGCATGAGGGTTTAAGTTCAAGGCAGACTATGAAAAAAGCAAAAAGGAAGGGTAACTCAGGAGATATTAGAGATGTTGTGAATCATGACGTTAAGGAAGTTAGCATAAAGTCACTTTACCTGAATGCTTGCAGCATTCATAACAAGGTTGATGAGTTAATGGCACAAATCATCGCAAATGAATATGATTTGGTAGCCATCAGGGAGACATGGTCACAGGATGGTCATGACTGGGAGTTAAATATCCGGGGATACCAGACTATTCGGAAAGACAAACAGGAATGCAAGAAAGGTGGTGCAGCTCTGATGTTCAAGGACAATATCAGGGTTGGTGCTGAGAGATGATATAACCTCTATGGAGCATGAGGTTGAATCCATTTGGGTGGAAATTAGGAATTCTAAGAAGAAAACGTCACTGATAGGCGTAGTCAATAGGCCACCAAATAATAATATCACATTGGGATGGGCAATAAACAAGGGAATAACTAATGCCTGTAAAATTGGCACGACAGTTATCATGGGGGACTTTAATCTGACTGTCGATTGGTCAAACCAGCTCAGTCAGGGTAACCTTAAGGAGGCATTTGGTGAATGTATCCGTGATAGTTTTCTTGAACAGCATGCAATGGTACCACTGAGGGAGCAAGCTATCCTCGATCTAGTCCTGGAATAATTAATAATCTGGAATAATTAATGACCTCACAGTTAGGGATCCTCTTGGAAGGAGTGATCAGAGTATGGTTGAATTTAAAATACAGCTGGATAGTGTGAAGGTAAAATCCAATACCAGGATCCCCCTTGAATAAGAGGGACTATGATAGAATGAGGGAAGGCCTGGCTAAAAGTAGACTGGAAACAGAGACTTTATGGTATGACAATTGATGAGCAGTGGAGGACCTTCAAAGAAATTTTTCAAAGTGTCCAACAAAAGTATATTCCGGTGAGAAGGAAGGACTGTAAGAGGAGGGGTAATCTGCCATGGGTGTCTTAAGGAAATAAGGCAGACTATCAAAGTGAAAGCATGCAAAGTGGCCAAAATGTTAAAGGTCAACAGAAAGCCACAAAAAAAAGCTAAAAAGAAAAGTAAGATAGAGTATGAGAAAAAATAGCACAGAATATAAAGACAGGTAGCAAATGTTTCTATAAGTATATAAAACGAAGAAGAGTGGCTAAAGTGAATGTTGGTCCTTTAGAGGATGAGAAGGAGCCGTTAGGTATGGGATATGATGAAATGGCTGAGGCATTGAACAGGCACTTTGTGTCAGTCTTCACAGTGGAGGACACTAATACCATGCCAGTAAGTTACAAAGAGGAGAAGGTAGGTGAGGACCTGGAAACAATTATTATTACGGAAGAGCTAGTCTTGGGCAAGCTAATGGAGCTAAGGATAGATAAGTCTCCTGGCCCTGATGGAATGCATCCCAAGGTACTAAAAGAGATGGCGGGAGAAATAGGTGGACTAGCAGTTTGGAAAATAGCAAACGTGATGCCACTGTTTAAAAAGGGAACTAGACAAAAGATGGGGAATTATAGACCAGTGAGCTTAACCTCTGTAGTGGGGAAGATGCTTGAGTGTATTATCAAAGAAGAAATAACAGGGCATCTCGAAAGAAATTGTCTCGTTGTACAGATGCAGCATGGATTCATGAAGGGCAGGTCATGCAGCAGAAATAGAGTTGTAGATTCATAGAGATGTACAGCACGGAAACAGACCCTTCAGTCCAACCCCTCTATGTTGACCAGATATCCAAACCCAATCTAGTCCCACCTGGCAGCACTTGGCCCACATCCCTCCAAACCTTTCCTAATCATATACCCATTCAAATACCTTTTAAAATGTTGCAATTGTCGCAGCCTCCACCACTTCCTCTGGCAGATTATTCTATACACGTACCACCTCTGCGTGAAACATTTGCCCCTTAGGTCCCATTTATATCTTTCCCCTCTCACCCTAAACCTGTGCCCTCTAGTTCTGGACTCCCCCAAACCAGGGAAAAGATTTTGTCTATTCATCCTATCCATGCCCCTCATAATTTTGTAAACCTCTATACAGTCACCCCTCAGCCTCCAATGCTCCAGGGAAAACAGTCCCAGCCTGTTCAGCCTCTCCCTATAGCTCAAATCCTCCAACCTTGGCAACATCCTTGCAAATCTTTTCTGAGCCCTTTCAAGTTTCACAACATCTTTTCGATAGGAAGGAGACCAGAATTGCACGCAATATTCCAACAGTGGCCTAACCAACGTCCTGTACAGCCGCAACATGACCTCCCAACTCCTGTACTCAATACTCTGACCGATAAAGGAAAGCATACCAAGCGCCTTCTTCACTATCCTATCTACCTGCGACTCCACTTTCAAGGAGCTATGAACCTGCACTCCAAAATCTTGTTGTTCAGCAACACTCCCTAGGACTTTACCATTAAGTGTATAAGTCCTGCTAAGATTTGCTTTCCCAAAATGCAGCACCTCACATTTATCTGAATTAACTCCATCTGCCACTTCTCAGCCCATTGGCCCATCTGATCAAGATCCTGTTGTAATCTGAGGTAACCTTTTTCGCTGTCCACTACACCTCCAATTTTGGTGTCATCTGCAAACTTACTAACTGTACCTCTTATGTTCGCATCCAAATAAATGAAGAAAAGTAGTGGACCCAGCACCAATCCTTGTGGCACTCCATTGGTCACAGGCCTCCAGTCTGAAAAACAACCCTCCACCACCACCTTTGAGCCAGTTCTGTATCCATATGGCTAGTTCTCCCTGTATTCCGTGAGATCTTATCTTGCTAATCAGTCTCCCATGGGGAACCTTTTCGAATGCCTTACTGAAGTCCATATAGATCACATCTACCATTCTGCCCTCATCAATCCTCTTTGTTATTTCTTCAAAAAACTCAATCATGTTTGTGAGACATGATTTCCCACTCACAAAGCCATGTTGACTATCCCGAATCAGTCCTTGCCTTTCCAAATACACGTACATCCTGTCCTTCTGATTTCCCTCCAACAACTTGCCCACCACCGACGCCAGGCTCATTGGTCTAGTTCCCTGACTTGTCCTCACCACCCTTTTTAAACAGTGGCACCATGTTAGCCAACCTCCAGTTGTCTGGCACCTCACCTGTGACTATCGATGATACAACTATCTCGGCAAGGGACCCAGCAATCATGTCCCTAGGTTCACCTTTATGCGTTTCAAGACATCCAGTACTTCCTCCTCTGTAATCTGGACATTTTGCAAGATGTCATCATTTACTTCCCTACATTCTATATATTCCATATCCTTTTCCACAGTAAATACTGATGCAAAATACTTGTTTAGTATCTCTACCATTTTCTGTGGCTTCTCACAAAGGCCGCCTTGCTGACCTTTGAGGGGCCCTATTCTCTCCCTAGTTACCCTTTTGTCCTTAATGTATTTGTAAAAACCCTTTGGATTCTCATTAATTCTATTTGCCAAAGCTATCTCATGTCCCCTTTTTGCCCTCCTGATTTCCCTTTTAAGTGTACTCCTACTGCCTTTATACTCTTCTAAGGATTCACTCGATCTATCCTGTCTATACCTGACATATGCTTCCTTCTTTTTCTTAACCATATCTTTTGGAATTCTATGAATTACAAGCAATGTCGACAGTGGGAAACAGTGGATGTGGTGTACCTCGATTTCCAGAAGGCTTTTGAAAAGTTGCCGCTCATGAGGCTGCTGCATAAGATAACAATGAATGGGTCAAGTATTAGCGCCGATAGAGGATTAGTTGACTGACAGGAAGCAAAGAATGGGATAAGTGAGTGTTATTCTGGCTGACAATCAGTGACTAGTGGTGTGCTTCAGGGATCAATGTTGGGACCACAATTATTTATAATTTATATAGATGACTTGGAGTTGGGGACGACGTGTAGAGTGTCAAAATTTGCCAATGACACTAAGATGAGTGGCAGAGCAAAGTGTGCAGGGGACTGTGAAACTTTGCAGAGGAATATTGAGTGAGTGGGCAAGGGTCTGGCAGATGGAATACAATGTTCGTAAATATGAAGTCATACATTTTGGTTGAAGTAACAGCGAAATAGATTATTACTTAAATGGTAAAAAGTTGCAGCATTCTGATTTGCAGAGAGACCTGGGTGTCCTTGTGCATGAATCACAGAGGGTTGGTCTGCAGTACAACAAGTAATTAAGAAGGCAAATGGAATTGTGTCCTTCATTGCTAAAGGGGGTTGAGTTTAAAAGCAGAGAGGTTATGTTACAGCTGTACAAGGTACTGGTGAGGCCACACCTGGGAGTACTGTGTACAGATTTGATGTCCTTACTTGAGGAAGGATGTACTGGCACTGGAGGGGGTGCAGAGGAGGTTCACTTAGTTGATTCTGGAGTTGAGGGGGTTGGCTTATGAGGAGAGACTGAGTAGACTGGGATTATATTCATTGGAATTCAGAAGAATGAGGGGGGATCTTATAGAAACATTAAAATTATGAAGGGAGTCGATAAAATAGAAATAGAGAGGATGTTTCCACTGGTGGGTGAGACTAGGACAAGAGGGCATGGCCTCAAGACTAGAGGAAGCAGGTTTAGAACTGAATGAGAAAGAACTTCTTCACCCAGAGGGTTGTGAATCTGTGCCCAGGGAAGCAGTTGACACTATTTCAGTAATAACATTTAAAACTAAGGTAGGTAATTCTTTGAAAAGTAAAGGAATTAAGGGATATGGTGAAAACACAGGTAAGTGGAGCTAAGTCCATGAAAAGATCAGCCATGACCTTATTGAATGGCAGAGCAGGCTCGAAGGGCCAGATGCCTACTCCTGCTCCGAGTTCTTATGTTCGTCTGTTCTTATGCCAAGTGACTAGCACTTTTGTCAAACAGCAAGTCCATCCTCAGTAGGGGCTAGGCTGCAACAGTTCAAATAATAAAAGGTAGGATTTTAATTCCATAAATCTTTGCTGAATCTGAAGTCAGTAATGCAATAGAATGTCAGCCTCGATTCTGGGCTGACCTCCCTGGAATGGGATTTGACCCTAAAACTATGTTACTTAGCAGCAAATGTGCTGCCATTCACCAGTGGCTGACATCTGAGAGGAGCATTTCAATTGGCATGGATGTGTTATAGCTCTTACAGTCTCACGTTATTTGCTATTGGCATTGAAAATGAAAGATCTTAAGGCAGCTTTCTTGATTGCCCTTGTGTTCATAGAACAAAGAACGTAGGCCATTCAAGCCTGCTGCTCCATCATTATGATCAAAGCTGATCACTTCAATGTTTTATCCATACATTGCCCACATATCCTTTTTACTTTATTGGTATTGAGAGGTTTTTCAATCTTTAAACATACTCAATGACTGAGTTTCTACTCCCCTCTAGGGTAGAGACTTCCAAAGGCTCACCACTCTCTGAGTAAAAGAAAGCTTTTCATCTTGGTCCCAATGGCTTCCCCTTTATTTTGAAGTTATGACCTCTGGTCCTAGATACCCATCCAGAAATATCCAACCCACATATCCCTTTAGGTATTATGTTTGTTTAAATGCGATAACCTCTTATTTGTTGAAACTCAAGAGATTACAGGCCCAGTTTCTACAATTTTTCTTCAAAGAACAGTCCTAACCTTCCTGGAATCAATCTGGTCATCCTCTGATTCACTCCCTCAATGGGCAATAATGTTCTTCCTAAAGTAAAGGGACCAAAGCTGCACATGTAGATGTGATCCAATCAAGGTCTGCACAATTGAAGAAAGACTTAGCCACTTTTGCACTCAAATCCCCTCATAACATCAGCCTTCCCTTTCTCTGTCTCTGTTAGCTTCAGTAACTTATTGATAAGGACTTCTATGGCCCTTTGGGCAACATCAGAAGTCACATAACATCAGGTTATAGTCCAACAGGTTAATTTAAAGTCACAAGCTTCCAGAGTGATGTTCCTTTGTCACGTGAAGTGAGAAAGGAGCAACATGCCTGGTGAAGGAGCAGTTCTTCAAAAGCTTGGATTTTAAATAAACCTGTTGGACTAGGACCCAGTGTCATGTGACTTCTGACTTTTCCACCCTAATCCAACACCAGCACCTCCAAAACTTTGGACAACGACACTTTCAAAGTTCTTATCATTTAAGAAATGGTGCAAACATCTATTCCTCAAAGCAATGTGACTTAGTGAAAAGATCAATGATTATGGGGAGAAGGCAGGGAGAATTGGGTTGAGAAACAATCAACCATGATCAAATGGTGGAGCAGTCTCGATGGGTCGATTGGCCTAATTCTGCCCTTAAACCTTGTGCCTTATGGATAGTCTCACATTTTTCCCACTATATACTCAATCTGTCATGCCCTTCCCCACTCATTAAGTTTGTGAAGCCACTTTGCATCTTGCTCACAGTAGTCATTTCCACTTCGCTTTCTGACGTCTACAAACTTGGAAATCACGATTTGGAGATGCCGATGTTGGACTGAGGTGTACAAAGTTAAAAATCACTCAACACCAGGTCAAATAGGTATATTTGGAAGCACTAGCTTTCAGATTGCTGCTCCTTCATCAGGTGGTGGAAAATTTCTGATGAGGAGCTTATGCTCAAAATATCGACGATCCTGCTCCTCAGATGATGCCTGACCGGCTGTGCTTTTCCAGCGCCACACATTTTGATTCTGATCTCCAGCATCTGCAGTCCTCCCTTTCTCCTTGTAAATCCAGAAACTCAGCTAATGTTCTGGGGGACCAGGGTTCGAATTCTACCACAGTAGTTGGTGTAAGTTGAATTCAGTAAAAAAAGAATCTGGAATTAAGAATCTGTTGATGAGCATGAAATCATTGTCGATTTTCAGAAAATCTTGTTCACCAATGTCCTTCAGGGAAGGAAATCTGTGAGTACATATGACTCCAGGCCCACAACAATGTGGTTGACTCTCAGTTGGCCTCTGAAATGGCCTAGCAAGCCATTCAGTTGTACCACTTGCTACAAAGTCTTCAAAGAAATGAAACCAGATGGATTACCTGGCATAACCTGGGTACCGGAAAGGACAAGTGCAGAAACAGACTTGTTGACCCTGCAAAGTCCTCCTTACTAACATCTGAGGGCTTGTACCAAATATGGGAGAGCTGTCTCACAAACCAGTCAATCAATAGCCTGAGATAATCATATTCATGGCATTATACCTTACAGATGACGTCCCAGACACTGGCATCACCATCCCTGGATATGTCCTGTTGTACCAGCAGGACAGACCCAACAGACGATGCAACACAGTGGTATACAGTTGGCGGGAGATGACCTGGGAATCCTTAACACTGACTCTGGACCTCATGAAGTCCTGTGGCTTCAGGTTAAGCATAGGCAAGGAAGCGTCCTGCTGATTACCAAGTACCAAGCTCCCTCAGCTGATGAATTGGTACTCCTCCATGTTGAACAGCACTTAGAGGAAGTACTGAGGATCGCAAGGTCACAAAATGTATGCTGGGTGGGGGATTTCAATTATCACTACGACGAGCAGCTCAGCAGTAGTATTACTGATCGAGCTGGTTGTGTCCTAAACGACACGGCTGCTAGAACTGGTCTGTGGTAACTGGAAAGGGAACCAACAAGTGGGAAAAACATACTTGACCTCATTCTTACCAATCTGCCAACTGCAGATCCATCTGTTGATGACAGTATCAGTAACAGTGACCATAGCACAGATCTTGTGGAGACAAAGTCCCGTCTTCACGTTGAATATAACCTCCATCATGTTGTGTGGCACTATCACTGTGATACATGGGACAGGTAACAAACAGATCCAGCAACTCAAGACTGGGCATCCATGAGGCACTGTGGGTCATCGCCAGCAGCAGAATTGTGCTCCAGCACAACCTGTAACCTCATGGCCCAGCATTTCCCCCACTCAACCATTACCATCAAGCCAGGGGATCAACCCTGGTTAAATGGAGAGTGCAGGAGGACATGCCAGGAGCAGCACCAGGAATGCCTGAAAATCAGCTGTCACCCTGGTGAAGCTACCAAACAGGACTACTTGTGTGCCAAAAAGCATAAGCAGCAAGTGATAGACAGAGCTGAGCAATCCCACAACCAACTGATCGGATCTAAGCTCTGCAGTCCTGCCACATCAAGTCATGAACGGTGGTGGACAATTTTAAAAACTCACTGGAGGAAGACAAACAAGAGACTGGAAGAACACAGCAAGCCAGGCAGCATCAGGAGGTGGAGAAGTCAACGTTTCAGGTGTAACCTTTCTTCAGGACTATGGGAGAGTGTAAGGGGAGCTGCAGGTAAAGGGTGATGGTGGGGAGGAGGCAGAGTGGTGAGGTAGGAAGAGGTGAACTCAGGAAGAATGAATCCAGTTGGGAGCTGGAAGGAAGGGTTGATCAGAGGAATGGAAGAAAGGGGGAGGGGCTGGGAAAGGAGTCAGGGAATGGGAAGGGAGATTATTTGAAATTGGAGAATTCAATGGTGAGTCTTTGGGGCTATAGGCTGCCCCCACAGGTGGAGGATGAGGTTTTGTTCCCTCAATTTGTGGTCTGATTCGCTGTGACAAAGGAGGAGGCTAAGGATGGTCAGAAAGGGAGTGAGATGGAGAATTTAAATGGGAGGTCAGGCCTGAGATGCTTTTGTGAACCATTCCCTAAGTTTACGTTTGGTCTCCCTGATGTAAAGAAGACCACATTGTGAGCACCTGATACAGTAAACTAGGTCAGAGGAGAGGCAGGGGAACCTCTATTTCATCTGGAAGGACTGTTTGGGGTGCTGGATGGAGGTGAGGTAGTGGTGTACTGACAGGATTTGCATATTTTACAGTTACAGGGAAGGTACCAGGGGGTTCAGTGTGGTTGGTGGAGTGAGTGGCGCTAATCAAAGACTGACGAAGTCAACGGGTCCTTGTGGAAGGCAGGGAGGAGTAGGGACGGGAAGACGCTTTTGGTGGTGGGATCTAATTGGAGTAGGTGGAAGTGTTTAAGGATGTGGAGACTAGTAGTATGGTAGTTGCAGGCAAGGGAGACCCTGTCTTTATTGCGTTTGGAGAAGGGGGGAAGGTTTAAAGCAGTAGAGCAGGAAATGGAGGAGGTGTAGTAAAGGGCTGTCTGGATGACAGAGGTGGGGGGGAAGGGGAGGGGAAGTACATTATTCAAAATAGGTGAACATCTGGGATACTTGGGAATGGAATGTCTCATCATCCGGAGGAAGCTCTCCAAATATCCCCATCCTCAATGACGGAAGAGCCCAGCATATCAGTGCAAAAGATAAATCTGAAGCATTCACAGCCAGAAGTGCTGAGTGGATGATTCATCTCGGCTCCTCAATTACAAATACCAGTCTTAAGCCAATTCGATTCACTCTGCATGATATCAAGAAATGGTTGTACTCCAAAACTTTTCTCTGTTCCTCTAGCCAAACACTTCCAGTACAACGACAACACTGGCATCTACCTGACAATGTGGAAAATTGCCCAGGTATGTCTCATACTGAAAAAGCAGGACAAATTCACTTACTGCCCCACCAAACCACTCTCCATCAGTAAGGTGATAGAAGGTGGCATCAACAGTGCTATCAAGCAGCACCTGTTCAGCAATAACCTGCTCAGTGATGCCCAGCTTGGATTCCCCGAGTGCCACTCAGCTCCTGACCTCATTGCAGCCTTGGATTAAAACATGGATAAAAGAGCTGAATTCCAGAGGGGAGGTGAGAGTGACAGCCCTTGATGTCAAAGCTGCATCTGATGGAGTGTGGCATCAAGCAGCCCTAGAAAAATTGGAATCAGTGGGTTTCAGGGAGAAACCTCTTTCATGGTTGGAATCATATTTGACACATGGGAAAATGGTCATGGTTGTTGGAGGTCAGTAATCTCAACTCCAGGACATGTGTGCAGGAGTTCCTTAGGGTAGTGTCCAGCTTCAGCTGCTTCATTAGTGACCTTCTCTCCATCAAAAGGTCAGAAATGGGGATGTTTCTGATGATTGCACACTTCACGGCTCAGATTCTGAAGCAGCCCGTGTTCAAATGTAACAAGGTCTGGACAATATCCAAGATTGGGGTGACAAGTGGCAAGTAACAATTGTGTCCCTCAAATGGCATGCAATGACTGTCAACAATTAGTGACAACCTAACCACTGATTCTTGACACTCAATGGTGTTACCATCACTGAATCCCCCACTTTCAACATTTCGAGGGTTCTCATTGACCAGAAACTCAAGGACTCCACTACATAAACATAGTAGTTACAAGAGCAGAGGCTCAGAATACTGTGGCAAGTAATTTACCTCCTCATTCCCCAAAACCTGTCCATTGTCTACACGGCACAAGTCAGGAGTGTGATTAAATACTCCCCACTTGCCTGGACGGGTGCAGCTCCAACAACACTCAAGAAGTTTGACACCATTCGGAACAAAACAGCTGCTTGCTTTGTACTACCCCCCACAAGCATTCACTCCCCATTGACATTCAGTAGCAGCAGGGTGTACTATCTTGAAGATGCACTGCAAAAGTTCACCACAGATCCTCAAACAGCATCTTCTAAATATACAACCACTTCCATCTAAGACAAGGGCAGCAGATGCATGGCAATACCACCACCTGCAAGTTCCCCTTCCTTCATTGTCGCTAGGTCAAAATGCTGCAATTCCCTCCCTAATGGCATTGTGGGTCAACCCACAGAAGGTGGACTGCAGCAGTTCAAGACGGCAGCTCACCACTGCCTACTCAAGGGCAATTAGGGATGGGCATTAAATGATGGCCAGACAGCAATGCCCACATCCAACAAATGGGTAAAAAATTAATCTTCAGCTTCAGACATTTCTTGCATGTTCTCCAGTTGAAACAAACACAAATTAACATGGTACTTCTCTGCTATTACTCTATTCCCTATTATGTATTTTCTTGCTTCTGCCTGTAATGAATCCACATTTGGCTAAGCCAATTGTTTCCTTTCTACGTCTCTTTGGAAGCTTGTACAGTCTTTTTTTTGTGTTTCTTGCCAGTTTTTCATTAATAACCTCTTCTCCATTTCTTTATCAGTTTCTTGCTTCCCTTTTTCTTTTTTATTGTATTCACATGTGGGACTTGGGCATCACTGAGTGACCAGAATTTGTTACCCACAACTATTTGCTGTTGAGAAGGTAATGGTCAGCTGCTCCATAAATGGCTGCAGTCCACATGCTGTAGGAAGACCTGCAGTGCCTTAGGGAGGGAATTCCAGGATTTTGACCCAGCAACAGTGAAGGAATGGTGATATATTTCCAAGTCAGGTTGGTGAGTGGCTTGGAGGGGAACTTGCAGGTGGTGGTGTTCCCATGTATCTGTTGCTTTTGTCCTTCTAAGTTGAGAGTGGTTGTGAGTTTGGAAGCTGCTGCCTAACAGTGCCAGGGACCCGGGTTCAATTCCAGACCCAGGCGACTGTCTGTGTGGAGTTTGTGCATCCTACCCATGTCTGCGTGGGTTTCCTCTGTGTGCTCCGGTTTCCTCCCACAGTCCAAAGATGGGCAGGTTAGGTGAATTGGCCATGCTAAATTGCCCATTGCGTTCAGGGATTTGTAGGCTAAGTGCATTAGTCAGGGGAAATGTAGAGTGTTAGGGGTAGAGGAATAGATCTGGTTAGGATACTCTTCAGAGGGACTTATTGGGCCAAATGGCTTGTTTCCACAATGTAGGGATTCTATGAATTTCTTCAGTGCTCCTTGTAGATTGAGCATTGGTTATGGAGAGAGTGGATGCTTGTGGACTGCTTTGTCCTAGATGATATCAGTCTTCTTGAGTACTGTTGGAGATGCACGCATCCAGGCAAATGGTAAGTATTCCATCATACGCATGACTTGTGTCTGGTCAACGTTGGACAGGCTTTGTATTCCCAGCCTTTGACTTGCTCATGCAGCCACTGTGTTTATGTGATAAGTCTGGTTGAGTTTCTGTTTGATGGTAACCTCCGGGATGTTGACAGTTGGGGATTCAGTAATGGTAAAACCATCGAATATCAAGGGGTGGCCATCAGATTTCTTTTTAAATTGGAGATGTTCATTAATTAGTATTTGTGTGGCACGAATGTTACTTGCCACTTGTCAGTCTGGATCTTGCTACATTTGGATATGATTTGCTTAAGTATCTCAGTAGTTGTGAATGGCACTGAACCTTGTGCAATCATTATAGAATATCCTTATTTCTGACCTTATAGTGGTGGGAAGGTCCTTGATGAAACAGCTGAAGATGTGTGGACCTAGGACAGTACCCTGAGGAATTCTTCCAAAGATGTTCTGGAGCTGAGGTGACTGATCTCCAACAACCAGAACTATATTCCTTTGTGCCAGCTATGACTCAAACCAGCAGAGAGTTTGCACCTTGATGCCCATCAATTCCAGTTTTGCTAGGTCTCCTTGATGCCACACTCAAATGAATGTGGCCTTGATGTCAAGGGCTGTCACTCTCACCTTACCTCTGGAATTTAACACTTTTATCCATGTTTGAACCAAAGCTGTAATGAGGTCAGGAGTCATGTTGACCCTGGCAGAACCCAAACTTGTCCTCACTGAGCAGGTTATTGCTGAGCAAGTGCTGCTTGATAGCATTGTTGATGATATATTCCATCACTTTATTCATGATTGAGAGTAGACTGATAAGGCAGTAATTGGCAGAGTTGAATTTGTCATTTTTTTGTGCGCAGGGCATAGCTGGACAATTTTCCATATTGTCGGGTAGATGCCAGCGTTGTAACTGTACTGGAAGCATTTGGCTCCAGTAGCAAGAAATTCTGGAGCACAAGTCTTCATAATATTGCTACAATATTGTCAGGGCCTATAACCTTCACAGTATCAGCGCTTTCAACCATTTCTTGATATCACATGAAGTGAATCAAATTTGCTGAAGACTATAGTGCTGGAGACCACTAGAGGAGGCTGAGATGGACCACTCACTTGGCACGTCCGCCTGAAGATTGCTGTGAGTACTTCAGCCTTATCTTTTGCACTTATGTGATCTCCTCCATCATGAGGATGGGAGTTGTTATGGACTAGACCAGACTGATCACCCCCACCCAACAAAAAAACATTGTGAGGAGAAAACCTAGACCCTAACTTTCATATTTATTTAAAGGGTTGCACCTGAAACATTGACTTCTCCAGTTCCTGATGCTGCCTGGCTTGCTGTGTTCGTCCAGCCTCCTGCTTGTTTACCATATCTATTTAAAGGTGCTGCCTTCCAGATGTGATTTGAATGATCCACCACCAAGCTTTAATCGAAACACACTTTATTCTTGCAACACAGTTAAAATGCAAAAAAAGAAGAATTGAATTAACTTTAACTCCATTGAAATATTTAACAAGATAATGTATTATTTAACCACTAATGGTCAACTGTTCCAATATAGGCACCGTCTCATAAACACACCTTTGGCAAAAATGCAATTCAGCAGAACAGTTTGATTCTCATGTGCTGTGACTCTCCAGTCCGGAAGAAGGAAACAATCTGTCCCTTTTTGATTTTTAAGAGGAAACTTTGCTGTCTAACACTTCAGGGTAAAAACAAGGACTGCAGATGCTAGAAACCAGAGTCTAGATTAAAGTGGTGCTGGAAAAGCACAGCAGGTCAGGCAGCATCCGAGGAGCAAGAAAATCGACGTTTCGGGCAAAAGTCCTTCTTGAGGAATAGAGGCAGGGTCCCTCTCCACTCTGCAGGCACCTTCCCTGATGAAGGGCTTTTGCCCAAAATGTCGATTTTCCTGCTCCTTGGATGCTGCCTGACCTGCTGTGCTTGTCTAACACTTCAGTCTAGCAGCTGGGAACTCAAGCTTTTCACTCAGCAATCAGCAGAAACCTTCTCAACTAACTGAAAGTAGCACTGAAAGCCTTCCTGAACCTGTGTGAACCCTGACCCTGCCCACTCATGATCCTTTTATCTCATTAAAAAAAATGCCCAGGAAGAACTCAATTGTCTGTCTGAGGGAGACATTTTGGCAGCACTGTGTCAATACCCCATTACAGAACTAACTCCCCTTTTAAAGAAACAGTCCCATCACAGAGATATTGATGGAATTTCCTCCTCCACCTGGAGAGAGAAAGTTGTTTCATTTCCACCACCATTCGCGACTGGATATAGCAAGACCGCAGAGCTTAGATCTGATCTCTTGGTTGTTGGATTGCTCAGCTGTATCTATCACTTGCTGTTTTGCAAGTAGTCCCGTTTGGTAGCTTCACCATGTTGACACATTTTTAAATATACCTGGTGCTCCTGGCATGCCCTTCTGCACCCCACATTGAATTAGGGTTGATCCCTTGGCTTGATGGTAACAGTTGAGTGAGGAATATGTTGGGCCATGAGGTTGCAGATTGTGCTGGAATACAATTCTGATGGTGTTGATGGCCCATAGCACCTCATGGATGCCCAGTCTTGAGTTGCTCGATCTGTTTGAAGTCTGTTCCATTTAGCATGGTGATAATGCCGCACCACATGATGGAGCGATTTTCAATGTGAAGACAGGATTTATCTTCACAAAGACTGTTCAGTGGTCATTGTTACTGATGCTGTCATAGACAGATGCATCTGCAGCTGACAGATTGGCAAGGATGAGGTCAAGTATGTTTTTCCCCTCTTGTTGGTTCCCACCGCAGGTCTGATCTGGTAGCTATGTCCCTTAGGACCTGACCAGTTCGAAAAGTAGTACTGCTGCCGAGCCACTGTTGGAGGTTGATATTGAAATCTCCCATCCAGAATATATTTTGCGTCCTTGCCATTTGCAGTTTTTCCTCTAGGTGTTGTTTAACATGGTGGAGTACTGATTCATCAGCCAAGGGAGGACGGTACATGATAATTAGGAGGTTTCCTTGCCCACGTTTAACCTGAATCCACAGGACTTTGTGAGGTCCAGAGTCAATTTTGAGGATTCCAAGGACAACTCCCTCCTGACTGTATGCTACTGTACCACCACCTCTGCTGTGTCTGTCCTGCTGGTAGGACAGGACATATCCTGGGATAGTGGTGTCTGGGACAGTGTCTGTAAGGTATGATTCCATATGTATGACTATGTTAGGCTGTTGCTTGACTAGTCTGTGAGACAGCTGTCCCAGTTTTGGCATTAACCCCAGATGTTAGTAAGGACTTTGTAAGGTTGACAGGCTATTTTGGTCTCTTCCAGTGTCTACGTTGATGCTGAGTGGTCTGCCCAATTTTTGTTGAGACTTTTTAGTGACTGTTACAACTGAATGGCTTGCTAGGCTATTTCAGAGGGCAGTTGAGAGTGAACGACATTGCTGGATCTGGAGTCACACATCAGCCACACCAGCTGATGATGGCTATTTTCCTTCCCTGAAGGACAATAGTGAGCCAGCTGGACTTTTCTGACAGTCAATAATGGTTTCATAGTCTTCAGGAGATTCTTGATTTCAAACAGTTTTTTGTTGAATTCAAATTCCCTAGAAGGATTTGAACCTGCATCCCCAGAACATTAGCTGAATTTCTGGATTGATAGTCTAGCCATAATACCACTAGGCCATCACCTTCCCTTTAATGTTCATGAATGTCGTCCTAAAGCTTAGAGTGTTCTCTGTTTTTTGCCACCCTATAGGCCATTTATTTTAATCTCATATAATGTTTAACTTGCCTTGTTAGCCACAGTTGACTGAAGAATTTTAGGTTCTTCTTTAGAGCCTGAAAGAAGCATAAGTTTGTTGGAAACTACAATAATAATTGTTTCATGATTATGCATTGCTGATGTACCATTATACCTTTTTATATATTTTCCCAAAACACAACAGCAACTTAACTGCTCATACCTTAATAAGTTCCTTTGTTCAAATGTAATTCCCTGGCATATGATTGAACTACCTTACTTTCAAACAAATGTAAAATTCCATCATATTATGATCACTCATCCCTAAATATTGTTTTCCAAAAAGACTCTTAACTCCTTTTTGTTACATAATAATAGATACAAATAGCCTGCTTTTTAGTCGTTTCCTCAACATACAGCTGTAGAAAACATGTCATGCCCCACACAACTGTTGCTATTTAGTGACCGACATACAATTCCTACCAATGTTTATTGCTCCTTTCTGTTTCTTAGCTCTGCCCAAAAAATCTAACATTTTAATAAATCAAAAAAACTGGTTGTCAGAGATCTGAAATGACAACATTTAAGAGGCATTTGGATGGGTTTGAAGGGATATGGACCGGGTGCTGGCAGGTGGGACTAGTTTGGGTTGAGAGATCTGGTTGGCATGGACAGGTTGGACCGAAGGGTCTGTTTCCATGAAAACAAAAAAAAAACAGAAATTGCTGACAAAACTGGAGGTAGATCTAGTGAAGAATCACCTGACTCAAAACATTAACTCTCCTTTCTTCCCACAAAGTAAGTTTCTCCACCAAAATCTGTTTTTGCTTCAGATTCAACATTGTGTTCTTCTGATTTAGGGTCCTGCCCTACTCATGTACTGATCCCATTTCTTACTATTAGTGCAACTCCACCTCTTTTTCTTTTTGCCTATCCTTCCAAAATGTTGACTGTCCTCCAAAATTGGGTTCCCAGCCTTGGTCACCCTGCTGCCATGTCTGTGCAACATCAACTAGATGCTACCCATTTATGTCTATTTCTGTTCTTCAATAATCTACCTTATTGTGAATGCTATTTGTATTCATGCAAAGTGCCCTTAACTTTGTCTTTTTGGATATTAATTCATATTGTAATCTTAATGGATGCTCACCTGCTTTCTAATTTCATTTACCACTTTCTATTTCTCATTACCAGCTTCACTTCCTTCCAGTTTGAGCTACCATTCAGGCGTCCATGTGTTGACAAGCTTGTTTAAACACTTCCTATTAGCAGTTGCAAATTTCCCTGCCAGGATATTAGTCTCAGCCCTGTTAATGTGACCCATCCAGTTTGTACAGTTCCCAGCTGCCCACAGAAATCTGATGCCCTCCATGCCACACCAGTTCTCCAGCCATGTGTTCAATCAATCAGTTTCCCTATTCCTGTACTCACTGGCACATGACACTTGGATTAATCCTGAGATTACTGCTTTTGAAGTTCTGCTTCTTTATTTCCTTCCTAACTCCCTAAAATGTGCTTTGAGAAGTCCATCCCTCTTTCTACTTGTGTCATTAGAATAGCTTCAATAAGTTTCTTTCCCACAAAAAAGTTGAAAGAAATCCTCAATGTAATTCAAGTGACTAAAATATGAGCATTTTTATGATTTTCATCAGCAGTGGAAGGATGGCCTGGAGAGGGGAGGCAATGGCCTAGTTGTCATATGTCTGGACTGATAATCCAGAGAGCCTGGTAATGTCGGTGGACTTGGGTTCAAATCCCACAGTGACAGATGGTAGGATTTCAATTCAGTAAAATCTTGAATTAAGAGTCTAATGTTGACTATGAAACCATTGTCAGGAAAACCCATCTGGTTCACTCACATCCTTTAGGGGAGGAAACTGCTCTCCTTAACTGGTCTAGCTGACATATGAGTCCAGACCAAGAGCAATGTGGTTGCCTCTTAATTGCCTTCTGGGCAATTAGGAATGGGCAATGAATATTGGCTGAGCCCATGACTCTCACATCCTGTGAATGATCAAAGAAAAGAAACTATATCAGTCAGTTAACTAGCAACAATTGGAGTTTGATTAAACCTAATTGCCATGTGGTGTGTGTACTTGAGAATACAGGGAAAAATGCTTGAGCATGGGATACGTTTGATAATCATGCTTAGAATCTACAGGACTCTTCATTCCTACAGACGTTGAAAGTATTTGACAATTGATGATTGTGCATTGACAAATTAATGCACAGTTAATATTGGGAAGAGTAATCTCACTGTTGTCTGATTTCCTTTTCTTCTGCTGCCTATTTTCTCTTCATGTTTACTGGTAAAAGTGTTACCCTTGTCATTACTGCTCCATGTACACAATTATTCTAATACCTGATCCAAACGACCCTTAATTATACTTGAAACAAGATAGTAATTGCTGCTGGGAGGCATCTTAGCCAAGCCCTGATTCTATCCTCACCTTACTCAATATCTATAAATGTAGCCTTCCTCTGGGATAGCTGGACTTTGATAAAGGAGAGGAGAAAGTGAGGACTGCAGATGCTGGAGATCAGAGCTGAAAATGTGTTGCTGGAAAAGTACAGCAGGTCAGGCAGCATCCAAGGAGCAGGAGAATCGACGTTTCGGGCATGAGCCCTTCTTCAGGAGAAAAACCTTGATGGCTTTAAAGTATGATATTGAAGTTAATAAACCGGCCTCTGACTCAACTAAGAACTGCTAATTTAGAACAATGAATATTATTGACATTTTGGTTGTACCTGTCTGAATTGCTAAGCTCCTGATGGGTGTATTTTTATAGTTCCTCTGTAAATACCTATTCTTCAATATTAAATTGGCTATAAGAATATAAGTTGGTGTAGTTGATCAACTGGGAGAATGTCATAAGATACAGAATTTAATATAGAATTCAAATCTTAAATTACACTATAAATGCCTTGTTTTTCCAAAACCAAATTATAGAGAAAAAATTGAAGGAGAAAGAAAAGGAGGAGAGGATTTATCTGCAAGAGTTGAGTGAAGAAGACTATGAGGCTCTGTCAGAGGAAGCAAAAGCGGAGTTTGACCTGAAACGGGCTTCTTTATTCAAAGCACGCAGGGAAAAGTAAGTGATCAAACCGTCCTGTCAGCTATTGGGTCAGAATCTCAGGTACACTCATTGCTCCTACAAAGAAAGGTGTAGCAACAGAAGTAGGTGATGACCTATGGAGCCTGTTGCATTTGATTTAATCATGGCTGATATATACATTGACTCTATATCCCCAAATATTTCTGTATCCTTTCATGGTCTCAACTAACAAAAATCTATTATTCTCAGCTTCTAAATTTCAAGTTGAACTTGCTTCAACAGCTTGTTGTGAGAGAGAAGTCTAGATTTATATTAACCTTTGTGTGAAGAATTACTCTGCGACATAATTTAGTTACACGGTATTAAGGATCTAGACCTGAATATTACATCTGACACTCATCTGAGATCTGGCAGACCTTGGCATAATTTCAGAATTTGCAGATGACCCAAAACATGGAAGTATTGTGAACAGTGATGAGGCTACTGAGTCTACTTCAAGAGTACATAGTCTGGTGGAATAGGCTGGCACATGGCAGATGCAGGGAAGTGAGATTTTCAGAGAAAGCCTGAGGAAACAGTATGTAAAAAGGATATGATATGAAAAGGTGTGCGGTAAAAGAATGTAGGGATATATGAGCGTAATCATTGAAAGTGGCTAAGTTGAGAAAGCAGGATTCCTGGCTTCATAAATAGAGGCATAAGGTACAAAATCAAATAAGGTGTGGTGAATGTTTATAAACCACTGGTTCAGCCACAACTCAAATATTGTGTCTAAATATGGGCACCACACTAGAGGAAGGATATGAAAGCTTTAGATTCATGAAAGACTTATTAAAATAATTGCAGATATGCAAGACTTAAGTTATTTGGATATGATGGAGAATTTATGTTTGCGTGAAGGAGAGAAGATGGAGAGAGAATTTCATAAAACTCTTAAAATCAAGGGGTCGGAATAGACAAGTAGGGAGAAACCAATCCTCGTGGCACTCCACTGGTCACAGGCCTCCAGTCTGAAAAACAACCCACCACCAGCACCCTGTGTCTTCTACCTTTGAGCCAGTTCTGTATCCAAATGGCGAGTTCTCTCTATTCCATGAGGTCTAACCTCACTAACTATCTCCCATGGGGAACCTTGTCAAATGCCTTACTGAAGTCCATATAGATCACATCTATCGCTCTGCCCTCATCAATCTTCTTTGTTACTTCTTCAAAAAACTCAATCAAGTTTGTGAGACATGATTTCCCACGCACAAAGCCATGTTGACTATCCCTAATCAGTCCTTGCCTTTCCAAATACATGTACATCCTGTCCCTCAGGATTCCCTCCAACAACTTGCCCACCATTGACGTCAGGCTCACTGGTCTATAGTTCCCTGGCTTGTCCTTACCGCCCTTAAACAGTGGCACCACGTTAGCCAACCTCCAGTCTTCTGGCACCTCACCTGTGACTATTGATGATCCAAATATCTCGGCAAGAGGCCCAGATTACACTTCTCTAGCTTCCCACAGAGTTCTCAGGTACACCTCATCAGTTCCTGGGGATTTATCCACATTTAACCGTTTCAAGACATCCAGTACTTCCTCCTCTGTAATCTGGACACTTTGCAAGATGTCACCATCTATTTCCCTACATTCTATATCTTCCATGTCCTTTTCTACAGTTAATACTGATGCAACATATTTGTTTAGTATCTCCTCCATTTTCTGCAGCAGTGCACAAAGGCCGCCTTGCTGATTTTTGAGGGGCCCTATTCTCGCCCTAGTTACCCTTTTGTCCTTAATATATTTGTGAAGACCCTTTGGATTCTCCTTAATTCTATCTGCCAAAGCTATCTCATGTCCCCTTTTTGCCTTCCTGATTTCCCTTTTAAGAATACTCCTACTGCCTTTATACTCTAAGGATTCACTCGATCTATCCTGTCTATACCTGACATATGCTTCCTTCTTTTTATTAACCAAACCCTCAATTTCTTTCGTCATCCAGCATTCTCTATACCTACCAGCCTTCCCTTTCAGCCTGACAGGAATATACTTTCTCTGGATTCTTGTTGTCTCATTTCTGAAGGCTTCCCATTTTCCAGCCGTCCCTTTACCTGCGAACTTTTGTCCCCAACCAGCTTTTGAAAGTTCTTGCCTGGTACCGTCAAAATTGGCTTTACTCCAATTTAGAACTTCAACTTTTAGATCTGGTCTATCCTTTTCCATCACTATTTTAAATCTAATAGAATTATGGTCGCTGGCCGCAAAGTGCTCCCCCACTGACACCTCAGTCACCTGCCCTGCCTTATTTCCCAAGGATACGTCAAGTTTTGCATCTTCTCTAGTAGGTACATCCACATACTGAATCAGGAAATTTTCTTGTACACACTTAAGAAATTCCTCTCCATCTAAACCTTTAACACTATGGCAGTCCCAGTTTATGTTAGTAAAATTAAAATCCCTGACCATTACCACCCCATTATTCTTACAGAAAACAGATTTCCTTGCAAATTTGTTTCTCAATTTCCCTCTATTAGGGGTCTATAGCACAATCCCAACAAGGTGATCACCCCTTTCTTATTTGTCAGTTCTACCCAAATAACATCCCTGGATGTATTCCCTGGGATATCCTCCCTTAGTACAGCTGTAATGCTATCCCTTATCAAAAATGTCACTCACCCTCCTCTCTTGCCTCCCTTTCCATCCTTCCCATAACATTGTATCCTGGAACATCAAGCTGCCAGTCCTGTCCACCCCTGAGCCATGTTTCTGTAATTGCTATGATATCCCAGTCCATGTTCCTAACCATGCCCTGAGTTCAGCTGCCTTCCCTGTTAGGACCCTTGCATTGAAATAAATGCAGTTTAATTTATTAGTCCTACCTTGTCCTGCCTGCCCTGACTGTTTAACTCGCTTCTGTTCTCAATAGTACCAGTCTCAGATTGATCTCTGTCCTCACTACCTCCCTGGGTCCCACCCCCTACCTTACTAGTTTAAATCCTCCTGAGCAGCTCTAACAAATCTCCCTGCCAGTATATTAGTCCCACTCCAATCTAGGTGCAATCCGTCACTTGTACAAGTCACTTCTACCCCAGATGAGATTCCAATGATCCAAAAATTGAATCCTTCTCCCATACACCAGCTACTCAGCCATGCATTCAACTGCTCTATCCTCCTATTCCTGTCCTCATTAGCTCATAGCACCGGGAGTAATCCAGATATTAGTCCTCTCGAGGACCTTTTTTCTAAATTCCTGCCTAACTTTCTGAGAATGTCGTTGGTTGCAATGTGTACAATGACCTCCTGCTGGGCTCTCTCCCCCTTGAGAATATTTTGCACCGTCTCTGAGAAATTCTTGATCCTGGCGCTAGGGAAGCAACACGCAATTCTGATTTTTCGCTGCTGGCCACAGAAACGTCTATCTGTACCTCGGACTAGAGAGTCCCCTAACACAATTGATCTCTTGGAGTCCAATGTACCCCTCATTGCATTAGAGCCAGTCTCAATACCGGAAACTTGGCTATTTGTGCTACGTTCCCTTTAATCACCAACGGTCATTTGAGTGGGAGCAGCGGCCGAGGAAAAGCGAACCCGGGAGACTACAGCTAAGGTAAGACAGTTTGTTTCAAAATTACTTACCTGTAGCGGGCAGCGGTGTTTTTTTTTTCTCTCTCTTCACAAAAAGAGCGGGAGCAGCAGAGGAAGTGACGGCAAACAGAGGGGCAGCCGGGAAGGAGAACTGTGAGTATAAATACTCACCCTTTAATCACCAACGATCATTTGAGTGGGAGCAGCAACCGAGGAAAAGCGAACCCGGGAGACTACAGCTAAGGTAAGACAGTTTGTTTCAAAATTACTTACCTGTAGCGGGCAGCGGAAGTGAGGTTGGAGCGCATAGCTGGGCGGGAAGGTAAGTGATTAGTATTTGAGTGGGTGTGTTCTAGACCCCAGGTCCTACTTTCGTAGGGCCTCCCTCCCACCCTCCTCCTCTAACCTAACTTTAAAGTCCACAGGTTATTGACTCAGTGTTCTTGTTTTTGGAGACAAAGTGTACAGTCATGGCAGCGCAGGCGGTGGAATGTTCCTCCTGCAGGATGTTTGAGGTAGGGGTGACCACCGATACTCCTGCCGACTTCGTCTGCAGGAAATGCAGTCAGATCCTGATCCTCACCGAACGAGTTAGGGAACTGGAACTGGAGCTGGATGAGCTGAGGATTATTCGAGAGGCTGAGAGGGTGATCGATAGAAGCTACAGGGACATAGTTACGCCGGAGAACAGAGATAGCTGGGTAACAGTTAGAGGTGGGAAGGGGAAGAAGCAGGCAGTGCAGGGTTCCCCTGTGGTCGTTCCCCTAAAAAATAAGTATACAGCTTTGGAAACTGTTGGGGGGAACAGCCTTGCAGGTGTAAGCTGCAGTGAAGGGGTCTGTGGCTCTGAGACTCAGAAGGGAAAGGGGGAGAGGAGGAGAGCGCTAGTTATAGGGGACTCTCTAGTTAGAGGGACGGACAGGCGGTTCTGTGGACATGGGCGAGACTCTCGGATGGTTTGTTGCCTCCCGGGTGCTAGGATCCGAGACGTCTCGGACCGTGTCTTCAGAATCCTTAAGGGGGAGGGTGTGCAGACAGAAGTCGTGGTACACATTGGCACCAACGACATAGGTAGGAAGAGGGGTGGGGAGGTCATTCAAGAGCTCAAGGAGTTAGGCTGGAAGCTAAAAGCTAGGACAGACAGAGTCGTCATCTCTGGGTTGTTGCCGGTGCCACGTGACAGTGAGGCAAAGAATAGGGAGAGAGTGCAGTTGAACACGTGGCTGCAGGGATGGTGTAGGAGGGAGGGCTTCAGATATTTGGACAATTGGACTGCATTCTGGGGAAGGTGGGACCTGTATAAACAGGACGGGTTGCACCTGAACCAGAAGGGCACCAATATCCTGGGGGGTAGGTTTGCTAGCACTCTTCGGGGGGGTTTAAACTAATTTGGCAGGGGGATGGGATCCGGACTTGTAGTCCAGCAAGTAAGCTAGCTGTGTGTCAGGATGCCCAAGACTGTAGGGAGGCTGTGGAGAAGGTAGCACTGACAGGGACTACTTGCGGACACAGATGGGCTCAAGTGCGTATACTTCAACGCAAGGAGTATCAGAAATAAGGTGGGTGAACTTAAGGCGTGGATCGGTACCTGGGACTACGATGTTGTGGCCATCACGGAAACATGGATAGATGAGGGACAGGAATGGCTGTTGGAGGTTCCTGGTTACAGATGTTTCAGTAAGATTAGGGAGGGTGGTAAAAAAGGAGGGGGGGTGGCATTGCTAATTAGAAATGGTATAACGGCTGCAGAAAGGAAGTTTGAGGGGGATCTGCCTCTGGAGGTAGTATGGGCTGAAGTCAGAAATAGGAAAGGTGCAGTCACCATGTTGGGTGTTTATTATAGGCCCCCCAATAGCAGCAGAGATGTGGAGAAACAGATTGGGAAACAGATTTTGGAAAGGTGCAGAAGCCACAGGGTCGTAGTCATGGGCGACTTCAACTTCCCAAATATTGATTGGAAGCTCTTTAGATCAAGTAGATTGGATGGGGCGGTGTTTGTGCAGTGTGTCCAGGAAGCTTTTCTAACGCAGTATGTAGAGTGTCCAACCAGAAAGGAGGCCATATTGGATTTGGTACTCGGTAATGAACCGGGACAAGTGGTGGGCTTGTTAGTGGGTGAACATTTTGGTGATGGTGACCACAATTCTGTGACTTTCACCTTGGTTATGGAGAGAGATAGGTGCGCACAACAAGGAAGATTTTACAATTGGGGGAAGGGAAATTACGATGCTGTAAGACAGGATTTGAGGAGCATACGTTGGGAGCATAGGCTGTCAGGGAAGGATGTGGTGGAAATGTGGAACTTTTTCAAGGAGCAGATACGATGTGTCCTTGATATGTATGTACCGATCAGGCAGGAAAGAAATGGTCGTGTGAGGGAGCCTTGGTTGACGAGAGAGGTTGAATGTCTAGTAAAGAGGAAGAAGGAGGCTTACATAAGGTTGAGGAAACAGGGTTCAGACAGAGCAGTGGAGGGATACAGGATAGCCCGAAGGGACCTGAAGAAAGGGATTAGGAGAGCTAAGAGAGGGCATGAAAAATCCTTGGCGGATAGGATCAAGGATAACCCCAAGGCATTCTATGCGTATGTGAGAAACCTGAGAATGACGAGAACGAGGGTAGGTCCGATCAAGGACAGTAGTGGGAGACTGTGTATTGAGTCGGAAGAGATAGGAGAGGTCTTGAACAAGTACTTCTCTTCAGTATTTACGAACGAGAGGGACCGTATTGTTGAAGAGGAGAGTGTGAAACGGACTCATAAGCTAGAAGAGATACCTGTTAGGAAGGAAGATGTGTTGGACATTTTGAACAACTTGAGGATAGACAAGTCCCCCGGGCCTGACGGGATATATCCTAGGATTATGTGGGAAGCAAGAGAGGAAATTGCTGTACCGTTGGCAATGATCTTCTCGTCTTCACTGGCAACGGGGGTGGTACCAGGGGACTGGAGAGTAGCGAATGTTGTGCCCCTGTTCAAAAAAGGGAATAGGGATAACCCCGGGAATTACAGGCCAGTTAGTCTTACTTCTGTGGTAGGCAAAGTAATGGAAAGGGTACTGAGGGATAGGATTTACGAGTATCTGGAAAGACACTGCTTGATTAGGGACAGCCAGCACGGATTTGTGAAGGGTAGGTCTTGCCTTACAAGTCTTATTGAATTCTTCGAGGAGGTGACCAAGCATGTGGATGAGGGTAGAGCAGTGGATGTAGTGGACATGGATTTTAGTAAGGCATTTGATAAGGTTCCCCATGGTAGGCTTATGCGGAAAGTCAGGAGGCATGGGATAGAGGGAAATTTGGCCAATTGGATAGAAAACTGGCTAACCGGTCGAAGGCAGAGAGTGGTGGTAGATGGTAAATATTCAGCCTGGAGCCCAGTTACAAGTGGAGTTCCGCAGGGTTCAGTTCTGGGTCCTCTGCTGTTTGTAATTTTTATTAATGACTTAGATGAGGGAGTCGAAGGGTGGGTCAGTAAATTTGCAGATGATACGAAGATAGGTGGAGTTGTGGACAGTGAGGAGGGCTGTTGTCGGCTGCAGAGGGACTTAGATATGATGCAGAGCTGGGCTGAGGAGTGGCAGATGGAGTTCAACCCTGCCAAGTGTGAGGTTGTCCATTTTGGAAGAACAAATAAGAATGCGGAATACAGGGTTAATGGTAGGGTTCTTAGTCAGGTGGAGGAACAGAGGGATCTTGGGGTCTATGTACATAGATCTTTGAAGGTTGCCACTCCGGTGGATAGAGTTTGTAAGAAGGCCTATGGAGTATTATCGTTCATTAGCAGAGGGATTGAATTCAAGAGTCGTGAAGTGATGTTGCAGCTGTACAGGACTTTGGTTAGGCCACAGTTGGAGTACTGTGTGCAGTTCTGGTCGCCTCACTTTAGGAAAGATGTGGAAGCTTTGGAAAGGGTGCAGAGAAGATTTACCAGGATGTTGCCTGGAATGGAGAGTAGGTCGTACGAGGATAGGTTGAGAGTTCTCGGCCTTTTCTCGTTGGAACGGCGAAGGATGAGGGGTGACTTGATAGAGGTTTATAAGAGGATCAGAGGAATAGATAGAGTAGACAGTCAGAAACTTTTTCCCCGGGTACAACAGAGTGTTACAAGGGGACATAAATTTAAGGTGAAGGGTGGAAGGTATAGGGGAGATGTCAGGGGTGGGTTCTTTACCCAGAGAGTGGTGGGGGCATGGAATGCGCTGCCCGTGGGAGTGGTAGAGTCAGAATCATTGGCGACCTTTAAGCGGCATTTGGATAGGTACATGGATGGGTGCTTAATCTAGGTTAGAAGTTCGGCACAACATCGTGGGCCGAAGGGCCTGTTCTGTGCTGTATTGTTCTATGTTCTATGTTCTATGTTCCCCTGAGAATCCATCACCCCCTTCATTTTCCAAAACAGCATACTTGTTTGAAATGGGGATAGCCACAGAAGGTTCCTGCACTACCTGCCTATCTCTCTTACCTTTCCTGGAGTTAACCCATCTCTGTGACTGTATCTGCGACTTTTCCCCTTACCATAACTGCCATCCATCATATCCCCTTGCTCTTGTAAATCCCTCATTGCCTCGAACTGTCTCTCCAACCGATCCATTCAATCTGATAGGATTCGCAACCAATGGCATTTGTTGCAGATATATCCTCAGTAACCCGTAAACTCTCTCTAAACTCCCACATCCGATAAGAGGAGCATATCACTCTACTAAAGGCCATTTTTACTCCTTCACAATCTCCAGACCCAGAAAATAGCACTGTCTTATTCCTCTACAAAATACTGCTCCAGGTTAAATGAATAATTATGGCTTATATTTTAAGTTTAATCAAGCGACATATCTCCATAAAACAAATAATCAAGGAAGAACCCACTCTATTCACTCCACTCCTGCAGACTTACGATAAGGCCACTTTTAAATATTCACTTCTGTTTCTGTGCTGTGACCTCTCCCAAACAAGAGATTGGTTGTGAATTTCACTGTTTGTTAATTTTCCCAGACGTAGTCCGATGTCCAGTGATACATGAATTCAAATAGCAAAGGCAGTAACTGCATCTCGCAGGACATTTTAAAGAGCAGTTATGAGTTGACTATATGTCTATAAGTATAATACAGAACAGGGAAGAATGACTGATCTATTTCTCTCTGTTGCTGGGATGTTGCTAGAGTCCATTATTAAGGAAGAAATTGCAGGACAATGAGAAAAGCAGAGTCAACACAGAGTCATTGAGTCCTGCAGCACGGAGACAGGCCATTTGGCCCAAACTAGTCCAAGCTGACTAAAATGTCTATCCGCGCAAGCCCCATTCCCCTGCACTTGGCCCATATCCTTCTAATCCTTTCCGTTCCATGTATTTGAGCAAATACCTTTTAAATGTTGTTCATATACCCTCCTCGACCACTTCCGCTGGCAGCTCATTCCATATGCATCAAGTCCCACACACAAAGCCATGCTGACTATTCCTATTCAAACCGTGGCTTTCCAAGCGCATGTATGCCTTATGTCTCAGAATCTTCTCATAACTTACCTACCACAGGGATTAAGTTTACTGGTCTATAGTTCCCAGGTTTTTCTTTGTTACCCTTCTTGAATAATGGCACAACATTCATTACTTTCCAGCCTTCCGGGACCTCACCCATGGCAAACGAAGATACAAAAATATCAGCAATTTCTTCTCCAGCTTCTTGCAATGTTCTTGGATATATGTGGTCAGGGTCAGGAGATTTATCCACCTTCATACATTCTAATACATTCATCCCCTCCTCTACTGTGATATGGTCTGTCCCGAAGATATCATCACTAACTTCCTCAAGTTCCCAAATCTTCATTCTTTCCCCATGGTAAACAAAGAGGAGAAATAGAACCATCTCCAGAGGATCTATTCATACATGTTCACTTTGTTCCTTGAGGGGCCCTATTCTCTCTAGTTATTCCTTTTCCTTTGATATACTTAAGGTACCTCTTTGGGTTCGCTTTAATCTTCTCAGCCAAGGCTAACTCATGCCCCCCTTCCACCCTCCTGATTTCCTGCTTCAGTAAACTCCTGTATTCCCTGTTTACCTCCAGGGGTTCCCTTGATCCCAGCTGCCTTATACCTGAGCCATGTCTCCTTTTTTCTGGTCAAAGCTTCAATATTTCCTGTCTCCCAGGGTTCCTTATTCCTGCCAACCTTGTCCCACATGGCATTAATGTCAACTTCACTCGTTTCCAGATGTCCCCTCCCTGTACCTCATCCCAGATCAAACCCTCCAACTCAGCATCATCCTCTTGATCTGTCCCACTTGTCCATCTTCCTTCCCACCTATCTACTCCACCCTCCCCTCGGACCTATCATCATCACCCCCCACCTGCATGCACCTATCACCTTCCCAGCTAACCTCGCCCCAGCCCCACCCCTCCTCTCCTCTTTGTCTCTCAGTCCTCTTTTCCCCCCCCCCCCAACTCCCACATTCCTGAAATATTGACTCTTCAGCTCCTCGGATGCTGCCTGACCTGCTGTGCTTTTCCAGTGTCACACTTTTCAACTCTGACTCTCCAGCATCTGCAGTCCCCACTTTCTCTCAACCTTGCTCTTCACCCTCGCAGGATGATATAGACTTTGAACTCTAGCTATTTCACTTTTAAAGGCCTCCCACTTGCCAGAAATCACTTTGCCTGCAAACAAACTACTCCAATGAACCCCTGCAAGCTCCTTATGCCCAAAACATCAACTCTCCTGCTCCTCTGATGTTGCCTGAGCTGCTGTGCATGTCTCAGAATCTTCTCATAACTTACCTACCACAGGGATTAAGTTTACTGGTCTGTAGTTCCCAGGTTTTTCTTTGTTACCCTTCTTGAATAATGGCACAACATTCATTACTTTCCAGCTGCTGTGCTTTTCCAGCGCCACACCTTTTGACCCTGTACGCTTCTGTCTCATTCCATCAAAAGTCACCTTTCCCCAGTTTAAAACTTGAATCAGTGGACCTGTTTGTCCCTCTCCATAACTATTTTAAAATTAATAAAACTATGGTCACTGGTCTCGAAGTGCTCTCCTGCTGTGTCCTCCAACACCTGTTCTGCCCTATTTCTCAAGAGTAGGTCAAGTTTTCCCGTTCCTGAGTATGACTTTCAATGTACTGCATGAGGAAACTTTTCCCCGTGCACTTAACATAGTATTGTGAAAGGCCTTGAAGTGAAGATAAGCCAGGATTTAACCTGTTAAGGCATATTTGTCAGTAGTTATTGTTTCATCTGCTGATCTACTGGGCCATCATTAGTTGATGGGTTAGTTGTGAAATTTCTCCTGTAACAGAGGTGTGGTCTTACGTGATAACATCTGTTTTTGTGTCCAGAGTTTTGAAGGAGATACACGAACGACAACTGCAGCAACAGAAATGGAGGGAAGAATTGGAGAGGCTGCGAGAGGAAGAAGAACTTAAGAAAAAATCTAAAAGAACAAGAAAAGATTTTGGTAGCAAAGATGATGCAAAAAAATACCAGATAAGTGCAAGAATGGTACGGTTGCTGGAAAACTGGGAATAGAGAAACTTACTTTGCTTCATTAATTTGATTAGTTACTGATCTTTTAAAATTTGAGGTCAGGACAAGGAAAAGTAGTGAAAGCTTTGAACCATTATAGCTTGCCAAAGATGGACTATTGAATGCTCTCCAGACAATATGGTACAGCTGAGTGAATGTGCATCTTAAAGTTCAACCATTTATAATGATAACTTCCTTTCCTCTTCACTCTCCGTCTTCCCATTTTAATAAGGCACTTACTGTTACTTTTCATTTCTGACTATTACACTCGAAATGGTGAAATGCTTCTGTGTGTAAAGGGAACTTTGCAATATAACTTTCAGTCACATGTGCCAGTCATTCACAATGTGGACCTTGGACTGTGCTGACTCAAATGCCTCAGCCGAGGCAGTAAACTGAGCTAAGAAAATGAATATGCATCAGGGTAGGCACTCCGGAGGTTTGTCACTGGGAATCTCAGATAGTGACAGAACCAGGTTCAGCAGTGATACCTCTGGGATGAAGCACACTGGCAACATTTGTTGCATCAATTAACTCAAAAAGTAAAGCTAGTTGGATGAAATATTTATGGCTTGTGGATACCTCAAGAACAAACAGCACTATTAGGAAATACAGGAATGAATTGGAGCAATAGAAAAATAGAACAATGATTGAAAATCCAATTCCTATGGTTTAAGTCATGGTTTTCACTTTTTGAGTTTAAACATCTGGAGTTATATTCCTTAGGTTTATATCTGTGAATACGTTGGAATCTATGTGTGGCTCAGGTGGTGGCACCCCAACTCTGAGACAAAATGCTTGAGTTCACTCCTGGCCCTGCAGCAATCCAGTCACTGAGATAGGCATGCCAATGTATATTGGTGCTGGTCCATGGATCAGATTAATGGGATCTGTTAACTACATGAAGGGCATCCAACTTGATTACTTACCAACCTTCAGACCTACAGCAATATGGTTGACTCTCAGTTGGTCTCTGAAGTGGCTTAGCTTTGCATCAATTGTTGCAAAATCAAGGAGCTGAATTCCAGAGGTGAGGTGAGAGTGTCAACCCTTAACATCGAGGCTGGATTTAACCAAATGTAGCATCAAGGAGCCCTAACAAAACTGGACTCAATAGGTATTAGGGGCAAACTCTCCACTGATTAGAGTCATAGCTGGCACAGAGGAAGGTGCTTGTCATTGTTGCAGGTCAGTCATATCAGCTCCAGGACATTTCAATAGGAGTTTCTCATGGTAGTGTCCTAGATCCAAGCATCTTCATTGACTTTCATCTTTGACTTTCCCACCATCATTAGGTCCAAAGTGGGAATGTTCACCAACAATGCAACAAGATCTGGATAATATCCAGACTTGGGCTGACAAGTAACATGCATGCCTCAAATGCCAGGTTGTGATCATCACCAATAAGAGACAATCTAACACCACCCCTTGGCATTCAATGGTGTAACCATCACTAAATCTCCCATTGTCATCAACCTGGGGATTACCATTGACCAGAAGTTCACCACATAAACACACTGTCTACAAAAGCAGGTCAGAAATTGAAATACTGCAACATTTCCTGATCTCACTCTCAAGTCTTTCCATCATCAACAAGGTACAAGTCAGACGTGTGAGGGAATACTCCCACTTGCCTGGATGAGTGGAACTGCAACACCATTCAAGGGGCTTGACACCATCCAGGACAAAGCAGCCTGGTTGATTGGCACCACGTCCACAAGCATCCACGACCTCCACTCCCTTAACCACCAATGCTAAGTAATAGCATTGTGTACTATATTCAAGATTTACTGCAGAAATTCATTAAAGATCCTCACACAGCACCTTTTAAACCCATGACCCCTTCCATCTAGAAGGACAAGGATAGTTTATATGGGAACACCATCACATTCAAGTTCCCGTCCAAGCCACTCGCCATCCTGACTTGGAAATACATTGCCACTCCTTCACTGCTGCTGGATCAAACTCCTGGAATTTCCTGGATTAGTGGTGCTAGAAGAGCACAGCAGTTCAGGCAGCATCCAAGTAGCTTCGAAATCGACGTTTCGGGCAAAAGCCCTTCATCGGGAATAAAAGCAGTGAGTCTGAAGCTTGGAGAGATAAGCTAGAGGACGGTGGGGGTGGGGAGAGAGTAGCATAGAGTACAATGGGTGAGTGGGGGAGGG
The DNA here is from genome assembly GCF_047496795.1 of Chiloscyllium punctatum. Classification (NCBI taxonomy): domain Eukaryota; kingdom Metazoa; phylum Chordata; class Chondrichthyes; order Orectolobiformes; family Hemiscylliidae; genus Chiloscyllium; species Chiloscyllium punctatum. The sequence continues at coordinate 69,033,954 of NC_092764.1, read as the reverse complement.
GATGAAGGTGATAGGTCAAGGAGGAGAGGGTGGAGTGGATAGGTGGAAAAGGAGATAGGCAGGTAGGACAAGTCCGGACAAGTCATGGGGACAGTTACTGAGCTGGAAGTTTAGAACTAGGGTGAGGTGGGGGAAGGGGAAATGAGGAAACTGTTGAAGTCCACATTGATGCCCTGGGGTTGAAGTGTTCCGAGGCGGAAGATGAAGCGTTCTTCCTCCAGGCGTCTGGTGGTGAGGGAGCGGCGGTGAAGGAGGCCCAGGACCTCCATGTCCTTTGCAGAGTGGGAGGGGGAGTTGAAATGTTGGGCCACGGGGCAGTGTGGTTGATTGGTGCGGGTGTCTCTGAGATGTTCCCTAAAGCGCTCTGCTAAGAGGCGTCCAGTCTCCCCAATGTAGAGGAGACCGCATCGGGAGCAACTGATACAATAAATGATATTAGTGGATGTGCAAGTAAAACTTTGATGGATGTGGAAGGCTCCTTTAGGGCCTTGGATAGAGGTGAGGGAGGAGGTGTGGGCGCAGGTTTTACAATTCCTGTGGTGGCAGGGGAAAGTGCCAGGATTGGAGGGTGGGTTGTTTGGGGGCGTGGACCTGACCAGGTAGTCACGGAGGGAACGGTCTTTGCGGAAGATGGAAAGCCTTGCCCACGTCCCACCATAGCCTCAGGGAGGGGAAGCTTCCCCGCTTCCTTCTCCAGTCGGCCCAGAAACCATGAAACGAGTCCCGAAACCGCTCGTCCTCCAGCAGCAGGTTGTTAAAGTTCCAGTACGCGGAGCCGAGCCTGGCGCCGAACGGAAAGAGTTCCGCCCACACCAGGTGATGGTCCGTGCACGACACCTGCCGCGTCAAGACCATCGGAAAATAGGAGGCGTACGCCCGCGAAACGTACAGGTGGTCGATTCTGGACGCTCCGACCCCAGGCCTCACGAAGGTGAGGGCGATGGAGTCGGGATGGAGATTCCACCAGTTCGAAGGACTTGACCAAGTCCCCCAACCTCCTACCCGACACCCAACCGGTGCGGGCACCGCCATGTCCCTGTACTCGAGGACGCAGTTAAAATCTCCCCCAAGGACGACGCACTGGCTCTCGTGGATGGAGGCGAGATGAGCGGACACTTCTCCGAAGAAGCTCGCTTGCCTCGACCTGGCCAGGGGATCGTCGACGTTCACCAAGTGAAGCACTGCGCCCCCCCAGCCGAACCGTCAGGTGAAGCAAATGGCCTGGCACAGGCTCCCTGACCCCCAAGATCTCCGGCTGAAAATGCGGGGCCAATAAGATAGCCACCCCGCCAGATCTGCAGGTGAGGTGACTCATGTAGACCCCCCCTCGCCACTCCAGGAGCCAGGTGGCTTCGCCTCCCAGGGTAGTGTGGGTTTCTTGCAGGAAGCAGACTGCATACCTCCTATCCCGAAGGACCGAGAGAGTCTGGAACCTGCGCTGTGACTCCCTGCTGCCGTTGAAGACAACTATTGCCAGCCTCAACATCATGTCAGAAGCATTGTGTAACCACCACCAGTACAGTTACAAACTATATACATTTCCTGGGAGGACGAGGGAGGGGCATAGAAGTCCCTCACCCTCCCCAGGAAGTTCGTGACTCACATTCACTCATTAGCGTTGAGCCCAGGTGCCTGGCGAGCAGCGTGGGCCGACCAGTAAACTCTTTCAAAGGAGCTCCAGCGGTCGAGCGCCAGTTGGGCTCTATCCCGGCAACTCAGAGATTCCTCGACAAACACCCAGAGTTCCTCGAGGGGGATGAGGGGGAGATCGGTGGGGGGCACCTGGGACTCAAAAATGTCACTGGAGACAGACTCCGCATCATCCCCAGCGTCCACCACCGATCCCGTACCCTCCTCCGGGAAGTCACCCTCTGTCACCGACCCCTCCCCCACCGAGAGAGTGGGGCTGGTCCGGCACCACTAACTGGCCTCAAACCCCCGGTGACTCCACCCCCAGAGTCACCAGCAGTACCTTCCTCTGTGTACCCCTTCCCAGAATGCCTCAAGGTCAGGTCATCGGGCAGCAGAGGCTCGGGGCCCCACTCCTCTCCCGACACCAGGACACCCAGCTTCTCAGGGAAAAGGTCCTCCCCCAGGGCCAAGGCCCCCAGAAAAACAGTCTGGGAGGGAGGAGTGAGAATAACACCTTCCTCCCCTCCACCGCTCGATGACCCAGCAGAGAGTTCCCTGTTGTTGCCCGCACCGCGGCCCGTGTTGTTTTTAAAGTCACCCCGGGGCTGGTGGAATTATGGCAACAGAAGGTCCTGCTATAGCCCCTGGGGGTTTGGGCAGGACAGACAAGATACAGCGTAGGCTCATCCCCTGGAGAGGGATAGCAATGCCAGGATGTCTCTCCCCTCCAAGGGCCAGCGCCTCTTCCCCAGAGAGGCAGGGGGGAATTTATGGGCCTTCCCCTCTCCGCCCGCCTTGGTGGTCATGGGGCCTGAGGTCCCTCCCCCCAGCTTCTCCCGGAATACTATTGATTGGGGGAAGGCAGGGGGTGTAGGGGAGGGCCAGCTGTGTCACTTCCTGCCCTGCCCCTGGTTTATCATGGTAGGCAGGGCAGGGGCCTAGTTCCCTCTCCAGGGCCCAGAGATACAGCTGCTGCAGGAGGGAAGGCAGCGATGGTTTCCCCTAGGTTAGTACCAGGATGTGGTGGGGCTTTGGCTCAGTGACCCTCGGGCCAGATGTTGTAGCACCAGGAGCAGGCGTTGAAGCCCCAGTGGTGTCTGTAACGGGGCGGGAGTTGGGTGTGGGGTCAGGTACAGGTTTGGGGGTCAGGGTTCCCATGCCAAGGTGATGCTGGCATGGCTGTGGGGGCATTGTTGTGCCAGGGTGGGGCATGTCATTGGTCTGTTGTGGGGGAAGGTGACAGGGTGGTCTCCACATGGGCGGGCCTGGTACGTTGGGTCTTCTTTACCGCCTTCTGGCCGGCCGGACGCTCACCCCCCTCCCTGCCAGAGGCTGAGGCATTGGAAGCCTCTGGCTTAGCCCCCCACTGCCAGGGCTTGTGGTGTTGACTTTGGAGGAGTTGGTGTGGGCTGGGCTGTTTTTTCTTATGTGCCCCACCTCACGGTACAGGTGGCAGCGCACACTGTCCAGAAGCCGCGGTAGGCTGCACCCTCGTGGAGGAGGGTAAACAAGCCTTCGGTGACCTCCTCCCAGGCCAGGCAAATGAACCCCTGGTGTTGGAAGGAGGGCAGGGAATCGCCCTGATGAGGAGGAGGATGATTCCATCATCATCATCATCAACAGGATATCAGACACTCCTGTTTATTTTATTAAACAATTACAAAACAGCTTACAAAAAACAGTTAACATTTACAGCTGTGTACAACAGCAATTTTACAAGGGAGAGGAGCAGCAAAGCTAGGCCCCAAACCCTGCCATTCAACCGGTTTACAGAGAGATGAGAACAAACCTCAAATCCCAGTTTCACATATGACAAGACAGCGACAATGACATTTATACATAAAAAGCCAACGCAGTTACAGAAAAAAACAGTGCATACAATACAGACCCAGCAAGCCCCCATCCCTCCCACCTTCTAACCACTCGAAAGGCAGCCCACCCCTACGCATCTTCCAGCTCTTGGTCCACCCCATGCCCCTTCTAGTTCTCTGCCCGCCCTGACACACCTTTCGACCACCTCTAGGACAGACCATCCCCTTCCCCAAGGACGACAGTATGAAGGGTAGCCCACAAGCCTTCCGGATCTCAGCCTGCCCCTACGTGCCTTCTGGCTCTCTGCTACTCTGACACACCTTCCGACCTGCTCGAGGACAGCCCATCCCGATCACCGCTTCTCGGGACAACAGCATTCAGAACGGCCTTCCCACCATCTGGCTTTCAGGGTGACTGGCATCAGGTGGCCTACCCACCCTCCGGCTTTCGGGACAGCGTACCCACCTTCAGGTTCACAGAATGGCCTACCCACCCTCCGGCTCTCTGGGTCACAGCTTTCAGGACGACCCATGAGCCTCCCAGCTCATAGTCAGGCCTGCCAGACCCAGGGACACACAAGACAGTGCAGATGATAGACCCAGGAAATCACAATACAGTTAATTACCAAAAAACAGAGTCCTCTCTGGTACATAGTCCATTCCCAGGAATGGAGTCCACTCCAGTTTGAGGTGCGTTGTCCAAAATGGAGTCCACCGCTAAAAAACAGGGTCTCTAACCAAGGGCAGAGTCCACTCAGGGGTTTGGTCCACTCCTGAAGGCAAGGTCTTCTCCCAAACTCCAGGACACAGCAAGTGCTCTCCTCCCAGCACACACATGGTGTTCAATCTTCAGAGGCCTAGTCCCTGGGCTAGACCTCCCCACAGGAACAGCTTCTCTGCTAAAACGTATGTCTTCCACAAGGGTTCAGTCCAAACACCAAAAACAGTGCGGATACATACAAAAAAACAAAGGAAACTAGAGTCCAAGGGCTAAGCCCTACCACAAAATTAACATTACTCTTTTTACTATTGAGAAAAGGACAAAGACTAACACACAGGCTGTAACCAGCCAGTGAAACAACCACCTAGGAGAAAGTGAGGACTGCAGATGCTGGAGATCAGAGCTGAAAATGTGTTGCTGGAAAAGCGCAGCAGGTCAGGCAGCATCCAAGGAGCAGGAGAATCGACGTTTCGGGCATGAAGAAGGGCTGATGCCCAAAACGTCGATTCTCCTGCTCGGTGAAACAACCACCCCCTAATGAGAACCAAATTACACCTGAAACATTATGTGCATCAGGAGTTTAGAAATCAATCCTAAGGAATGCCAGTTAACAAACTGGCTAAATAACTCAGCCAGTTCAGAAATCAGGTTTTCCCCCTCCGAAAAAGAAGCAGAAACCAACAGTAACCCACTGACTGTAGTACCAGCCAGCACAGAGTCAGTCCCCTAAACTGAGGAGACTCTGAATCTCCTGTTTGTTTTCCTTTTTTCCCTGTTTATATATTTTATTAAACAATTACAAAAGAGGTTACAAAGAAACGGTTAACATTTACAGCTGTATACAACAGCAATTTTTCAAGGGAGAGGAGCAGCAAAGCTAGGCCCCAAACCCTACCGTTCAACCAGTTCACAGGGAATTGAGGACAAACCACAAATCCCAGTTTCAAATATGAAAAGACAGCAACAATGACCTTTATACATAAGACAATCCTGTTAGGTAAAAAAGTGCAGACAATACAGACCCAGCAAGCCCTCGTCCCTCCCACCTTCCCGACCACTGAGGCAGCCCACCCCTATGTACCTTCAGGCTCTCGGTCCACCCCATGCCCCTTCCAGTTCTCGGTCTGCCCTGACGCACTTTTCGACCACCTCTAGGACAGCCCATCCCCTTCCCTGGGACGACAGCGTGCAGGGTAGCCCACAAGCCTTCCGGATCTCAGCCTGCCCCTACGTGCCTTCTGGCTCTCAGCTGCTCTGACACACCTTCCGACCTGCTCGAGGATAGCCCATCCCGATCACCGCTTCTCAGAATGACAGCGCTCAGAACGGCCTACCCACCATCTGGCTCTCGGGGTGACTGGCATCAGGGTGGCCTACCCATCCACTGGCTTTTGGGACAGCCTACCAATCTTCAGGTTCACAGGATAGCCTACCCACTCTCCGGCTCTCGGGGTGACAGCTTTCAGGATGACCCATGAGCCTCCCAGCTCACAGTAAGACCTGCCAGACTCAGGGACACACAAGACAATGCAGGTGATAGATGCAACAAACAAAACGCTACAGTTAATTATCCAAAAACAGAGTCCTTTCTGGTCCGCAGTCCAAATCTATACAGTCTTCAAAATATAGAATCCATTTCCAGGAAGAGTCCACTCCAGTATACAATGTGCAATGTCGGAAATAGAGTCCACTCCAAACTGCAGAGTCCGTTGCTAAAAACAGAGTCTGCAACCAAGGGCAGAGCCCACTCCTGAAGGCAGCAAATGCACACTCCACAGCACACAGGTGTTCAGTCTCCATGGAGTCCTGGCCCAGTCTTGGAAAACCAGGCCCACTCACAGGAACAGTACATTGTACAGGTGCAGTTAACTCACAGGAGTTTGGTCCTCTGCCAAACTCCAGGACACAGCAAGTGCTCTCCTCCCAGTAACACACACGCGCACGCGCATACACACAGGTGTTCAATCTTCAGAGGCCCAGTCCCAGGGCTAGGCCTCCCCACAGGAACAGCTCCTCTGGTAAAATGTATGTCTTCCACAAGGACTCAGTCCAAACACCAATAAAAAGTGAAGACACATACAAAGAAAACTAGAGTCCAAGCACTATGCCCTACCACAAAATTAACATTATCCTTTTCTCAAAAAGAGAAAAGAGTAACACACAGGCTGTAACCAGCCAGTGAAACAACAATGAGAACTGAGTTACACCTGAAACACATTGTGTGCATCAGGAGTTTAGAAATCAGTCCTCACTAAAGAAATACCAGCTAAACTTGCTAAATAATTCAGCCAGTTCAGGAATCAGGTTTCCTCCTCCAAAAATAGGGAAACAGAAACCAACAGTCACATTAAACACTGATTGTTGCACCAGCCAACACAGATTCAGTCCCCTAAACTGAGGAGACTCTGAATCTCCTGTTTATATCAGTCAGCCAAGCCTCCTTGATTGGACCAGGGTGAAGGGCTTATGCCCGAAACATTGATTCTCCTTCTCCAAGGATGCTGCCTGACCTGCTGTGCTTTTCCAGCGCCACACTTTTCAACTCTGATCTCCAGCATCTGCAGTGCTCACTTTCTCCCAGGGTAACAGTCCCACTCAGGGAACACATTCTGTGAGGTCCACCTGGCTAACCTCATTATGATCACTTACCATCAGCAGTTGTCATAGTCCCATTCAGTTGCTCTGTTGTGGATTCAGAGATCAAGGGGTGTTGTAGTAACAAGATAACATTCTCTGTTTCTGCTGTCAAGCAAGGAAATCAATAAATTCTTCATAGTCATCCACCTTTCTCTTGTGCACTCTTGTGACTTTCCTAAAGAGGATCTATGCCACCCGTCTGGTGATTGTAGGCTCTGCATTCCCTAGTGAATGTATTTTTTTGGGTGGAATTGCTGGTTTAAGACAGGGATACAAGTCTAACAAGTTTAATATCCCTTTATAATATGTTTTCTGTAAGTGCAGGAGGTGCAGTCAAATTGTGAGAGAGGATCAGTAAGGTAATTTCAAAGCCTTTGGGAATAGAAGAACATATATAATGGTGGTTTTGTTATGTTCTTTTCTACAGAGCACAAATATTTCAACGATGAGGAATGATGTTCCTGAAGGAAAGGTCATTACTACCGACCCTCATGATTCAACAGATCGTGGTGATGTAGAGGAAGGAACTAGAAAGAGAAAGATCAAAGATGCCAGAAGCAACCACGCAACATTGGACAGGACTGACTCAATCCAAGAAGATGCATTATACAAAAGTCCAGAAAAGTTGCTTTTCCAGAGATTTCAAAGGTATGAACGCAGCCAGAAGAAAATCTCTCAAATTTTGGAATTCTGGGATCGAACCCAAGGAGCCGTTGTCTTCCCTACATCAGAAGATGTCCAAAGTTTTGGAGAAGAGCATATGATGGAGCGGCCTGCGCCTTCAGGGAAAAGGGGTAAAAAGGATCGACATGACAAAGTCGAGAAAGAGAGAGCTGAACGAGCTGAGAAGGAACGAGCTGAGAAAGACCGCTTGGAGCGAGAAAAGGCTGAGAAAGAACGTTTGGAAAAGCTGAGAGACGGGAAAGGTAGTGGTTCTCCACTGTCCGATAACATAGTTGAAGGAGACAGCAAGGAAAGTGCAGAAAAAGAAGAACTTTTTGGAGTGCCATATATCAAGCTGCACGTGACTGACCCAGAGGATTGCTATGGGAAAATTATTCTGGAAAGTGGGAAAATTCCGACAGTTGATGTGGTAAAGACACAAGCATTGTTTGCGAGTAGCAAACATTCTGTGACGTCTTCAAATCTGCTTTGACCCTTGATTTGCTTAATTTTTCAATGTCCCCTTGGCTCATCCCCTGTGTAAACCTGCAAAAGTCTGTCCCTGAAACACCAGCAGCTAAGTATGTGAAAGGATACTTTCTAAATTAGAAAACAACAGAAAAGTAATTAAGATACATACAGTTTCTAATGCTATAATAATTTCCAGTACATAGAGCACAACAAATGCTGGAAATCACAGCAGATCAGACAGCATCCATGGCGAGAGATCAAGCTAATGTTTCAAGTCTGGATTACTCTTCATCAGCTCAGTAATTTGCTCCTTCCAGTACATTGATTAGACACATTTTGTTATAGTTATTATGTTACACGAAATAGATTAAATGTCACAAACACAGTTATTGTATTAGAACTTAGGAACATAGGGCTTAGGAATGTAGATTTGAGTTTACAGTCAGATCAGCCGTGATCTAATTCAGTGACATAGCAGGGTTGAGGGGCTGAATAGCCTGCCTTGTTTCTGATTTGCATATTGATATGTTTGTATGAGTACCTTGAATTTATCTAAGTGCCTTGTTATTATATCTTTAATAATAGCAGTGTCTTTGTTTATTCAAAAAGGGAGCAAATGTTCAACCAGGGAAAGACAGGCTAGTCAGTCTAACCTTTGTGGTGTGCTAACAATTGAAAACAATCTGAGGGACAGAATTAATCTGCATTTAGAGAGGAAGGGATTAATCAAGAACTGTCAGTGTGGTTTTGTGAAGGGGAGATCATGTCTGTCCAACTTGATTGATTTTTTTGAAGAGTGACCAGAGTTGTAGATGAGGACCAAGTGCCTTTGATGTAGTTGACTTAAACTTCACTAAGGCTTTTTCAAAGGTTCTGCATGGGAGACTAATAGCAAAGGTAAGAGCCCATGGGCCCCAAGAAAACTTGGTAAATTAGATTCCTGAGTGGCAGGAAGCAGTGGATGATAGTTTAGGGATGTTTTCCAACTATAAGTGCGTACCCACTGAGGTCCAACAGGGATCAGTACTGGGAGTCTCGCTGCTTGTGATTTATACAAATGATTTAGACTTGTGTAGGAGAATTGATTAGTAAATTCTTGGACAATATGAAAATTGGGAGTGGTAAATAGTGAGAAGAATAGCCATAGGCTATAAAAGGATATAGATGAGCTGGTCAGGTAGGCTGATTAGTGGCAAATAGAATTCCATCCAGATAAATGTGAGGTGATGCACTGAGGCAGGATGAACAAGGCCAACTGAGGGTCTTCACTCTGAGGTAATTATTTAGATCCATTGCAATAGTCAATACCAGGTCTATTATAACCTGCTCTCTGATTAGTGCCAGAACATACTGTTGTAAGAAACTATCCAGAAAAGAATTCTCAGAATTCCTAATCTAAGCTACCTTTGCCATCTGACTTTTCCAGTCAATATGATTAAACTTTCCCCAATAATCATCACACCTTTTCCACAGGTAAGCTCCCATTACTACTACTTTTATGCCTGTCCTACAATGTAGTTTCCCTTAGGTGACCCATATACCAATCCCACAAATGACTTTCTCTTGACCGTATTCCTACCTAAAACATTTCTTTATCCTTTCTTTCCCCGAATTTAGGTGATTACCTCTCTCTTTTGCTAAAATAACCTGCAATCAACTTTCCTAGCTTGTTTTCCTTTCTAAATGTCACATACTCTTCAAAACTCAGGTTCCAAACTATATTATCCTGCAGCTATGTCACTGTAATGGCTACTAGATCATTCTGGTTTATCTAAATTTATACTATTGGTTCATCTCTTTTGTTTCAAAGTTCACTAATATTGCTTTCTCTTTTGTAGGTTTTAAATGGTCTGGGTCTGAGTCCAAGTGGCCCCCCTATTCCACCTCCCGCCCTGTTTGCAGTGGTACGATTCCCTTTGGAACCAAGGCCCACTTCAGGACAAGAAGTACAAAGAAACTTCACACTTTTACCCAATCCAGATGAAGGAAAATTGTTGTTTGAGGATAGGAAGGAACCTGAACCAGAGCCCGAGGTTGTGGTCCCAGTTATTAAGGTATGTCTGGAACAAGAACATCAGTCTGGGCTGAGTGAAAATGGCTGGATCTAATATTCTCATTGGTTGCCATTGAATACAGTTCTCATATGAATCTTAAACAACAAGGTAATGTGGCGCAGTGAGCCGGAAGGTCTTTGTTCATGTCCATTCTCAAAGTGTGATGCTTATGCAGGTGACATACAGCTTGGCCAAAATAAGGGATCATGTGGCCCATTCTGCTGCTGTAACAGACTGTGTTAAGGATACGAGTTGAATATATTGAAAATCTAGGGTAATGTTTCAGGGATGGGAGTGCTGTACCGTCAAAAGCAATGTTCCAAATTTTCCTCATTCTGAGTAGGCTACACACCCCTGAGCCCAATCATTTAATCCATTAACATCCTACCTTTCACAAATCATTCAAATTTCAAAGTTCCAAAAGCCAAACTGTTCCACGTACTGTTTGTTCCAGATTGCTGTGCACATTCGGACTTTAAAGGAAACATTGTCCTCAAGCCTCTTGTCCCATTCTATTTCTCGTCAGGTCACTTTAAACATACAGTTTCATACAGGGCGATCCACCTCTCTTTTCATATGTCTCATTTTTCCTCTCATCTTGAATGTCCCCTGTCTCTCTCATCACAAATTAACTTTTTCTTCTTCTCACATGTCCTGCCAATGTAGCTCTCCTAACTCTTGCTACATCTACTGTCAGTTGTTCAGTTCTCAGTCTCTGCTCACGGGTTGTGTTCTCCTCCTTTTCACATATTTCATCTTTCCCCTCCTCGCATTTTTCCATTCTGTCTGTCTTCAGCTATCCCATTCTCCTCCCAAATCCCTGTTCCTTATTTTTTCCGACCACACACTCCTAGGTCCCTTTTCTTGCTCAAGCCATGCTCAGGATACATGTGAAGGGAGATGGAAGGAATCACGCAACTTGCAAGTATTGGTTTATCATATAAACAACATTCAAGATCTATTCATCTTGTTAAATAATAAAATTAAATTCACAAAGTCTGGTCAACCTTCCATGGATTATTCATATAGCTTCAGTTAATTATGGTTTCCAAGTTGACAAATGTGACTCAGTAAATAATAAGGCTGGATGCTTATTGGCCGTTCTTTACATATTCAGCATCCAAATCTGCATTATATTCTACCCATCAGAAGGCATCCTTTGACACTAAATCTATTGATTAACTTCATTGCAGGTGTTTTGTGTGTAGGTGTCCAAGATAGATCTGTCCAATTGGGTTTGTGTTGCTGACATCCTTTCCAAGTAATTGGGTTCTGAATTGTATTCTGGGACATTGAACGTTGCTGAATAAGGAGTAGTTCTGATTCATGTCCTAATCTAGGATTCTTACCTAGATGGTCCACAGATCTATCGCTTTCATTGACGTCAGCTCTAGACTTACCCTCACAGCACATCAGCTTTTCTCCAAGTGTTTTGAGTCCCTTTCTGTTTTTTTGTCTTTTTGAGACATGCTGCTAATTTTCAAGCACACTTCCATCTGTAGAGCTTACTAATCCTGTAGATACAAGATATGTCTCATTCACGCTGTTCCTCCAATCACTGCTGCACTTTTCCTGTTCTCTGTCCCACCATACATGATTGTGACATTGGAATTTGATGCTCAACCCATCCCTACTTGAGCTCCGTATTGTGATCAGCCTGTTTCTTTCAATGTGACAGTGTAATCCTGACTGCTGTGTGGCCATGTACTGCTGAGACAGAACATTGGCTGGGGATGTCAACTTTAAGATGAGAATGAATTTTCCCTAGTGTCCTCCTCAGGATGTAACCCTCAACCTACATCAAACCAGGGAATCTGTTTATTGTCAGGATGGTAGTTTTGAGACCTTGCTCTGCGTAAATTGGCTGCAAAGTTTGCTATATTGTAACAGTGACAAAACTTCAAAAGCCCTCCATTAACTTTATAAAGTAAAACATTTGGAATGTCCTGAAGTCATGAAAGGGGCTTTGTAAATCCAGGTACGATGGTTTGTGGATATCGTACTGGTCTAAATTAATTCCGCTCCAAATGAGTGAAAACTAACGACTTGACAACATTTGCAACCGTCTTCAAGACATTCGACGTGATTGTGCCATCTTGGCCTCCTCCTGAGATCCTCAGTATCACATATGGCATCCTTAATCAACTGCTCCATTCAGAGTCAGAGAGTCTGACAGCATGGAGCCAGGCCAAAATGTTCATCCATGCTAACCCCATTTCCCTGCACTTGGGCTATATCCTTCTAATCCTTTCCTATTCATGTATTTGTCCAAATGTCTTTTAAATGTTGTTAATGTATCGATCTCAACCATGTCCGCTGGCAGCTCTTTCCATATGCATTCCACCCTCTGCGCAAAAAGGTTGCCACTCAGGTTCCCTTTTATTCTTTCCCCTATAAGCTTAAGCTGATGCCCTCTCATCCTCAATTCCCTAACCCTGGGAAAAAGACTGAGGGCATTCATCCTATCCACGTCTCATGATCTTATGCACTTCTATAAGATTCCCCCTCAGTCTCCTTCGCGCAAAAGAAAAAGATCCTAGCTTGTCCAACCTTTCCCAAAAACTCATATCATTGAGTCCTGGCAACATCCTTGTAAATTTCTTCTGCACTCCTTACAGTTGAATAACATCCTTCCAATAGCAAGGTGACCAGGACGGAACACAATAATCCAAGTGTGGCCTCACCAACATCCTGTACAACTGCAAACATAACCTCCCAACTTCAAACTCCGTGCTCTCACTGATGGAGGCCTGTGTGTCAAAAGCCTTCTTCACTGACCTGTCTACCTGTGATTTCACTTTCAGAGAACAGTGTACCTGAACTCCAAGGTCCCTCTGTTCCACAACTCCTTAAGACCCTACTAGTCACTATGAATCTCCTACCTTGATTTGACTTTCCAAAGTGCAAGACCTCTCACTTATCTATACTAAACTCTGCAATTTCTCGGCCCATTTCCTCAGCTAATCAAAGTCCTGCTGCAATTTCTGATAACCTTCCTCACTGTCACAACACTAAGTATATTTTAGTATCATTAGCAAACTTACTAATTATGCATTGTACATTCTGATCCAAATCACTGATATGGATAACAAATATTAATGAGCCTAGCACTGACCCCTGAGGCACTTCACTAGCCACAGACCTCCAGTCTGACAAGCATCTTTCCATTCTGCTTTCTACTGTCAAGCCGATTGTGTATCCAACTTTCCAGCTTGTCCTGGATTCCATGTGATCTAACCTTCCAGAGCAACCTACCATGTGGAACCTTATCAAAGGCCTGACTGAAATCCATATGGACTACGTCTACTGCTCTGCCTTTGTCAACTTTCTTCATGATAGGTAGAAACTACCAAAGGTACAGCAAAGGCTGAGGCTCTGACAATATTCCGGCAATAATACTGAAGATATCTTCTGTAAAACTAGCTGTGCCTCTAGTCAAGCTGTTCCAGTGCTGGCATCTTCCTGACAATGTAGAAAATTGCCCAGGTATATTATGTTCAAAAAAAACAGGACAAAGTGAAACCCAGTCAGTTACTGCCTCATCAGTCTACTCACAATCACCCGCAAAGTGATGGAAGGTGTCATCGACAGTGCTATCAACCACACTTGCTCAGCAATAACCCACTCACTGGTGCCCAATTTGGGTTCTGCCAAGGCTACTCTGCTCCAGACCTCATCACAGCTCTGATCTAATGGTGGACAAAAGAACTGAATTCCAGAGATGAGATAATAGTAACTGCCTTGAATATCAAGGCTGCACTTTACCAAGGGAGGCATCAGGGAGACTGAGCAAAACTAAAGACAACGGGAATCTGAGGAAAACAATCCAGTGGTTTCCATAAACCATCCTGACTTGAAAATAAATTGACACGCTTTCACTATCAGTGGGTGAAAATCTGGACCAGCCTTCCTAACAGTATTCTTGCCATACCCCACCCTCATTCCCCTAGTCTGCAACAGTTCAAGACCATGACACATTAGGACCTACTGGAGGACAAATAAGATTGGACCATAACTGCTGACTATTTATTCACATCTCCTGAATAAATAGTTTAAAAACATAGCACCTGTTGTGTTCAACTACTGAATTCGCATTTGCCCATGTTAATTGCCAATAAGAGGAAACAAAGGTACAGAGTATACTCTGCAAAATCTACTATGAATGGTGGCTCAGTAGCATTAGTACTAACTGAACCCTGAAGAACTAGTCAACCGGACTAGTCTTGTGGTGAATGTTGGAAGAGCAACACAAGGGAAAATCCTTCTTGATGTCACTAATCTACTTGTCATAAATGCACGTCTTCATTGGCAGCATTGATATGATTGATCACCTCTCAGTTTTTGTGAAGAGAAAGTTCAGACTTCACACTGACACCACTCACCATTGTGTTATGTGACTCTCACAGTGAGCTAACTGGCTTCTTTCAGAACACCTCAAACCCGGACTTCTGAGAAAGTACTGAGAAGGGAGGTTACATTTCAGCACAATCTACAACCTCATGGTCTGACCTATCCCCTAATTTAAAAGAAAACTGAAATTTCTGGGAAAACTCAACAGGTCTAGCAGCATCTGTGGAGAGAAGTTAAAGTTAATGAGTTCTGAGGAAGGATCACTTGACCCGAAATGTTAACTCTAATTTCTCTCCACAGATGCTATTGAACCTGCTGAGCTTTTCCAGCAATTTTCTTTTCTGATCTACAGCATCCTGCAGTTTTTTTTAGTTTTTGTCCTTTAACATACTGCTTTTATCAATCAGTCGACTTATCCTAATTTAATAAGTAATGTAGGAGAACATTTCAGGAGAAACATCAGGCATAGCTAAAGGCGAGGCACAAACCTGATGAAGCTACTGCAGAGGACTACGCAATACTTCAAGGAGGCAGCTGGTCATCACCTTCTCAAAGATAACTAGGAATGGATTTTAAAGGCTGGTCTTGCTGGTGGCACGTACATCCTGTGAACAAATAAGCGACATATTCTTTAATTTATTTGAGTTGAGTAAACTTTTTTTGTGTGTACTCCAGGAAGAGCCACAAGTTCAGCATCGAGGAAAGTCCAGAAAGGAAAAAGATGTGGAACGTGACAAGCGTCGGTCTGGTGGTCATAAAAGAGGTCGCCGTGATTCCCGCTCTTCAATTCTTGTGGGTACTGTTTCACCTCAATCTGATGTTGACCGTAGCACTGGTCTTGAGGACACAAGCAAAGATTTAAATGTTATCAAGTAAGTGACCTTGATCTCATTTTCCTTAAGCAGCAGAGATTTATATTGGCGAAGACTTCCCTTTCCTATACTAAAATTGTTATATAGTAGAAATATTATAGAGAGTGTCACACTTAAACTGATTGTATGCCATCTATGTTTTGGTGGTGTACAATTCAACAGAGAGCTGCAACCTTCTGATCTCTTTCTCAGTGGATTTGTCTCTAAGAATTCTCGTGCGTGTCTTTGTTTGCCTGTCCTAGGATGTGTGTGTTGTCCCAGTCAAAGTGTTGTCCTCCTCTGTACGCAAAAGACACGGCCCACTCTCACTAGTTTCTATACATACAGAAAAAGAAGGACACCACTTTGACTGGGACAGCACCCACATCATAGGTCAGGTGAAACAAAGACACACATGAGAATTCTTACATGTGTGGCATTCTAACCAAAACTTCACCAGTAAACATGTCGAACTAGATCCAATCTATCTTCCCTTGAAAAAGAGAACCGGAAATGACATCACCCACCTTAAGAAACCAAGACCTATAAGTAGGGAAGCGGGACATGCCACCAACACTTCACCAGAGACTCTCACTGATGATGTTACGTAGTCATAGTGATAAAGCATCTGAAAACAAATCTTCCAGCTCAGTGAGCTAACTTACAGACTTATCATCAACCTGAGCTACAAATCTTCTCAAAAATTGCTCATAGGAGGTGATGTCATTGAAACATACAGCAAAAGACAGGATGTATGCAGATAAGATGTTTCCCCTGAGTCGGGAGCCTAAAACAAAAAGACACAGTTGAAGAATCTTGACCAGACTTGCTGATTCATTAAGAATCAAAAGGTTGAAAATTCTCTTGCCCGTCACTATGTTCACTGGATGCCTTTGGTCTCCAGGTGTTTCCTGCACTGCCCAGTTGTGTTCAACAAGGAGGTGGGAGGATTTTTTTTAACTTGGAAGATTGGGAATCTTGGAACCACGACCACAGTCAGAGGGCTGTGGAAGCTCAGTCTTTAACTAAGTAGAGGTTTATAGATTGCTGATTACTAATTGCATAAAGGGTTATGTGGATAGTACAGATAAATGTATGGAAGTGTTGAATCAACCAGGATCATCATAAATGGCAGAACAAGGTCGACAGGCTGAATGATCCAACCCTCTTTTCAATTTTCTAATCATGGTTACTCACTTTTCTAGAAGACTAGGGATTACCCATACTAGTAACAATAATAACTGGTCACTATGGTGAATTGTCTGAATGAATATACTGTGCTATAAGTTGTGCTTTGGCTCATTTGACCTTTGTGAATGTTTGCTCTGATCCATCATCATTGTCTGTTCTGCAGAGTTCCTCCTTACCGCTGGATCGTGCAGCCTGGGGAGGTAATTGCATTACAATTGCGTTTTACCTCAGCAGAGTGTGGGACATTTGACCAGACGCTGAACTTTGAAATCGTGAGCACACGACGATGTTACAAAATGTACTGCCGAGGAATCTGTACATACCCAACTATAAGTCAAGATCCCTGGTAGGTTTTGTAAGTGCAAAGGAAGATTTATGTTACAGGGATAGAGTTCATGGACTTTGGACCAGTTGGCACAGCAACATGATCATGATTGTACATGTTAATTCCTTCATAAGATAACTTGCTTGCATTATAAGTATTTGAAAATTTTTCTGGTTTGAGAAGCAGCAGGGTCATGTTTTAGGTAAAAACAATGACTGCAGATGCTGGAAACCAGATTCTTGATTAGTGTGCTGGAAGAGCACAGCAGTTCAGACAGCATCCGAGGAGCAGTAAAATCGACGTTTCGGGCAAAAGCCCTTCATCAGGAATACAGCTTTACAATAGGTGAGTGGGGGAGAGGATGAAGGTGATAGTTCGGTGGAGGGGGGAGGGTGGAGTGGATAGGTGGAAAAGAAGATAGGCAGGTAGGACAAGTCATGGGGACAGTGCTGAGCTGGAAGTTTGGAACTGGGGTAAGGTGGGGGAAGCGGAAATGAGAAACTGTTGAAGTCCACATTGATGCTCTGGGGTTGAAGCGTTCTGAGGCGGAAGATGAGGCATTCTTCCTCCAGGCGTCTGGTGGTGAGGGAGCAGCGGTGAAGGAGGCCCAGGACCTCCATGTCCTCGGCAAAGTGGGAGGGGGAGTTGAAATGTTGGGCTACAGGGCGGTGTGGTTGATTGGTGCGGGTATCCCGGAGATGTTCCCTAAAGCACTCTGCAAGGAGGGATCCAGTCTCCCCATTGTAGAGGAGACCGCATTGGGAGCAACGGATACAATAAATGATATTAGTGGATGTGGAAGTATCCTTTAGGGCCTTGGATGGAGGTGAGGGAGGAGGTGTGGGCGCAGGTTTTGCAATTCCTGCAGTGGCAGGGGAAGGTGCTAGGATGGGAGGATGGGTTGTAGGGGGGTGTGGACCTGACCAGGTAGTCATGGAGGGAACGGTCTTTTTGGAAGGTGGAAAGGGGTGGGGAGGGAAATATATCCCTGGTGGTGGGGTCTGTTTGGAGGTGGCGGAAATGTCGACGGATGATTTAGTTTGTGCGAAGGTTGGTAGGCTGGAAGGTGAGCACCAGGGGTGTTCTATCCTTGTTACGGTTGGAGGGGTGGAGTCTGAGGGCGGAAGTGCGGGATGTGGACGAGATGCTTTGGAGGGCATCTTTACCCACATGGGAAGGGAAATTGCAGTCTCCAAAGAAGGAGGCCATCTGGTGTGTTATGTGGTGGAACTGGTCCTCCTGGGAGCAGATACGGTGGAGGTGGAGGAATTGGGAATACGGGATGGCATTTTTGCAAGAGGTAGGGTAGGAAGAGGTGTAATCCAGGTAGCTGTGGGAGTCGGTGGGTTTGTAAAAATGGTCGGTGTCAAGTTGGTCGTCATTAATAGAGATGGAGAGATCCAGGAAGGGGAGGGAGATGTCAGAGATGATCCAGGTAAATTTAAGGTCAGGGTGGAATGTGTTGGTGAAGTTGATGAATTGCTCAACTTCCTCGCGGGAGCACGAGGTGGCGCCGATGCAGTCATCAATGTAGCGGAGGAAGAGGTGGGGAGTGGTGCCGGTGTAATTACGGAAGATCAACTGCTCTACATAGCCAACAAAGAGACAGGCATAGCTGGGCCCCATACATGTGCCCATGGCTACCCCTTTGGTCTGGAGGAAGTGGGAGGATTCAAAGGAGAAATTGTTAAGGGGGAGGACCAGTTTGGCCAAACAAATGAGAGTGTCGGTGGAAGGGTACTGTTGGGGATGTCGGGAGAGAAAAAAACGGAGAGATTGGAGGCCCTGGTCATGGCGGATGGAGGTGTAGAGAGATTGGATATCCATGGTGAAGACGAGGCATTGGGGGCCGGGGAAATGGAAGTCTTGGAGGAGGTGGACGGCGTGGGTGGTGTCTCGAACGTATGTGGGGAGTTCCTGGACTGGGGGGGGATAGGACAGTATCGAGGTAGGTAGAGATGAGTTCAGTGGGGCAGGAGCATGCTGAGACAATGGGTCGGCCAGGGTGGTCAGGCTTGTGGATCTTGGGAAGGAGGTAGAACCGGGCAGTGCGGGGTTCCCGGACTATGAGGTTGGAAGCTGTGGGTGGGAGATCTCCTGAGGTGACGAGGTTCTGTATGGTCTGGGAGATGATGGTTTGGTGATGGGGGGTGGGGTCATGGTCGAGGGGGCAGTAGGAAGAGGTGGCCTCGAGTTGGTGTTTGGCTTCAGCGGTGTAGAGGTCAGTGCTCCAGACTACCACTGCGCCCCTTTTATCTGTTGGCTTAATGGTGAGGTTGGGATTGGAGCAGAGGTATTGGAGGGCTGCGCGTTGTGAGGGTGTGAGGTTGGAGTGGGGGAGGTGGGTAGACAGGTTGAGGCGGTTAATGTCCCGGCGGCAGTTGGAAATGAAGAGGTCGAGGGCAGGTAATAGGCCAGCACGGGGTGTCCAGGTGGATGGAGTGTGTTGGAGGTGGGCGAAGGGGTCCTCGGAAGGTGGGCGGGAGTCCTGATTGTAAAAGTAAGCTCGGAGGTGGAGGCGGTGGAAGAAGTGTTCCGACGTCACGGCGTGTATTAAATTCATTGATGCGTGGATGGAGGGGGATGAAGGTGAGTCCTTTGCTGAGGACCGATTGTTCGTTCTCAGTGAGGGGAAGGTCTGGAGGGATGGTGAAAACTCGGCAGGACTGGGAGCTGGGACCTGGGACCTGGTGTGCGTGTGGAGCTGGGAGTGGGGGACAGGCTTGTAACTGGAGTGGATGTGGTGGTGGGGGGAATGGGGGTAGAGTCATGAGCAGGGTGGTGTTCCCCTCAGGGTTCTGGGGGGCAGGGATGGTGACAGTGGGATCCTTGGGGGGGCATGTCAGCAGAATGCAGGTGAGTGGCGTTGGTGGGCGCGGAAGTGGTGGCAAACACTGCAGTGGGGGGGGCATGGAAGTCACTGAGCGTGTGATGTCAGCGATGATGTGAGGGGCGGAAGTGATATCACGTGTGGTGCATGAGGAATTGTGAGGGGTGGCAGTGGATGTGGGTGTGGCTATGATGGGGCGGAAGTGATGTCATCAATCAGCATGGGGATGGTAGCTGCCCCAGCCGCATGGCTAATGGCGTCCGAGCAATTCCAGAGGCCGGGGAATCTTCTGGAATGTTTGAGGAGTGCTGTTTATGGAGGTGGGTAGATAAAAGTTTGTTGTACTTCCAGTTTATTACCTAATCCAGGGTCATGTTTTAGACTGTTACACTCATAGCTGGTGTCAAGAATTATTTGGATGTAGTTATTTAAATCAACTTGTTTCGACGTGTTATGGCACATCTTCAGGGCAAGTGAGTCTTGTACCTAGATCACCAATGATGCCCATTATTAAATTGTGTATTTGTAGAAAATAAAAGCCCACTTGTAGCAGATTTACAGTCTGGATTTTACTGTAATAATGCCCTAGTTTCTGGGTAGTTCTGAAGATATCCAATTATACTAATCTGGCATTGTACCATAGTTGGTCTTGTTGGTGACACCCACATCCTGCGAACGAGGAAAAGGTGTGTTCCGTCTGTCATGTTGGTTATCTAAGGATCATAAAGTTTCAAAATGTTCTACATGATGCTAGAAAAGATGGTCATTTTTGATTGGTCTTGCTCTGCTCAATTTTAATGGGGCAGTTTGGCATGATCAATGTTCCTGAGCCATTTTCTTTGCCTTAGTCTAGACTGGCAGAGAATAATCTGAAGGAACAGCAGAGCAGTGTCCCTGGAACCACTACCACAGTGAGGAGACCCTGCAGAATCTTCACCTCACAGAAATACTTGGTTGCCTGATAGTTTGAAACTTCACTGAAAATGCACACCAGACCTTCTGATTCCTTAAGAAATAAAAGTCTGGCAATCCTCTTGCTCATCACTGTTTTATTCGGTGCCTTGGTGCTTTTGGTGGTCTCTGCATGGCTCCATTGTACTCAGTCAGGAGAAGAACACATCAAATGATGCTGCTTGAGCTCACGAAAATCCTTGGATTGCCAGCTGATGGGATTTATAATGTAGACACTGTTGATACTGACAGCAGATGTGTAAATTGCCCTTCAGCAGTAAGGGTTTAGCTTTATGGACATGTATCAGTATCATTCATAGGACTATGCACCCAATTGCGAACAAGAACTTTTTCAATTACAAGATGCTGGACGTTTGCATGTTTTAAATCTACTCCAACCCCACAATCCTCTAACATATGTTTGCTTCTCAAATTCTGACCTCTTGAACACCTCTTGATTTTAATTACTCTAACTTTGCTTGCTGTTCCTTTGTTTGCATAGAGCCTAAGCTCTGGAATGTACTCCTCAAACTCTCCCAATATGATCTATTTTAGAACATTTCCACTCTATTTTTAAACTAGAAAGAGTGCATAAAAAATTTACTAGGATGCTTCTCTGACTGGAAGGTTTGAGTTTTAAGGAGAGGTTGGGTAGGCTGGGACCTTTCCCACTGGAGCATAGGAGACTGTAGGGTGGCCTTTTAGAGGTCCATAAAATCATGAGAGGCATAGATACGGTAAATAGCTGACAGTTTCTCCCCAGAGTAGGAGTGTCTAAAGCTAGAGGATATAGGCTTAAGGTGAGAGGGGGAAATATACAAGAGTCCAGAGGGGCATGAGTGTCTGGAATGAGCTGCCAGGCATAGTGGTGGAAGCGAATACAATTTTTCCATTTAAGAAACATTTAGACAGGTACATAGATGGGATAAGGATGGAGGTATATGAACCAACCACAGGCAAATGGGGCTAGTTTAAATTGTGAAAATTAGACAGTGTGGCAAGTTGGGATGAAGGGCCTGTTTCCATGTAGTAGATCTCAATGACTCTCTGCAGTTTCATCATCAGCCCCGATATTTCCTTCTGTGACCTGATGTCATATTCTGCTTTATACTGACTCTGTGAAGTGCCTGTAATATCTTTTTAACATTGAAGCACGATATAAATACAAAAACATGTTGTTATTCTTGAGTTCTGAGTTCAAGGAAGTACTGTTGGATGAGTTTTGTGGTGTATTGAGTCGCTTGAGCGATGTATTCAGTGCTGTGTAGAAAATGCAGTTCACCAGTTCTTGACTATCCGCATGAGGTCGTTAGATTTGTTGTGGCACTGTTGCTGATCCTTGGATCCAGATGCATATGGATGCTATTTTGAGGGTGATCCTTAAGGGTTTCCCAATCCCTGCAGGATTGTAGTGTTTCTGTTGTTCCCATCTCCAGCATTAATAGCACCAACAGTCTAATTTCTGACATTGAGCCCACCCTGCCCTGGTGTTCACTTTTCTGTCATTTACTGTTAATTACCTTTAAAAAAGAGAAGGCCACCTTTTAAGTGAAGCAGGCTTGTGTTTTATCTGGGAACTCACCCGAAATACATTGATTCCAACAGCATGAGCTAGAAGAAAGCAATGTGGTATTCACAAAGTCAGATTCTGCAACCATTCAAAAGAGGTAGATGCCCCAAATTTCCCTGCATTTCTCTGCAATTTCCCTCAATTTAAACAGCTGGGGACACGTTGCAAATTCAGATCCTTATTCCCAAAAGTAATTCAGTTACTAATGCATAGCCATGATTCTGATTTGGATTGGTACAGGTATCAGTGGAGTAGAGGTAATTCACGTACAACATCTGGGTGATTTGTCAATTGAAGCAGCAGCAGTGAGTAAGCAGGCCTCCTCTCAGGAAAGCCAGTGAAGTGTTTTTAAAGTGTACTTATTGGCAGATCGGAGCCTACAATCAGCATCAGAATTTTTAAATCCCTTAAATGTCCCTGATTTTAACTACTACAATTTTGCTGACTGTGCCTTCAATTGCCTAGAATCTAAGCTCTGAAATGCTGACCTTAAACTCTGCCTAACTAAACCTCTTTCCTCTTTTTAGAACCCCTTAAAATCAGCATTTTTTATTTGGGATGTCTTAAGGCTATGAAAGATACTATATAATACATGCAGCTTTTTTTCCAAGAGACCAGAAAGAAGGGAACTTGGTGGGGAGGAGTATAGAAGTATGCAGGCTGGCTAAATCAAAGTATTCACCAGAAGTGAAAATCAACTGGGAGAAAGTGAGGACTGCAGATGTTGGAGATCAGAGCTGAAAAATGTGTTGCTAGAAAAGTGCAGCAGGTCAGGCAGCATCCAAGGAGCAGGAGAATCGACGTTCCAGAAGAAGGGCTTTTGCCCGAAACATCGATTCTCCTGCTCCTTGAATGCTGCCTGACCTGCTGCGCTTTTCCATCAACGCATTTTTCAGACCAGAAGTGAAAAACAAAAGATGTTAAACAGTGAAAGAATTATTACAGAAAAATCTCCTAAGTGATAAAAGTTGCGGAGTAGTTTTTGATAAATGGGAAATACTAGAAATACTTAGTCATATATCACGGAAACATACTCTTCAGTCCAACCAGTCCATGCTGAACATAATCCTATACTAAACTAATCCCACCTGCCTGCTCATTGCCCACACCCCTTCAAACTTTTCCTGTTCATGAATTTATCCAAATGTCTTTTAAATGTTGTAATGGTACCCGCATCCATCACTTCCTCAGGAAGTTCATTCCATACACAAACCACCCTCTGTAAAAAAAACTTGCCTAATTTCTTTTTTAAACCTCTCTCCTTTCACCTTAAAAATGTGTTCCATGTCATGAAATTCCCCAACTTAGGGAAAAGACAACTACCATAGCCATATACATCTACTGTATCTATACCTCATATTATTTTATAAACATTTATCAGGTCCCCTGTCAAACTCCTATACTACAGTGAAAAAAGTCCCAGCCCATCCGGCATTTCTTTATAACTCAAACCTTCCATATTTGGCAACATTCTCGTAAATTCTTCTGAACCCTTTCCAACTTGGTCATTTCCTTCCTATAACTGGATAACCAGAACTGGACACAGTATTCCAGAAGAGGCCTCACCAATGTCCTGTACAACTTCAACATAATGTCCCAACTCCTATACTCAAATGGCGTACTGATTTTTACAAAGACATCACAAGGAAGAATAATATTGATTTGGAAATGGGTTGACACTGTCAAAATAACAGGTGAAACTTCATTAAAACAGGTGATAATGTTGCACAAAGTAATTTGAGGGTTCTGTGACAGTAAGTAACTCTTCGACAGCCAACCTGCTAATGTCTGATTGATGGAATTTCTGCTTTGTTTGACCATTTGTCTTTTTTGCTTTACTTCCCAGTGTTGTTTTTCGACATCGGAGGAAGAACACGAAGGCAGAAGAAATTCCTCGGAAGAAGTACATCATGAACACAGGAGTATTTCAGTTTGGGCCACTGCTCTGTGGGCTAACAAGAGAAAGGCAAGTAATGGAGTGAAACTATACAACAATTAATCAGGAGTTAAGGTTGCTAACTGTCCAGAATAATCTGCAGAGCACTTCCATAACTAACACAGGGAAAAACAGGGACATTAATCTATTTTCATGTGGTGAGTCCATGAAGAGGATGGGTCCTTGGCAAGATTCAGAAGAGACCCCTAAAGTGTAATCTATTTGGAAGTTTAGTTTTTATCAGATATTCTGCTATTTACAGCGTTAAACTGAGCACAAGGCTTTATTGACTGATTTCAGAATCTTTTGTCACTTGATCTCATAGAATCATAGAGATTTACAGCACGGAAACAGACCCTTCAGTCCAACTCGTCCATGCCAACCTTATAACCTAACCTAATCTAGTCTCAGCTGCCATCACCCAGCCCATATCCCTCCAAACCCTTTTGAATTCATATACCCATCCAAATGCCTTTTAAATGTTGTAATTGTACAGCCTCCACCACCACCTCTACCAGCTCATTCCATGCACGTACCACCCTCTGCATGAAAAAGTTGCCCCTTAGATCCCTTTTATATCTTTCCCTTCTCGTCCTAAACCTAGTTCTAGTTCTGGACTCCACCACTCCAGGGAAAAGACTTTGTCTATTTATCCTATCCATGCCCCTCATGATTTTATAAACCTCTATAAGGTCATCCTTCAGCCTCTAACGCTCCAGGGAAAACAGCCCCAGCCTATTCAGCGTCTCCCCGTAGCTTAAATCCTCCAACCCTGGCAACATCCTTATAGATCTTTTCTTAACCCTTTGAAAAGGTTAAGAACATCTTCCCAATAGGAAGGAGACCAAATGGTAATCCAAGATGGAGGTCAAGGCAAAATTGTGGCTGTAAGAACTGCTTTTTTTTGAGGTATTTTAGGTGTTGGAGGTGTTTTCCTCAAATTCCAGGAGCAGCAATTACTATTTTACATACTGTTGCTTTGTTTTGGAACTTTGATCTCTTGCATCATTTCTGATGTAAATTCAATATTTATATTTGAGAATTGATCCTTTATTCTATAACCAGGAATTTTTTGTCTTCATTTTTTTTGTACACTTTGTTTGTTATTTATGATCATTTTCGAGCTGGGGAGAAAGTTTATTTGACTGGATCAGACAGGCTGGAAGTAGTGAAACCTCCAATAGTGCACTGAACCAGAGATGACAAGTGTTTCATTTGGGGTTGATGTTTATCAACATTATTCAGTTAAAAAGTGTTCCATGTTTATAATTTCCATATTTGGGTGACTTGTGGATATGGAGATTAGATTAGATTAGATTACTTACAGTGTGGAAACAGGCCCTTTGGCCCAACAAGTCCACACCGCACCCGCCGAAGCGCAACCCACCCATACCCCTACATCTACACCTTACCTAACACTACGGGCAATTTAGCATGGCCAATTCACCTGACCTGCACATCTTTTGGAGTGTGGGAGGAAACCGGAGCACCCGGAGGAAACCCACGCAGACACAGGGAGAACGTGCAAACTCCACACAGAGAGTCGCTGAGGCAGGAATTGAACCCGGATCTCTGGCGCTGTGAGGCAGCAGTGCTAACCACTGTGCCACCATGCCGCCCACTAAGTGGAATAGCGTTTTTTTTAATCGTATAAGTCCCTGGAGTTTGCACTGTAGTTTCTGGTCTACATATTACCTCTTGGCCAAGCAGCCTGACTCCAATTGCTGTCTCCCAGTATTCCCATTGTGAGTTGCCCTTTGTATTCCCAGTATGGATTAATTCTGGCCACAAATTGTGAATCAGTAGCTGGCAGTACTGAAACTGACTGCCCTCTTCAGTAAGTGCATTTTGCCACAGTTCTTCTGACTCAGCCTTGCAGCATGCCACCTGGAGAAGGCGTGAGCCCATGTGAGTGCCAGAACCAACTGAATGCATGCTATAATAACAATTTATAGTCTAGTGGGCTGGTGTGACACCTATTTACCAAATATGGACTACACATCCTTTGTACAAATTTGCTTATCACTCACAAAAGAACGGGTGTCTGGTTAGAAGACTACCCCTAATGCTAGCATTACTGAAAGGGCCAGACATCTAATTTGCATTTAGGATAATTTGGAAGAAACTTTTCCAATGCAAAGTGCTCAAAAGCACTCTGGAGTATTTTTTAAGGAGATGTGGTGAGTTCCTAGATTTCACATGTTGTTCTCCTGCTGTTTCACATGAAAGACAATGGATCTGCCCAAAACAACATTGAAACAGTTTATTGGAACTGCAGTTTGAATGTCTCTGGGAATGAAACATTTCAGGGACAGAGCACAGGCTAGAGAAGGGACATGCTATGCAAGGTGCCCTCTGCTTATTTGGAGACATAAATCTCTATGTTCCTTGACGGGCCAGCAAATCTATCTGTGTGCCTGTCCATCTGTGTTCTGTTATATGCCAGCACATTGACTACATCTGATTCTCTGTGGCTATATTTATATATCTTGCAATCTTATAAGCCAGTATTCATACTTTTACCCAAACTTGGCTGGAGTCCACAAATACCAAGTAACTCATCGCATACAGACCCCATTTTCATACTAGCCTGTAAGAGACATGTAGTCCAGCATCAAATCTGCCAAATTGAGTGACAGGGTCTGTCCATGCTCTCCTTTTGCAACCTATGTGGTGGACCAGGTGGCAGTTGGCTGTTTAAAAGTAGAAAACCAGAATGGTAAGATTGGAATGAGAAAAGAGGTGTGGATTGGAAGCCCAGAGATCCATGTTAACACTATCTGCAATTTGTTTAGCATGCTAATGGGCAGATGAGGTTAAACTTAGAGCAGAAAATGACATAAGGCAGGAATATTCTATTTTGTGTTCACAGCAATACATGGGCTCCTTCACACCCAGACCCATAATACTAAGGGCCATCTCATTCACAAAGTTCAGGAGATCTAATCAACCATGTCCCCCACTGATTCTGCTCTCTCCCTTCCAATGTTTGCCACCTTATCCTGCAAGAGGAAATAATGTCAGTCATGGTGTTGCACTGTGTTAGGTGCTTGAGTGTACAGTCTGATTTCAGGATATTAGATGTGAGGCCTGGCTGGTGCTGATTTGTCCCTGGGATGAGGAGGTTGTCCTGTGATGAGAAACTGAGTAAAAAGGACTTCCAGTCTCTGTTAAAAGCAGAGTTGACCTTATGAAGCCAGGAAAGATTCTGAAAGAAAGTGATAGAGCAGATGCTGAGAGATTGCATTGGTTGGGGAATTTAAAACATGGAGGCACAGTCTTAGGATAAGGGATAATCATTTAGGATTTGGTTAAGGACAAATTATCTCACTCAAACCAAATTAGGAGCACAATTTAAGCATAAGTGACGAAACAATTAGGGCAGAAATTAGATGAAATTCCTTCATTTCAAGAATTGTGAATCTTTGGAATTCTCTATTTCTGGTAGTTGTGGTTATCTATTGTTAACCGTGTTTAAGGATAACTTAGACAGATGTTTTAGGCCCTTGGCAAATTAAGGGACATGCAGAATGAATGGCAAAGTTCAGATGAGGCAGATAATCAACCGCAATCACCTCAAATGGTGGGACATGTCTGACGTGTGCATGGTTTACTCCTACTCCTATGTCTCATGCTCTTTATGTTCTTATAAGTATGTCTCAGATCAGGGTCTGCCACATCTAGCTACTTACCTAAGAACAATAAATGCCACATATACACTGAGCAGAAGAGATGTGATCTAAGTTTTAATTCCTTGCCTGTTGAATTTAATCCTCTTCATGTCCCTGGGAAAGAACAAGCCGTTCACTGTCCTTAATGGTGAACTTCATCCAAGGGAATTAAAAATGGGCAATAAATACTGGCATAATCGGTGACACCAACATCCTAAGAAGTAATTTTTAAATTTTCTGCTTTTGGAAGAGCATTCAAGAACATTGGAGACTGTAGAATCGGGCTTGGGTGCAATTCATGTTGACTTTGGAATGGGAGCCATGTTGATTCTGCAAAATTAAGGACAGGTTGTGTAGATGAGACTGAATTTCCACTGAAATTCTCTCTTCATTTGGGTCACATGAGATATGCTGCTATACGGAGAATATTTATTGTCCTATTCCTAAATGGCACTGGGATGAAGGTGATGAGCTGCTTCCTAGTGCACAATGGGTCACGCAACAATGGGAGTTCCATAATTTTAATCCAGAGACAACAAAAAAATGGCAATAGAATTCCAAGTCAGGATGGCCTGTGTGGGGTGAATTACAGGTGGTGATGTTCCCATTTACCTGATGGCATCATCCTTCCTTTCAGGTTTTGGAAGGAGCCTTGGTACGTTACTGTAGTGCATTTCGTAGGTAGTGCAAACCATTACCATGGTAATCATGATTTGGAGATGCCGGTGTTGGACTACGGTCTTACAATTGTGTACTGCACAACCACCCGCTGAAAAGGAGCAGCTTCCAATTAAACCTGTTGGACTATAATCTGGTGTTGTGTGATTTTTAACATTCCATGGTGTGTTTCTGGTTAAGAGAGTGCTTCTTTAAGGTAATGGATGGGTGCTGATCATGCAGGTTGCTTTGTCCAGTATGGTATTGAGCTTCTTGAGAATTGTTGGAGGTGCATTCATTTGGACCATTGGAGAATGCTCCATCACACGCCTGACTTGCAGATAGTGGACAAGCTCTAGAGAGACAGAGGTCAGTTACTCACTGCAAGATTCCAAGTCTATGGCCTGTTCTTGTAACTAGAGCAGTCTTATAGCTGTGTAGATTTAATGGAGACGTTTTAAAATGATTAAAGGATTCAGGAGGACCATTAAGAGATATTAATTTCCCACATAGGAATTGCAGGACAAGGGACTGAAGCTAATGTTAATCCTAGTTTGTTCAGCAGATGTCTTGTGTGTTTTTATTTATTTATTCATGAGATAAGGGTATTGCGGGCTAGGCAGCACTTGTTGTCTATTCCTAATTGCCAGGGGTCAGTTAAGAGTCAACCACATTGCTGTGGGTCTGGACTGAAATGGAGGCAAGACCAGATAAGGATAGCAGTTTACTTCTCTAAAAGACATTAATGAACCAACCTGCAGCTATTTCTCCTAACTTTCTACAAATGGCAGTGAAAGCCTGGACCTCTCTGTTGGACAGCTATTGAAGTTAGGTTATTTCAAATACAATATTGATTTTTATTTTGTTAAGTGAGTGTTTGGATGGTTATAGATTAAAGCTAAAGGGACAGATTACAATATAGATTAGCCATAATCAAACTGAATGACAGAAGACGGTCAGGCAGCAGAATGGCCTATACCTGTTCCTTTTATTTTAACACTCCTTACATGGTTGAGCAACCTGACTTTCCTCACTACCTAGAATCATACAAACAATGAAATGGAAGGTACACATATCAAAAGAAGCTATACTTCAGGACCTCTGGGGAATAAGAGTGTATAAAAATAAAAATATAAAACAGAAGAAAACGTGACCCACTCAATACTCATTCAATGCAAGGGGCCTAACAGGGAAGGCAGATAAACACAGGGCATGGTTAGGAACATGGGACTGGGATATCATAGCAATTACAGAAACATGGCTCAGGGAGGGACAGGACTGGCAGCTTAATGCTCCAGGATACAAATGCTACAGGAAAGATAGAAAGGGAGGCAAGAGAGGAGGGGGAGTGGCATTTTTGATAAGGGATAGCATTACAGCTGTGCTGAGGGAGAATATTCCCAGAAATACATCCAGGAAAGTTATTTGGGTGGAACTGAGAAATAAGAAAGGGATGATCACCTTATTGGGATTGTATTATAGATTCCCCCCCCAATAGTCCGAGGGAAATTGGGAAGCAAACTTATAAGGAGATCTCAGCTATCTGTAAGAATAATAGGGTAGTTATGGTAGGGGATTTTAACTTTCCAAACATTGACTGGGACTGCCATAGTGTTAAAAGTTTAGATGGAAAGGAATTTCTTAAGTGTGTAAAAGACAATTTTCTGATTCAGTGTGTGGATGTACCCACTAGAGAAGGTGCAAAACTTGACCTACTCTTGGGAAATATGGCAGGGCAGGTGACTGAGGTGTCAGTGGGGGAGCACTTTGGGGCCAGTGACCATAATTCTATTCGTTTTAAAATAGTGATGGAAAAAGGTAGACCAGATCTAAATGTTGAAGTTCTAAATTGAAGAAAGGCCAATTTTGACGGTATTCGCCAGAACTTTCGAAAGCTGATTGGAGGCAGATGTTCGCAGGTAAAGGGACGGCTAGAAAATGGGAAGCCTTCAGAAATGAGATAACAAGAATCCAGAGAAAGTATATTCCTGTCAGGGTGAAAGGGAAGGTTGGTAGGTATAGGGAATGCTGGATGACTAAAGAAATTGATGGTTCAGTTAAGAAAAAGAAGGAATAGACAGGATAGACCAAGTGAATCCTTAGAGGATAAAGAAAGTAAGAGTATACTTAAGAGGGGAATCAGGAGGGCAAAACAGGGACATGAGATAGCTTTGGCAAATACAATTAAAGAGAATCCAAAGGGTTTGTACAAATATATTAAGGACAAAAGGGTAACTAGGGAGAGAATAGGGCCCTTCAAAGATCACAAGGCGGCCTTTGTGTGGAGCCACAGAAAGTGGGGGAGATACTAAATGAATATTTTGCATCAGTATTTACTGTGGAAAAGGACATGGAAGATATAGAATGTAGGGATATTGATGGTGACATCTTGCAAAATGTCCAGATTACAGAGGAGGAAGTGCTGGATGTCTTGAAACGGTTAAAAGTGGATAAATCCCCAGGACTTGATCAGGTGTACCCGAGAACTCTGTGGGAAGCTAGAGAAGTGATTGCTGGGCCTCTTGCTGAGATATTTGTATCATCGATAGTCATAGGTGAGGTGCCGGAAAACTGGAGGTTGGCAAATGTGGTACCACTGTTTAAGAAGGGTGGTAAAGACAAGCCAGGGAATTATAGACCGGTGAGCCTGACCTCAATGGTGGGCAAGTTGTTGGAGGGAATCCTGAGGGATAGGATGTACATGTATTTGGAAAGGCAAGGACTGATTCGGGATAGTGAACATGGCTTTGTGCGTGGGAAATCATGTCTCACAAACTTGACTGAGTTTTTTGAAGAAGTAACAAAGAAGATTGAGGGCAGAGCAGTAGATGTGATCTATGTGGACTTCAGTAAGGCATTCAGCAAGGTTCCCCATGGGAGACTGATTAGTAAGGTTAGGTCTCATGGAATACAGGGAGAACTAGCCATTTGGATACAGAACTGGCTCAAAGGTAGAAGACAGAGGATGGTGGTGGAGGGTTGTTTTTCAGACTGGAGGCCTGTGACCAGTGGATTGCCACAAGAATCAGACTGTGGAGTGCTGGGCCCTCTACTTTTTGTCATTTACATAAATGATTTGGATGCGAGCATAAGAGGCACAGTTTGCAGATGACACCAAAATTGGAGGTGTAGTGGACAGCGAAGAGGGTTACCTCTGATTACAACAGGATCTGGACCAGATGGGCCAATGGGCTGAGAAGTGGCAGATGGAGTTTAATTCAGATAAATGCGAAGTGCTGCATTTTGGGAAAGCAAATGTTAGCTGGACTTATACATTTAATGGTAAGGTCCTAGGGAGTGTTGCTGAACAAAGAGACCTTGGAGTGCAGGTTCATAGCTCCTTGAAAGTGGAGTCACAGGTAGATAGGATAGTGAGGAAGGTGTTTGGTATGCTTTCCTTTATTGGTCAGAGTATTGTGTACAGGAGTTGGGAGGTCATGTTGTGGCTGTACAGGACATTGGTTAGGCCACTGTTGGAATTTTGCGTGCAATTCTGGTCTCCTTCCTATCGGAAAGATGTTGTGAAACTTGAAAGGGTTCAGAAAAGATTTACAAGGATGTTGTCTGGGTTGGAGAATCTGAGCTACAGGGAGAGGCTGAACAGGCTTGGGGCTGTTTTCCCTGGAGTGTCGGAGGCAGAGGGGTGACCTTATAGAGGTTTACAAAATTATGAGGGGCATGGATAGGGTAAATAGGCAAAGTCTTTTCCCTGGGGTCGAGGAGTCCAGAACTAGAGGGTATAGGTTTAGGGTGAGAGCGGAAAGATATAAAAGAGACCTAAGGGGCAACTTTTTCACGCAGAGGGTGGTACGTGTATGGAATGAGCTGCCAGAGGATGTGGTGGAGGCTGGTACAATTGCAACATTTAAGAGGCATTTGGATGGGTATATGAATAGGAAGGGTTTGGAGGGACATGGGCAGCGTACTGGCAGGTGGGACTAGATTAGGTCAGGATATCTGTTTGGCATGGACAGGTTGGACCGAAGGGTCTGTTTCCATGCTGTACATTCTATGACTCTAATTGTGAGGGTCACAAGGATTGTTAAAATTCTTGTTTTTTTTTCTGATTTTAGATACAAGGAGGGTCAACACCCAGAAAACAGGGAAATTATCAGAATAGTGAACACTTCGCCCATGGTGGCCGAGGTTTCCTTCTGTTTTCAGCACGACTCAAAAGCTTCCACCTACCTTGTGGATCCACCCACTATCACTCTTGAAGCCAACCAGAGAAAGGTACACATATCCACAACATATTGGAAATTATTATCGATGTGATATCTCATTCAGTCGTTCAGACAGAAGCAGACTCTTTACTAAATGTTTCAGATCACATGGAGAGTTCTCACTGTATTGTTAATGTGTTTGCATCCGTAAAGATGAGACTTTGAAATTGTAATGCTTTTTTTCTGCAGGAGGTTGAATGCAATATATTTTTCACAATTTGCCATTTTCTAAATTGTTCCATAAGATATTGGAGCAAAGTTAAGCCCATCGTGTCTACTTTGCCATTAGATCATGACTGATATGTTTCTCAACCCCATTCTCCTCTTATCCCTGTAACTGTTGATCCCCTTCCGAATTAAGAACCTATCTCTCTCAGTCTTAATATGATTGAAGTTAAAAAATATCAGGTTATAGTACTAGCTTTCGGAGCACTGCTCCTTCATCAGGGAGCTGTGGAGCAGGATCATAAGACATTGACTGTAAAGCAAAAGATCACCGTGTCGTGCAACTGAAACGATATATTGAACAAACCTAGATTGCTGTTAAATCTTTCATCTTTTAGAATGGGTTGCAGGTTTCAGTTCATTAATATGTGAATCCCAGAACTCCTTTCAAGTCACATTCTCGAGAACTTAAGGTTTTATAAACAAACGTGACATCTCAGCTCAGGCAATGCATTAAAAGCATGAGGTTGGAGTCTGTCTGTATCCCAATCTTGAGCCAGACTAGTTCTATTTCCAAAGTGGGAATTTATAAAATGTTTGGATTGATTGCATGCATTGACTGCCTGCAGAATGTGTGCTTTTTGAATAAAACAGAATGTACCTGCAATTATAATTCTGCAAATGCATTGACTTGTATGTGTATGTGCGTTAATGTGTGGGAGAGAGTGTGAGTGCGAACTAGTCTCACTACAAAAACTCAATCAAGCCAAATATGTTAAATAACATTCAATGACTTGACCTCCACAGCCTGCTGTAGCAATGAGTTCCACAGATTAACCATCCTCTGGCTGAAGAAATTCCTCCTCATCTTAGTTCTCAAGGGTCATCCCTTTGCTCTGAGGCTGTGCCTTTGGGCTCTAGTCTCTCCTACTTGTGAAAACATAATGGAGGAGCCTGGGACATTAGCTTTAAAGTATTATTTGATGATTATGTCAGGCTGTGGCTTGACTAATTTGCAGAAAGCTCGCCCAAAGTTGGCACAAATACACTAAGGGTAAAAGAGTAACTTGGGAGAGAACAGAGCCCCTTAAAGATCAACACAACCATCTATGTATGGAACTACAGGAGATGGGTGAGATACTAAATGAATATTTTCATCAATATTTACTGTGGAGAAGGACATGGAAGCAAGGGAACTTGTGGAAATAGATGGTGATGTCTTGAAAAATGTTCATATTAAAGAAGGGAAGGTGCTGGAGGTCTTAAAACACACAAAGGTAGATAAATACCCAGGACCCGATCAGATGTATCCCAGAACTTCTTGGGAAGATAGGGAAGAGATTGCCGGGCGCCTTCCTGAGAAATTTGTATCAT
This sequence comes from Chiloscyllium punctatum, assembly GCF_047496795.1. Classification (NCBI taxonomy): domain Eukaryota; kingdom Metazoa; phylum Chordata; class Chondrichthyes; order Orectolobiformes; family Hemiscylliidae; genus Chiloscyllium; species Chiloscyllium punctatum. The sequence goes on along the minus strand of NC_092764.1, from coordinate 68,999,871 downwards.
CGACAGACACAGCCGAGGTGCTAGGAGACTGGAGGTGGGTTAATGTGATGTCATTATTTAAGAAAAGTAGTAAGGAAAAGCCAGGAAACTATAGACCCAGTGAGCTTGATGTCAGTTGTGGGTAAGTTGTTGGAAGAGATTCTGAGGGACGTGAGTTAATTGTGTTTGGAAAGGCAAGGACTGATTAGGGATAATCAGAATGGTTTTATGCATGGGAAATCTTGTCTTACTAACTTGATTTAAGTTTTTGAAGAAGTGACAAAGGGGATTGATGAATGCAGAGTGGTGAACATTGTCTATATGGACTTCAGCAAAGCGTTCAACAAGGTTCCACATGGCAGATTGGTTAGTAAGGTTAGATCACATGGAACCCAGGAAGAGCTAGATAATTGGATATAAAATTGGCTTGCAGGTAGAAGATAGAGGGCAGCGGTAGAGGGTTGTTTTCAGACTGGAGCCCTGTAACCAGCAGAGTGCTGCACGGATCTGTGCTGGGTCCACTGTTTTTTGTCATTTATGTAAATGATTTGTATGTGAATATAGGAGATATGGTTAGTGAGTTTGCAGATGATACCAAAATTGGCGGTGCAGTAGACTGTAAAGAAGGTTATTTTAGAGTACAACAGGACCTTGATCAGAAAGGCCAATGAACTGAGGAATGGCAGATGGAGTTTAATTTAGATAAATGTGAGGTGTTGTATTTTGCTAAGGCAAAACATGGCAAGACTTTCGCAGGTAATGATAGGGCCCTGGAAAGTGTTGCTGAGGAGTGCAGATGCATAGTTCCTTGAAAGTTGAGTCGCAGATAGGGTGGTGAAGAAAGTGTTTAGCACACTTGCCTGTATGTCAGTGCATTGAGTAGACGAGTTGCGAGGTCATGTTGCAGCTATACAGGACATTGGTGTGGACCTTTTAGAATACTGCATTTTGTTCTGGTCTCCGTACTATATTAAGGATGTTGTTAAACTTGAAAGGGTTCAGATAAGATTTACAACAATGTTGTGGGGACTTGAGGGTTGAGCCACAGGGAAAGGCTGAATAGGCTGGGGCTATTTTCCCTGGAGTATCGGAGGCTGATGCGTGACCTTATAGTGATTTATAAAATCTTGAGGGGCATGAGTTAGGTGAAGAACCAGGGTCTTTTTCCTAAGATAGGGGAGTCCAAACTAGAGGATGTAGGTTTAAGGTGAGAGGGGAAAGATTTAAGAGGAACCAAGGACCTTACAGAGAGTGGTGCATGCGTGGAATGAGCAGCCAGGGGAAGTGGTGGAGTTAGGTACAAATACAACATTTAAAAGGCATTTGGATGGGTATATGAATAGAGGGATATGGGCCAACTGCTAGCAAATGGGACTAATTCAGTTTAGGATATCTGGTCAGGGGAGACAAGTTGGACCAAAGAACCTGTTTCTGTGCTGTACAACTCTACGACTATTATTTTAGGCTTCAGTGACTGGTGAAAGATTCAAATGCTAACAGAGTTGGACGGATCTTGGAGGAAATTGAATGCAGGTTCTTCGCCAACACTAATTGAGATGTGGAGTTCAGACTATGTAAATATGTTCTTGAGACAAATAAATGTGCGAATAAGAGATGTGGCAAGGAAGTGGAATTGATGTCTGTGGTAAGACGTCTTAAGCTCAAAAATTGTTCCTTGCAGGATGTCTCAGTTTGGGCCTACCCAACCTCTTCTGGTAAATTTGAAGACTGCCTCGTTTGTTGTATTCGAGAGAATCCTGAGCCAGTCCTCTTTAAAATATGCTGTTATGGAGTCCGTGCAGACCTGGAACTCAACCGCAAGCAGCTGCACTTTGACAAGATGATTCTTCACAGGTCAGTCAGAGACATGGATTTGAAACCAACCAGTCAAAGATGGTCCGATTGAGTCACTTTACAGAAATATCCTTGAAGTTTCCAAAATGTTTGACCCAAAACTAGTAGCTTGTTAATGCACTCTGTTGGGTGTTGCACATCAAATGCTTGGTTAATAGCCGCAGTGAGCATATGGTAGCATCCTACCAAACCCACCTGCCTCCCACATCCTCATCACATCCACATGCTACTGTCCACATCCACCTCCCTCCCACAGTCTCCTCCCTCCTACACCACCACAATCCCCCCCCCCCCCGCCCCCCACCTGTCCACACTGCCTCCCTTCCACACCCACCTTCAGGAAAGGTGAAGAAATTCACCAAGGATCCTCTGGCAGCACCTTCCAAGCCCCTGACCACTTCCATCTAGAAGAACAAGGGCAGCAGATATATGGGAACAACACCATCTTCAAGTTCCCCTCCAAACCACTCATCATCCTGACTTGGAAATATATTGCCATTCCTTTACTGTCACTGGGTCATAATCCTGGAATACCCTTTCTAATGGCATTGTGGGTCAACCCACAGCAGGTGGACTGCAGCGATCCAAGATCCAATTCACCACCACCTTCTCAAGGGCAAATAGGGGCGGGCAATAAATGCTGGGAGCCAGTGATGCCCACATCCCACAAAAAAAGAGAAAAGAAACTCCCTCCTACACCACCACGTAATCACGTCCTCCTCTCTGCCACTCCCCCCTCCATCCCACGCCCCCCATCCATCCCACGCCCCCCATCCATCCCACGCACCCCCTCCAGCCCGCGCCCCCCCTCCATCCCGCGCCCCCCATCCCCCACCCGACCCTCCCTCCCCCCACCCGAACCTCCGTCCCCCGCCCCCCTCCATCCACCGCCCCCCTCCATCCACCGCCTCCCCCTCCATCCACCGTGCCCCCATCCATCCACCGCGCCCCTCTCTCCATCCACCGCCCCCCTCCATCCACCGCCTCCCCCTCCATCCACCGTGCCCCCATCCATCCACCGCGCCCCTCTCTCCATCCACCGCGCCCCCCTCTACATCCACCGCCCCCCTCCATCCACCGCGCCCCCCGCATCCACTGCCCCCCCACCCACCTCCTTTTCCCTCCAATACACTCCTCATTGCCACCCTCTGCTCCTTGCCATGTTGTCACTAGCACAAGACCTGAACAGCAGTAACTTTGCAGGTCCTTTTACTTCTGTGTCAGGCCATTGGTGATTCATGTCCCACTCTGTGGACTTCAGTAATCCAGGCTGATATTTTAGTGAATTATATGAGATTACTGAACTGTCAGTGGATCAGTAAAATCTTCATTGAGGATTATGGCTGCAATGTCGGGTAAAAACAAAAGATCCCATGTAAACTTTGGAGAAAGAGCAGTGGAGCTCTCCCTGGTGTATTGGTCAACATTTATCCCACAGTCAAAATTTTAAGCAAACTGTTATTTGTCACATTGCTGTTTTTGGGTGCTTTCAGTCATGACCACGTTTCCGACTCACACTCACCAACTGAGCTGCAGACCTGTATTTTACTATTTGAGCTGAGGGTTTAAAAGGTTTATTACAAATGTATGTTTATTTTCTTCTGTTAGGAGGGACACCAAGAGCCTCAGCATGCGGAATAATTGCCTCCTGCCAGTGGCTTGGAGGATCACCGGGTTGGAGAATCTGGGTGATGATTTCTCTCTGTCTCAGGATCAGGGTGTCATCGATCCCAAGAGTGAATTTTCTGTGCAAATGAGCTTCAAAGCCATGCGACAAGTCAACCTAAGAAAGTATATTCGATTAGAGGTAAGGTGGGAGGAGAAAAATAAGGCAGTGTAACATGTTATTTCCATCCAAAAGACTCTAAATTCAAAACAATATAATTATCTGAGAAACGGCATACAGTATAAACATGAATCCTAAAGATGAGTTAGTGCACTGTATGTGGAGTCTGGGTGAATGCCTGTGAACAGCAGCGCACCCCCAATGGCAGAATGTGACCTCATTTCATTTGCAAAGCCTCACCCCCATGAGAATCCTGACAAGCAGCAGAGACCTTCACTGTGGGTACAAGAAATGGATGCTGTTGTCAAGGTAAATGGTTAGAGGGACACCGTGGTCAGGGATGGGAGCTTTATTCGAGGTCTCCTGTGAAATAGCTTTAACACAGATTGTTGCAGTTGAGTCCTCATTGCTGATGTGTGCCGCAGTTCCGTTTACCCACTTTGACTGACATCCCCCTTTCCCAATTTGTGTTTATATTTGTTCTGCACCGTCCTTTTGCTATCTACTAGGTCTACGATGCAGAAAATATTCTTGGCATTGTTCAGACAGAAAACATTCTGGTTCTTGCAGAAGCTTATGATGTGGCTCTGGACATCAGTTTCCCAAAAGGTAAGCCCGGTTCTGATAAAATCAAAATACTGCCAATGCTGGAAATGCAAGACAAACACACAGACTGCTGGAGAAACTCAGCAGGTCTGAGCCCATCTGTGGAGAGCGAAGCAGAGTTCATGTTTTGAGTCTGAATCTTCTTCAGAACTGAAGGGTACTAGAAATACTTTTGATGGAAGTAGAGAAGCAGCAAGAGAGCAAATGGTAGAGAGGCCCAATATAAATCACAGAGGGATTGTTAGTAGTAGACAGAAAAATTAGATATAAAAAAGGATGTAAATTAAGATTTGAAAGAGTGACAATGAGGCCTTGTTCCTACGTGCAAAATAAATAAAATACAAAGGTATAGGAGGGGCTGGGAGGAGAGAATGTAAGTAAAGTAGACATAAATCAGTCAGTTTCTGAAATTATTGAATTCAATATTGAGATTTCGAGGCTAAAAGTGCGATAAATGGAAAATGAAGCATCATTCTTCCAGCTTGTGTTATGCTTCATTGCAACATTGTAGCAGACCCGTGACAGAAATGTTAGCGTGAGTGCAAGGTGGCTTATTGAAATGGTAAGCAACTGGTGGTGAGGGTAATTGGTACAGGTAGGGTGGAAGTGTTCCTGAAAGCAATCACCCAATCTGTGCTTGGCCTCACTATTGTAAAGGAGACCACAATATGAACAGTAAATATAGTGGACTTGATTAAAAGAAGTACAAGTAAAATGCTGCTTCATGGGAGGTATATTTGGGGCTTTGGACAATTAAAAGGGAGGAAGAGAATAAGCAAGTATTACACCTTCTGTGATGCTTAGGAAGGTGTCATGGAGGAGTAAGGCAGCATTAGGAGTGATGGAAGAGTCAACCAGTGTATCATGGAGGGAAGTTTGTGGGATATTGACAACCAAACGCAGGGTGTTTGATGGCATTATAATGGAGGTGGTGGAAATGGTGGAGGATGATCTTTAAATGTGAAGACTAGTGGGGTAGAAAGTAAGTTGTTCTCTGAAAAGAAAGGCCTGCCAGCAGAAGTGTGGAAGATGGATTGTGGCAGCTGGGATTGACAACTAGAGATCCCTGTCAATCACAATGGGGGGGAATCTTCAGTTGGGAAAAAAGACTGTCATGTCAGAGGCAGCCTTTCGAAGGTGACAGCACTGGAACAGATGTAACAGAGATGAAGAAATTGGGAGAATGGAATGGATTCTTTATGGGACGCAGGTGTCAGAGGATGTGGTCACGCTAACTGTGGGAGTCGGTGGGTGGGTCTGTGGTGGAAGCTGATGGACAGCGTATCCTCAGAAATGGAAATGGGAGATTCAAGAAAGGAAAGAGTTAGCAATGGACCAGTGAACATGACAAAAGTCTTGCTTTTAATTCAGGTCTCAATACCATATATTCCTTTACAAGTTCATTCCTTTGTTTCCTGCTTTTGAACTCCAGGACAATCCAAACAATGGGAAAAAAAATCTTCATAAAAACGGGATGATCTCTTGTCACCATTATTTATTCTGTCTTTATACATGTGAGCCTCCCTGCCTATCCCTGCCTATCCCTACCTACCCTTGAAATATTGGCTATATGAGCCATTACAGAAGATAGCTCAACCGCATTGCTGTGGGTCTGGATTCATAGTATGGCAGAACAAGTTAGGACAGTAGATTTCCTTCTCAAAAGGGCTTGGGTTGTGAATCACTAGTCCAGCAACATTATCATTATGCCACTGCCTCCTCTATTTTGTCACCTTGAATGTTCCTGCATCTCCATTAGATTATTTTAACACATGAGGACAAATAGAATTCCATATTAACCTGTCTCCTCCCAATAGGATGACATTCCTGTGTGGGACTAACAGCAAAAGAATCTCTCACATGCAGAAAATCTGGAACAACAATGGGAAATGCAGAAATACTCAGCAAGTTTAGGAGACAACAAATGCGTTAACATTTTGTTTGTGAACCTTATGTCAATACTGACAAACTTAACTAAAGAATTGACTAATCACTTCTCCCCACCGATACTAACAGCCTGTTTATTTATTCCAGTACTTTGTTCCTGATTCAGCAGAGGTCTCAGAATTGGTCTCAATCAAATTAACCGTGACAATAAGACCATCTTGTGGTCGTCTTATAGATAATCTTGAAATGAATAAAAAACATTTTGTACAGACAACCCAGAGACTCACCTGATTAATATCAGTTTAAATAAAGATTTACTGTAATTCTAGAAACAAATGGAGTCACAAACTGCTGACACTGCACAGGAGGATAGAACTGGGTGTTGTAGTCATGCTGTACTGTATATGTGCTGCACCACTGAGAAGTAATATATTTCTTATAATGCAACAGTGACTATATTACAGAAAGTACTTCGTTGCCATAATGTGCTTTGGGACATCCTGAAGTCTCAAAACAATATATAAATGCAACCATTTTCCCCCATTCACCATACGCTGTTGCTGTAGTATATAACCTGGTTAAGAATTCAAGAAATAGGAACAAGATGGTGGATGGGAACAGGATGGAAACAATGTGGTGTTGAGCTTGCTGCACCATTCAACATGATAGTGGCTGACTTTGTGCTGCAACTCCACTTTCCACCTACTCTCCATGGCCCTTGATTCCCTGAAAGACCTAAAACCTGTTTATCCCAAGCCTTAAATAAGTTCAAAATCAGAAATCACATGACACCAGGTTACAGTACAACAGGTTAATTTGAAATCACAAGCTTTCGGATTGCTGCTTCAAGTGAAGTAGAAAGAAGCATACAGGCACAGAATATATAGAATATATATTATTTTATATTTATATGCCTTTTTTATTCTGTGCCCGTGTGCTTCCTTCCATTTCACCTGATGAGAAAGGAGTGCTCTAAAAACTTGTGATTTCTGACTTTGTCCATCCCAGCCCAACACCAGCACCTCCACATCTTAAATAAGTTCAATGATGGAGCATTCAGAGTCACCTGAGATAGAGAATTCTATAGATTCACAGCATTTTGAGTGAATAAATTTAATCTTATGCCAGCCCTAATTATTTGCCCTCATCCTTAAATTGTGTTCCCTTGTTTTAGATTCCAGTATATACAAATTAAAACCCTTCAAACTTTTTCACAATGTTGACTGTTTCAATCAATTCATCTCTCATTTTTCAAAACTCCAGAGAATACCAATTCAGTTTTCTCAGCTTCTCATTCCAGGGATCAATCCAGCGAACCATCACTGTACTGTCCCCACTAGCTTACCTTAGATATAGAAGCCAAAATTGTACACAGTACTCCAATTGTGGTCTCACCCAAGCTTGTAGAAAGACTTATTTGTTCTTATATTCCAATGCCCTTTGCAATAAAGGCCAACATGCCTTTTAGCGTCACATTTGCTTGCCAATCTGCATGCTCATTTTCTGTTATTTTCATGAGAACATCCAAGTGTTTCTGAACATCAACATTTACAAGTTCCAAGGAAAATTGAATTTGACTTGAAACATTAATTCTGTTCCTCTCAGCCACAGATTCAGCCAAACCTGCTGGGGTTTTTTTCCAACATTTTCTGTTTTACGTGCACTTACAAATGTAAAATATTTAAAATGTTTAAAAATATTTTGCTTTTCTTTCAGCCAAAGTGAATAACTCATAATTTCCCACAGTAAACTCTATCTGCTACTTCATTGTCTATTTACTTAACCTGTCTATATTTCTGTGCAGCCTTCTCACATTTTGTATTTTCTTCCAGCTTTGTATTATCAGCAAAGTTAGATTCATTGTTCTTGGCTTCTTTATCTAAGCCATTAATTTAGATTGTAGATAACTGAAGTCCCAGAAATTATCCTTTACAGCAACCCACTAGTTGCAGCACACCAACTTAAAAAGGCTCATTTAAACCTATTCTCTGCTTCCTGACCATTAACTAATCCTTTATTCAAGCTAACATATTGCCTTCAACTCCATAACTTTAATCTTATGCATGAATATTTTGTGTGGCAACCTCATTGTCTTTTGGATTCTACATATATCACACTTACTGATTCACCTTTATCTAAACTACTAATAACCATGGTCAAGGCAAAGGTGAGGACAGCAGATGCTGGAGTTCTTGATGAAAGGTTTTTGCCCAAAATGTTGATTCTCCTGTTGCTTGGATGCTGCCTGACCTGCTGTGCTTTTCCAGCGCCGCACTCTCGACTATTAACCATGGTCAGTCTAGTTTAGAGTTCCTTGTAACATTTGGCACAGGAGGCAACTTACTCCTTCCACTGCTCTACGTGCACAACAAGATGTTTAATTTCACTAGGAGTTGCCACCTTTTTAATTGTCCTGTTAGTGGTTATTCAGGGGCAGGAGGCAGCTTGATGACATTCCCAAGCCCAGCATCCCACTGACAGGCAGGCTAAAAGCACCCCTCAACAATTTCATTAGCTCCACACATTCTGCTGCATTAACACTTGATCCTTGCGTTTCTCTAATAGGCACAGATGGTGGGATTGATTTTGGTGTCATCAAGGTTATTGATAGCGTGAAACAGACCATTACCTTGAAGAACAAGGGCAAATATGAGATTGGATACAGGTACTTATTTGCTCTTTTTCTTGAAAACACTGAAATGTGTTGGCATATAGTAACATTGGATTATACCATTAATGTAATGGCTTTAATTTCTGGTGACTGAAAAAGTTGCCTGTAATCCACTTCTCACAGCATTTAATCACAGAGATGGCAAGAATGGGGCACATTCCTCCCAGGGGCAAACTTGCTCAATTATTTCCCCTTCTCAGAACCTCTCTCTCACTTCCAAGAGGAGGAAGTTCTGACTTTGTTTTCCTCAGGAACAAGCTCCTTAATTGATGTCTGTAGAATGCTTTTGAGAAGTAGATGATCATATGATGTTGTCTGTCATCTGCTAATAATCTAATTTAATTGCTTTTTATGTCAAATAATCCCAAATGCGTGCACATGAACACTGTTGAGTACAGAATGATAGCAAAGTTTTCTGGTGGGATATTGTGGTACAGTGATGGTGTCCATATCTGAGTCAGAGATATGGGCTCAAGTCTCACCTGTTCCAGAGTTGTGCAATACCATCTCGGAACAAGTTAGAGAAAATATTTATCAACATTTTCTGTTATGGAAGTCGTCTTGGCAATGTGAGGTCTGTTTCTTATTAGGATAATTCTGCCTGATGAGAGGATAATGGCTAACTATCTGCCAATAACATTCATGCCTCTTTGAGTGGAGAAAAAGGAAGGTAAAGGAAACCAGCTTTTGAATCCCTGGAGGACCTATTTGTCAGGAAATAACTGATCAGTTAATGAGTGGTTTGGGGACATGGGTGAAGCAAATCTGGTTGCCAGAGCCACTGCAATGTTGAGAAGGAGCACACATGACCACCAGCCTCTGAAATGAATATTCCTGTTCTCTCTGTTTGCTGTTTTTGCCAATGGTTTTAATTATGCTCATCCCAATCATATGCTTTCTTCTTTTAGGTTCCTTCTGCAACCCACAAGACGTGACATGCCAGACCTGAACTCTCTGTTCACCATTCAGCCGATGAAGGGGTCCCTCCTTCCCAATGACCGTGCCACTCATATCTCCATCAACTTCCACTGCAAAACTACCACAGAGATCAAAGATGAGCCCATCCTACGCTGCTTGGTAAGGATGTAGTTATTGGTTTTGAGGTGTTGATTCCTGGTTATTGCAGTTCTGTGTGTCATGCACAGGTTTGCTATGACTGCTGTATCCTCTGAGATTAATAACCTATCAGGTAGGCAGCAAAGTAACCTGGATAATAAGATACATTACAGTTTATGCCATTTTAATTTCTTCTATTTTTCTCAAACCTATGCACAACTTTGAAGTTTATCTGTCCTCCATTTTTTAATATTTAGTTGAGAATAACTTGACCCATTACACACGACCATCCACTCATTGATTGAATCACTAATTCTAAACCTATGTATTGTTCTCTGCCTAGAACATTTTGTGTTGCTTGGTTCTGTGAAGGAACCAGTTACTATGCCAAGACAGGACTGCAACAGGTTATGATCTTGAGTTAATTGTGTACTGTGGGCTGTGCTCACTCTACAGTCATCTGAATGAAAGTCCTCAATAGCAGCAATAAACCCTCAATAGCTGCAGACCAATGAGCAGGCAGAAAACAAGTATTCCAGATAGCCCTATCAGTCGATCTCCAGACTGGAATCTGTTTCTGGGAGCTAAGAAACATAGGGGAGAAAATGAGATCAGAACTGAAAATGTGTTGCTGGAAAAGCGCAGCAGGTCAGGCGGCATCCAAGGAACAGGAGAATCGACGTTTCGGGCATAAGCCTGAAGAAGGCCTTATGCCCGAAATGTCGATTCTCCTATTCCTTGGATGATGCCTGACCTGCTGCGCTTTTCCAGCAACACATTTTCAGCTAAGAAACATAGTAAAGCCACACGATACATAACTTTTCTGGAGCCATTCTCCTCCTTCATAAGAACTACCTGCTGGGTTCCTCTCTTACTGGCTTGCCAGCTGAAGCGATAATGAGTAATAACAGCACATGTATTACTCAATACAGTCCTAAATTAGGATTTGCTATGATACATCAGCTGCTAGCTGGGAAGCCCAGACATCATCCTGAGGGAGAACTGTAGCAGCCACAAAATATGACACTAAATCATTTCCCATGAATCATTTATGCTAATTCCCCATTTTCACCTCACAATCTTATCCTGATGTCCAAATCTTCACAATGTTTTTTGCAAGTGATGTGAAACTCTGAAGATAAATGTTCATTTAAAATGAATGGCCAGAGAATTATAGGCTGCTAATGTGCAACAGAACACTCACTTTCTTGTTGATGTCTTTGTCTGTCTTCCAGTTCTGTGCCAATCACAGTTAAGGACTTTTTCCTAATCACCAGAGAGAAATAAGAAACAGAAATATCACTAACATTTTCCCCTCCACAGCACAGTGCTTTAGGACCAATTGTTTCATCTACTTCCGTTTTGACTGCTGTCAGCTCACATGCCTCAGACTGCAGATCAAAGACAGAAGCTGGAGCCTGAGTAAATCAGTCTTGTTCTGACAGCATACTTTCGTGTGCCTTTTTGTTCTAAATGTCCAAGAGAGTGAAAGCATAAGAAACATTGAGATTGCTACACTGTTGTCACTAAATTAGAATTACTCACTTTCATATATGAATCACCACACCTTGCCCGTCGTGTTTTATTTCATTTTATGCATTCAGTGACTTACAAAACAAAGTAAATGAGTAGCGTTGTGCTTTGTCTTTGTGAATACAGGTGATTGAGCCCACTTTGGGTGATGGAGGAGAGATTATAGCCAGCATTCCAGTAAAAATATCAGTACGTGCAATTTTCACCACCTATCAGATGTTACCAGCAGGAGAGGTTAACTTTGGTATTGTGTTATTTGGCAACCGGAAAAGCCGTACATTCATCCTCGAGAACAACTGTGAATTTGATTTCAGATACTCCATCTTCAAAATGTCTGCTGTGATTCCACGCCAATCAAAGAAAGGGTATGGAACATCCCATCAAATATCCCATCTAGAAATCATTGCAATTGTTGTTGGGTGCATCCAGCAGCTGTTCTCTTTACAATTTGTTCTGAGTTACTTGGGAGTATCATGTAGTGGATGGTATAGCAGTTGGAGCATCACCTTTAGTTTCAGTGCCTCTGCCTTTGCAGATAAGGGCCTTAACCCATGTTTGAATGGCTCATTTCACCCATGAAGACTTGCCACTTAATTAGAACATAGTAATAACAGGAGGTATGTGGAACTGGGTGACAAGAATGGGTGATGTCAGGAGAGGGTTGACTGTAGGTAATTGGGTTAAACGTTTATCTTAGAAAGAAGCTGATTGTGGTTGTGTCGAATGTTGGCAAAATTAATGAATTAGAATAGATTTAAAATTTGAAGATCTGCAGTGGGTGAGAAATTTCACGATTCTGAGGTTGTGAATTGCTACCTCCCCTGCCCCCCCTCCATAAACTTCAAATCATCCCAACATCTGCTAGCTCTATGCTAGTTCTTTTCGCCTCACACATGTCCACTGACAAAATTTTAAATTTTACAATTTTTATTCTTGTGTTTAAACTCCTCAACCTCCTCACCTCTTCCTATTTCTATAATCTGATCCATTCCAATAGCCCTCTGAAAACTCTGCATCCCTCTAATTCTAGCCTCTAGCAGTCTCCATTAAAATCTATTTGCGCCTCTCGCGCTTAAGGCACACCTTAAAACCTATGTGTTTCATCAAATGTTTCTTCACCTTCCCCAGCATCCCTCCATATGACTCAATGTTACATTTTGAATGAGAATGCACTTGTGAAGTACTTTGGGGCAGGCTTTACAACATTGGAGGTGATAAATAAATGCATGTTTTTGTTGCTTGAATAACAATGAGCTGAAGAAAGAGAGCCTTCCATGAATTTTGTGTTTAGTGCAGGAAATATGAAGGAAGGGGAAATGCATGCACAACAACACATTTGTTTTTTAGGCTGAACAGTAAATCTAAGGTTAAAGTAATCCTGATTGCAGCATTGTCAATAAATAGAAATAAGCAGCTGATGGAAAATGACTTTTTCTCTAGAGGGTGTTTTAGCTAATTTGAAATAAAAACAATTGTGAGGCAAAGACAGCATGATGGTAAAACAATAAAGGTATTTATTTAAGGGAGCCAAGAAACAATTCCTGTGATTAAAATAAGGTGATGACAATGCAGAGCACAGGTCTGTCAACACCTAATTGGAAAACAAATCATTGGTAGGATTAATTCCACTGCAATATCAATATTGACAGACTTGTCATCGCCTGATTTGAACACAAAAGTTGTTAATCGGTTCCTTTCGTAAAATGTTCCCTCCTTCCAGCACCATTTTGTCATAGTGTCACATCTCTATGTATAGTGTAAGCCCATTTGTGCTCTGACCTTGATAACATTCAGCCCTGTATTGCTGAGTAGTCAGTATTGTCAGAGCCACATAGGTAACATCAAGAGAGTAAAACCTCTCCCACTTTATTATTCAGTGGTATTGCCATTGTTCGTCAATATTCTTGTAGTCATCATTGACTGAAAACTCAACTGGACCTGCCACATGGATAGAGAAGCAGACTTGGATAAACACCTGAAGAGAAAATATTTGCAGAGTTATGGTTGCTCTATAACGATCTCTCTGACTCAGAGCTATGGTGAAAGAGGAGGGCAACATTTTAATTGGATAACTCCTCTTGATGAGTCAAATAGTCTCCTTTGTGCTGTATCATTCTCTGCTTTCTGTGTTTTCAGAAACAATTTTGTACGTTACTAAATTACTAACATTTTTAGAAACTGTAGCTATTTTCTTTTTTCTGGGTTCCCTAGCGGTGGTGGTGTTTCAAAGATTGGGAAATCTCAGGATAAAGCTGATGGAGTTCCAAAACAGAAAGAACAAGCACCCCAGGTAGGTTTTAACACTGGCACGTAGGATCTGGTTAGAAACACAGCTGCAAAAGTGTTCAAGTGTATTTCTAAGCAAAGACAGCTAGTGTTCCCAGTCAAAACAGTAAATGCAGTTAATGATTAGCAGGACAGGCAGCATGGGCTTTTGCCCGAAACGTCGATTTTGCTGCTCGTTGGATGCTGCCTGAACTGCTGTGCTCTTCCAGCACCACTAATCCAGAACTTGGTTTCCAGCATCTGCAGTTATTGTTTTTACCTCATTGATTTTAACCCTACTGCGAATCCTCTTGCAAAGATGCCTGCCTTGAAGAAGTTTTCCTCCTCTCTCTACAAGAATCTCAGGGAGTCCCTCTCCCACTGCAACTCCCAGGTCATTTACTCTATGCTACTCTCTCCCCACCCCCACCCTCCTCTAGCTTATCTCTCCACGCTTCAGGCTCACTGCCTTTATTCCTGATGAAGGGCTGTTGCCCGAAACATCAATTTCGCTGCTCGTTGGATGCTGCCTGAACTGCTGTGCTCTTCCAGCACCACTAATCCAGCACTGAATCATGGACTTAATGAACTCAAAAGAAACATACCAAATAAGATCAGGAGTAGGCCATTCAACCCTTTGAGCTATCTCCATCATACCATATGATCATGGTTGATCATCTAACTCAGTACTTTGTTATTGCTTTCTCTCCACACTTTTTAACCCCTTTAGCCCTAAGAACTATATATAACTCGTTGAAAACATTCAATGTTGTGGCCTCAACTACTTTCTATGGCAGAGAATGTTACTTGCTCACCACGCTCTGGGTGTTGAAATTTCTCCTAATTTCAGTCCTAAGTGGGTCTAAGCTAGGACAGATGGCAATGAAGTATAATTGGGTGCGACTTGACGGATAAATAATTAGAGAGAAACAGCAGAGACAGCTGTACGAATGGCTTCCGTCTGTGTGAATAAGCCCATACCTTACTATAGTTGTTGGACTGATGAATTAAAGATGCAGTGGGATAGAAAGGCATTTAAAACTGAAAGGTTGTCTTTAGCCCCCAAGATTGATGCTAGAGTATTGAGTGGCTTAGACAGAGGAAAGTGAGATTTGATAATGCTGATAAGATCCAGCCAGATGTCCTAAGGGACAGCAAGACCAAATTTGCATCAGAATTGCTTAAAACTGCACCTGTTGAACATGAGGGATAGAAGATATGGAAAATGGGAAAAAGTAAAGGTTGTGTAGGGACAAGAGTATTACCCGATTGGAGGTAAAAGAAAACCTAGCCATAGTCCTTCTTTGTTATTAGCAAGAGATGACTTGTGGCGGTCTAACCTGAACATCACCACACTTAAGGTGAGGGGAGAAGATGAGAAGGACATTTCTTCATGGTAATCTCAGCTGGTGCGGGAATTGAACCCTTACTGTTGGTATCACTCTGTTTCATGAACCAACTGTCTAGCTAACTGACAAATTGATTGCTGCCTTCAGCACTGTTACCAGTGGATGAAAGGCCTAATGCTAGGTATTTGAGAGTTTTAAGCTCCTAAATGATTGGGAGGAGTTTGCTCCAGGAACTGAGATAGAGAACTGTGGGCCTTGCAAGCTGCCAGGAAATAGAGAGTGGAGTGCTGGAAAAGCACAGTCAGTCAGGCTGCATCCGAGGAACAGGAGAATTGATGTTTGAGGAATGAGGCTTGTGGGCCAAGGGGGCTGAGAGATAAATGGGAAGGAGTGGTGGGGTGTGGCTTGGCCTCGGGCTTGGGCTCGGGCTCGGGCTGGGGGGAAGGTAGCTGGGAATGTGATAGGTGAATGGAGGTAGGGGTGAAGGTGATGGGTCAGAGAGGAGGGTGGAGCAGATAGGTGGGAAGGAAGATGGGCTGGTAGAACAGGTCAAGAGGACAGTGCTGAGTTGGAAGATTGGATCTGGGATGGGGGTGGCGGGGGGGAGGGGATGGAAGGGAAATGAGAAAACTGGTGAAATCCACATTGATCCCATGTGTTTGGAGGATCCCGAGGCAGAAGATGTTGGAGGATCCCAAGGTGGAGGTGTTCTTCCTCCAGGCATCGGGTGGTAAGGATTTGGTGATGGAGGAAGCCCAGCACCTGAATGTCCTTTGGGTAGTGGGAGCGGGAGTTAAATTTTTTAAGCCATGGGGCGGTGGGGTTGTTTCGTGCGTGTGTCCTGGCGATGCTCTCTGAAGCGTTGCATAAGTAGGCGTCCTGCT
This sequence comes from Chiloscyllium punctatum, assembly GCF_047496795.1. Classification (NCBI taxonomy): domain Eukaryota; kingdom Metazoa; phylum Chordata; class Chondrichthyes; order Orectolobiformes; family Hemiscylliidae; genus Chiloscyllium; species Chiloscyllium punctatum. Next base: position 68,984,001 of record NC_092764.1, on the reverse strand, counting down.
CCCCAATGTAGAGGAGACCACATCAGGAGCAACGGGTACAGTTAATGATGTGTGTGGAAATACAGTTAAATCTCGGATGGGGCAGGCCCCTTTGGTGCCTTGCACGGAGGTAAGGGAGGAGGTGTGGGCGCCCCCTCGCATTTATCTCTCAACCCCCTTGGCCCACAAGCCTCGTTCCTGATGAAGGGCTTATACTCGAAACGTCAATTCTCCTGCTCCTCGGCTGCTGCCTGATCTGCTGTGCTTTTCCAGCACCACACTCTTCACTCTGATCTCCAGCATCTGCAATCCTCACTTTCTCCGGATGCCAGGAAGTGGTCAGAAATGATTATGTATGTGAGACTGAGAGGATAGATAGTAAACTTGAGGAGGTTACAACAGTTAAAATAATCGAAAGCACAGAAACAGATCACTCAACCCAACTGGGTAATGCCACTATTTATACTTGGTACAACACAGAAATGTAGAAGTTTGGAGCAGGTGTGGACCCTTTGAACTGCTCCACTAGACTTTTCCTACCCTGATTCATCCAATTCAACCAGCTCAACCTTCTCCCTCAAATGGTACCAGATGAGTTAGAAGAGTTTACATGGAAGGAAAGCTTTATTAAGGACTGAAGTCAGAGGAGAGAGAGGCAAGGGAAGCTGAGTTGCTCATTATCATAAATAATCAGGAATTGGTCAGTGCAGAGGCTGAAAAAAAGACAGGAGAGACAATGAGTGGGGTGAGTATAACTTTGAAAGGAGATTCAAGTGGGTTGGAATAGAATGAGGTGCTTGAATGAAGTCACCGAGAAGTAGTGGAAATCTCATGTCAAGTTACACACTGCCATGTCCCCTTTATGCAACGTTGCAAATGCCACTGCTTTTATTTATAAATTCCCTATTTTAATGGTGTTGCTCTGATTTGCTGTGCAATAAGGGCTTGTTACAAGTCATTGATATGATAAAGGAGAGATGATCTGATATGCCCAGGATGTTGATTTCTTTACATTCATGTCCTTGATATTACCTTTACACATTATTCAAAGGGAAATTAAGTATAAAAGCAAACAATTGATGCTAACCCTTTAGAAAACACCAGTTAGGTTCGGCTTTTGTTGGAGTTTCCTGTTCAAACAAGTAGGAAGGATGTCAAGAACCTGAAGAGGTTGTATAAGAGATTCACTCATGACACCAGAGATGGGAGATTTTCCGTTTTTGTGGAGAGTCTGCAGATGATGGCGTTGTTCTCCTTTGAACAAATTTGATTGTCACATTCCGTAAATTACGCTCCTGTGAAGCACCATTGCCCTGATCATCCCTGTCTGAGAGAGCAGGAATTAGAAGAGTGAAAATGACTGTACCATTCATCTCATGGCTGGGGAAGCCAATAGTTTACCTCATTTAGGGCCTCTGCCATTGCCAGGATCCAGTAGCTGCTGAAAGTATCTGATGATACCTCAGGATTATTCACCATTTGATTTCCGTGCCTCCAAATTTGGAGACATCTGTCCCTATCAAGGCACTGCTTGGTGTCATCAAATCTTAGAATGCACATCTAGTAAGCTTGTGATACTATACGTTTCAAGGCAACAACTCATAGCCATTTACATGGTTGTCCACTAATGTGGTTCTACCTCCTCTTATAGCATTCAGTGTAGAATGTTGTGCTTCTTCAATCATACCTTCCAAACCTATCCATCACTCGGAAAGCGATATGGTGAACAGAAGCACCAAATGCCCCCTCCATTTCACAAATTATCTCCACTTGAAAAAGCTCATTGTTCTATCACAGTTCCTGGGTCAAACCTCATAGCCTGCATGAGTGTATAACATGGCTCACGACCACCTTCTAAGGCAAATCTAAGGATCGACAGCAAATACTGGTCTTGTCAACAACACTAACATCCAAAAGATTGAGACTTTTACACGTTGTGCTGAGTTGTTTGCATGCTCCAGTGCTCAGTAGCTTACAGTTTCTGTTTTTCCCTTTCTCGCAGGCCCGTTTGACAGTTGGAATGTTCACAGTTTTCCCTGGTTATGGAATTGTGCTCCCTGGAGCCCAACAGGCCATTACAGTGGACTGTTCTGCAGATCAGATTGGAAAACATGAAGAGCTCCTGTGCATTGATATAACTGATCGTGACCCAATCAGCCATCCATCTGGTATTCCATATGGTCTGGTCATTGAATGCTGCGCACCAAGTACGTTCAGAAGAAATAAGACTCAGAAACAATTTGCGTGAATAACTGGAATTATTTTAGTTTCACTCATGGAACATAAGTGTCACTGTTATTGACTGACCCTGATTGCCCTTGAGCAGATGGAGGGCCACCTTCAAGATCTTCTGTGGTTCATGTTGTGGGTACAGCTGCTGTTAAAAAGAGAATTTAAGAACTTTGACCCAGTGAGGATGAAGGACCAGTGATATTTTTCCAAACTTGAAGTGAACTTGGAAGCAGTGGTGCTCCTATCTACTTACTGCCCTTGTTCCTCTTAATAATAGAGGTTGCGGGTTTGGGAGATGCTGCTGAACAACCCTTGGTGTGCTGGTAGTGTTTAATAGAGTTGTACAGCACAGAAGCAGACCCTTTGGTCCAACTCATCCATGCTGACCAGATATTCTAAATTAATCTAGTTCCATTTGACAGCATTTGGTCCATATCTCTCTAAACTTCTCCCATTCACATACCAATCCAGATGCCTTTTAAATGTTATAGTTGTACCAGCCTCCACCAGCTGATTCCACACACACGGCACCCTCTGTATGAAAATGCTTTCCCCTTAGGCCCATTTTAAATCTTTCCCCCCTCACCTTCAAACTACACCCTCTGGTTTCGGACTACCCACGCTCAGAAAAAGACCTTGTCTATTCATCCTATCTATGCCCCTCATGATTTTATATACTTATGTAGGGTAAAGCCTTCAACATCTGACACTCCAGGGAAAATAGCCCCAGCCTATTTAGTCTGTCCCTGTAGCTCAACCCTCCAACCCCAGCAAAATCTTTGTAAATCTTTTCTGCACTCTTTCAAATTTAACAAACATCTTTCCTATGGCAGAGAGACCAGACTTGAATGCAGTATTCCAAAAGTGGCCTGACTAATGCCCTCAAAAGCCAAAACATGACCTCCCAACTCCTATACGTAATCCTCTGACCAATCAAGAAAGGGGATTGGGTGCTTACTAAAAATATTACATCATTCTGGTTCCATTTTTGAACATTGTTGGAGCTACGTTCATTCAGGCTATTGGAAAGTATTCCATTGCACTTGTGACATCTCAACTATACACAGTAACGTCGTGAGAACTCAAGACATAAGTTCCTTACCATGGAACTCCCAGCCCCTGACCTGCCTTCTATGACTGTGACCTTTCATATGTATCCTGGGACCTGACAGCGTGCAGAGCCCTCAGTGTGCAATTCACTTCATACACTCCTGTAACCCGCTCAGCAGCCCCAGGTCAAGCCCTTACACTGCCAGAAGTGCTCTGACATGCAACTGAAAGTTGTTTTCCCATTACCTAGCAGCCATCACCGATAAATCACTCGTGTTTTCCATTTGATTAATTTACATGCAAAGCCTGTTAGGGGCATTACCCAGTGATTTGATTTCTTCTAATATTCAGAATTGCTTACTCATAACTGAACTTTTTTTTCCATTTATTAACCACCACTAGTAAATCATCTCTTAACTCTCCAAGCTTTTTTTTAATCACATACATGTCAGACATTAGGAGTGTGATGAGATCTTTCCTATTTGCCTGATTGAGTGCAATTCTAACCACACTCACGAAACAAGGTAGCCATTCTGAAGAAGAGTCTTAAATGGACACGAAATATTAACTGCTTCCCTGTCCTCAGATGTTGCCAGACCTGTTGAGTTTCTCCAGCATTGAGTTTATATTAATTTCCAGCATCCATCGTATTTAGCTGTCTGTCTCTCTCTGCCTATGTATCTACTTATTTACTCATTTATTTATTTATATAAGCAGCTTACTTGATTGGCAGCCGATTCACCCAGACCCATGGGAACATCATCATTTGCAAGTTCCCTTACTTGCCACACAGTATCCCACCTGAGAAATACTGAAAAACCTTGGTTATCCAAACATCAATTATCCCAAATCTAGATGATCCTAACACAATCTCAAGGTCCTGGAAAAATGTTATTAAATTTAAGTAAAAGCACAGTGAGAGCAGGCAGACTGGGCTCGCGGTGAGAGCAGGAACAGGATCGCCATGGGGACCCTGCTATTGCCGTCACCACAGGGACCATGTTCCTGCTGTTACCTTCACAGGGACCATGTTCCTGCTATTACCGTCACCACAGGGACCCTGTTCCTGTTATTGCCGTCCCCAGGGGGCCCTGTTCCTGCTATTACCTTCACGGGGCCCATGTTCCTACTATTACCGTCACCACAGGGACCCTGTTCCTGTTATTGCCGTCCCCAGGGGACCCTGTTCCTGCTATTACCTTCACGGGGACCATGTTCCAACTATTACCGTCACCACAGGGACCCTGTTCCTGTTATTGCCGTCCCCAGGGGACCCTGTTCCTGCTATTACTGTCCCGGGGACCCTGTTCCTGCTATTACCGTCCCGGGGACCCTGTTTCTGCTATTACTGTCCCGGGGACCATGTTCCTGCTGGTACTGTCACCACAGGGACCCTGTTCCTGTTATTGCCGTCCCCTGGGGACCCTGTTCCTGCTATAACCATCCCCACGGGGACCCTGTTCCTGCTATTGCCATCCCCAGGGGACCCTGTTCCTGCTATTACCATCCCCACGGGGACCCTGTTCCTGCCAAAATCACCACGGGGACCCTGTTCCTGCTATTACCATCCCCACGGGGACCCTGTTCCTGCTATAACCACCACAGGGACCCTGTTCCTGCTATTACCATCCCCACGGGGACCCTGTTCCTGCTATAACCACCATGGGGACCCTGTTCCTGCTATTACCATCCCCACGGGGACCCTGTTCCTGCTATAACCACCACGGGGACCCTGTTCCTGCTATAACCGTCACCACGGGGACCCTGTTCCTGCTATAACCACCACGGGGACCCTATTCCTGCTATTGCCCCCACGGGGACCCTGTTCCTGCTATAACCACCACAGGGACCCTGTTCCTGCTATAACCACCACGGGGACCCTGTTCCTGCTATAACCGTCACCACGGGGACCCTGTTCCTTCTATTTCTGCCACAACGACCATGGTTCCTGCTATTACCGCCACGGGGACCCTGTTCCTGCTATAACCACCACCACGGGGACTCTGTTCCTGCTATTACCGCCTCAGGGACCCTGTTCCTTCTATTTCTGCCACAGCGACCATGGTTCCTGCTATTACCGCCACGGGGACAGTGTTCCTGCTATTACTGTCACCACGGGGATTCTGTTCCTGCTATTGCCGCCATGGGACACTGCTCCTGCTATTACCGTCACTACCGGGACTCTGTTCCTGCTATTACCAACCCCACGGGATCCTGTTCCTGCTATAACCGCCACGGGGACCCTGTTCCCTCTATTACCACCACAGGGACCCTGTTCCTGTTATTACTGCAATGGGGACCCTGTTCCTGCTTTTACCGTCACGGGGACCCTATTCCTGGTATTACTGCCATGGAGACCCTGTTCCTGCTGTTTACCGTCACCACAGGGACCCTGTTCCTGCTATTACTGCCTCAGGGACCCTGTTCGTGCTATTTCCGCCACAGCGACTATGGTTCCTGCTATTACCGTCACGTGGACCCTGTTCCTGCTATTGCCTTCACGGGGACCATGTTCCAACTATTACCGTCACCACAGGGATCCTGTTCCTGCTATTACCGTCACGGGGACCCTGTTCCTGCTATTACCGTCCCGGGGACCCTGTTCCTGCTATTACTGTCCCGGGGACCATGTTCCTGCTATTACTGTCACCACAGGGACCCTGTTCCTGTTATTGCCGTCCCCTGGGGACCCTGTTCCTGCTATAACCATCCCCACGGGGACCCTGTTCCTGCTATTGCCATCCCCAGGGGACCCTGTTCCTGCTACTACCATCCCCACGGGGACCCTGTTCCTGCCAAAATCACCACGGGGACCCTGTTCCTGCTATTACCATCCCCACAGGGACCCTGTTCCTGCTATAACCACCACAGGGACCCTGTTCCTGCTATTACCATCCCCACGGGGACCCTGTTCCTGCTATAACCACCATGGGGACCCTGTTCCTGCAATTACCATCCCCATGGGGACCCTGTTCCTGCTATAACCACCACGGGGACCCTGTTCCTGCTATTGCCCCCACGGGGACCCTGTTCCTGCTATAACCACCACGGGGACCCTGTTCCTGCTATAACCACCACGGGGACCCTGTTCCTGCTATAACCGTCACCACGGGGACCCTGTTCCTTCTATTTCTGCCACAACGACCATGGTTCCTGCTATTACCGCCTCAGGGACCCTGTTCCTTCTATTTCTGCCACAGCGACCATGGTTCCTGCTATTACCGCCACGGGGACAGTGTTCCTGCTATTACTGTCACCACGGGGATTCTGTTCCTGCTATTGCCGCCATGGGACACTGCTCCTGCTATTACCGTCACTACCGGGACTCTGTTCCTGCTATTACCAACCCCACGGGATCCTGTTCCTGCTATAACCGCCACGGGGACCCTGTTCCCTCTATTACCACCACAGGGACCCTGTTCCTGTTATTACTGCAATGGGGACCCTGTTCCTGCTTTTACCGTCACGGGGACCCTATTCCTGGTATTACTGCCATGGAGACCCTGTTCCTGCTGTTTACCGTCACCACAGGGACCCTGTTCCTGCTATTACTGCCTCAGGGACCCTGTTCGTGCTATTTCCGCCACAGCGACTATGGTTCCTGCTATTACCGTCACGTGGACCCTGTTCCTGCTATTGCCTTCACGGGGACCATGTTCCAACTATTACCGTCACCACAGGGATCCTGTTCCTGCTATTACCGTCACGGGGACCCTGTTCCTGCTATTACCGTCCCGGGGACCCTGTTCCTGCTATTACTGTCCCGGGGACCATGTTCCTGCTATTACTGTCACCACAGGGACCCTGTTCCTGTTATTGCCGTCCCCTGGGGACCCTGTTCCTGCTATAACCATCCCCACGGGGACCCTGTTCCTGCTACTACCATCCCCACGGGGACCCTGTTCCTGCCAAAATCACCACGGGGACCCTGTTCCTGCTATTACCATCCCCACGGGGACCCTGTTCCTGCTATAACCACCACAGGGACCCTGTTCCTGCTATTACCATCCCCACGGGGACCCTGTTCCTTCTATTTCTGCCACAACGACCATGGTTCCTGCTATTACCGCCACGGGGACCCTGTTCCTGCTATAACCACCACCACGGGGACTCTGTTCCTGCTATTACCGCCTCAGGGACCCTGTTCCTTCTATTTCTGCCACAGCGACCATGGTTCCTGCTATTACCGCCACGGGGACAGTGTTCCTGCTATTACTCTCACCACGGGGATTCTGTTCCTGCTATTGCCGCCATGGGACACTGCTCCTGCTATTACCGTCACCACCGGGACTCTGTTCCTGCTATTACCAACTCCACGGGATCCTGTTCCTGCTATAACCGCCACGGGGACACTGTTCCCTCTATTACCACCACAGGGACCCTGTTCCTGTTATTACTGCAATGGGGACCCTGTTCCTGCTTTTACCGTCACGGGGACCCTATTCCTGGTATTACTGCCATGGAGACCCTGTTCCTGCTGTTTACCGTCACCACAGGGACCCTGTTCCTGCTATTACTGCCTCAGGGACCCTGTTCGTGCTATTTCCGCCACAGCGACTATGGTTCCTGCTATTACCGTCACGTGGACCCTGTTCCTGCTATTGCCGCCACCGGGACCCTGTTCCTGTTATTACCGTCCCCATTGTGCCCTGTTCCTGCTATGACCATCACAGGGAACCCTGTTCCTGCTATTACCGCCACGGGGAACCCTGTTCCTGCTATTACTGCCGCAACGTGAACCCTGATCAGTTAACCGAACAATCAGTTATCCGAATAAAATATCCTCGTCTGTCTCGTTCAGACAATTGAGGCTGTTTGATATACTGAATTGTTTCACTGTAACTGGGTGAAAATCCTGCATCTCCCTCCCCATAGTTCCTTGCTTATATCAAGACCAACCAGACTGCAATGATTCAAGCTCGTAGATCACCATCTCAACGTAATAAGGACGTAATAGCAACTCATTTTGAAAATCATTATCAAATCAAACAGATCAAGATGGCTTCATAAATGGGAAATCAAGTCTGACTAATTTATTAGAAATTTTCTCAACCAAAGTGGATAGAGTGGAACTTTGATTTGGACTTCCACAAGGTATCTCTCAAAGATTAAGTCATAAGATAAGAGCCCCTATTACAGCCTTGATCCAAATCAGGACAAAAGAGCTGGAAACCAGAGGAAAGGCGAAAATGATTGTTCTCCATATCAATGAAATATCTGATCAAATGTGATATCAGGGTGTTGGAGGTAGTATATTGGCATGGATAACGAACTGGCCAATGAACATAAAATAATGAGTGGTGATAACAGGTTCTTTTTCAGGTTGACGCTCTATAACCAGGGGCATTCCACAGGGACCACTACTATTTACAATAAGTATTAATGGCTTGGAGGAAGGAAGTGAATGTACTGTAGCCAAATTTGCAGATGGCACAAAAATAGATAGAAAGGCAAGTTGTGAGAGTGGCACTGGGCAGGCCTTACAGAATCATGGAATAGTTTCCTGGTCAACATGCAAAGTGGCCTTGGCTCCTCTGATAGACCTTCCTGGAAGACCTCCGCGTATTTAATTAGAAATTCACTCAGGAACCATTTTCCAATTAAAAAATGTTGAGCAAATGAAGGTGAATCTCACAACCAATCTCATCTCATCAGGCTTGGGTCTGAGCCTTTTACTAAAATCATTGGTAACTGAACCAGCTGCTTTTGGTATGAGACTGGAACCAAAGGTGTACCCTTAATCTATAAAGGCTCTCCAGTAAGATGGTCAGCTAAATCAAGGCCTTGGCCTTAAGAGCTGCAGTCCAGAGCAACTGTTGTTAAAATCTGGTTCAGAGATCACTGATATGGCTATGTTGGTATCAATCATCATTAGAATTGGTGTTGATTTTGATTGGTTCTGATTTGAATGTTGCTGAGCAATGTAACTGTTCCAAACAAGATGTAGGTGGACTTTCCAAGGTATGAACTCTCTTGGATACCCGCGTTTGAGTTATCTTACTCAACTTAGGTATAGTAGGACTCTTTAGGTATCTCGAGTCCGCATGCGAGCAGCAATTACGTAACATGTCAGCCAGAATCCTGAAGAAAACCTTTGACTGTTTGGCCAAGGATTGGCTTTGTTTCGGGATTTTGTTAGGGGCTGATCTGGGGTCCTTCTGATCAGGATAGGTCCTGAGTGAACCTATGCAATTGCCTGCAATCAAGTGGTGTTCCCTAAGCTCAGCTGGACTGGTGAGGGTGTCCACTTCTATTGGAATATCCTGCAACTCAGATGCTCCACTTGCTGCATTTTCCAATGATGAAGCCCGTTTAAAGTCCAGTTGGGCTTCAGCTCATCATTAATCATCATTAATCCCAGATACCAAACAGTCTCTGAGCATCTCATCAAGGATGAAACTAAAGTCACATGCTTCTGCCAATCATCTTAACCTAGTCAAAAAAATCCCAATATGGATTCCTGTTTCTTGAATTGCTGAGTAAAAACGATAGTGTTTTTGAATTAGCAGAGGTTTGGCTTCCTTAACTATATACATCAATTCTTGAAAGGTTTTGGTACCTGGTGTCTCAGGGAAAGTTAGGCTCCTAATAGAATAAAATAACAGAAAAAGCTGCAGCTCCACAGGCTGTCAGGAGAATTACTTGTTGCTTAGTATCTGCCATAATGTTGTTTGCCAGGAAAAGATAATGCATTCTTTCCACATACCAACTCCAATCAAACAAGTTCAGCTTCCCAAACAAAGGCATGATTTAAGAAATACTCACTCCAACCCAAAGACTACTGCGAGCGGGTTTCTTTGGGAACATGTTTTACTCTCGGTACCACGGGGCTGGTATCCTGTCACCAGATCACCCTTTATTTACACGTGAACAGTCATTGACTCTATTACTGCCTCTTCAGAGTCAGCTAAGTATCTCTGACACTTATTTTGTCAGCAGCAACTGCACTTAGTAAACTGGCTGTGGCCAGCTAGCTGAAAGCCAGTCCAGAGACTGAGGAGAACTTCTGAATCTCCTATTTTGTTAATTTTTTTTCTTTCAGCTTGGAGTCAATCCCTGAAATCAGCAGACTCTGATTCCCCTTTTTTAATATATAATATTCCCCACACGAACACTGCACAGTAGTAGTGCTTATATTTTCCCCACAATGCCCGTGGTCTGTGTGTGCGGTAAAACACACCATTGCGCAAAAAAACTTTATTTCATACTTTCCACCACCCAGGACAACAGCCATGTGGCCAGTGAACCATTAGCAAGCAAAGCTGGATAAAGGCTGTGCTTACATGAAGAAAGTGAAGAGGGAGGATAGGGATTAAATTAAAATAGAATTGGAGGGAAAAATAAAGCACTCCACCCCCACGGTGCCCACCTCTTCCTAAAGACATCGAAAGCATTGATGGACACCCATTACTCTCTCTGCATGGAAACCCAGGCTCAAACATAGCCGCGGAAGAGGGGCGGACAATCTGCAGACATGACCGCCTCCAAGCAGACTGCCTGCACCTGTTTATAGTCAGCCTGGCCAGGCCTAGGAGCAGTCCTCCGATCTGCCCAACCCCATCTGCACCGGATGCCAAAAGATCAGCAGCATGGGGCTGAAGTGCAATCAAAAACATAGCAAAAGTGGAGGTTGCAAACACCCACAACCAATATGTACTGGTTCACGATTTCACAGAATAAACAGTTGGACTGGGAATCTGTGAATCACTGCAATCTGTGGTTATGCAGGACTCCTGGGTGCAACCCCTTTCATCCCGGATCCCCAAAGGAACAAACTGACAAAGGCGGACAACGAGGAAGAGTGCAATGCTTGGGGCAGAGGTGCCAATAATGAGGCGGCATTATCTCAGGGTGGCTATAGGATGAGGGAGACAGCCTCATACACATGCACCATACCAGCCTGAAACACTGCTGCACACATGACCGATCATTACCTTTCATCACAAACCACAGGGGCATTCTTCTATCCTATCTGTCAGCCAGGGCTCCCTGACTAAACCAGATTAATAGCTCCAAACAGAGAACTCATTTTCTGTGAGGTCCATCTGGCTGATCTTGTTACAAGTGGTCTATGCTGTGACTAGTGCATAGTGAATGAACAGTTTTCTTCATTTTTCTTGCCTTTCTTCTTTGACAAACAAGATAAGTTAAACATATTTGCAAGTTTTTTGTGGTATGCTGAGAAAAGGATTTACAAAAAATTTGATTTCCATATTTCTGAAATGCTTTATAAATTCCTTCAGATGACGATGTTTGGTAACTTGTTGGCTATGTGCTTACCTGTGTTAAGCTTATGCTTCCTATGCTGTAGACTCATTGGTATTCATTGTTCGTCTAGGTATTGTGGTGGATGACATTGCTTCTATCTTTGAAGAGCATCATATTTGCCAGAATATTAATCTCCATCAGTGCTTGCAGTCTATTGTTTGCAGTGGAATCTATGTGGAGGATGAGAAGAGATACCTTTTCCATAATATACATGTTGGAGATCAAGCTGAAGCTCATTTCAAGATTATCAATGGAGGGAAAGTAGCTGCTGATGTGCTCGCATCCGTTAAACCAGTTTCTAATAAGGTAAATGCACAGTGTAATTCAACAATGATGTTCAAACACCGTACACTATAACCTCTGAGATTGCAAGGTATTGTCCCAATTGATTTCACTCTAATTTAAATATGGACTACTCGATGAAAACACCATCAGATTTTAAATGTCAGTTCTCCCTCGGCTGGTCGATGGTGTCAAGATTAGAGTGGTACTGATAAAGCACAGCCAGTCAGGCAGCATCCGAAGAGCAGGAATATTGACGTCTCGGGCAGGAGCCCTTCATCAGGAACTGGTCGATGGTGACCCCATGTCACAGGATGTGGCTACAGAGTAATACCCTGAACGTCTCCTGCTAATGGGACATTATATGGGGCCTGTGGGCAATTCCATTCCCAGTGCCTCAACTTTGCTGATTTCCACATCCACCCCACACCGATTGGGACACCAAACTCTGCCTCCTTAGCTCAGTTTTCTCTGCAAATGCTGCTGAGGATATTGTCTTTTCTCTGTTTTATTTCAAATCCGGTGACTTTTGCCTAGTCGTTAGAATTGTACTTTCACTGCTAATATTTGGTTCACTGTTTGTTTCTCAGGCTGCCGCTCGTATTACTGATATTTTTGATGTGACACCCACCCGAATGAACATCCCGAGCTATGACCACAAATTTGTGGTTGTAACATTCACTCCTCAGACTATGCAGAATTACCAGTGCATTTTCGAAGCTGTCGTGGAACCAACACCTGGGTATAGCATTGTCTATGGACATTATATAATTACAATTGTCGGGACAGAGCAAAAAATACATTTGATATACATAACTTATTTAAAGTTACTAAGTTGAAAAAGACATAAAAAGGACAAACAAACTACAGAGGTTAATTTGCATTGACTACCAGGTTGGGGAGCTATTATTAAATGTGCATTGAATCTTGATTAAGCATACAAGGTGTCCTTACTTAAAGTTGGCTTGCAATTGTGAAAATCTTAACTTTAAGTGAAATAACTAAAAGTAAAGCATAGTTTTGACATGAGTCAGTATTAAAGCCACAGTTAGGTTCCTGAGGGCAATTTTTGCCTGAAAAAGTCAATGTAAAAATTGAAATACTATGCCATACCTGTGTAGTACTGTGCATTTTGAGCTGAAATAACATGCAAACCCAAACAAGGAAAGTTTCAGTGAGGAAAACCAGCTTTTTGCTTTCAGGGAAGTCTGCAGATAAATTTACAGTACTTCACATTGAACGTTCACATCCTCCATCCTCTTCCCTGTAGAGGAATATAGAGCAGACGCTTGGCTTATACAGGTACCTGAACAAAAAAAAAACTGTTTAAAAAAGGAATCATGATATTCAGCTGCAGAATGCAAACACATTGATGCCAGCTCTAGTCCCACAGTCAGGAGGCCTCTGAAAATACAGTGACACAAGGGGACACAATGAGCTGGTGGCCTTGTTGCTAGACTATTAATCGAAAAACTCAGCTAATGTTCAGGGCAAGGAATCATTCTGCTGATTACCATATATCATCCTCCATAGGATGAACCACTAGGAGGAACCATTTAGGATGGCAAGGATACAAAATGTACTCTGGGTGAGGGATTTCAATGTCGACCTCCAACAGGATGTGAAGTTTGCACATTCTCCCTGTGTCTGCGTGGGTTTCCTCTGGGTGCTCCTGTTTCCTCCCACAATCTAAGGATGTGCAGATTAGGTGAATTGGCCATGCTACATTGCCCATAGTGCTCAGGGGTGTATAGGTTAGGTGCATTAAATATAGAGGAATGGGCAGGGTGGGATACTCTTTGGATGTTCCATGTGGACATGTTGGGCCAAAGGGCCTGTTTCCATACTGTAGAGATTCTAATTCTAAGTGGCTGTGCAGCAGTACTACTGTTCAAAGTGGTTGGGTCCTAAAGGACATAGCTACTAGACTGGCTGTGCAACAAGAGGGAAAATACTTGACCTCATCCTTACTAATCTGCCAGCTGCAGAAGCATCTGTCCATGACAGTATCAGTTAGAGTGACGACCGCACAGTCCTTGTGGTATGAAGTCCTGCCTTCACATTGAGAGTATTCTCCATCATGTTGTGTAGCACTATCACTGTGCTAAATTGGACAGACTTCAAAAAGATCTATCAGCTCAAGACTAGGCATCCATGAGGTATTGTGAGCCGTCACCAGCAGCAGAAAAGTGCTCCAGCACAATCTACAACTTCATGGCCTGGTTTATCGCCCACGCAATCATTACCATCAAGCCAGGGGAACAACCTTGGTTCAATGGAGAGTGCAGGAGGGCATGCCAGGAGCAGCACCAGGAATATCTGAAAATCAGCAGTCACCCTGGTGAAGCTACCAAACAGGGCTACTTATGTGCCAAACAGCTTAAGCAGGAAGTGGTAGACAGAGCTAAGCGGTCCCCCAACCAACAGATCAGCTCGAGGTTCTGCAGTCCTGCCACATCCAGTCATGAACAGTGGTGGATAATTAAACAATACACAATCCCCATCCTCAGTGGTGGAAGTGCAAAAGATAAGGCTGAAGCATTCGAAGAAATCTTCAGTTAGAAGTGCCGATTGGATGATTCATCTCGGTCTCCTCTAGTGGTCCCCATATCAGTCTTCACCCAATTTGATTCACTCCATGTGATATCAAGAAACAGTTCTAGATGCTGGACACTGTGAAGGCTATGGGCCCTGACAACATTCCGGCAACATTACTGAAGGCTTATGCTCCAGAACTTGCTCTCCCTTTGACCAGCTCTTCCAATCTAATTACAACACTGGCATCTGCCCAACAATGTGGAAAATTGCCCAGGTATGTTCTGTACATAAGAAGCAGGACAAATCCAACCCAGTCAATTACCAGGCCATCAATCCAGTCTTGATCATCAGTAAAGTGATGGGAGGTGTCATCAATACTGCTATTAAACAGTACCTCTCAGTGATGCTCAGTTTGGGTTCGGCCAGGGCCACTCAGCTCCTGACCTCATTACAGCCTTGGTTCAAACATGGACAAAGGAACTGAATTCCAGAGGTGAGGTGAGAGTGACAGCCCTTGACATCAAAGGTGCATTCACCTGAGTGTGGCAGCATGGAGCTCTAGCAAAGCTGGAATCAATGGGTCAGAAGCCAACTCTACACTGGTTGAAGTCATACCTGGCACACAGGAAAATAGTCATGGTTGTTGACACAGTCATTTCAGCTCTGGCACATTTCTGCAGAAGTCCCTCAGGTTAGTGTCTTAGGCCCAATCAGCTTCAGCTGCTTTATCAATGACCTTCCCATCATCATAAGTCAGCAGTGGGGATGTTTGCTGATGATTGTGCAATGGAGCACCATTTGTGACTCCTCAGATACAGAAGCAGACCACATTCAAATGCAACAAGATCTGGACTATACCTAGGCTTAGTGGCAAGTAACATTTGTGCCACACAAATGCCAGGCTCTGATCATCACCAATAAGAGACAATGTAACCACTGCCCCTTGACATTCAATGGTGTTATCATCACTGAATCCCCCAATATCAATATTCTGGGGGTTACTGTTGATCAGAAACTCAACTGAACTTTGCCACACATGCACAGTAGCTAGAAGAGCAGAGGCTAGGAATACTGCAGCAAGTAACTCACCTTCTAATTCCCCAAAGCCTGTCCATCGTCTACAAGGCACAAGTCAGAAGTGTAATGGAATACTCCCCACTCAAGAAGCTTAACCATCCAGGACAAAGCAGCTGCTTGCTTCACACTACATCCACAAGCATCCGCTCCTTCTAGCATTGATACTCAGTAACAGCAGGGTGTACTACCTAGAAGAGGCATTGCAGAAATTCACGAAAGATCTTCAGAAAGCACCTTCCAAACCCATGGCTACTTTCAACTGAAAAGACAAGGGTAGCAGGTACATGGGAACACCACCACCTTCAAGTTCCCCTGCAAGCCACTCATCACCCTAACTTGGAAATATATCGCTGTTCTTCCACTATTGCTGGGTCAACATCCTGGAATCCCCGCTCTAATGGTCAACCCACAGCAGTTGAACTGCAACAGTTCAAGAAGGTAGCTCATCACCACCTTCTCAAGGGTAACTGCCCTCCCTCAGCTGATAAATTAGTTCTCCCTCATGACGGAGGAAACACTGAGGATGACAAAGGCGCAAAGTGTACTCTGCTGGGAGATTTCAATGTCCACCACCAAGAGTGGGCAGTAAATGCTGGCCAGCCAGCGACACCAACATCCCACAAATGAATAAAAATAAAAATGATGCAATGACACTAGACATGACCAGGAATAAAGGGATGTCAAAAAAGTTTATGACACTCTAAATAAAGAGAAAGGACAATAAAAAAGCAACAACTCTTCAGCAAAATTACTTTTAAAATGCAAGAGATAAAACTAGAATTCCCATTACTCAAGTGAAATTTGATTATGTAAATTCTGGGTACTATTTTTGTTCCAATATTGGATCTGGAAGGTGCAAACACATCTGATGCATGTGTTCAGTGCTATAGGCTGTTCCTTTGCACTGACAGTATATGCCTGAAGTCTTCAGAATGGACAGGTCATAATGTCAGTCAGTGTGAAATACTGGTTTGACACTGCCTATTTGAGCTCACAGTTGCAGCTAACAGCTTTCGAATACAGACAGCTGAACACAAGTTCGCCCGCAGCAACACCATTAAATGGGATCAGCAACTACTTTCAGGTTATCTGCTGATTGATATTTAATGGCTGTATCTGCCTCTGCAGAAGGGTTTAGTGACATGATGTAAGTCTACAGGTAAAGTTATGGCAGGTGCTGAAGGAATTAATTCACACTTTAAAAGTTCTGATAAAACAATCAGCTCCAAGATGTGGATGCAGTAGTTTGCTCCTTTGGATTTTGAATGAACCTCGACAAAACACATCTTTTCAGACCTCTTTTAGAAAGATATGCTCCAAAGGAGGAGGATAGTGTGTCTTCTCCACTGTCACTGCCTCATGGGCAGGGAGGGAGGGAGACTTTAGGCTTGCAGAAAGGATCTAGCACCATTCACATCAATAGCCAAGCTTTGTATGGGTGATTGTTTGAAATTTTTGGGGATGAGACATTCTATTAAATGACATTGACTGTAAAAAACAGCATCCACAATCTCCTTTTCCCATACTTCTCAAAGACATTATGCACAGAGCATACCCTGGCTACACCCCATCCCTGACAGTCCTATTTGTTACTCTCTAACAGGTTGGAAGCTCTTACCCAGATGCATTGTGTACCTGCTCCACCTACACTGATGCACCCCTTTAAGAGTTTCTCACGTCACGTAAATTTGGGCCATCAGTGAAGGCCTGCTACTAACTAACTGCATGTGGTTACATATTACTGGATTACATTCCATCCAAAGAACAGACAACTCAAAGTTTGCATGCTGCCTTCATCAAAAGAATCATATGTGGGTCAATTTCACAGTGCAGTCCCTGCCCCTGCACAGTTCTGGTCATCATACAACAGATAAAGATATTGAGCCAGAAGTGAATGTTCCCACAGTGATAGATACTGTAACCAGGAACCTTAGAGCTGGCTGATACCAGAAAAGAAGAGACCAAGAGGAGCCTTCAGAAGATTTAAAAGTATGAAAGCATTTGATAGAGTAGATGTACAGAAATTGTTTTCACTTGTAGGTGAGTTCATATCAAGGGGCATAAAACATAAGTCAGATCAAAGGAAACAAATTGTCAGAGCTTTCTTCACAGACAATATTGTGAATGTTGAACTTACTGCCAGAGTGGGCTGGTATTTACTTTGTGGCTTGATTCATAAATGAGGACAGAACCAATGTTTAAATTCTTGCTTCTTACAGTTGAGATTTACTTTCCTGTTTTTGTTGGAATTGGTACCTTTTTAAATCTCTTGTTTTATGAGTGGTGGTACCTATTTGTAGCCTCATCTAAATCAGTTGGCCTGGGCAGCCATTCCTGCAGAGTGGATGGAAGTGGCATATGAGGACCCTGTGGAATCACTGACATAACAGACTCCATAGGAATTAGGAGAAAGTGAGGACTGCAGATGCTGGAGATCAGAGTCGAGTCTGGGGTACCGGAAAAGCACAGCAGGTCAGGCAGCATCCAAGGAGCAGGAGAATCGATGTTTCGGGCATTAGTCCTTCATCCTTCATCTTCCAAGGATGCCTACTTTGAAGAAGTTCGCCTCCTCTCTACACAAGGATCTGAGTGAGTCCCTCACTCATTGCACCCCCCCCCAGCCCTGAAACTTCTCAGCCACGTCCTGAAGCAGACTCGCTACCACAGCCACATCTCCTTCCTCAGTGCCCACCATTCCTGATGAAGGGCTTCTGCCAAAACATCAATTCTCCTGCTCCTGGGATGCTGCCTGACCTGCTGTGCTTTTCCAGCACCACACACTCAACAGTTTGCTTCCTGAACTGACCTGCAAACGTCCTGGTGATTTACAAATGAGCATAATGGCTCATATCCTAGATTGGGAAAAGGTAAAAGTTGTGTCTGATACAGGCACAATTCTGCAGCAGTGCAGGATCTGTCATTAATCTAACTTGCTCCTACTATCTGCAAGAAATATTGGCCCAGGTGAGGGTGTGGGTCGATGCTGCCATACATAAAACAATGGACCTGTAAGTTTACCAATGCAGGGGCAAAAAAAAAGGAAAAGTTGCAAAATCTAACTATACAAAGTAAAAATCCAAGGATTTTTACAAGTGTTTTGCAAGATTAGCATTGCAGAATGAATGGAGTTGTATATCCACAGATTAAATATCTGAATTTACTATAGCTTTGTACTATTTTCTTAGGGAATACTGCATTCCTTTTTTATCTTTTGTTTTCCAGTGTTCCAAAGTCAAAGTCCTTGGTATTTGATATCATTGGAGATGGGAACCTGCCCCGGATCAATGTCCTGCAGCCTATGCTGCGCAATAAGAAAGGGAACCCACTGCTAATCTACTCACGTCTACTGTTAGGTCGAACAGAGAAGCTGCCTGTTGTCCTCAAAAATGATGGTACCTTACCTGCCCAGGTAACATGTGAACCGAATGGTAATATATTTAGTAGTAATATAGTGGCATAAAATGTACCTTCTTTAGTTTCAAGAAATTCACTCTTGCAAATAGTTTTCTGCTGCAGCAATTATTTTCTTGGCTTCCCACACTGCAGCACACCACATTCAAATTGCATCCACTCCGTATCCAAGTATGATCGGGGGGATTATGACCAATATCTCCACAATTTTCTCCCTTCAGTGGTTTTTTCAGTGTGTTTATATGAGGGTGAGGGCTGCAGAGTGGGCGAGCTAACTGATGATGGCTTTGTGGAAGCTGTTCAAGTGGGGGGATAGCAAAATGGAGTATAGCATAAACAAGGGACCAATTAGTGAAGGGGATTTGCACAGTTCTCTGCAGGAAAGAGCATTAGTTTGGAAGTCTGTGCTGCTTGTCCGGTGCCAAGGGGTGGAGAGAAACTTAGAGTTGGGAGGGGAGATTCAGTCATAGTTGTCCCTGTAGTCACCAATAACATAGACATGACAAGAAAAGATGTTTTGCATAGCCAGCAAGAGGAGCTAGTCATCAAATTATGACATGAATTGTGACCTGAATATTGAAAGGTGACATTAAGGCAGCACAGGGCACTAGGAAAAGGTGGTGGGGTTAATTAAGGATGGTATTCACACAGTCATAAGAAATGGCCCACATTCAGGAAACCAGCATGTAGAGATGGTTTGGGTAGGGATGAGAAAGGGTAGATGCAAGAAGTGGCATATGAGAGTGTTGTACAGGCATCCTAACAGTAACCACATGGTAGGGTAAAGTATGAAAGAAGCAATTACAAGAGCTTATCAGACATGTATAGCAATATCGTGGAAATTTTAGTCTACATGTAGATTGGAAAAATCAGGTGAGCAAAAGTAGCCTGTGATTAGAAATTCACAGAATGTTTAGGATAGTTTCTTAGGACAGTATGTTCTGGTTAAACAGCAGGTTATACTAGGTTACACAATATACACTGTGATAGAATTAATTAGTTATCTCACAGTAAAGGTTCTGTTAGGCAGAATGAACTGTAATGTTATTGAATTTCACATTCAGTTGGAGGGACAGAAGAGTGGGTACCAAACTCTTATTTTAAACATAAATAAAGGCAATAATGATGGCAAACATGTTCACACATAGGATATCTGGAATGAACTGCCAAAGGAAGTGGTAGATGCAGGTACAGTTACAACTTTTAAAAGGCATTTGGATAGGTACATTCATAGGAAAGGTTTAGAGGGATATGGGATACTGGATTAGTGGTGCTGGAAGAGCACAGCAGTTCAGGCAGCATCCAAGTAGCTTCGAAATCGACGTTTCGGGCAAAAGCCCTTCATCAGGAATGGGGTATGGGCCAAACTCAGGCAAATGGGACTTGTTTAGTTTGGAAAGCTTGGTTGGCTTTGATATTTTGGACCAAAGAGCCTGTTTCTGTGTCTTATGACTCTAGCCAGCTAAAATGAACTGGCAAATGGGGATGAGGGATAGGTCAATGGAATTGCTCCTTATTCAGTTGACATGGGTATATGAAATTGGTTTATTTCCAGCAAGCCTCTACATTCACTCAATGCTATCTTCTTTCATTCAAAGTGCTTAAACAAAGTGCTAATGCTTACTTCTTAACATAGATTTCTTAAATACATGCATTTAAGAGAATATCTTAGAAAACACAGAATGGATACATTCCATTGAGTAAGCAAAATTCTGAGTAGAGAATCCATCATCACTAGTTAATTAAAAAGAGATTATCTATTTAAAAGAAAAGGCACATAATTGCACCAAAGTGGCGAGAAAATCGAACAAAATATGAAAATCAACAAAGAAATACAAAAAATGAATATGATGAGAGTTCATGTTATGTGCAAATACCCCCAGTCAATCACAGCTCCAGAAACACTGCAGGTTTGAAGCTTCTACTATGTCGGGAACACCCACAAATTGGCCACTTAGTGGTCAGAAGTCATGACAATTGAAAGACCATTTGACCCAGTGAGCCTTCTATGCTACCTGACACAGCCACCACTGGTTTTCAGAGAACTTTAAAATGAAAGTGAAGAAAAAAATCAATGAGACAGGATTTCATATTGCACCCAGTCAGATACAAAGGGTTTCCAAACATACCTGAAGCATTGGGTCCCTTGTCGGATACCAAAAGGCACCACCCAGGTAGTCACTCTGCTCCCCCACCTCTGAAAACCTGGAGATAGAGTGGACAATCCCATTTGGCCAGCAATAATAATAACCCTAAAATTAATTGGACAGCTACCTGCCACTTGTGGGCAGATAGCCCTGCAGGTACCCCACTTTCTCTCAGGCTAGATTTTTTATCCCAATGTGCTTACAACATTGATATTTTGTATGGAATTGCTGTGTAAGTGACCTTAAGGTGATATCACCAAATGTAACACCTTTACATTCCTCAAATTTGAATGAATTACTGCTCAATGGGTCAAGATAATCCATTGATCAATCAAATTGCCACATTGAGGTACATTTACTGATACTATACAACTCTAAAAGGAGTCTACAACCAATTCATTCATTACACGATTGAAATATGTTCAGATTCATCACTCCTTTATTAGCTTAGTGTTACTTCAAAAACCCTGCCTCTTCACTCTGAATAATTTATCAGACAATACTCAATCTCATCTAAGATATCAATGAACATTTCCTTGAGAGTTATTCCTCATTACTACTGTTCTAATTTCATCTTCTGATCTACCTAGATTCACAGTACATGGTTATAACACCACTAATTGTTCTGTTGCATCCAATAACTGGATTGTTACAAAATCTGATAACCATTAAGTCTCCTGTACTCTATCACAAAATTTGTTCCATGAAATAAATAACTTCTCTCAGGATTTATTTAGAAATAAAGCAGGCATTTGATCCAGAGTATATTTTTCCATCAATAATCTCAACAGAACTATCGTATACTTCAGTCCAAATAAATAAGTTTCTCAACTATCTGTACATACCATGATATGTTCTTCCATAGAAGATCAATCCATTCTGATGGCACTATAGGCATTTAAGCACAAAGTACAATACCAAGCACAAACCTTATTTCCCCCTTAGTCGAGTACTGTAGATGTCCACATTATGACCTATGGAAGAATGAAGTTGACATAATTAAGATTCTGAGAGTATCTGAGCAAATCAAAGCCCAACAATTTAAACTTATTTTCTGAAAATGTCTACCATGGGAGTTTAGATTTTATGTTCAAAAAACCCAAAGCACTCACCTCTGCTTCAGTGTAGGAACTCATATAACCAGGTAGTAAGGAAGAGAAACAAAAGCAGAAACTACTGGAGAAACTCAGCAGTTCTGGAGGCATCTGTGGAGAGAAATCAGTGTTCAGAATTTAAGTCAAACTCTGAAGAAGGGTCACTGGACCTGAAACATTAAGTCTGTTTTCTCTCCACAGATACGACCAGACCTGCTGAGTTTTTCCAGTAATTCCTGGTTTTCTTTCAAATCTTCATCAGTTCTTTATTTATCTTAGTGAAGAAAGAACACTGGAGAACCTAATAATTGTGTACTTCAACACACAGAAGCATACTCAACAAATGCACTTTCAGTCTGCTCCTGGTTAAAATTTTTAATCAACTTGTTTGGACATGTTCTGACATTACCTTCATAGCCATGACGTCTTGAAGTGGGTGTTGAACCAAGACTTTTGTATCAGAGGAAAGGGCAGCATCACTGAGCCACAAAGTGAACACAAGTCAGTATCAGTTATTGTTTAGTGCAAGCATATAACTAACCTCTAACTCATAGACAATTAACAGCCTTGATTTCTGCTGTTTCTGAAAATTACTCTACCACTGGCACATCCCAGTTGGAATTGAAGTGAGGGATTGAATCCGTTTATCTCTTTTGAAGGAATGAGCGAATTAGTGCATATGGAGAACTTGTCAGAGAGGGCTGTGCTTTTGCTTTTATAATATATTTCCATTCCTTTTCATGCATAATCAGAGTACATGGTTAGTTGTAGTTGATTTTGATTGATACATACACAATGGGTCAAAGAGCCTCTTTCTGTGCTGTAGATCTCTATGACTCTGTGTGCATAGATCACCAAAGTGTTAACTAGAGAGGCACTGAGGCTTTAAAAGTAAGCCATCAGGCATTTCGGCTGCTCATTTGAGTTACTAGACAACAGGTTTTGGAATTTTCAGTGGACAGCTTCCACCTTTTTGAGTGATGTCCTGAGGGCTCAATTCCTCATGGACAATAAATTACATATAAACAGATGTTGGAAAAACTGGATAAGGAGGTAAATTAGATTACTAATGTGTCGTTTGTATTCCTCGATGGAATCTGTCCTTGAAATTGAGTGTTTGGCTCTGTATATTTTGTATAGATAGTTGAGAAACCTATTTACTTGTTCTCAAAATAAAACTATTTTGAGAAATATCATAGAGTGTAATTCTCCTACAAGATGAGAAGTCTGAGAATGACCTCATATTAATTTCCTCATTAATAGAAATGAGGAAACCTGTATCCATATTATTTCCCCTGTCAAAAATAAGTCCATTGGTGTTTGTAGGATAATTTGAAGGAGGACAATTTAACAATCCCAAATACATTCATATCAGAGTTTGTCAATCTTCACATAAATAATCTATCAACTGGGTTCTTTGCTTGATAGGTGTCTGTCAATATCTCTGATGATTATGGAGTGTTTTCTCTGAAGGAATGTATTGGAACCATGTGCACCTATCCTAAACACAAGTATATTCAAGAAGACAATCCGAAAAAAGGTAACAAACAGAAAGTGAGCTACTTACAGGGGCAGTATTTTTATACTCAGGGAACAACACAGGGCAAATTAATTGAAATATGTTGATTATAACTTTAGACTGGTTCAGCAACATGGCGTGAATGTTGTTAATGTATAATAGATGTTTGGTTATAATTGGGGCTGCTGTGTGATTGATGTTGGTTGGATCAAGAATAGATGTTGCTCAAGTAGGTCGAGGATTCTGGTTGGGATGGGTTGATGCTGTTTGTCGTTTTTTTATTCATTCAGTCATTCTCATTGAGATACTGTGCGTCGTTTGCACCTGACAATTGCTCGCAGTACTTTAATCAATGTTAGTGAACAACTACTAGTCTGAAAAATGAACAGTATATCAAACATAGCCCCTCGCTTCATGGCAAGGACACTTACATAGGAATAAGATTTCACATTTCAGCTGAGATTTCTTCACCAACTTCCTTACTGAGCAATAACATTGAACAACAAATTATGATTCTGGGGATCTCTCTTCTGCTGGATTTTCTGACACTGCAAGAAGTCTCATTGAGCATGAATGAAATGGAAGGGATGGCCAAGTGGTATTATTGCTAGATTATCAATCCAGAAACTCAGCTAATGTTCTGGAGATGCAGGTTTGAATCTCACCATGAAATTTGAATTCAATTAAAAATAAATCTGGAATTAAGAATCTACTGATGACCATGAAACCATTATCGATTATCAGGAAAAACCCATCTGGTGCACTCATGTGGATCAAGGAAGGAAATTTGCCATCCTCATCCAGTCTGGCCTGCATATGACTCCAGACTGACAGCATTGTGGTCACCTCTCAACTGCTGTCTGAAATGGCTGATCAAGCCACACATTTGTGCCAGTCACTCCAAAATCGGAAAGAAATCCACCTGACAAATCACCTGACATCAACCGAGGCAGCATAAAAGAAATATAAACAGCCCTGTCAACCCTGCAAAGCCCTCCTTACTAACATCTGGGGGCTAGCCCCAAAATTGGGAAAATTGTTTCACAAATAACTGACATGGTAATACTCACATCACACCTTACAATGTAAGAAATTATATCTTACAGACAATGTCCCGGACACCAGAACACTTAGTGTAGGAGTTGGGGTGTCATGTTGCGGCTGTGCAGGATATTGGTGAAGCCACTTTTACAATACTGCATACAATTCTGGTCACCCTTCTATAGGAAAGATAGTGTCAAACTTGAGAGTGCAGAAAAGATTCACAAGAATGTTGTCAGGCCGAGTGGGTTTGAAGTATAGGGAGAGGCTAATAAGACTAAAGCTTTCTACACTGGAGCATTGGAGGCTTATAGGGGAGAACTTATAGAGGTTTATATAATCATGAGGAGCATAGATGGGGTAAATAGCCACGGTCTTTTTCCTAGGAAGTATGAGTCCAAAACTCGAGGGCACAGGTCTAATGTGAGAGGGGAACGATTTAAAAAGGACCAAGGGTAACATTTTTGCCCAGACGGTGTTGAGTGTGTGGACAAGCTGCCAGAGGAAGTGGTGGAGACATTTAATTGGGTACATGTAGAAGAAGGGTTTAAAGGGATATGGGGAAAATGCTGGCAAATGGAACTAGGCAGATCTGGTCGATGTGCACAAGTTGGACCAAAGGGTTTGTTTCGTGCTGTGTGACTTTGTGACTTTGTGATTCTCCCTCTTTTAATAACTCAAGTTTCAAAGCCTAATTTTCTATGACTTTGAAAATGGTTATCAAACTAAAGCCATATTTTATTTTACCTTACACACAGTAAAGGAAAGTTGCATGCTCACTATCAAGCTCAACAGTGGGGAGGAGGCCAAGTTTGATGTTTCCTTCCAACCAACCTTAGCTCAGCACCTGGAAGGAGCATTGTACTTGACAGTGCTCAACAACCAGTTTGAGGACACTATCATACGATTAATTGGTGAAGGTTTTCAGGATGATATCACATTTGACAATATCCATGGACTAGGAAGAACTGGCTCGGTGGAAAGCTTTACAAACTTTCTGGAGGACACTGATGTTAAAGGTGAGGACAATTTGCAATTTTGTTGCAATACCAAGTGTAAATCCCAGATGCCAATCATGAGAATTTAGACAAGCACCAAAGGAGGTCATGTCTGGGGTAGCAAGTTCAACGCATAGCGAAATGCTTTTTAACTTTTCTGCCTTTACCACCACTAAAGGCAGTACGTTATAGATACTACAATCCTCTGGGTGAAAATATTTATCTGCAATTTTTCTCTAATCCTTTTGTCAATTATGTTAATTCAATGCCTCCGGTTATTCATTTTCAGCTAGCGAAATGAAGTTCTTCCTATTCAGTCTGTCCAAATTCCTCATTATCTTATTCACCTCAACTAAATCTCTCTTCAGCCTCCTTGGATCCAAAGGGCAATGACCACACACTCCCTCAAACCAATCACAATTTTTCTGATTTTTCCTCACTGCAAGAATTCTGTTGATCACCTGATGAAGGAGCAGTGCTCCGAAAGCTAGCGCTTCCAAATAAACCTGTTGAACTATAACCTAGTGTTGTGTGATTTTTAACTTTATTTTGATTTCCACCTTAACCAAGTGTAGGAGCAGCCCACAAAGATTAGGAGTAGGAGGAGCTGAAGTGGAACCAAAAGAATAGCAAAAGCTTACTTAAATAATCAAACAGTGGGGTGCAACCACCCAAAACAATATTTACATGGCCCACAGACTTCACAGAGAGCTCAGCTCTTTTGTTTAATTTAACTTGTTCAGAGATGTTATTACAAGCTTCTGGAACTTGAACCCAGGCTTCCACTATGATGGTGCCACACATCCAATGAGTGTTAGCTGCTCTCAATCAACTCTAGAGCTGTTCTCATTTACCCTTGAGGGCGTGTTCAAGTCCCACTTACTCCAGAGGTGTTTTATGACCTCTCCAAACAGGATGGATAGAAAATACTAATTGCTTTACCCTGAAGCCCCATGCCTTTCTAACACTGACAGATGGGCTGTTGAGTTTCAAGAAGGAGGCTCATTACCACCTTCTCAAAGACAATTACAATTAGACAATAAATTCTGGCCTAGCCAGCGATGCTCACTCCCCATGAACTAAGTGAAAACATTGGGATATCTAAGTACTCATTTGCAAGTGACAGTATAACTTCAGTTTTACAGGATTCAATTAATATCTAATTCCCAAGGCTCACCATCAGAAAATTGTACTTCTACATGTGATGATTTTTTCACCCTTTCTCAAATAGATTTTCTTCACCTACTTTTGAACAAGACTTCCATCAGCAATCCAATTTCACCTGAGTTAAAGTGTGATTTGGAATGCTTTGCCACCGGATAAAAAACAAAGTCTTTTGACAGTGAGGTACAGGCTGACCAGTGAATGACCATCATACTTTCACAATCATAAGGATGTCAAGCTTCAGGAAATGGACACTGGAACTCGTGTCTTCATGCAGTCTAAGCATTGAATAACACTGTTGAACTCAGTACACACCTAACACTGATATTGCATAGTTGATCTGTTGACCCATATTGTTCCCTGTTCTTTGGTTAGAATGCTATCCAGTGGTTACATAAACAGCAAAGAAGTTGGTTAATGGATGTCCAAATTCACAGGCTGCATATGTTTCAACATGGCTGCACTGTGCACTTCCTTAAAATCCCTGTTCATTTGCTCACATTAGGTGTGAGCTGCACTGACCCCTTGTCAAAAGGCTTGTAGCTATTTCATTGGACATCCATATTCTTCAGATTGTAAAGGTGTAAGGGCAGGATCAAGGAAGGCCACGTAGTTAATATTAACATATATATCGAGCATGCTTCCCACAATCTGGTCTAGAAAGGACCATTGTTAAAGAGAAGAAGTGAATTGGCCTTAATAAATGGCATGAGAGAACCCAAACCACAAGCTTCATTGCTGCCCGGCCTGAATAGAAAGGCCTTCTTCTTTCTCTGGCACGTAGTCTGGATTTTAGAGGCTTTTTCCAGCTGCCAACAAGCAGGAAAGCAAGGAGATTGATCACTAAACTATGGCAGTATGCCACTGACGATGAAGACCCCATGATTTTCCAGTACAGATGGTGGAGAATACAGCAGACTACTGCCTAACTGTAATCTGTTTGAGGTCCTTAATTATGTCATGTCCCATCTGCCAATGAGCCCTTATCCACTGACTTTCTAGTATGTGATAAAGTTTGCCCTAATCTTACTCACCTGTTTTTGATTATAGTTGTGCTTTAAATGTCAAACGCGCCACAGTGACTTACTCTTGCCTCCTGGTCGGAGAATTGTGGGTTCAAATCCTCCTTCAGAGTCTTGAACTGAAATCTATGATGACACTTCAGTGCATTATCATAGCTTGGCTAACACACTTCAGTTACAACAGCTGAATACAACCTTGTGCCAAGATCTGCCTAATCTTTGATCCAATAATTTAGTTAAGTCTGTTTGTCTTTGTGAATGTTTTCCACTTTATACGTGTGTGGCTCTCAGCAGCCTGGTCGTAAGATAAAGGAAAACATTGAGATGTTTTGATGGTTTTCCATTCCAGCAACACATTTAGAGCATATCAAATTTGGAGACTGTCATATTGGCAAGCCCTATCTGGTGACGTTCACAATGACCAATCGAGGTGTTGCAGACATCATACGATTTGAATGGCTTTCAGACATCAGCGAGCTCAACATCTCTCCACAGGTATTTGCTCCGAACCTTGGCCGCTGACATTTTGTGCTGTCCCATTATTTCACATACTGAAATAGTTATAGCAATAGAAATCAGGAAGAATATCTCAAATGTGGGAGAGAAGCTTAAGCCAGAGCAAGGAAGGCTTAGAGGAAGCATGAGGAAAAGTTGGCAGGCTGCTATGAAACAAATAGTAAAATGTTCTTCAAACATGTTAATAGGAAAGGATTAGTGAAGGATAGAGTGGGCCTATAAGGAACAAGCAGGGTTAGCTGCTCACTGAAGCAGTGGGTTCAGCAGCGGTCCTGAATGAGTACTTTGCTTCTGCAGTCAAATGCTCTACCACTGAGCTATACCCCCAGTACATTGTTCCGTAGTAATTGTAATGAGGTCAGCTAGATGGACCTTGTAGAATATTATTTCCCCATCTAGAGCTGTTAATCTGATCCAATCAGGGAGCCCTGGCTGACAGATATAAATAGGAGTGTCAGAGGTTCTGATAGCTGGCTCTGAAGGCGCTGGATCATTATTAAGGACTCTCCATGTGCAAACAAAGGGTGACTTGGTGACTGTGGAATTATTTCAGCTTCTGACTTTACAAAAATAGAAAATGGTGACAATGGCTTAGTTGAAAATTTGCGTGTTGAGCAACTGAGCAGTATAGTGATAGATAAAGAAGAGGTGCTAAAAAGACTGGCAGAACCCCAGGTAGAAAAGCCAAAAGGACCAGATGAGATGCATCCTAGATTACTGAGACAGGTAAGGGAACAAATCATGGAGCCTTTAACAGAAATTTTCCAAGCCTCTCTGAATATAGGATTAGTCCGGGGGAACTGGAAGATTGTAAAGATGATACCATTTTCTTTAAAGACGGGCAAAGCATAACCTCGGAAATGGTGTAGAGGGGCCGGTGTTGAACTGGGGTGAACAAGGTTAGATGTCACACAACACCATGTTATGGTCCAAAAGGTTTGTTTGAAATCACAAGCTTTCAGAGCGCTGCAACTTTGGCAGGAAACACAGACTTGTCAGCTTGACATCGCTAGTAGAAAAACTGATTGAGGACATAATACAGGGCAAGGTAAATGTACACAAGAAAAAAATATGTTAATACTAGACAATCAATATGGCTTTGTCAAGGGCAGATTATGTCTGACAAATTTAACTGAATTATTTTGAGGTGATACAGGCAAGGGATTTAATGCTGTGGACATTATATGTTTGGTTCTCAGAAAGTATTTGATACTGTTTCACATTGCAGGTTGATTAGCAAGTTAGATGTTTAGGATTGATGAATCCTTAGTGGCATGCATTAAAAGTTGGCTAAAAGATAGGAGATGGACACTTCTCGGACTGAAGTCAAGTTGAAAGTGGTGTTCCCCAGGGATCTGTTTTGGATCCTTGCTTTTTTTGTCTTAGATAAATAATTTGGAGATGTGTGTTGAGGTCAAAATCTCTAAATTTGCAGATGATACTAAGCTGGGGAGAACAAATGGGGATTTTGAGAATGATTCTGAGCTACTTCACCAAGATATTGCCAAGTTATCCAACTGAGCAGACACCTGGCAGATAAGTTTCAATGCGGAGAAATGTGAGGTGATACATTTTGCTAGAAGAAACACAGAGAGAAAATACAGGCTCAATGGTACAACTTTGAGGGAAGTATAATAGTAGACAGACCTCGTGGTTCAATTGCATAAATCTCTGAAGATGGCCAGGCAAGTTGAAACAGTTCTTCAGATTGTAGGATCCTTGAGTTTATAAATAGAGACATTGAATATAAAAGCAAGGAAATGGTGCTACACCTCTATAAATCATTGGGCAGACTATATTTGGAGTGTTGTGTTAAATTCTGGGCTCCATTTTAAGTAAGAATGTTAAAGTTCTGCAGAGAGTGCAAAGGAGATTATTGGAATAATACTGAGAATGAGAGATTTTAGATGTGAGGAATGATGAGAGAAATTTGGGTTGGAGCACAGGAGATTAGGAGGTTACCTTACTGAGGTGTTTAAAATATGAACAATTTTAACAAGATAAAGAAGAATACTGTCTTTCCATTATGTTAGTAACTAGGGGTCACAATTTCAAAATTGTTAGCAAGAGCTAACATGAGATGAGGAGAAACATCTTTACTCAGATTTGTAGGATTTGGAATGCACTGCCTGGGAGAGTGATGGAGATGGATTTCATTGGCAGTTTCAAAAGAGAGTTGGATATTTATTTGAAAGTGGTGACTTTATAAGGCTGCAGCTGGGTAGCTCTTTCCAGACCTTTAGGTGGAATGGCTTCCTTCTGTACTGTAAAATTCTATAATTAACAATGATACCAGCTACAACCTAGCAATATGATACCATGCCAGTCAATTATTTTTTTCCAAGCTGCCAGTTGAGGGGAAGTATAAATGACAGATTACAGTTTGGTGACTATGATAAGAGGACTAGTCAAAAAGTTGAAAATGATCCCTTCTCACCTTTTTAGTCGTTCCAGTTTCTTCTCCAGATCCATAGGTCTTTCCTTAAACCTACTGGATCGCTTCCCCATGACTCATTCTATCTCTTTGCTATACTGACATGCATAAATTCCAGTGAACTTGTTCTCCCAAAATTTTGTGGACTCTGAAGGTCAAGAAACATTTGCAACACTAAGAGATGGAATTTTATGAAGAAGATATGAATCAAAGCCGGGTAAATGGATTTGAAATGTAACTCATTTATGTTCTAATTGAATGATAAGACATGTGCAAAACCCTGAATGTACAACTCCTGCTTTTCTGTTTCTGTTATTGTTACGGATTCGTTTACATTTTGAATTGTTAACAAAATGCACTGAATGCTTCATCTGAACAAAGACTCCACAGCCATTCCTTTATGGACCTCAGTGGGCCAGATTCTGAACATCAGTTCAAGGAATCGTGAGTTGGGTCATTTCTTGATCCCACAGAAACTTAGAAATTAGGAGCAAGAATAGGCATTCAACCCTTCAAACCTGCTCCACCATTCAGCATGAGTTTGGCTGCTGATTCACATCAGTCCACTTTTCCTGCTTTTTTTCCCATATCCTTTGATCCCTTTCACCCTAGGAACTATATCTATCTCCTTCTTGAAAATGTTCAATATTTTGGCCTTAACCATTTCCTGTGGCAGAGAATTCTACAGGCTCAGCACACTCTGGGTGAAAAGGTTCTCATCATAGAGTCGCAGACATAGGGGTTTATGACAGAAAAAAAAACCTGTTAACATCTGCATCAGTCAAAACAACCACCTTAACATGCTAAGCCCATTTTCCAGATACACAGCGTTGTGTATGTCTTTGCATCTCAGTCCTCAATAGTCTAAACTATATCCTTAGACTGGAACTCCTGGTTCTGGATTCCCCAGTCATTGAGAACATCCTCCTTGTGTTTGTCCTGTCCAGTCCTGTTAGAATTTTATAGCTTTCTATGAAATCACAACTCATATTTCTAAACTCCAGGGAACATTAGTCCTAACTAATCCCGTCTCTCTTCATACGTCAGTCCTGCCATCCCAGACATCAGTCTGGTAAACCTTTATTGCACTACCTCCATTACCGGAAACCCCTTCGTCAGATGAGCACACCAAAGCACACAATACTCCAGTTGTGGCCTCACCAAGGCCCTATACAACTGGAGCAAGTCATCCCTGCTCCTGTACTCAAATCATTTTGCTATGAAAGCCAACATGTTATTTGCCTTCTTTATCACCAGCCGACCTGGTGTACGACAATACTGAGTTCTCATTGCATTTCACACTTTCTCAATCTATTGCCACTCAGATAATCTGCTTTCCTGTTTTTTGCTACCAAAGCGGATGCCTCTCGTTTATCCACATTATTGTTTTACCTGCTGTGCATTTGTCCATGGACTCAACTTGTCCAAATTACACCGAAACATCTCTGCATCATCCTCACAGTTCACCCTCCCACCAGTTCTGTACCATGTTCCCTATTTCTTAATCAATCTGCCGGTGCATGCGATTTTCAACTTGGTAGGATTCATAGATGGGCTGAAATCAGGGCCACTGCCCTCCGGTGCATGCCCAAAACAGGAACTGACATCACAAAATTTGCCTCGTCTCCTTAGACGCATCCTCCAAACAGATGACCACTGCTGTATCGAAGGTCAAGGACTCTCGGTTCCCCTCCAAGCCAATCACTACCCTGACTTGAAAATGTATCCCCACTCCTTCACTGTCATTGGTCAAAATCCTGTGGAGCTCCCTCCCTATGGCATTGTGGGTCAACTTACAGCAGTGTTCAAAGAAGGCAGCTCAACACCTTCTCAAGGGAAACTAGGAATGGGCAATAAATGTTGGTGCAGCTAGCAATGGCAAATAGCTGACACACCTACAGTTCATTAGGGTATTGATCAATTACAATGCATGTCTACTATGCTCCCTGTTCCTCAGTTCCCACCCCCATATACCCTCATTTTATCCAAGCTCCTTCCAAGTTCCCCAAGTTCATATCTCACACCAGACATGCTCCACATCTGCTCCTTAGACTTATACCGTTCTATGCTCCCTCATACATTTGATGCCTAACATAATTTTGTCTACCCCTTCATGTCTTTAGTGCTCTCACTATATACCCACAATTTCTCCAAACCACTTCTTTCATGCTCCGTCCATAAGCCCTCATTGTCTGCCCATCATGTCCCTATGCCCCCTCCATGACCATTCACATTGTATTTCCTTTGTAGAGAGCTCTATCTTAACTGTGGGAGCTTTTGAAATGATAATGAAATAAAAAATGGAACAGTATTCATTCAAGCTGATCATTTAAGTAAAAGCTCCTCTTAGAAGCTCATAGCACTGTCAATCAAACATATAACTATTCACAATAGGAATAAACGTTGCTGCAGAAACTCAACTGGTCTGGCATCATTTGTGGAGAGAACGTTGAATCAACATATTGGATCCAGTGACCCTTCTTCAACCCACAGGCCCTTCTGAATTATTTTGTGTTTGCTTACCTTAAAAGGCAAAGCCCTGTGACCAATCACTGTATTAATGATGAACTTAATTTACCATACACCATTCAATTATGACATTTGATGTTGACAATACTTTCTGAGTTTCTACCTTTACGACAAGCTTCCCCAAGGTTCACAACTTGATAGTCCTGGCATGTTTCACACTGGGTTCAGAAATGCACCAAACTTGCTAAAGATATCGCAAACAAGCTTCATTGCTAAGACTTCTTCATGTTCAAATATGTTTTAACTTGTGTTTTATGATGATTTTATTTTTCTGATTAGTTTGGTCATTTGCATGCTGGATGTGCAAAGGATATGACAGCAACATTTAAGTCAGATCTACCTGTGACATACAACCAACACACAATAAAGTGCATGGTGTCAAAAATCAGCTACCCAGTGCCCCCCGACCAGGTTCCAGATTGGGACAGTCGCGTCAGTGTTGTGAAGTGGGTCAGTGCTGGGAAAGGAGTTCGACCCGCTAAGAAGAAGGTGAGTTACTAATAAACAAAAGGGGCAATTGCTGGACAAATTCAGCATGTCTGTCAGCATCTGTGGAAAGGAAACAAGAGTAAATGTTTCAAGTCCGGTTACCCTTCTTCAGACCTAGTTGAGAGGGATTTGAGTTACCATCATATTAGGCCACATTTTAATGTATTTAATTTCATGTTAACTACTACAGATCCCTCGCTCAGAGATATTCATGTAGGGTCCTGTAGGGGAGGGGTGTCTGGGCAATGAATTGTTCAGTGCAATTCCTGGGCAATTTCACATAGATCCATATGTCAAGAATTCCACAGTGTCCCAACATACACCTATTGTTGCAAGTCTGGTCTGTTAAATTCCAGAATAGTTGGAATGTATATTACAAAAATGGTAGAAGCACAATCATTATTTAAAAGGG
The DNA here is from genome assembly GCF_047496795.1 of Chiloscyllium punctatum. Classification (NCBI taxonomy): domain Eukaryota; kingdom Metazoa; phylum Chordata; class Chondrichthyes; order Orectolobiformes; family Hemiscylliidae; genus Chiloscyllium; species Chiloscyllium punctatum. Next base: position 68,949,799 of record NC_092764.1, on the reverse strand, counting down.
TCAGAGAATTATACAGTACAGAAGAGGCCGTTCAACCCATCAAGTCTGTACCACCAAAACCAAACTGCTACCAAACATAATGCCACTTTCCTGCACTTGGCCCACAGCCTTGAATATTATAGCGCTTCAAGTACTCATCCATGTAATTTTTAAATGTTGTGAGGTTTCTCACCTCACCCACACTCCCAGGCAGTTAATTCCAGACTCACATCACCCTTTGGGTGAAAATGATTTTTTTCATTCCAGCTAAATCCCCTGCCTTTAAAATGATGGCCCCTTGTTGTTGACCCTTCAACTTGGGGAACAACTGCTTTCTCTTCACCCTCTCCGTGCCCTGCATAGTCTTATACAACTCTATCGCGTTCCCCCCACCCCTTCCGCCAACCTTCTCTCTCTAAAGATAACAACCTGAGCTTATCCAGCCTCTCTTCATCACTGAAATGCTCCATCCCAGGCAACTTCCTAGTGGATTTCTTCTGCACCCCCTCCAGTGTAATCACATTGTTCCTTGGTGCGGTGACTATAACTGCACTGGTACTCCAGCTGTGACCTAACTAAAGTTCTGTACAGCTCCACCATAACTTTCCTGCTTTTATCCTCTGTGCCACGAGTGACAAAAGCAAGCATCCCATATGCCTTCTTAACTAATGTATTAACCTGTCCTGTCACTTTCAGGGATCTGTGAACAAACATCCCAAGATCTCTCTGTTCCATTGAGCTTCCCAGTGTTGTCATACGCTGAGTACCCCCTTTTTCTTGTTCCTTCTTCCAAATTGCATCACTTCACATTTACCAAGGTTAAATTCCACCGGCCACTGATTTGCCCATCTGACCAATCTGTTTATATCATCCTGTAATCTAAAACCTTCCTCTTCACTGTCAATCACCCATCATCCACAAATTAATTTATCAGATGACACAGAACTCCTTCCTTATACAGCCTGTATCCCATAATCACCATTCTCTGATTTCCACATCCTTTCTTCTCCTGCATGAAGTATTTCACTTCTTTACCTGGACTGCTCATTTCAATCGAGCAGTGACATTTGGTACCACTCAACATCAATTCATTTTGTTAGAATTTCAGTACATTTTTCATCTCCTGTAAGTGTCCTTCTACTCTCCTGAGGTTTTACTGTAGCATGGAATTTACAGCATAGATGGATCCCATTGATACTGTGTGGAGCAACTACACTGCAGTTGATTTTTGCGCTTTGATTTCTAAAGGTGACTTTGTATTTAAATTTAATTCTTCAAATAATTCTCAAATTTCCCATCAAACAAAGGTATCCTCTGTGGCTCAATAGCCATTTGTAGAAAAGCTCTCCATTATGTAATGATCCAACATGTGAACATGTCTTCTGGCTTCACACTTCAGTCTTCTCAGATCATTCTTAGTCTGCATTCCCTCTTATGTATTTATCACTAATAGTAATAATCCTGCATTGTTTACTCTCGCAAACAATTGTGTTGACCAGAACCTGAGCTGGACTAGCCATGTAAGTGTGGCTGTAAGAGCAGGTCAGCGGCTCGGAATCCTGCAGCGGGTAACTCTCTTTCTGATTCCCAAATCCTGTCAACCATTTACCAGGCACAAGTCAGGAGTGTGATAGAAGACTTGCCTGGATGAATGCAGCTCCAAATACACTCAAGGAGCTCAACGTCGTCCAGGGGGAAAAACAGCCTGCTCAATTGGCACCACAGGCTTGTTGTCTGTTCCATCCACAGAACAGACAAAGCTCCTTGCTTTTGAAACACAGTGGACACTTAAGAATTCACAGACAACTGGTTTATATTGCGATTGGTTTTGAAGCAGTATATAATGGAAGTTGAAATTGCACTGTTCTTGGCACAATTTGTGAATGTGTTTGCATTCGGTTCCTCAAATTTTAAAAAATATTAAACGATGCAGCTAAAAGCGTATTTGTCGGTACATGTTATTGGAAAGATATGATTAAGCTGGAGGGGGTTCAGAAGACATTTACTGGGATTTTTCCAGGTACAGAAAGTTTGAGCCATAAAGAGAGGCTGGATAGGTGACTTAATAGAAGTTTATTAAAAAAAAGTGAGGTTCAGATAGAATTAATAGTAGTTGTCTTTTCCCTAGGATGGGGGATTTCAAGACTAGGGAGCACATTTTTAAGGTGAGAGATAGAGATTTGAAAAAGACATAAGGGGCAAATGTTTTATGCAGAGGGTTCAATTACAATGTTTAAGAAACATTGGATAAGTACATGAATAGGAAAGATTTGGAGGGATATGGGCCAGGAGCAAGCAGAGTGGATTAGTTTAGTTTGGGATTATGTGCGGCATGGACTGGTTGGACCAAGGGTCTGTTTCTATGCTGTATGATTCTACGACTGTATGAACCCATTTTGTTATTGTGTCTTTTCCAGGTAGTAGAGGTGGAACCTGAACCTGCCCACATGGTTTTGGAAGATAGCTCTCGGGAGCTAGAGTTGAAGATCAGTGCCATGGTGGATTACAGTGACTTTGAATGTACTTGTAAAAGCATCATCTTTAAAGACACAATGTTGTACCAGTCTCGGGTCTACAAGTAAGTATCTAAGGATGAGCTGGAGATTTTTCCTTGTCCTTGAGGACTCCAGCTATAACATCCACCTGAGGAAGTTTTGAATTGAACTGAATTGAATTTATTGTCATGTATACTGAGACACAGTGAAAAGTTTTGTCTTGCGGGCAATACAGGCAGATCACAGAGTTAAGTAGCATAGATAAGTAAATAATAGGTAAACAGCGGCAAAAACAAAAATACAAGTACAGACGAATGTTAAGAGTTTGTGAGTCCATTCAGTATTCTAACAACAATAGGGTAGTAACCGTTTCAAAACCGGCTGGTGCGTGTGTTACTATTTCAAAACTGGCTGGTGCGTGTGTTTTGTCAAACTTATAACAGGAGACTAAGAGGATCCCTGCAGAAATGCTGAATATTTCTTAATTTATTCGCTCTCTTTTTTTCTCATCTTTCTGTCTTCTCTGTTGAAACCTTCTGCTGGCAGTATTATTATGGGCTCTGGAAATGCGTCGCCACATGTCTGCTTTTCATTATTTGAGCTCAGATGGGGTATATTAGCTGGATATTTGCATTTAGGACACAACAACTGAACCCAACCCTGTCCTCACCCATACCCTAGACACACAATCCTTCTAACTGGTATTGACCTTCACCTTGGAATTGAGAGTCAGGTGATTCCTCCCTCTTAACCAGCACTACCCACCATTTTCTTGATAGAGATTTGGAAAGAGAGTGGAATCAGCTTTCTGCCCATTGCAGCAGGCTCATAGCAGAGAGCAAGTAGGCAGTTAAAGGCCTATCTTTGGGCCAACTCTGGACATGGGGGCGAAATGCTCTAATCGTTACCCCCAAAACCTCAGCCTCATCCTCTCATTATGCCCAGGCTCCTCATATCCCTCCTAGTCTCCTCCATACCCTCTTCATGTACTGTATCACCAATATATAGATCTCACAACTCTTATAATAACTTTGGGAAAACTTTGAGAAGCTCATAGGTCTCCCAAATTAAACAAACAGTACACTTTTAAAAAAATCTTCCTAGCAGCACATAAATCTGTAATTAACAATGCACATATTCCCATTGATGGCTGTCAACAACTGTTGTTGAGCAGAATCTATTAGTGAATTTGGAGCTCAACCAAGTTTTTATAATGGAACTTCATTAAGCAACTGTATCAACAGAACCTCTTGTGCTGAATACACAAAATTCTTTGAAGAAAACCAGAAGCTCAGCCATCTGTTAAGGTTTTGAAACAGCCAAACAGATGGCTAAACTGAACTTTATGTAAACAAGAAAGTAAAAAGAACACTTCAGTTAAATATGAATTTCACTATTGTGTAAAATAAAATGAAATCCAGTGAAATTGCACTCTAGCTTAATTTCACAATGATGTTCCATTGTCCTGACAGCTATCCAGATGTCAGACATGATACCTGCCAAACACATTATCTAATGGTGAATCACACTTTCCAAAGAAAGCCCAATGAGTACTCACTGTACTACAAACAAATGATATGCAACATTCCAAAATGACACGTGAAGTAGGCAGCACCTTTTGTACTCAATGCCCTTGAAGTTTCTGATTTCAAAGCATATTGCACCATATCCCTGAGCTGGTGTAAATCCTCTGTCTTTTGACTCTGAAAATTGCAGAAGATCCGAAATGGCCACTTCCGTAATGAAGCCAGCTGAGAAGTAATGTGTGATCCATTTCCTTCCCTGTTCCAATGAGAATTGCTTGTGCTGGAAATTGATTGTTTTGGAATCAGGTTCTGCCTGCCATTTTCCTACCCACATTCCTGACGAAGGACTTATGCCCAAAACGTTCACTTTCCTGTTCCTCAGATGCTGCTTGACCTGTGCTTTTCCAGCGCCACATCTTTTTGACTGTGCACATTCTCCATTTTCCTACCCTATCCAACACAATACAGCCCCACATCAAAAGGGAACATTCAACATTGTGTTTCAGATCAGTGGTAAGAATCCTATCCTGTCTCGTCATATTTCTATTCCTGGAGCCAGGAAATCTAACATTAGTCATAGCAACTCTATGTACAATACTTACTGAGACCAACTATTGCACCTTGGAACTTCTGATATAAAAGACTTAGTACCACATTAGTATTCATTAAAGGAGTTTTCAAATAAAGCCTAAACTGTTTTCAAACTATGGTATGCTGTGATAGAACTCCCTCTTTCACTTAAGGTAGAGTCTTAGTCCTGTATATAGGAACATGAAAAAAGGAGAAGCCATTCAATCCCAAGAGGCTGTTCCATCATTCAATGAGATCATGGATTAACTCCAAATACCTGCCTTAGGCTCATATCTCTTAATACATTTGCTTAACAAAATATTATCTATCTCAGATTTAAAATCAACAACTGATCCAGCATTAACTGCCACTTGTAGAAGATAATACCAAACGTGCACCCATCCTTTGTGTGTAGAAGTGATTCCTAACATCTCTTTTGAACAGTCTGGCCCTAATTCTCAGACGATGTCTTGTATTTCTAGAATTCTCAATCAGAGGAAATAATTTATCTTTGTCAACTCTATCTATTCCTGTTAATATCTTGAAGACTTCAATCAGACTGACTATTCAACAGGTTATAATCCATCCTTGTTGATTCTGTATCCGAAATACGTTACCTCATTCACCTGGAATACGCATTTTTTTCCCCTTTTAACTAAATGCTGGCCTCAGAAAAGCACCACTAAGTCCTCCTCCAAACTCTCCACATGTTTCTTTTCAGTAGCTTCTTAATTCTAGAGAAAACAGGCTTAATTTGTGTAATCTATCCTTATAACTTAACTCCTGAAGTGCAGGTATCACTCTTGTAAACCTACATTGTATTCCATCTAAGGTCAATATATCCTCCCTAAGGTGTGGTGTGCAGATCTGCTCACAGTACTAAAGGTGCAGTCTGAGTAGGTTTTTTTAATAACTGCAGCATGACTTATACATCTTTGTACTGTAGTGCTCTAGATATAAGGACCAGCATTTCATTAACTTGCTTGATTATTTTCTACATCTGTTTGTGGCAGTTTAAAGATCTATGCACCTCAACCCCTAAGTCTCTTTGGACGTTTACATTCTCTAACTTCATATCATCTAGGAAGTACCTCAATCTATCGTTTTTCAGTCCAAAATAGATAACCTCACACTTGCTGACATTGAACTCCATCTACTACAGGTTTGCACATTTGCCCAGTCAATCAATATCTCTTTGTAATTTTATGCTATCATCCCTACTGTCTGCAAAGCCACCTAACTAGTGTTGTCACAACATTTGAATATATAACTTTCAACGCCATTATCCAAGTTGTTAATAAATAATTTAAATAATTGAGGTCCTAACACAGATCCTTGTGGAGCATCAGTTGTCACATCCTGCCAATTTGAGTACCTACCTGATAATCCCACTTTCTGTCACCTACCGCTCAACAAATTTTCCAGCCACATCAATAATAGATATATATTGATCTACTTTGGAATATCGAGTTTAATTCATAATTTTTGCACCTCTCTGTGATTCCATAATCATCTGTCTTTTAAGAAAAACTAAAGTTGTTAAGGTATCATTTGCTTCATTAGATAGGATGTGTGATTGAATATTTAGGCACCAGCTGTGGCTCAATTCACAGGTTTTAGTGACTTGAGTCAGAAGACGGTTGAAAATCCCACTGAGAGCATGAGCACAATAATCAAACTAACATTCCAGTGTAATATTCCAAGCTCCACTGTTGGAGTTGCATCATTTCAGTTCAAGCATTAAATGGAAATCCTATCAACCCTTTCAAATGAGCAGGAAACATCAGTGATGTGCAAGGTAGTTATTTCCAATGTCCTGAATAGTTAATAGTTATCCGTCAGTGTACATCATAAAAATATTATCAGGTCACCATCACTTGATAGTTTGTAGGATCTTGTTGGATGTAAATTGACTTATGTTTTCTGTATTATAACAGTGACGACATTTCAACTGCACTTGTTGCAAAGCTCTTTGGGAGGTCCTCTGCTCATCAAAGGTGCTATATCAATGCAATTCTTTCAATGTACAGTAAACTCTCCATTTTCAAGCATGCATGGAGGTGCTGGTTACATGAGTCAGCCAGTTGCACAAGAAACATTCTTAAAGAAAATCAATTCAATACGCTCTTTCAACATGCTTCCGCGGTCATCACTTTCTCATCTTGAAATTTAGGTTTGGCATGATTAGAAACACTATTTATAATTTCTTCTGTATTTAGTGTCATTGTGACAGGGGCATCCTTGTCAACATACAGCCATTCATCCAGTTCACCTCTGGAAGTTTTTTTTTCCCACTGGATGTACAGCACAGCAGTCAATCAATTCCATGAATTAAGGATCTACTGATGACCACAAATCCATTGCCAATTGTTGGGAAAAACCATCTGGTTCAGTAATCTCCTTTAAAGAGGGAAGTTGCCATCTTTAGCTTGTCTGCCCCAGAGATCCACAGCTATGTGGTTTACCCTAAAGTACCCTCTTAGCGTTTAGGGGTGGGCAATAAATGCTGGCTTAACCTGTAACGGCCTTGTCCTCTGAGTTAATAAAGCAAGATATCTGATGTGTGGCACCGCAGGAAATAGAGGAGATACTAAATGAATATTTTACATCAGTGTTTACTGGAGAAGAATATGGAAGATATAGAATGTGGGGAAATTGATGGTGACACCTTGAAAATGTCAGAGGAAGCAGAAGAGGTGCTGGATATCTTAAAAAAACATAAAAGTGGATAAATCCCCAGGACCTGATCAGGTATACTCTACAACTCTGTGGGAAGCTAGGGAGGTGATTGCTGGGCCCCTTGCTGAGATATTTGTATCATCGATAGTCACAGGTGAGGGGCCAGAAGACTGAAGGTTGGCAAACGTGGTGCCACTATTTAATAAAGGTGGTAAGGAAAAGCCAGGGATCTATAGACCGATAAGCCTGATATCAATGGTGGGCAAGTTGTTGGAGATAGTGCTGAGGGACAGGATTTACATGTGTTTGGAAAGGCAAGGATGGATTAGGGAATTTCAACATGGCTTTGTGTGTGGGAAATCAAGTCTCGCGAACTTGGTTGAGTTCTTTTGAAGAAGTAATGAAGACGACTGATGAGGGCAGAGCCGTGGACGTGATCTAAATGGACTTTAGTAAGGTGTTCCACAAGGTTCCTCATTGGAGACTGGTTAGCAGGGTTAGATCTCATGGAATACAGGAGAACTAATCATTTGGATATAGAATTGGCTTGAAGGTAGAAGACAGAGGGTGGCTGTAGAGGATTGCTTTTCAGACTAGAGGCCTGTGACCGGTGGTGTGCCATGAGGATCGATGTTGGGTCTAGTGCTTTTTGTTATTTATATAAATGATTTGAATGTGAATGTAGGAGGCATAGTTAGTAAGTTTGCAGAGGACACCAAATTGGAGGTGTGTTGGAGAGCGAAGATTACCTCAACAGGATCTTGATTCGATGGGCCAATGGGTGGTAAGTGGAGTTTAATTTAGATAAATGTGGGGTGCTGCATTTTGGAAAGACAAATCCAGGCAGGACTTACACACTTGATGGTAAAGCCTGGGGAGTGTTGAGCAAAGAGACCTTGAAGTGCAGGTTCATAGTTCCTTGAAAGTGGAGTCGTAGATAGTTAGGATAGTGAAGAATGCTTTCCTTTAGTCAGAGCATTGAGTATCAGAGTTGGGAAGTCATGTTGCAGCTGTACAGGACGTTGGCTAGGCCACTTTTGGAATACTGCGTTCAATTCTGGTCTCCCTGCTGTTGAAAAGATGTTGTGAATTTGAAAGGGTTCAGAAAAGATTTACAAGGATGTTGGCAAAGTTGAGTTAAAGTGAGAGGCTGAATAGGCTAGGGCTGTTTTGCCTGGAGCATCGGAGGCTGAGGGGTGACTTTATAGAGGTTTATAAATTCATACGGGGCATGGATAGGGTAAATAGATAAGGTCTTTTTCCTGGGGTGGGGGAGTCCAGAACTGGAGGGCATGGGTTTAAGGTGAGAGGGAAAAGATTTAAATGGAACTTTTTCACACAGTGCATATAAAAGAATGAGCTACCAGAGGAAGAGTTGGAGGCTATTACAATTTCAACATTTAAAAGGCGTCTGGATGGATAAATGAATAAGAAGGGTTTATAAGGATATGGGCCAAGTGCTTGCATACGGAATCATATAAATTTAGGATATATGGTTGGCATAGACGAGTTCACCCAAAGGGTCTGTTTCTGTACTGTATATCTCTATGAATTTATAACTAGCCAATCCTGTAATGGTGCCTGAGATGGGCAGCGCTACTAGTGGTAGTTTGGAGAATTACCACATGGCAATTGATGTGTTTTTGAAGCATCTTTATTAAAAATGGTAATTTTATTTTGCTGATTTCATGAGAATTCTCAGTGTTTGTGTATTAAATAATAGGGAGTTTACAGTGTATGGATCACAGAAGGAAGGCAAGAGGTAATGGGGCAAGTATGGCAAATATAAGGGAATTTTCATTCACTTTGACATGTCCATTGTACATGTTAATGTTGTGGCATTTTGTTTCAACACTAAGGTCATGCAAGGTGAAGATTCGTTATATAATATGGACCTGCGATACTGAATTTCCCATAGATCTTTCATCTGACCAACAAGGCAAAGATAATTTCAACTCCAATCAGGCATTTTGTATCATACAGCAAAGGTTTGAGTGAATTTGGATATTGGAAATAAATTCAATAAAATTTGGGTTTATTGCAAAAAAGGTTCGTCTCAGCAGTAGCCCAGAATTTAGCAAGAAATTGAAAACCATAAGAAAATAACTGAAGAGCTGTGGATGACGAACAACAGCTGGAGACAGGTTGGAATTAGAACAATGTAGCAGGAGAGCCAGCATTGGAAAAATGGAATAAGAATTCAGATATTTAACTATAAAATGAATAGTTATCAACATGAGGAAAGTGTTTGAAGCTGTAGAAAGAAAATAATACATCCCTGTTAAATACAAAAGATAAAACAAACATCTTTAACTGGTCTCAGCACTGAAAGATCTGTTTGATGGAGAGTTGAAAAGGGAGGAAATAAAAGGAAAATGTCTGAGATGCAGGCTGATGTCAAACATTCTAAAGGAACACATGCAGAACAATAAGAGAGGGAGCGCAAAGTGACTGGTTTAACTGAGTACAAAACAGCAAAGAGCTCTTTAAATTTGCTGGTAATTTAATTAAATGTAGCAAGTTTGAAATGTTTAAACTTTTGCCTAGTGTTACATGCCAAGAAGTGAGAATTCTTCATAAAAGTTGGGGAAAGCACAAATTAATCTAAACCTAAGGTTAAGACTAATGAAAGTAAAGGAATGTTAATGTATATAACTGTTTATTAAGAGGCATAAAATTGTAATGACCTATGTAGGTTGTACAAAGTTAAAAATCACACAACACCAGGTTATAGTCCCACACGTTTAATTGGAAGCACACTAGCTTTCGGAGCGACGCTCCTTCATCAGGTGATTGTGGAGGGCTCGATCGTAACACAGAATTTATAGCAAAAATTTACAATGTGATGTAACTGAAATTATACATTGAAAAATTGATTGTCTGTTAAGCCTTTCATCTGTTAGAATACAGTGATAGTTTCACTTCTTTCATGTGTAAATCACAAAAACTTTTTTTTAAAGTTGCATTCTCGGGTTAGCTGTTAACAATGGTGATAGCTAGACGATGTTGAAGGTGTTGGCCCCCTGTATTCTCTGTCTATGCCATGATGTTTAGATTGATTCTCATCTAAAAAGTGAGATAACAGAGTTTTACATAAATTCATGCAGTTTTTGAGCTCAGAGTTCTACATGAATGCATGCTGTTTTTGAGAAAAGTACAATGTAACTCTGCAAGTACAAATTCACCCTACAAAATATATGTGTGCATGTGGGTCTGTGTGTGTGTTTGTCTGGGGTGGGGGTTGTGAGTGTGAGAAAGTATGTGTGTGTGTGTGGAATGAGTGCAGAGTGTCTTAAGTCTGTGAGGGGGTGCATGTGTGAGTGTGGGAGTGTGTGTGTGTCTATAAGGGTGTGTGTGGGTGTCTGTGTGCGCATCTGTGTGTACCTGTGTCCATGTGTATGTGAGAGTGTGTGTAGGAATATCAGTGTGTGTAGTACAATGGTGATCACCTGTAATGTGACATGAACCCAAAAGAGGCCCTCCCTATGGGTACCGAACTTAGCTCTCAGCCTCTGCTCGGCCACTTTTCTCTGTTGCCTGTCCTGAAGTCCACCTTGGAGGATGGTCACCCGAAGGTCTGAGGCTGAATGTCCTGGACCACTTTTATTGCATTCTTGTGAAGCACTTTGAGATATTTAACATTAAAGATGCTATGTAAATGCATTTGTTGCTGTTGAGACAGTGACCCTGCTGCTGCTCACATTTCTCTATCCTCTATTCTCCAAGGGAGGTTAGTGCTCAGAGTGTCTATGGGTTCCTGCTCTCATAGATGGCAGATCTAAAAAGAAGACAGCTTTCCTCTTTTCATCTGCTCACATTATTGTAGCGCAATTTGTCCCCCAGAAAGGAAGGGAATGTATTTTTTTTTTTCTTTATCTTATAATGTAAATATAAAATGACTTGTATTATGCAGAATTTACAGCACAGAAGCAGACATTTGTTCAGTAGGTCTGTTATGTTCTGCACAAAACACCTCATACTGCATTTAGTTACTTTGTGAAATTGTTGGTGGGCCTTCCTGAGCTGCTGCTGTCTCTGTAGTGAAATTGCTTTCACAATGTTATTAAATTTTTCATGTTACAGTTTGATGCAACTTGTTAAACCACTTCAGACAGCAGCAAAAAGACAGCCACATTGGTGTGGGTCGAGAGTTACTCTCAGGTCCAAACTGAGTTAGGACAGATTGATTATTCTGAACACAGTCTCACAAGAACAAGTCTTTTATTTAGACAAGCCATCAGCTGTCGATCTTTGTATTAAAGGTTTTTGTGAGAGTTGCTCAGCTGCCCTTTCACCTTGTTCAACTTGGTCTGGTCCAGGAAATATCCAAAATCTGTGCTCTCACAGTTAACAGAGTTCAGGGTTAAAACTCCACTTTGTTGTTTCTGCCATATGTAAATAGCAGACCTGCCTGAGCCAACTGTTTTCCACTGGAACATGTTAACTTAAATGCCAAAGTCAGCAGGTTCCAGTCAGCTTCCCATGAAAACCAGCAGTTTCAGTTCCTTTAATCTACTGCCTCAACAGAAGCCAGTCTACCCTGACAGATTAACAGTTAGCCAATATTATTTCAGTCTCTTTCTAATTAATCTCATTCTGTCCAGAAGAAAAACCAACATTTAACATAACTTGCCAAGACATTTTAATGAAAAGACTTTGACATTAAAGGCTACAGTCAAGGTCTTTACCATGACATTAAATTTAGTAATAACTGTAACCACCTTGATCAGAACTACTCAAGTCAATAAAAAAATGGGAAATTCACCTGAAATAATGCACCTTGAATTTAATTGAAAACATTGGTTGACACAGTGGCTCAGTGGTTAGCTCTGCTGCCTCACAGCGTCAGGGACCTGGGTTTGATTTCACCCTCCGGTAACTGACAGTGTGAGGTTTGCACATTCTCCCCATGTCTGTGTGGGTTTCCTCCAGGTGCTCTGGTTTCCTCCTATTGGTCAAGGATGTGCAGGTTAGGTGGATTGGCCATACTAAATTGCCCATGGCTTCCAGGGATGTGCACTCTCAGTGGATTAGCCATGGAAACTGCAGGGTCTTGGTAGAATTATGTCCAGAAGGTTAGTGTCGACTCGATGGACTGAAGAGCCTGCTTCCATACTGTGGGGATTCGATGATCCAAGCGTCTGCCTTGGATGAATGTTGACCCCACATTGAATTGGCTTTATTCTTCAGAAGAAAACTTGGACTTAATGATGATCTTCCTCAGCGATGAGTTTGAAGACTGACACATTCAAAAGCAAATAGGCAATTAAAAGTATGTGGGCATGGCACAGACATTGAGGCAGAGACAGTGAGAAAATCTTTACAATGAGACAATTGTATCTTATGATTTTACTTGATATGTGATGAGGTTACATTAATATTTAGTAGCACGTGTTTGGATACTGTGCACAATAGGGCTATTAGCAAGGCCAGTACTTGCTGCCCATTCCTAATTGCCCTTGGACGGGTGGCTTGCTACGCCACTGCAGAGGGCTGATAAAAGTCAATCACATTGCCGTAGTTCTGGTATCACTTGTCAGCCATAAAGTTTAAGCTGATCGTCTTCATTTCCAAAGGACATGAGAGAACCAGGTATGTCCACACAACAAGTGGAGATGGATGAGCACAGCAGTTCAGGCAGTATCCAAGGAGCTTCCTGAACTGCTGTGCTCTTCCAGCACCACTAATCCAGAATCTGGTTTCCAGCATCTGCAGTCATTGTTTTTACCAAGTGGAGATGGATGGCAAGGTCACTAATTTAGAGATTAGTTTTATATTCCAAATTTTTGAATCAAAGTTTCACCAGCTAATGTGGTTGGATTTGAACCCAAATCCCCAGGGCATTCACAACTCTGCATGTGTAAATAAAGGGTGACTTGGTAATGAGATACTAGTCTCTGTGGAGTTATTTCAGCAAGTGATATAGCTGTTACTGGGCTACATCCAATTACATTTTGAGGATGTTCTAAAGATGAAAATATACCAGTGTGGCACTTGAACTTTTTCAAAGTTGTCTCGATGGCAAACTCTTTGTGAAGGATTTACTGATTAGCAATGGAACAGCTCTCATTTGGTCAGCTTCTATAGCCAAGAACATTCTTACTAGAAAATGTGGAGTTAGCCTTGAAGACGTACCTGAATAATGAAACAATTGTACAGTCACAATTATTTACTCAAGTGCAGGTATTGCGTGCAGTGACATGTTCTATTTCCTTTCTAGTTTCACAGAATGTGCCAGTGATTTTTCTCCAGTAAATTGAAAACGACAATGCTGATTTACAGAAATAGCCATAATCTTGATTAAATACTTACTGAATAACTTACACCTGAATGATTGTAGACAGGATTTTGTTTAGGGTGTAGGTTTTCTCGCTGAGCTGTAGGTTTGATATCCAGACCTTTCATTACCTGGCTAGGTAACATCATCAGTGGCGACCTCCAAGTGAAGCAAAGCTGTTGTCTCCTGCTTTCTATTTATATCTTTCTCCTGGATGGGGTTCCTGGGGTTTGTGGTGATGTCATTTCCTGTTCATTTTCTGAGGGGTTGATAGATGGCATCTAGATCTATGTGTTTGTTTATGGTGTTGTGGTTGGAGTGGCAGGCCTCTAGGAATTCTCTGGCATGCCTTTGTTTAGCCTGTCCCAGGATAGATGTGTTGTCCCAGTCGAAATGGTAGCTTTTTTTCATCCGTGTGTAGAGCTGCAAGGGAGAGAGGGTCGTGTCTTTTTGTGGCTAGCTGGTGTTCGTGTATCCTGGTGGCTAACTTTCTTCCTGTTTGTCCTACGTAGTGTTTGTGGCAGTCCTTGCATGGAATTTTGTAGATGACGTTGGTTTTATCCACGGGTTGTTCTGGGTCTTTTAAGTTTGTTAGGTTTTGTTTGAGAGTGTTGGTGGGTTTGTGTGCTACTAGGATTCCGAGGGGTCTTAGTAGTCTGGCTGTCACTTCTGAAACTTCTTTGATGTATGGTAAGGTGGTTAGGGTTTCTGGCTGTGTTTGGTCTGCTTGTTGTGGTTTATTCTTGAGGAATCTGCGGACTGTATTTTTTGAGTATCCGTTCTTCTTGAATACGTTGTATAGGTGGTTCTCTTCTGTTTTCCGTAGTTCGTCTGTGCTGCAGTGTGTGGTGGTTCGTTGGAATAGTGTTCTGATACAGCTTCGTTTGTGTGTGTTGGGATGGTTGCTGGTGTAGTTAAGTATTTGGTCAGTGTTTGTCGGTTTTCTGTATACGCAGGTTTGTAGTTCTCCGTTGTCCTTTCTTTCGACTGTGACGTCCAGGAATGCGAGTTTGTTGTCGGTTTCTTCCTCCTTGGTGAATTTTATGCCTGTGAGGGTGTTGTTGATGATGTTAAATGTCACTTCTATCTTGTTTTGTTTTGTGATGACAAATGTGTCATCTACGTAGCGGACCCAGATTTTTGGTTTGGTTGGTTGGTAGGGCTGTTTGTTCTAGTCTTTGCATTACCGCTTCTGCTATGAATCCTGATAGCGGAGATCCTATGGGTGTGCCTTTGGTTTGTTTGTAGACTATGTTGTTGAAAGTGAAGTGGGTGGTGAGGCACAGGTCCACTAGCTTCATGATGTTTTCGTTGGTAATGTGATTGATGGTGGTTGGGGTGTGTGTGATGGTCTCTTCTAAAAGTGTGGTAAATGTTTCCTTTGACAGGTCGATGTTGATGGAGGTGAATAGTGCTGTTACGTCAAATGAGATCATTGCTTCGTCTTCCTCTAGTTTGGTGTTCTTGATGATTTTTAGGAATTCCTGGGTGGAATGGATGGTACTAGGTATTTCAGTCTTGCGTGTAGTTCTTTGACCAGTCTGTAAGTTGGTGTTCCGGGTAGCGCGAATATAGGTCTGAGGGGGGCTTCTGATTTCTCGATTTTTGGTAGTCTGTAGAGTCGTGGAGTGTTTATCCCGTCGGGTTTCATTTTCTGGAATTCTGTCTTGTCTAATTGTCCGGAATTGTGTAATTTTCTTCGGAGATATGTAATTTTGTTTCCTAGTTGTGGGGTCGGGTCTCGCGCCACCTGTTGGTAGGTGTTGGTGTCTGCGAGTAGTGCATTGGCTTTCGAGATGTAGTCCCTTCTGTTCAGGATGACAGTGAGCCGACCTTTGTCTGCAGGTAATATAACGACATTTTTGTCTTTTTTGAGGTTTTCTAGGGCTTTCTTTTTTGTGTGTTCAGTTTGTTTCCTTCCCTCTTTTGTTGTCAGAAACCCAACAAATCAGCAGCTTTTAGTTGTTCCTATTTCCATAACGAAATGCTGTACACTCTTGATTCAGAACAACACTAAATGCTATGTCATCTCCAGTTATTTAGCATTCTATTGTTCCGTTTCAGTTTCTTTGTCTGTGTTCAGTTCCTAAAGGATTGTCATAAGGCTTCTGAAAAACAGGAAACATTTAACCTGCTTCATAACCCAAAACGTACTTACGTTTTCAACTATTCTTTTGACAATTCAAAGTTACTTCAGGAAAGACAGACTGTATAAGTGGAAAGTAAGGGGATGCTGGAGTCTGTAAAACTCCAGGAGAGCACCATGAGGGGACTATACTGCTGGATGATACAATGTGCTGCCTCTCAACTGATCAGCATTGTTAACAGATCACTCCTGTACTTGTGTGTTCAGGACATATCCTTGCTAACCTACATGAGTGAGTCTGAGAATCATTCACTGTGCCTGAGTTTTAAATCACACGGTGTGTCTGAATTATTGCTCCTGTGAAAAGCTTTCCTTGACATTTGATTGATCTTCCTCCTGTTGGCCTGTGGCTTGCTATGTCGTGTTTGAGAAAAGCTGCAGTCAGGACTTCTCAGTTGGAAGACACTCTCCAGAGTTATTGTCTGCATTGATTTCTGTGATGGATGAGAGGTCTGATCCCAGTTCTCTCATAGTGGGTGGCACGGTGGCACAGTGGTTAGCACTGCTGCCTCACAGCGCCAGAGACCTGGGTCCAATTCCCGCCTCAGGCGACTCTCTGTGTAGAGTTTGCACATTCTCCCCGTGTCTGCGTGGGTTTCCTCCAGGTTCCTCCTTCGGCGGGTTGGTGTGGACTTGTTGGGCAAAAGGGCCTGTTTCCACACTGTAAGTAATCTAATCTAATCTGTAATCTACTGAAGGATTGTCAAGCATCAGCAAGATCCAGAGAGGCCATCACGATTTCAGTTGGATAGGTCAGGCAAGACATGATGATAAGATAATTAAAAATTGAATTAATTTGGATCTCAGGTGAGTTTGCTTTTGAAGATGGCTGCAGACATTTGGAGAGTGTTCCTCGCCCACACAGTGTGAGTGTGCTGATTCATTGCAAATGTTGAAGAAATATTTCTACAATGTTCTGGAATATTGCAGTGTACAAAAGATACTCGTGATCATTATGATCTCTTAGATATACTGCTCATCATGTTCCAGAATCGGTCAAGAAATATTACTTTTCCTTAAATAGACTGTTTTATTAATCCTTCCCAGGTAAACTCACCCAATTATTCTCCTCTCTCACTCCAAGGAGGGAAGTCACAGTTGCAAGTGCTGTGTCATCAAAATCTATTCCCTTTTCACTGCGCTTTCCAATTTAAAACGTTTTTCCTATGATATTTGCAGACCTTCAAAAGCAATCATTCATATATATAACAAATTTCCTTTTCACCCTGGAAAACTTTAATTGTTCTCTATACCTGTGTACAAGTTGTGAAATCCTAGTTACTATTGAGATTAGAAGACAGCAATGGTCATCTGATCAACAGTCAGTGGCACTGCAGCCTGCTGCAAAGGATGATACCAACCTGCTTCTCATCCTGTTTCTCGTTTTGTCCATTCTGATGTCCAACCCCCCTTCCCACCGGCCTCCAGATTCAAGTTTCCTGCTCCCTGATTTGTTTCTCACTATTCCACTTGCTTCTTTCTACTCCTATTGTCCTGGTCCTCTGCCTCTTCTTGTCTGCGTCCTCTCTTTTTCTGCGTCTTCTGCTCCTTTCTGTTTGGCTCTTCCATTACTGGGTAATTCGTGTCTTTCTAGCTGGCTCCTGGAATTACATTTCCTTGCTTTCATTTATGTGGTAGTGGTAACAATGTGTGGAGCTATCTACATCAGCAATATTATTGGGAGGCCCTTGGCAACTCATTACAAGATTGGCTATCTTTTTGAACAATCAAGCCCGGCAGCACCTGTGACTGAAATAAACTGTGCTATCTGCTGGTCAAATAAAAAGTTCAGAACTTGATGTGTAATTCGGAAGAACTTCAGAAAAAATAGGAATCCACCACTGCTTAAGATCTGAAGGTTTGTCAGACAGTAAGCACTGAGCTAATTGGTGGGTGATTGGGTATGTTTTCTTGATAGCATGTTAGTTGCCATCTAACACTAATCCCAACCCACCACCAAAGCTGCTTTCCTCCGCCTAGTCTTTGTCCTTTAACCAATATCACTAAGAAACCATGTGGCCTTTGTAACAATGCTGTCTGTTTGTTGCTGTGCAGCAATTCATTTGCACATTCCTGCATTACATCTTGAGAAAGTTCCCAATGTGCTGTAAAGCCCTTTGCTTTGGGATCCCCTCGCCCTGCCTCCATGTCGGAAAAGGTGCTGTATAATTCTGTTTTTTTCCCAGTCTTCCTCCCTTAAGAAATAAGTCAACTTTTGGAATCTTTTCTCTGATCTTCTTGATTCCTTATTTTTGCTATTTGTTCCCTCTCCAGGATAACCATTATGTTATTGTAATGAGATGGGTGTCTCTTTCTTTTGACAGTCCCTCAGAACGAGACAGTCACTTGGCAAGGTAAGGGTACTAAACAGAGGGAGAGAAAGAAAAAAAGGATGTGAGAAAAAGGAGTGTAAGAGCTAGGAGAGATAGAGGTGCATTTGGTGTGCAGTAAAGGAGGTGGAAACATGAATAAAGTTAAATTAAGTGAAAAATATTATTAAAACAAAATGCACGTTTCACATCGTAAGTCAGTCTGTTGCTAACTCCGCCATCAATGATGGTTGCATCCATGTTTGAACTCATCACTCTCACAGAGAGTCATAGTCATAGAGATGTACAGCACGGAAACAGACCCTTCGATCCACCCGTCCATGCCGACCAGATATCCCAACCCAATGTAGTCCTACCTGCCAGCACCCGTCCCATATCCCTCTAAACCCACATCTTTGGCCTTCTTTGTCCATTCTTCTTCAAAGCCAGTTAGGCCTGGGTGAAGCAAGGCATGCCATTGTGGGCTGCCAAGTGTACACTCTTCCCAGCTGTTGTAGTCAAAGCCAGTTCTCTTCAAATAAGCTTTTGTGATATTTTTGAAACCTTTCCCCTGACCTCTCTGGTGGCCAGTTGTGATCTGGGAGTAGAGAGCCTTTTTCAGGTGAGTGTTCAGTGTCTTGATGCAATGACCTGTCCAGTTCAGTTACCATGTGAGAATAACCACACTTCTGCTCAGGAGATCTGCTTCCTGGAAGATACTCGTGTTCATGCAGCTATCCATCCAGGTGACATGTATGATCTTGTATTCTATTTATTATTTATTTCTGTTTAACCTATTTTTCTAATCAACTTGTTCAGAGATGTTAATACACACCTTTGGAGCAGGTGAGACTTGAACCTGGGCCTCCCAGGCAAGGAGTAGGGACACTACTCCAATGCCACAAGAGTGCCATATATATGATTTTCTCTAGGCAGGACATCTGTATATTGAAAACATGTTATAAAAGGCTGGAATGAAGATGTACTTGGAACAGCATGACAACCTGATCTCTCCTGTTACAAATCAAAGTAATCAAAGTATTGTATCTTGTGTTTAGGATACAAGTCATAAACATGGGCCCTGGAGCACTGGAATACCTCTGGAAGATGGTGGCGGCAGAACAAGGTTTACACACCTACCCTAAGGAAGGTTTGCTGACTCCTGGACAAGCAGTCCCTGAAGGGACCAATGGTAAACCACATCTTGACACAACCTTCTCCTGATTGTTAAATTTCCATTGCTGCCACAGAGAAAGTACAATCCATTAGAGCATTGACAGGAGTTAGAATTAGTCTAATCCTTTCCATTTGAAAGAAGGTCCTATGTTGGCAATGTTCATTTCTCATTGCAGTACCCTATCCATAACTCAATAATCTCATCTTTGAGTTAGAAATTTGTAGATTCAAGTGCTACTTGAAATCTGGGTTGACCCATATTGAAAAAACCTGACAAGTGCTGCCCTGTGGGTTGCCTACATGGTGAGATCCTTGCCTACTACTTTTAGCTTGAGGCTCCTTATCATCCTTAATTTGTTACTTCAGGGCCTCAGTTGGCTCCTGAAGTTGGAGTCAGGGTGGTGATGGGAGGTATCATCCATCATCCCTGCTCAAAACTTGTTAGGGATGGGGGTGTGAGGGTGTGTTAGGAAGATTGTGGGATCTGCTGCGTCTCCTGTTGACCCATTCCCCCTAATACCTCTTTGCAGCTTCTTTGGTCTTCAAAGGAAATAGCTATATCTTCCAGTTTACTGTGATCTGAAACTCTAACAGCATTCCATTGGGGACTATGTCCCTTTGATTGACACAGTGAATGGGAGTAATGATAAGGCTGAACTCGAAGGATACTCCCGCTTGCTACCAGCCACTCTACTTTGGATTCCAGCAGATGCAGTGTTTTTGACTCTAACTCTGAAAAGCTGTCTTGACCTCCTAGTATGTATCTTCTCTGATATCCTGTCAAGAATCTTCTGAAAATCTACATCCGTTGCACCCATTGCATTTCCTTATTTGCCCTGTCTGGCACTTCTGTAAACAAAGCAAAAAAATCACACAACACCAGGTTTGTTCAATACATCGCATCAGTTGTATTGACATTATGATCATTTGCTATAAATTCTGTGGCCTGTGATCCTGCCCCACTCATTACCTGATGAAGGAGCAGTGTTTGTACTTCCGAATAAACCTGTTGGATTATCAGCTGGTGTTGTGTGATTTTTTTTTAAACTTTGTGCACCCCAGTCCAACACCGGCTCCTCCACATCTTAATCAAAGCAGACGTCTGTGAGGCATAATTGTTCTTTTGAGATTTGGAGTGTTGCTTCTATCTACTTTCATTCAGATGTGTAGCAATACCAACCTTGAATATCCTAAAATTTACTTACATCAGATAATAAGCCAACTGTCCTGTAAATGCCCAGATCAGCTCATTCTTTATTTAAAGGTGGTTCTGTATCAACCATTCTCCAGTTCCAACCCTTATTTCCTGAACAACATTCTATGCCTGCCTTTTTCCTCCGGTTAAATATTAGGAAGCCATTGACTTGTGTTCAATCACATTCACACTCCATTCAAAAGTCATTGACTTCCTACTAAGTGTCTATGACTGAACCAGATGATTCGCTCTCCTGCTATCATATTTGACTCTGGATACGTTTCCAACCGTGTATTCAGCTGATCATTAAATCCTCCTATTGGCACCTCCATAATATCGTCTGAATGCTCCCCTCGTCTCAGTTCAGCAGTTGCTCAAACCCTCATTCATACTTCCATTGTCTCTAAACTTTGTCCAGCAGACCCCTGGTAATCTCCCATGTTTTAATGTTAATAAGTTTGAGGTTCTCCAAAAAAACCTACAGCTCCTGTCCTCATTCACACTATACCCCCCTCACTTGTTGACCATGTGTTTGCTGACACACACTGTATCCTGATTAAACAGCACCCAATAAGAACAACATGGGAAATATGAGGAGCGGTTGGCCATTCAGCCCTTTGAATAACATTCAAATTGTGGCCTTAAATCAAGAAATTGCTGGAGAAAGTCAGCAGGTCTGGCAGCTTCTGTGTAGAGAAATACTGGATGCGAAACATTAACTCTACTTTCTCTCCACAGATGTTGCCAGACCAGTTAGGTTCCCCAGTAATATATGATTTTGTTTCAGATTTCCAGCATCCGTAGTTCTGCCTTAAATCTACATTCCTGTCTGTTGCCTTGAACTCCTTGAAACCTGTCTAGCTCAGCCCTGCAGTGACCCTGCCTCCACTGCTCTCAAAGGTAGAGAATTCCAAAAATTTGCAACCTTCTTGGAGAAAAAGGCTCAGCTCATCTGACTCCTTTGTTCTGAATCTATACCTCCACTTCTAGATTCTTCTCTGAAGGAGTCTTAATTTTAACATTCTCACCCTTGTTTTCAACCCTTCTGTAATTTCATCCTTTAGTATTTCTAATTTCCTCCAGCCATTCGTCCCACCAGTGTATTTGTTCTAATTCCAGAACACTCAAAATTTTAGCTGCTCCACCCTAGTCCCTGAGCATACAAATACCAAGAACCTTTCTTCCTGAAACCGCACTACCCCAGTACCTCATTCTTGTTCTTTAATATGTCCTTAAAGCTTACCTCTTATAGAATCCATATGGTGCAGAAACAGGCCATTCGGCCCAACAAGTCCACACCAATCCTCCGAAGAGTAACCCACCCAGACCCATTCCCCTGCCCTATTACTTCACGTTTACCCCTGACTAATGCAGCTAACCTACACGTCCCTGAATACTGCAGGCAATGTTTGCATGAGATTCGAGAGTGAGGTGCTGAAAAAGCACAGCAGGTCAGGCAGCATCCAAGGAGCAGGACAATTGACTTTTCGGGCAAAAGCCCTTCATCAGGAATGATGCTTGTGGCTCAGGGGACTGAGAGATAAATGGGAGGGATGTGAGGCTGGAGGGAAGGTGGATGAAGGTGGGGGAGAAGGTGATAGGTCAGAGAGGAGGATGGAGCGGATAAATGGGAAAGATGGACAGGTCAAGAGGGCGGTGCTGAGTTGGCAGCTTCAGACTGGGATAAGGTGGGGGGAGGGGAAATGAGGAAATTGATGAAATCCACGTTAATCCCATGTGGTTGCAGGGTCCCGAGGTGTCAGGTGGCTTGGGTTTAGCGATGGAGGAGGCCCAGCACCTACATGTGCTTAGTGGAGTGGGAGGGGGAGTTGAAATGTTCAGCCACGGGGCAGTGGGTTTGGTTGGTTAGTGCGAGTGTCCCAGAGATGTTCTCTGAAACGATCCACAAGTTGGCATCCTGCCTCCCCGATGTAGAGGAGACCACATCGAGTGCAACAGATACAGTAGATGTCATTTGTGGAAGTTCAGGTAAATATCTGTCAATGTAGAAAGATCCTTTGAGGCCTTGGAGGGAGGTGAGGGAGGAGGAGTGGGCGCAAGTTTTGCACGTCCTGCGGTGGCAGGGGAAGGTGCCAGGAGTGGAATGAGGGCTGGTGCGGGGTGGGGGTGGATCTGACAAGGGAGTCACAGAGGGAATGGTCTTTCCAGAACACTGATAGGGGTGGGGAGGGAAATATGTCCCTAGTGATGGGGTGTGTTTGTAGCTGGTGGAAGTGATGGAGGATGATGCAATGTATATGGAGGTTGGTGGGGTGGAAGGTGAGGACCAGGGGTTTTCTATCCTTGCTGCATTCAGAGGGGTGGGGTTCAAGGGCGGAGGTGTGGAAAGTGGAGGAGATGTGTTGGAGGGCATCACCGAACATGTGGAAGGGGAAATTGCAATCTTTGATGAAGGAGGCCATCTGGGATGTTCTGTAGTAGAATTGGTCGTCCTGGAAACAGATGTGGCAGAGGCGGAGGAGTTGGGAAGAAGGGATGGCATTTTTACAGGAGGCAGGGTGGGAAGAGGTGTAGTCCAGGTAGCTGTGGGAGTTGCTGGGTTTGTAGTAGATGTCTGTGGTTAGTCGGTTGCTCTAGATGGAGATGGAGAAGTCCAGGAAGGGGAAGGCATTGTCCAAGATGGTCCCGGGTAATTAGGGATCGGTGTGAAAGGTGTTAATGAAGTTGATGAAGTTGTGGGAGCATGAGGTAGTGCCGATACAGTCATTAATGTAGCGGAGATAAAGCTGAGGAATGGTGCCAGTGTAGCTGCAGAAGATGGACAGTTCCACGTACCTGACCAACAGGCAGGCACAGCTAGGGCCCATGTGGGTGCCCATGGCTACCTCTTTGGTTTGGAGGAAGTGGGAGGATTTGAAGACAATTTGTTTAAGGTGAGGACCAGTTCAGCCAGAAGGATGGGGGTGTCAGTGGAATGGTTGTGGTTGGGTCAGCGTGAGAGGAAGAAACAGAGGGCTTGGAGGCCTTCATCGTGGTGGATGGATGTGTACAGGGACTGGATGTCCGTGGTGAAGATAAGGCTAAGGGGGCTGGGGAAGCAAAAGTCTTGAAGGAGGTGAAGGGCGTGGGTGGTGTCCCAAACATAGGTGGGGATTCCTGGACTAAGAGGGACAAGACGATGTCAAGGTAGGCAGAGATGAGTCCGGTGGGACAGGAGCAGGCTGAGACAATGGGTCAGCTGGGGTAGTCAGGTTTGTGAATCTTCGGTAGGAAGTAGAATTGGCGGTGTGAGGTTCACAGACAATGAGGCTGGAGGCTGTGGATAGGAGGTCCCCAGAAGTGATGAGGTTGTGGATCGTCTGGGAGATGATAGTTTAGTGATGGGAGGTAAGGTCGTGGTTGAGGGGGCAGTAGAAGGAGGTGGCTGCAAGTTGGCGCCTGGCCTCAGTGGTGCAGAGGTCAGTGCTCCAAACTACCACAGCGCCTCCCTCCCTCCTCCTTTGTCCGCTGGTTTGATGGTGATATTGGGGTTTGGGTTGGAGTGGAGGGCTGTGCATTGTAAAGGTGGGAGGTTGGAGTGGGTGAGGGGGGCAGAAGGGTTGAGGCGGTCTATTTCATGGTAGCAGTTAGAAATGAAGAGGTCAAGGGCGGGTGACAGGCCAGCACGGGGGTGTCCAGGCGGGTGGAGGGTGTTGGAGGCTAGCGAAGGAGTCTTTGGTGGGTGGGCAGGAGTCTTGATTGAAAAAGTGGGCCTGGAGGCAGGAGCGGCAGAAGAAATGTTCGACGTCACGATGCATGTTGAGGTCATTAATCCGGGAGCCTAGAGGGATGAATGTGAGGCCTTTGCTGAGGACTGAATATTCACCCTCAGTAAGGGGGAGGTCTGGGGGAATAGCAAAAACATGACAGGGCTGGGAACTAGGACCTGGGGTGGGGCTGGAGCTGGAGCTGGGAGTGGGGACAGAGGCTGCCACTGGGGTGGGCGTGGTTATAGGGTCAGGAGTGATGTCACCAACAAATTTAGTGTGGCCAATTCACCTAACCTACATGTCGAGAGAGTAAGGAGGGAGAGCTGGGGAACAGGGAAATGGAGGAGCGAGAGGAGGACAGCAGTCAGAAGGAGTTGGGGAAGGGAAATGACGGAAGGGAAGAGGGAGTCAGAGGGGAGCAATGACAGGGGTGAGAAGGTGGAGTGGGGGTGACGTGGGGAGAAGCATGAGATAGACAATTGACCAGCACAGGGAGAGTTAGGATGCTTGTAGCTGTGTAGGGTCATGAGGAGTGAAAGTGGAGAGGCAGGGCTGAGGGAGTAGTGAGAGAATAGGATTTGCAGCAGCGAGAGAGTGGGTTTAAGGGTGAGATTAGGATGGTTAGGTATGAGTGAGAGGACAGGAGTGGGGGAGAGAGTGAGAAGGTGAGCGTGTGTGTGTGTCAAGGGCACTGAGATATCTGGAGGGTGGGAAGGAGAAAAAGTCTCTTCTAATCTGTTGTGGGGTTGACAAGAAGGTATCTGGGGATTTTGGTGAGGAGTCTGTTCTGGGGTGCAAGGCTGGGGTGTGATGGCTTAGTCTTCTGCAAACTGACTACCTCTTAATCAAGATTTTGGCGATTTGCCCTAATATAGATCTTTATACATAGCTTAGTATCCATTTTTGTTTTATAACACTCCTGTGAACTACCTGGGAACATTTCATTCGGGTCGTTGCTGTTAGCTTGGGTTCAATAATTTATTCACCTATGACCGTAATACAGGTAGTTCTTATATAATGTGATGGCTGTGTTTTCATGCAGCCCGCGTTATATAAAAATCGCACTTTTGAAACAGCACTTGAAGTATTGCCAGTGAAATCGCGTTACAGCTAACACACGTTTTAAAAATTCACACTTTAAAAAGGGGCAGCACGGTGGTTCAGTGGTTAACACTGCTGCCTCACAGCGTCAGGGACTGACTGTGTGGAGTTTGCACATTCTCCCCTTGTCTATGTGGGTTCCTCCGGATGCTCCGGTTTCCTCCCACAATTCAAAGATGTGCAGGTTAGATGGATTGGTCATGCTAAATTGCCCCTAGTGTTCAGTGGGTGAGGTGCATTGGTCAGGGGTAAATGTAGAGTAATAGGGTAGGGGAATGGGTCTGGATAGGTTACTCTTCGGAGGGCCAGTGTGCACCTGTTGGGCTGAAGGGCCTGTTTCCACACTAGGGATTCTATGTCAATGTCAAAAACTGTGTCCCCAATTTGTGAATTGCATTACAGTGGATTTGTGTTAATGAAATGTGTGTTATAATATAATGACCTGTACTCTGCAAAAGTCCAGTCTTGTCTGATCTCAGAAGCTAATCTTAGGCTCAGGCCTGGTTAGTACTTGGATGAGATACTACCTGGGAATACCATGTGCAATCGTGTAGGGCTCTTTCAACACAGTGGTAGTGTGAGTCACGTTTTAGTCCCACCTGTGCTGGAAGAATTGTACAACATAATTCAAAATAATTACAGGATTAATGAACAGTGAGGGGCTGTTTTGGCACAGTGATGGGTGTCCCTGCCTCTGAGTCAGGAGGCCTGGGTTCAAGTCCCACCTGCTCCAGTTGTGTGATAATATCTCGAAGCAGGTTTTTTTTTAATTATCCCAAATTGCCCCCTTATCCATCAGAGCATTGCTCATTGCACAGGCATGTTATATATTCCTATTTTATATCCAGTATGTTAACAATGATTATTGCATAGTACTTCCAAAATATCTTCATTATTTCTGACAACAGCCATAAATTAGCAATCCTCCCTTGTCTCAGAGGTCTGATATAGCAATTCTCATCCATTGAAATACTTGATTACTTTTCTCTTTGTGAATTTTATTTCTGCTGTGTGTCCTCTTCATTTTCCTTATCGGACTCTCTAGCTCATCTCTTAATTCCTTATTTTCTTATACTCTCATTTTATTTTCATTTTTATTCTTAGAGAGCTTGGACAATCACTCCTTGAATTTCAATTAGATCTCTTAGTGAACCAATGACATCTGGAAACTAAGAATAGTTCTTGCCATTCTACTGCAATGTATTTATTCTGAAATTTTAGATGCTCCATTTCTTATCTTTGAGGAACCATATTGCACTATGTGTACCGTTTGCTTATCTAAAATACAAAGTGCTCTGTCTACAGCATAAGGGAGTGGAACTGACATCAGAACACAGAACAGGAATCGAAGGGATTGACTAATAATAAAGCTTTTTGAATTTATCTCACTCTACAGTGAGGCATATTAGTTTCTCTGAGACCTTTGCCCCACAGTTAAAATTGTGGGGCAGGACATTACAATCCTCTGGCAGCAGGATTATTGGTGGGGAGGCCTGTAAAATCCTGTGGATGCCCTTTCTGGTTGCCAGCCTAATGTAGCAACAACATATTCTGGTCCATGAGCATTGGAAGGGAAAGCCTCACCAACCCAATGCAGGCCCTTCAGAGACCAATTAATGTCTGCTGAAGGACTGCTTTCTGACTGCCCACCAATTTTAGACAGGTGAAAGAGATCATCAGGAAGGAGGTTTGGTGGGGGTGGGTGAAGTGCTTTAGGGGTTGCATGTGGAGGGGGTGTATGTCAGCTTGTTTGGCCTTGGTTGCGATGAGTACAGTTGGTAAGTGTCTGCCTTATGACACCTTTTTCCTGATTAGGAGGTTATAGCATAAAACAGCACACAAGTTTGTACCTCTAAAAGTGTACTGCTCCCCACACTAGTGCCACTTTCCTGCAGTCTTGAGTGTTGTGACACTTAAGATGTTCATCCAAATACTTTTTAAAGGTTGTGAGGTTGCCTGTCTCAACAACCTCCCAGGCAGTGCATTCCAGATCCCCACTATCCTCTGGGTGAAAAAGCTTTACCTCAAATTCCATGTAAACCTCCTGCCTTTCACTTTAACTTATGCCCCTGCATATGCCACCTTTCTATTCACCCTGCCCATGCCCCTCGTAATCTGACACACCTCTATCAGGTCACCCACCAGCCTTCTGTGATTTAAAGAAAGCAACCTGAGCTTATCAAGCCCCTCTCCATCGCTAAACTGCTCCATCCCAGGGATAGTCCTGGTGAACTTCCTTTGCCATCCCTCCAGTGCAATCTCTTCCTCCTCATGTCCAGCTGTGGCCTAACCACAGTCCTGTTTGGCTCCAATATGACTTTCCTGCTGTTATAATCTATGCCAAGGTTGATAAAGGCAAGCATCCCAAATGCCTTCTTAATTACCCTCATAGCATGTCCTCTCACCGGAAGGGATCTGTGGACCAGCACCCCAAGTTCCCTCTGTTCCCCTATGCTTCCTAGTATCTTGTCATTGGTTGAGTACTCCCTTGTATTTTTCCTTCTTCTAAAATACATCAATAGACATTATCATAGTTAAATTACAACCCGCACCAACCAACCCCACGGCCCTGTAGCTGAACACTTCAATTCCCTCCCCATTCCACTGAGGACATGCAGGTCCCTGTGTCATCTCCATCGCCAAACCCTTACCACCCCGACAAGTCTCATTCCTGATGAAGGGCTTTTGCCCAAAACATCGATTCTCCTGCTCCTTGGATGCTGTCTGACCTGCTGTGCTTTTCCAGCATCACACTCTCGACTCTGATCTCCACTTTCTCCTAGTTAAATTCCATCTGTCATCGATCTGCCCATCTGACCTATCCATTTATTTCCTCCTGTAATCTAATATCTTCGTCCTCAATGCCAACCAGCCAGCCAATCTTTGTGTCATCCAGAAACTTGCTTATCATCTCCCCCACAGTCTCATCTACATCATTGATAAATATCACAAATAATAAGGGACCCATCACTAATCCCTCAGCCATGCCACTGCATACTGGGCTCCAGTCATACAGCCTTCTACCACAACTCTCTATCTCCTGTCACTAATTCAATTTTGGATCCACCTTTCCAAATCACCCTGGATCCTATATGCTTTGACCTTCTTTTAGTTTCCCATATGGGACCTTCTCAAAGGTCTTGCTGAAATCCATCTAAACTACATCAACTACAGCATTCAATGTGTTGCCGGAAAAGCGCAGCAGGTCAGGCAGCATCCAAGGAGCAGGAGAATCGACGTTTCGGGCATGAGCCCTTCTTCAGGAATGAGGAAAGTGTGTCCAGCCAGCCCCCACCCTCACCCCCACCCCCACCCCCACTCCGGCCTATCACCCTCACCTTGACCTCCTTCCACCTATCGCATTTCCAACGCCCCTCCCCCAAGTCCCTCCTCCCTACGTTTTATCTTAGTCTGCTGGATAGCAACATATTTTCAGCTCTGATCTCCAGCATCTGCAGTCCTCATTTTCTCCTCTTTTTACCCTCATTCAATGACTTGGTTACCTCCTTGAAAAATTCCACCAGATTTTGTAGACATGATCTATCTCTGACAAAGCCATGTTGATTTCCCTGATCAAACCTTGTCTCTCAAAGTGGAGACAATTCTTTTCCTTTGCTGTTTTCCCCAATGGGTTCCCTTCCACTGACGTGAGACTCGCTGGTCTTTAGTTCCCAGGTCTACCTTTCCTCCCTTATTCTAAAATGAAACCACATTAGCTGGAAGCTTGGTAGCTGTCCTCCAGTCCTCTGGCACTTGCTGTGCGGCCACAGACAATTTAAAAATTTGGGTCAGGACCCCTGTAATTTTTTCCCATGCCTCCCACAGCAGGATACAACTCAAAGTTTGTGAGAAGATTTGTAGCTCGTGTGCTCGTTGTTGTAGTTCTGTTGGCCGAGCTGGGAATTTGTCTTGCAAACGTTTCGTCCCCTGTCTAGGTGACATCCTCAGTGCTTGGGAGGCTCCCAAGCACTGAGGATGTCACCTAGACAGGGGACGAAACGTTTGCAAGACAAATTCCCAGCTCGGCGAACAGAACCACAACAGGATACAACTCATCCAGACCTGGGGATCTGTCCACTTTTAAATCCATCAAAACCTCCAACATCTCCCCACTTCTTACATCAGTCTGCTCAATAACTTCACAATCCATCTTCTCAAATTCTCTTTCTCCCAAATAAAGACAGACGTGAAGTGCTCACTTTAACATGTGACCAGTCTTCTCTAGCTTCAAGCACAGAATGCCCCCTTGGTCCCTAATAGGCCTTGGTTATTCATTTCCCCTTGAAATACTTGTAGAATTCCTTGAGATTCTAGTATTTTCACATTGCTCCTCTTTGCTCTCCTAATTGATCTTTGAGAGATCCCCCCCCCCTCACTTTATATACTCCTCTAGGGTCTCTGTTGTTTTACTCCCTTTATACACCTCTCTTTTCCTTTCAAGCCAGACCTGAATATTCCTAGACATCTGAGTTTCTCCGAAGTTGTTGCTCTAACATTTTACCTAAAAGGGAGTACGTTTGGTCTGTACTTCTCCAGTATCTTTTCAAATGCCTCTCATTGTTCTGCTATAAATTTACCCTTAAGCAGCAGTTCCCAGTCTATTTTGGCCAGATCTTATTTTAAAAATAAAATCTGCCTTAACCCAATCCAAAATCCTTTTTGCAGACCAGCTTTTTCCTTCTCCATTACATATTTATAACATACGGTGTCATAGTCATTACCACTAAAATGTCCCCACTGTCACCTCGAATGCCAGAATTAGGTCCAACACTGCACTGTCCTTTGTTGGACCATCTACATATTGACATGAAAAGCCAACCTGTGTACATTTTAAGAAATCTTCCCCCTCCAAACTCTTTATAATATGATTATCCCAATTAGTATTGGGTCCGCCAAGGTCTGACCTTTCCTCCCTGTTTTTTTACAACCTGACTCCCAAGCTCCTCAAGCATCCCTCCAGTGAGCCCCCTGTCCTCACCCCATGAGGATATCTCTGGATTTAACTCCCGTCACCTTGTTCTGTTGACTTCATGCAATCCCAGTAATGGCCACTGTTCTTCGGGGTGATTCTTGACATTAAGTTCCATCTATCCCACGTTCGTCCATTTCCATAGCCCACCATGATGCCCCTGAAGTCTGCTGCCATCTTTCTCACCTGTGTAATACTTTTCTAAGTTTTGTGTGATCTCCAATGTTGTTTGCTTCCTAAGCTGTCTGACAGATTTCTGGATTTGTTATTAAAATTAAAATATAAAAATATTAACACAACTGAAAGAAAGGAGTAATTTGTTAGCATGTCTCTCTTAATTTAGAATTAAACCAAGCCACATTTCCCTGAGTCCAGTGGAATAGGTGCAAGTCCCACTACTCAACTGGATAAAGAATTCTCCCAGTCTGTTTACCAACAGTCTCCCTCCACCCAAAACAGCAAAAAAAATTAATTGGTAATTGATAGTCTTGCCATGTGTAAATGGTTTTTGTGACAGTTATTGTGCTTCAAAATAACTAATCATATTCCAAATACTGTGCGATGAAACTCTATAAAACAATTTCTCCATTTGATTGGTGGCATGAAATGAGATTAATATCAAAATAAATGCGCTGAGGAATTGTATGATTCATGATGATGAAATTGTTTGGTGTATTGGGACAGTTCCATATGAACTTTTCCTGCGTTTGCAGATACAGCTTCAGCCAGCGAGTTGGCTGGACTCTCGACCAGCAAGGGCACTCAGGCTTTCAGCAGGTATAACAGTGGCATCGAAAGCATCTCCTCCCGAGATTCCATTAATATTGACAGCCTTCCATTCACAGTGGAGCCATGCAGCGGGACAATCTCAGCCATGGGAACACAGGAATTCAAAGTCAAGTTTATCCCCTTGGAGGTTGGAGAGTTTGAGGCATCACTCGTCTGCAGGTAAAAGTTGGTTGAAAGTATCCCAAGGTGATAGGAATAGGATCCTTAGTGCACCCATCTCGTAAATTCTGTTCACAGGCTTCTTGAGGTGCTTTAGGCCAAAGCTTGATCTTTGAAATTCAACACTGCTCCCCTGATTCTGGATGAAAAAGATAAGGTCATATTGGGATGCACTCCAATGTTGTATCTTCCATACACTATCCCATGTTGCTGATCTTTAAGGGTGACAACCACTACAATGCATGGAATTCTTCTGTTATGTGTGAAAATTTGTCAAGTTAACTGATCTGCATCATAAATGAGGGGCCCTGTTATCCAATATCATGTGCCTCTGTAAATGCCAAATTCTTATCGAATGTCAGGACTCACCAATATCCTGGCTAAGAGCTTCTGCACTAGTGTTCTTATTGATTGATCTAGGTATACTAAGCAAAGTGGGAGCCCGCATGTTTCAGATAAAGTCATCTCTTCCTAGGGGAAGTAACTAGTCTGAAAATTGCCCCAGTGTTTTTCTAGGGTTGACTTATTTGTATTTTATTTTTCCAGCATAGATATAGATATGGAAGAGAATAGTGCACTCTCCTGGGGAAAGCTTTGAGCCCACTTGTCTGCATTTAAAAAATTCTATCAGAATTGCCTGGTGATGGGAATCATGACTGATGTGATTAAGTGGTTTGGGAAATTACATACCATTGCATTGCCACGTCTGGAAGCTAGTGTGAGCCAAGTTAGCGCTATAAATAAGTTATCCCTCAGCACATTTCTTAACACTTAATTTCTGCTATGCAGTTTAAAGTTTGATAATTACTTCAAGTGCTAAAAGTGAGCAGAGTTTAACCTGCATTGTCATAATTAATTATTAGGAGGTTCAGAAAGCTGCAGTTTATTTATAGCAGCTGCTCATTGGTGCTGGTCTAATGTGTTTTAAATCTGCTGTATAGTTAAGGTTTTCCAGAAAGCTGATAGCAAGAAGATGGGCTGTAAATTTAAATGGAATCGTTAATGAGATTCACAGGATTAGTTGAATAGTGAGCACCTGCTTACGTTAGGTGTCAGAATTATCACATTCAGCAAGATTTTCAGCACCCATTGTGTGTGCCTCATGTACATCTTCTCATTTCACTTCATCTTTCCATCTGTTCTGAAGGCACCGGGGTAACACTTCCACACTTTATTTCAGCCCACTTATTCCTCCCCAACATGATTGTTCTTCAAGTCGACCACAGGGGAATCAGCTCATCACATAGAATCGTAAAGATATACAGCACAGGAAAGGACCCTCAGCCCATTGATCAAAAACAATCACCTGACTATTCCAATCCCATTTTCCAGAATTTGGCCCATAGCCTTGTCTACTTTGGCATTGCAAGTGGACCACTAAATACTTCTTAAATGTTATGAGAGTTTCTGCATTAAATCTCTGCCCGCACCCCCACCCCCCCCCCCCCCCCCCCACCCCGGTCACTGACCTCTCCACCAAGGAGAAAGGTACCTTCCCATCCAAACTCTCTGTGCCTCATGTATCCCTCATAATTTTATACAACTCAATCTTGTCCCCTCTCAATCTCCTCTGCTCTGAGGAAAACAACTACGGTCTGTCCAATCTCTTTTCATAATTGAAATTCTCCACCCCAGGCAACATTCTGGCAAATTTTGTTTGCATCCTCTTCAATGCTGTCACATTCTTCCTACACTATGGATTCCAGGCCTGAACACAGTACTCAAGTTGAGGCCTAATCAATGTCTCATACAGTTCCACCAGCATTACTCTGTTCTTAAAGTCTATGCCTCAGCTAATAAGGGCCTTTTTAACCACTTTATTCAATTGCCCTGATATCTTAAAGGACCAGTGAACACAGACACCAAGGTCTCTCTGATCCTTGGTGCTTCCCAAGGTCGCACCATTCATTATATATTTCCTTGCCTTGTCAGTCCTGCCACGTGCATTACTTCAAATTTATCCGATTGAATTCCATTTGCCACCGATCAGCCCATCGACCAGCTCACCTATATCCTCCTGTAATTTAAGGCTGTCCTCCTCACTATTTACCACCCCATCAATTTTTGTATCATCTGTGAACTTACTGATCAAACCTGCAACATTCATGTCTGAATCATTTATGTATTCCGCAAACAGCATGGACCCCAATACTGATCCCTGTGGAATCCCACTGGATACAGGGTTTCAGTCACCAAAACATCTTTCATCCATCACATTCTGCCACTCAGCTAATTCTGAATCCAATTTGCCAAATTTCCTTGCATTCCATTGCCTGCTAAGTTCATTATTAATCTCCCATGCAGGCTCTTATGAAAAGCTTTGCTGAAGCCCAAGTAGGTATGTCGAATGCATTGCGCTCATCTACACACCTTTGTACTATGACTGCATTTAACATTTTAGCAAATGTTCAGATCATGAGATCACAGAGACCTTCTGGACTGTATTGCATGTTGTGTGCATTCCTCTCATTTGTAGTGTCCAGCCACATTTTAATATTGTCAGACCCACATTCTCTGAAAAAGCGATGCAGACATACACCAATGCAGATACATGCAGACAGATACGCACACAAGCAAATTCACCCATGCACATGCACACACACATATACTCACATACATAGGCAAACACAGAGCAACATACCAAACATTGACGCAGATACAGATGCACAGACACTTACACGCTATGATACACAGAGATATAGACACGCATGCAATCATACAGACATACACACATATACAGTCGCGCGGACGAAGACTATACTGACATACACACATTGGCAATCAGGCTAGACAAATGCTTGGAATCATATTTAGATATTGAGTCACACATAGATGTATGAGCAGAACACACACACGCTCATATTTTATTTCAGAGGAAACTTTGGAGGTGCTAAAACTCACAATAATTGCACAGAACTTACTAATTGCAAAATTTTCAAGCACATGAGGAAAAGTTTTCATATTTATGAATTTTTCTGTTCTTTTTATTCCCTTAGCATTCCAAATTTGAAGGCAGGGTTGCAGGACCAAGTGGTAGCCGTGAAGGGCCGCAGTCTCCTCCCCTTCTGCCATTTTGAGCTGGAAGACTCTAATTACATCAGCGGAAACAGGCGTAACCCTGAGTTAAGTGGCCCCAGGGGCGCTCCTGCAGGGGTAACCCTTGACCCCAACACACGTGTCATCGAATTCCAAGCTGTGGGCGTGAACACAATCAATCGGAGGTATGACAAAGTAACATCAAATTGCATCATTCCATGAAAACTGATGTATATGTTTTAAGTGTATTTAAAATAACATCCTGTCATAGGGTTAAACAGCATGGAAACAGACCCTTCGGTCCTACTCATCCATGTGGACGAGATATTCTAACCTAATACTTGTCAGCATTTGGTCATATTCCTCTAAACCTTTCCTATTCATGTACTCATCCAGATGCCTTTTAAATGTTGTAGTTGTACCAGCCTCTTCTACCTCCTCTGGCAGCACCATCCTCTGCATGAAAATGTTGCCCCCTAGATCCCATTTAAATCTTTCCCCACTCACCCAAAGCCTATACTGTCTAGTTTTGGACACCCCTACCCTGGGGAAAAGATCTTGACTATTTACCTTATCCATGTTCCTCATTATATAATGAGGTCACCCCTCAGCCTCCGATGCTCCAGGGAAAAAAGCCTGAGCCTATTTAGCATCTCCCTATAGTTCAAACCGTCCAACCTTGGCAACATCCATGTAAGTCTTTTCTGAACCCTTTCAAATTTCACAACATCTTTTCAACAGCAGAGAGAATTGAATGCAGTATTCCAAAAGTGGCTGAACCAATATCCTGCACAGCTGCAACATGACTTCCCAACTCCGATACTCAATGAACTGACCAATAAAGGCAAGCATAACAACTGCTTTCTTCACTTACCTGTGACTCCGCTTTCAAGGAGCTATGAACCTGCATCCCGAGGTCCCTTTGTTCAGCAATACTCCCCAGGACCTTACTATTAAGTGTATAAGTTGCCCTGATTTGCCTTTCCAAAATTAGCACCTCACATTTATCTAAATTACCTAAATTAAACTCCATCTGCCACTTCTCGACGCATTGGCTCATCTGATCAAGGTCCCATTGTAATCTGAGGTAACCTTCTTCGCTGTCCACTACACCACCAATTTTAATGTCATCTGCAAACTTACAAAGCATACCTCCTATATTCACATCCAAATCATTTAGTAAATGATGAAAAGCAGTGGACCCAGCACCGATCCAAGTGGTACACTATTGGTCATAGGACTCCAGTACAAAAACCAGCTCTCCACCACCACCCTCTACTCCTAACTTCGAGCCAGTTTTGTATCCAGATGGCTAGATCTCCCTGTACTCCATGTGATCTAACATTGCTAACCAGTCTACCATGTGGTACCTTGTCAAACACCTTACTGAAGTCCATATGGACAATGTTCACCGCTCTGCCTTCTTCAATCGTCTTCAGCACTACTTCAAAAACTTCAGTCAATTTAGTGAGACACAATTTCCCACACACAAAGTCATGTTGACCATCCCTAATCAGTCCTTGCCTTTTCAAATATATGTCAATCCTGTCCCTCAGAAGCCCCTCCAACAACTTACCCACTACTGACATCACGCTCACCAATCAATATTCCCTGGCTTTTCTTATCTTAAATAATATCACCACATTAGCCAACCTCCAGTCTTCATACACCTCCCCATGGCTATCAATGATATAAATATCTCAGCAAGAGTCCCTGCAATCTCTTCCCTAGATTACCACAAACTTCTAGGGTACACCTGATTTACCCACCTTTATGCATTTTAATACGTCCAGCTCCTCTTCTGTATTAGGGTCACTTTTCAAGATATCACTATCTGTTACCCCAAGTTCTCTAGCTTCCATATCCTTGCCCATAGTAAAGACAGAATTGAAATACTCATTTAGAATCTCACCCAACTGCTGTGGTTCCACACATAGGCAGCCTTGATGATATTTAAGGGCTCTATTCTCTCCCTGGTCACTCTTTTGTGCTTAACGTATTGGTAGAATCCTATGGAATCTCCTTAACCCTATTTGCCAAAGCTATCTCATGTCCCCTTTTTGCCCTCTTGATTTCTCTCTTGAGTGTACTGCCACTGCCCTAATACTCTTCGCATGATCACTGAGGCTATACCTGACATATGCTTCCTTCTTTTTCTTGACCAATGCCTCAACTTCTCCAGTCATCCTGCATCCCTACACTTTCTAACCTTGCCCTTGTATATACTAACAGGAATATGCTGTCTCTGAACTCTCGTTAACTTTGTTGTCTTTATGCCAAGGAAATTCAAGGCTGCTTTCTGCCATTAGCATCTGTCCCTGTTTCCTGCACACAACCATCTCAGAGATAAATGAGAAGAAGTCTTACGTGGAAGTTCACAGCACAGGACAGGTCGTTCAACCCAACAAATCTATGTTGGTGTTTATTCTCTTCCCAGTTTGTTCATCTACCTTTATTAATATGTCTTTCTATTCCATTCTTCTTCACAACTGTCTAATTAGTGCTTCAATGCATGTATTGTATTTGTATTGTGTATATCCACATTGCTCCACTGTATTGCATATATTCACAGAGTTCCATGTCCACATGGTCTCCAGATAGGTATTTGTCCTGAATTTCTCATTTGATTTATTAATGATCTCTTATATTTGTAGCCTTCATTTGGGTTCCCTCACAAGCAGAAAATCTATCTTTGTCTACCTTATCAATACCCTTCATAATTCTTCTTCTCATCGAATACCTCTCAGCCTTGTCACTCACAGAAAGGGATCCCCAGTCTGGTCTTTCCTGATAGTTTAAGACTGGTTTATTTATTTCTCTAGCTGACCTCTTTTGACCTGTTATAACTTCCATGACCAACATATCTTGAGATAGGACTTGAACCAGGACTCTCTGGTTCCAGGTCTGAGACAGGGACACTGTCACTGCTTCAAATAAGACTGATTTGGGGCTGGTTTACATTATCTCTTGGTAGGGGCAATTCATTGGCAGATCTTCAACAAGTTGTTTGAAATTAGCAACTTGCCATGTGGAAACTGCAGTACCCTGTGACAGTGAGACTACATTCAGTGCTGAATAACCTGCTATCATTCAACACACAGCATATTTGTGTCTATACAAAGTGCTGAAAATGTGTTGTTGGAAAAGTGCAGCAGGTCAGGCAGCATCCAAGGAGCAGGAGAATCAGCGTTTCGGGCATGAACCCTTCTTCAGGCTCATGCCCGAAATGTTGATTCTCCTGCTCCTTGGATGCTGCCTGACCTGCTGTGCTTTTCCAGCAACACATTTTCAGCTCTGATCTCCAACATCTGCAGTCCTCACTTTCTCCTCTATACAAAGTGCAACTGCTATTAGTTCTTTTTGCAAAACAAGTGGAAGAAATGGGTCCCTTTCGGTGTCCATTGCACTTTCTACACAATCGCATCGTGCATTGGAGAAGGCTGGTTCCTCAGTCCAGTTCTTCTCCCTTCTCCCAGAAACTTACTCATTTTTGTTCTTCTTCTAATGTTTTTTTTACAGTTCTCTTTTAAACATTTTCATGGATTCTGCCTCCAGTTTGGCTTGTGTGAGGAGGATGAGTAAATGTTAGTTCGATTGCAGGCGGATCTTCATGTGAGCAGTGATAAGCATTTGAAATGAGCATCTGGAAACAGACATGGAGGCAGGAACTCAGAAACCGTTCAGGAAATCATTGTGTGTTACAATAGGGTGAAGAAGGCTTCAGTCTGTGTATGTGAGATAAACAGTGATGAATGGATTTCCTCATCAGTTACGATCGCACGATCCCTTGCTTGTCAAATCACTGTTTTTGATTCCATTCTAGATTAAGCATATTAATTGTGAAGCCACACTGCCACCTGCCAGTAATGAAAATGCAGCACTGAATCCCCCATCTTGCTTTTCAAATCTGGCATAAAATTGGAACTCTCATTTTAAATTAGTGGATATTCTACACTTTAGTCTGAAGCTGCTTCAATTAAAGATTATTTTGTGAAGGTCAAGCCTTTTTCTAAATACTGGGAGGAAATAAATGCAAAGGCAAGTCACCTGAGACTCTCCCCACTCCACCTCCCACTCCCTGCCTCAACCCCAGCAACAAATCTCTGGGAGGATGATTCTCATTCACAGAATCCTGGAACTGGATTAAGCACAATCCTGCTCATGCACCTTTATTAATAACCTTTCAATCCATCAGAAAATCAGAAGTGAAGTAGAACTAGGAGACACAATTTAAACTTGGGGTTCTCCCTTTTAAGGTGGAGATAAGGAATTATTTTCTCTTAGAGGGTCATGGGTCTTTGGAGTTCCCTTCACCAGAGAGCAGTGGGGGCATGTTCGTTGAACATTTCGGACAGACACTTACAAGGTACCCAAAGGTTATAGAATTTTAGAATCTCTACAGTGCAGAAATAGGATAATTGCCCCATCGGGTTTGCACAGATCCTCTGAAGATTATCTCACCAGACTCAGACTCCCACTCAGTCCCTGCAACCCTGCATTTACCATGAATTACCCGCTTAACCTGCATATCCCTGGACACAGTGGCACAATTTAGCATGGCCAATCCACCTCATCATCACATCTATGGACGGTGGGAAGAAACCCATTCAGATACAGGTAGAATGTACAAAGTCCACACAGACAGCCAACTGAAGCTGGATTGAACCCAGGTGCCATGAGACAGCAGTGCTGAACACTAAGCCACCGGGAGGCAAGATTGTGGCATTGAGACCACAGTAAGGTCAGCCATGATCTTATCAAATGCTAGAACAAGCTTGAGGGGCTGTATGGCCTACTCAAACTCCCTTTGTTCTTTTGTTTGCACAATGTTCAACACCATGCATGCCTCCTGTAGCAATCCATGTTCAAATGCAGTAAGACCTGAACAAGGTCCAGGCATGAGCTATACGTGGCAAGGAACAAGTGCCACAAGTGCCAGGCAATGACTATTTCCAACAAGAGAGAATCCAACCGCCTCCATTTGCCTTTAATGGCATTACTATCACTGAAACTCCCACTATCAACACCCTGAAATTCATTATTGACCAGAAACTGAGATGAACTAGACCATGGGCGGCACAGTGGTTAGCACTGCTGCCTCACAGCGCCAGAGACCCGGGTTCAATTCCCGCCTCAGGCGACTGACTGTGTGGAGTT
Source organism: Chiloscyllium punctatum (assembly GCF_047496795.1). Taxonomy (NCBI): domain Eukaryota; kingdom Metazoa; phylum Chordata; class Chondrichthyes; order Orectolobiformes; family Hemiscylliidae; genus Chiloscyllium; species Chiloscyllium punctatum. Next base: position 68,910,526 of record NC_092764.1, on the reverse strand, counting down.
TGCACGTTCTCCCTGTGGTTCCTCTGGGTGCTCCAGTTTCCTCCGACAGTCCAAAAATGTGCAGGTTAGATGAATTGGCCACGCTAATTGCCCGTAGTGTTAGGTGAAGGGATAAATGTAGGGGAATGGGTCTGGGTGAGTTGCGCTTCAGCGGGTCGGTGTGGACTTGTTGGGCCGAAGGGCCTGTTTCCACTCTGTAAGTAATCTAATCTAGACTAGTAATATTGTCTCGCCTTACTAGATAATATGCTATAAATTCCTGGAGACATCACAAAAGATAAAGATTTTGTCAAAGAATGCAACATTCCCATATTTACCATGTCCTTTTGGACCCACCTTGACAGAAAGCACAGTCCAGGTTTCTAATACCTTACCAGAATTACTATATATTACAAGTAAACAGAGTCCAGCTACAGGTAAATCATCATGAACCACTCACATATAACTCAACTAGTTCAAATTCTAACCCCTTTATAAACTCCTCTTACCCTATATACAGACACAAAATAAAACATGGTGTTATTAGACCATAAGTCAAAGGAGAAGAAGCCATTCAGCCCATCGAGTCTGCTGTACCATTTGATGAGACCATGACTGATTTGATAATCTTCAACTCCACTTTCCTGCCTTTTCCCTGTGAAACTTTCATTGCGCATTCAAAATCTGTCTTATCTCAGCTTTGAATATACTTAATGACGCAGCCTTGAACATCTTCTGTGGTATAGAATTTCACAGATTCCTTACTCTCCAAGACAAGAAATTCCTCCTCATTTCTGTCTTAAATGTGCGACCTGTAATTCTGAGATTATGCTGACTGGTCTTGGGCTTTCCCAAGGGGAAACAACCCCTCCACATCTACCCATTGAATCTGAATGAACGAGAGAAAGAATATGAAGACTGTTCAATTGGTCCCTGTCCATTGGATTTGCTGAGATGATCCTTTGGGCTTTTCAGGTCCAGTTGCTCCTCGATCTCTAGTGACCTTTCTCTGACATGCAAGAGGCACAGAATGACTGGTTCACCGTTAATAAATTATCTGCATTATTGGATGAAAGCAATGGGTTAAAGCAACTGATGATAGAAAATAAATTGCCATTCTTCAGACATTAGGTATCCATTCACCCGCTCACCTATCCCACCATATTAATCTTCCTTTACTGATTCCATTATCATAAGGTCCAAGGCCCAGTGTCTGGGGAACTTTGGGCCTAAGCATTCAACCATTCAAGTGCAGGTAAGGTGAACAAATTTCCGGATCCTTGTGTTAGTGTAAAAAGTGGCCTTTCAAATCTAGACCCATGCGTTCAGCCCAGTGGAGGATTTATTCTATGGCAGGATCTGTCCACTTTATCCAAGTTGCAATGGTCTCAGATAACAATGTTGCTGACACCTAATTCAGACCATCATGACTCAGTATTTTGTACCAACTCGAAAGGCCCTCGCTGGGTTCCAGTGGTAAGCTTTATCCACTAATTTAAATGACACGTCAAGGAATAATTGCTCTTCAGCTGAAAACAAACACTAGCTTTATTATCTATCTTGTCACAAAGATCCTTGAAATGTGCCAGATAATTAGCATTAAACACATTAAATTGTCCACATGAAAAATATATTCAGAAGGGGAAAAACATCAAGGGACCAATCAGTAAAAAATGCTGAAAATGCACACTATGCTGGTCAGTATCTGGAAAAGGAAGCTTGCTTAATGATCTGGGTATTATGATGCCGAGTGTAACCATCGAACTATTTTTCGTATATCTCCAGCAATTTCATATTTATTTCCAGTATTTGTTGACTTTTTATCAGAAATACGAACATTAACTGGTGGGGTGAGAAATGATTTTAGAATCTTAATTATTGCCTGAAAATCTCTCTGTCATCTATTTGCATCTCTCTCTGATATTTAATGTTTAAGTGAGTGAATGTAGTATTAATTTGGAAAGTGCAGAGCAATTAAACACTTTTCATCCAGTGTCAGCATCAAATTAGGATCTCCATCGAAGCCGACAGGATGGGTCACATTTTCATTCCTGAGGCTGATAGGGGAGTTGGCAGGCTTCCAGGTTTACCACAACCACCTTCGGAAAGTGTTTCTGTCAGATCTGCTTTTTGCTCTGTAGGGGACTGGAGGGGATGTGTAACAAGTGGAGATGTAGTCAGGCCTGCCAACACCCAGATACAGATTGTCACAGCCACAGGTTGTCAAGTGCCAGTCAAGTGTTAATTCTTGTTGCCCTCCCAACCCCTGACCTCCCCCCACACCCCTGCCAATGACTCATGAAGCCCCATCCATGCCAACTGAAACCCCATCCAGCCCAATGTCAACTCTCCTGCCAGCCATACCATAACCCCATGCACTCTTAGATCAAAAAAGCACCAATTCATGTCCTCAACCTATTCACACATGGCTCCTTTTTACCCCTGTGCCAACCTATACTAGGTCTTGCTCCCCATCCATCCCTGGAGCCTCAAATAAATCTCAAGCCAGCTCAACACCAACCCAATGTTAATCTATGCCATTACCTTATCACTCTTACCTCCAGATACTCTGTATGCCAACTTAGTGCCAGCCCATGTTTCCCATCCACCCTTTCATATCTTATAGGAGAAAAGCCAATCAAATAACAATTCATGAAAACTCATGCCCCCATCTCATGCCCTTAGAGCCTCCATGCCAGTCTCCTCGTATCTAATATGGGCATACCTGTGGAGGCATATTGTGATGAAATAAAATAATCGTCTAATACTTCCTTCCATCTTCATTATAAATGAGAAAACACTCACAAATTTAAAAGTCCCGCAAGTGTCTAATCAAATAGGCTTGTACTCATAATCTCATATCAACAAAGGCTAATCTGTTAATAACCTCTTTGAGCTGTTACGTTAGCTGTATATATGATCCCCTTCCCTGCCTATGATAATTGTAGGTTGTGGAAAGTGTGAGATAATGTGGGCCTCTGTCAATAACAGTTATTGGGACAGTTGGAACATATTGTTTTTCAGTTTTCATTTAAACAAAGCAAACTTACTTTTTCAAACTTTTAAAAGGGCTGCGACTACATTAACTTCACAAACTGGGTTTTTATTCACCAGTCACCATCACAGGCAGGCTGCAGTTTTCTTAATCTTAAATGTTTGGAATTTAAATAATCCCTGCCGCACCCATAATCCTGGGAAAAAAATGCAATGTGTTGGGACTGACACCACCATTCGAAAAACTTCCTGAGTCACCACACCTCCTTGAAAATCCAGCTCAACACTTTTCTTTTTGTCATGTTAACATTACCGTATCTCTGTAAACACCAGACAAATGAAAATGCTGTACAAACACTGAAGTACTTTGAAAGGGCATAGACACTGTTGTGACAAAGCACAAAGAACAGAAAACAGCACAGAACAGGAACCGACCCTTCAGCCCACCAAGACTACATTGACACTTGACGCCTTTTTAAACTAAAAACCTTTTCCCTATTCACCATCCGTATCCCTCTATTTTCTGTCTATTCAAGATGCTTCTTCAACATTGCTATTATATCTGCCTCCACCACCTTCTCTGGAGTGGAATTGAGGCACTTATCACCCTCTGTGTAAAATAAATCCTGCCTGTCACATACCTCAAACCTATGTCGCCAAGTAATTAATATTTCTACCCTGGGAAAAAGACTCTGCCTGTGCCTCCCATAATTCTGTAATGCAGAAGCACTAGTGTCTAACTCATAGTTGTCTTCTAAAGTCATGCTTGAGCCATCTGTTTAAAGGTTAATTTCAACTGCCTCACATTTATTGGAAGCTGAAGCAGGGCTAATTATTACATTGGTGCTGAATTTATTCTGTATATCGTATGAACAGTGGATGAAGTGACCATGTTAATTGCTGCTCAGATTGAAATAAATATCTATTTACTCTTCTTAGGTCTTTTTACATAATGAATCCAACAAATACTGACTACTCCTTCCAGTGGGTGTCTGAAAGTGCACCAAATGTACGGGTGCAGCCAGTCTTCTTCTGCCTGACAGAGAAGGGATATATTGCAGCAGGGAAGAAGACCGAGGTTAGTTCAGACATGACTCTTACTCTGTCTGTGCACAGGTTTATGCAGCACCTTCAATGTAGTTGAACATCGCAAAGTACTTCCAAGATGCAAAATCAAAAAACTTTTAACATCAAGCCACAAAAGGATATATTAGGACATGGTGAGAGCCAAATGGAAGTGCTAGACAAATTAGAAATGAGAATTAGATGAGCAGAGATACTTTGTCTTTAGTGCTGGGGGAGGTTAAATTGGGTGATGAATGGATTTGAACACAAGGACACGAATGTTGAATTCTCGGTACAGCTAGACAGCAAGCCATTGTACAACAGTGAGAATATGGGTGATGTTAAAACATAGAAAATATAGAAACTAGGAGCAGCAATAGACCATTTGGGCCTTTGGGTCTGCTCTGGTATTCAACATGATCTTGGCTGATTCTCTATCTCTGTGTCATGTTACCCTTTTCTCTCCATACCCTGCGATGCCTTTAAAATCTAAAAGTGTATCTACCGCATGAATCTATTCAATGACTTGGCCTCCACAGCCCTCTTTGATAGGGAATTCCACAGCTTCAGTGAGTGAACAAAGTTGTCCTCATCTTTGTTCTTAATGGCTGACCCTGTATCAAACTGAAAACAAAAAATGATGGCGATCACAATAGGCCAGGCAGCATCCATGGGGAGAAAGCAAGTTATCATTTTGAGTCCAGATGACTCTTCATTAGAGCTAAAGCTTGCTTTCTCCCCATGGATGCTGTGAAACCTGCTCTGATCTCCAGCATTTGTTTTGTTTTCAGTTTAGATTCCAGCATCTAATTTGCTCCTCCATCCTGTATCTGTTATCCTTAGTTCTAGACTCCTCAACCAGGGAAACATCCTTCCTGCACCTCGTCTGTTCATCTCTGAGAATTGTATACATTTCAATCAGATCCTCCCTCTTAGCCCATTCTTCAATATTCCCCTCCTTCGAATCCTCCCACTTCCTCCAGACCAAAGGGGTAGCCATGGGCACCCGTATGGGCCCCAGCTATGCCTGTCTCTTTGTTGGCAACGTAGAACAGTCCATCTTCCATAATTACACTGGCACCACTCCCCACCTCTTCCTCCACTACATTAATAACTGCATTGGCTCCACCTCGTGCTCCCACAAGGAGGTTGAGCAATTCATCAATTTCACCAACACATTCCACCCTGACCTTAAATTTACCTGGACCATCTATGACACCTCCCTCCCCTTCCTGGACCTCTCCATCTCCATTAATGACGACCAACTTGACACCGACAGTTTTTACAAACCGACCGACTCCCACAGCTACCTGGATTATACCTCTTCCCACCCTAACTCCTGCAAAATGCCATCCCGTATTCCCAATTCCTCCGCCTCGGCCATATCTGCTCCCAGGAGGACCAGTTCCACCACAGAACACACCAGATGGCCTCCTTCTTTAGAGATCGCAATTTCCTTTCCCACGTGGTTAAAGATGCCCTCCAACGCATCTCATCCATATCCCGCACCTCTGCCCTCAGACCCCACCCCTCCAATCGTAAGAAGGACAGAACCACCCTGGTGCTCACCTTCCACCCTACCAACCTTCACATAAACCAAATCTTCCTCCACCACCAGGGATATATTTCCCTCCCCACCCCTTTCCGCCTTCCGCAAAGACCGTTCCCTCCGTGACTACCTGATCAGGTCCACACCCCCCTACAACCCACCGTCCCGTCCTGGCACCTTCCCCTGCCACCGCAGGAATTGCAAAACCTGCACCCATACCTCCTCCCTCACCTTCATCCAACGCCCTAAAGGAGCCTTCCACATCCATCAAAGTTTTACCTGCACATCCACCAATATAATTTATTGTATCCGTTGCTCCCGATGTGGTCTCCTCTACATTGGGGAGACTGGACGTCTCCTCGCAGAGCGCTTTAGGGAACATCTCCGAGACACCCGCACCAATCAACCACACCGCCCTGTGGCCCAACATTTCAACTCCCCCTTCCCACTCTGCCGAGGACATAGAGGTCCTGGGCCTCCTTCACTGCTGCTCCCTCACCACCAAACGCCTGGAGGAAGTACGCCTCATCTTCCGCCTGAGAACACCTCAACCCCAGGGCATCAATGTGGACTTCAACAGTTTCCTCACTTCCCCTTCCCCCACCTTACCCCAGTTCCAAACTTCCAGCTCAGCACTGTCCCCATGACTTGTCCTACCTGCCTATCTTGTTTTCCACCTATCCACTCCGCCCTCCTCCCTGACCTATCACCTTCAACCTCCCCCACTCACCTATTGTACTCTATGCTATTTTCTCCTCACTCCCACCCTCCTCTCACTTATCTCTCCATGCTTCAGGCTCTCTGCCTGTATTCCTGATGAAGGGCTTTTGCCCGAAATGTCGATTTTGAAGCTCCTTGGATGCTGCCTGAACTGCTGTGCTTTTCCAGCACCACTAATCCAGAATCTGGTTTCCAGCATCTCCAGTCGTTGTTTTTACCTAGTTGATTCCCCAAAGAATACAGGCCCAGTTGAACCATTCTCTCCTCATGGGGCAATTCTGCTATCCCTGGTATTAGCCGAGTGGACCTGCACTGCACTACCTCTCTATATATACTTTCTTAGGTAGAGAGACCCAGAATTGTACACGATACTCCAGGTGTAGTCTCACCAAGACCCTGTATAACATCCCCATTTCTGGACTAAGATCCTCTTGCAATGAAGACTAGTGCAGTGTTTGCCTTCCCAATTGCTTGCTGCACATGCCTGTGTACTTTCATTGAAAGGTACTTGGTGCAAATATGGATATAAGCAACAGAGCTTGAGCTAACTTAAGTTTGCTGAAGGTGGGAGGTTAATAGGAACCAAATGGGAAAAGGACATTTTCTGGCAGTAACTGAAGTTTGAATGTGTGTTTCAGCAGCAGATGTTTCATGGTATGAGCAGTCAAACTCAGCATGTTACAGACAAAAAATATTCTAGTAAATGGAAATTCCTCTGATACCCATGAGGAATGGAGCAGGGTCAGCTTTCACAGCAGAGTGCTCGGTCTCCACATTGGCTAGATACCGGCTGTCCGCAATGACAAAGTCAGTGAATGCAGACCGTGGTCTCAATGTGGTCAGTTTATCTGTTTGTTTAATAACTACCCCCTCAACCCTGTCCTTTTTCTTATTCCTAACACTCAACTTTTATAATTAAATTTGCACTGTTACTATCTCTCTGTAATTGATCCTTCTTAGTGTTTTCCAGTTTATTGATTGAAAACCAAACTGAGTTGGCTCTGATGACGTAATGCCTTCACTGGTAATAAATCACTGAGACCAATAAAGTCCCAGCTCCCAAAATATACCAGACTGGCTAAAATTGAGGATGTTCCACCTGATCTCCATCCAGGACCACACTGGGAAAGCAATAATTGAGATGAGAAACTGAGGACTGCTCCAGAGTGAATTCCTTCAAGGAAATGTCACTAACAGACAATCAGGAGCAGAAATCCAGCCCAGGAGTACTGATGCCAATTGTAGCATCTATTAGCCACTTTTGAGACTAGTTAAATCATCCCATTTCTCATATGAAATGAGAACTGGCATAGGGAAAATGCTAGAGGGGATTATCAAAAATCAGGATTATAATGGGGCATTTAGGTTCGTTCAAAATAGTTAGTTCAAGGTTTTGTGTTAGAGAGATCATGGTTAAGCAACCTATCAGACGACTTTGAGGAAGTAATGCATGTGGATAAAGGGAAATTGGTGGAGTAGATTTTCAGAAGGGAAAAATATATAAAACGTCACATCAAAGGTTATTGCAGAAAATAATACTTCGAGATTGACTGTCGTACAAAAAGCCGAAATTAGGCATAAAGAGCCTTTTCAAGTTAGCAAACCTTAACAAGAGGTGTGCCACAGGAGCCCATGTAGATCAGCTGGGATCTCAACTGTTCACAATTTATGTCAATGACGTGGATAAAGGGATGGAAGGATAGTTGCTAAATCTTCTGATTATACAAGGGAAAGTTGGAAAGTAAGTTGTGAAGAGAACACAAGTAGGCTTAAAAAGCAATGTTAAGTGAGTGGGCACAGATCTGGCAAATGGAGGACACTGTGGGAAAATGTGAAGTGTGGATGATGTCTACATTACATCATATGGTCACTAAATGAGCCACCAGGGTGTGCTTGATTACTACATTTTGATTTATGAAACCCATTGTCCAGTCCACTGATTGGAAGAACCATTAGGTGAACCTCATGATTCTAGACGTGGTGTTTAGTAAATCTAGTCTACAAATTGGCTGCAGATCAGCTCTTGTCATAGCCAGGGTCAAGTTAATGAAAACCCACAGAATGTCTAACAGTGATAATTGCTAACTATTTCTAATTTGTAAAGAGGCACTTTAATCAGTAACACAACATTAAAATCTCTGCAGTGGTTTGAATGTAATCATGGACTGTTCAGTAATTTATTTATTTTTATACTTCCAGCGTGGGAGAAGTGTGCTGAGCTGCAGAAATGAGAATCCCATTAAGGAAATAAATATAGGTGATGGTAGTTTTAACAGCAGCAAGGAAATATCTTGTCTGACTTCAAAATCCTATGCAAAGTCATGTTCAACATCTTTTTACTTTTGCTTTTATCTTCTAAACCCGTGCCGTGATGTTTTTGATGTTTCACAGTTGTTGGCGTTAAAAAAGATGTCAGCAGCGATGGAGCACATCAACCCATCTCATCACAATGGATCTTGCATTAATCACTTATCTGTCTCCTCAGGTCAGCTTTCAGTTTGTGCCTCAGCAGCTGAACATCACTGAATCATTCTGGAGCTTCATCATTCCAGAGCAAATTATCACCGTGCCATTCCTGTTATGTGGCAACACGAGAGAACCTGCTGTCTCCTTTAACCGCTCCCACATCAACTACAAATTTGTGTTATTAGGTATGCGTTGAATTTTTTGACTTAATTTTGGCAGAACTTTCCCCTGCCTAGACATGATGCAGAAAGAGTAAGATACTTGTGTTTTCCTCCACCACCTTGGAAATTAAGGTCTGGGTTAGAAAACCTATGATTGAACGTGATCACGAAGTGTGCGTTGATGCTCTTTGGCCAGAAGAACACTGAAAGACAATATGAAATAGAAACTTAGGTATTAGAACAGGAGTAGGCAATTCAGCCCTTCGAGCCCGCTCTGCCTTTTAACATGATGATGGCTGATTTTAATGTGGTCTCAATTCCACTTTCCTGCCTGCTCCCCATAGCCCTTTAGGTTTGCACAGAAATATATCTATTTCTTTCTTGAATCTGTTGATTTATTCTGTCTTCTGGGGCAGTGAGTTCCACAGATTCACAACGCTTTGAGGTAAGTCGTTTCTCCTCATCTCAGTTTCTGTACACAGTTCTGAGGATAGGTTGAAAACAATTGGGACTTTTCACCTTGGAGTGGAGAAGACTGAGAGGAGCTTTGTTCGAGGTTTTCAAAATCATGAGCAGGCTGGATAGAGTAGATAGGGAGCAACTGTTCCTGCTTGTAAGTGGAACAAGAACAAGAGGACAGAGATTTGAAGTGACTTTCAAAACAGGCAAAGTCTTACACTCAGTTAGGGTCTGGAAGGCACCACCTGGAAATGTGATGGAGGCAGGTTCAAATGAGGCATTCAAGAAGGCACTGGGTGGTTAGTTGGAAAGGTATAGTGTTCAAAGGTATGGGAAAAAAGCAGGGGATTGGCACTAGGAAGGAATGCTCATTTGAAGAGCCAGTGTAGACACAATGGGACTGAATGGCCACCTGCTGTACTGTAACACATATGTAACTGAGTTATGCTGATCTGCTCCACTTAAGGTCCTTAAGCGATCAATTAACAACCAATTTTCCTGACAGGTTTTGTGGGGTGGCTGGCTTCAGTTTATTCTGAGCTGACGGTAGCTGGTAGCCAAAGCCAGCTCCTGAAAGTTACCCTCTGAAAGCAAAAGATATGGAAAAGTGAGAACTATTAACAAATAAATACCAAGCAGGTGGAGACATTAACATCATTGCCACATGCAAAGTGTTGAAAGTATTTAGTACATATATAATTCAATGATGAGAAAACACCCATAATGCTCCTCACACATCAGCTTAAATTCCACAACTCTCCTCTGGATCACAAAAGTATCAACTGGCCCCTGGTTACCAGTACCAATGCTATTCCTTGTGTTACCCACAGGCTACAAAGCGCATGAGACCATCAACATGATTAACAATGAAGCAAACCCACTACGTTTCCATTTCAGAGAGGAGACACTACATTCAGAGGCTTACGTGTGCAAACTTTTTGTGGAGCCCATGGAGGGCATTGTTCTCCCTCACAGCAGGTATGAAAATCAGTCAGAACTCAAAAGCCATTCAGTGGCTCAATGAGTTTCAGTGTTCATGCTGGCAACAATGAAACAGTCATTACCCATGAAGGCTATTGTGTATGATACTCCTTACCCATTCCTCATGAAGATCTGTGTTTAATTATCAGAACATGGCTCAAGTTTATTGGTCTCTTTTGGATAGTATCTTGTTGTTTGGGATGGTACTGAGTGTCATTTTCTCAGCCTTGATTAAGGGAATTCTCTGACAATTTTCCATGGATGACGTTGAGTTCCCCGGATGGACCTTCAATCATCCACCCTCTCTCATTCACATCGCTGAGGCTGAAAATACAGTGGCATGTGGATTTTCTAGGAACCCACAATGGCTCAGTGATGGTACTGCACCTCTAAGTCCCATGGTTATATGTTAATGTTTACTTAGAAACCTGAGCACATCACTCAGGTTGACAGCTCTGTGTGGTATTGAGAGAGTGCGTTTTTATTTGTCGCTCCTTTCGATCTAATTCAGTGGAGAGTATAGACTTTCTGTCTGATGTCCTGGTCAATAATTATTCCAATGCCAATATTTAAATTACACAGTCATATATTTCACTGCTGTTTTGGTGCTTTGCTTTCTTCTCCAAATAATATATTGCCCAGCTGAACCTATTCCCAGCTCTGCCGCACTACAGCTAGGACCTATACACAGCACTGAGATGAAGAGTGTGGTGCTGGAAAAGTACAACCAGTCAGGCAGTACTCGAGGAGCAGGAGAGTTGACGTTTCGAGCATAAGCTCTTCATCAGGAATGTTGGGGGGTGGGGTAGGGACCAAGGGGTCTGAGAGATAAATGGGAGAAGGGGGGTGGGACTGGGGGAACGATAGCTGGAAATGCAATAGGAAGATGAAGATAGGGGTGAAGGTGATAGGTCAGAGAGGAGGGTGGAGCAGTTAAGTTGGAAGGAAGATGGACAGGTAGGACAGTTCAAGAGGGTGATGCCGAGTTGGAAGGTTGGATCTGGGATAAGATGGTGAAATCCACTTTGATCCTGTGTGTTTGGAGGGTTCCCAGGTAGAAGATGAAGTGTTCTTCCTCCAGGTGTCGGGTGTCTAGAGTTTGGCAGTGGAGGGGACCCAGGACTTGCATGTCCTTGGTGGATTGGGAGGGGGAGTTAAAGTGTTTGGCCACAGGGCAGATGGGTTGTTTAGCGTGTGTCCTAGGGATGTTCTCTGAAACATTCCACAAGTTGGCGTCCTGTCTCCCTAATGTGGAGGATACCACATCGAGAGCAATGGACACAGTAGATGACATGTGTGGAAATCCAGGTATACCTCTGTCGGATATGGAAGGATCCTTTGGGTGCTTGGACAGAAGTTTGAAGTTTATAATTTTTCTTCCTGATAAAGCCTCCTGGACTCAAGGTACAGCTATCTGCAGCCAGCACCCACATAGTAGCTGAATTCACCAGTTTGCAATATGAGTGATGGCAGGCAAGTGAGTCACAGAAACAAAATATGGCCAAGGAGATGTCCAACAGAAACTGGAAGCCAGGAGTTTCCTTAAAGCAAAATTAGCACACAATGCAGCCAAGTAACATCAGTGAAGTGGGAATTGATTAGGCTGAATTCTAGATGGCAGTAACTAGAATTCTGTTCTCTCCCCTGACAGAATGGTCTGTGTGTGATTTGTAACTAGCAATAAACTGGAGTCAGTTTGTAATCTAACAGGAACTGTAGCTGGTTTGTCACCACATGGTAAACTATTACTGGTCTGTACCCAGATAGTGAACTGTGATTAGTCTGTAACCAAACAGTGAACTGAGCCTGGATTGTAAAAAGACAGAGTGCACTCTCCCAGCCCAGCCAAGTTTTCACCATTCCCCCCGACCTCCCCCTCACTGAGGACGAACGATCAGTCCTCAGCAAAGGACTCACCTTCATCCCCCTCCGCCCGTGCATCAATGAATTTAATACACGGCGTGACGTTGAACACTTCTTCCACCGCCTCCACCACCGAGCCTACTTTTACAATCAGGACTCCTGCCCACCTTCCGAGGACCACTTCTCCCACCTCCAACACACTGTATCCACCTGGACACCCCGCGCTGGCCTATTACCTGCCATCGATCTCTTCATTTCCAACCGCCTCAACCTGTCTACCCCCCTTCTCCCTCCAACCTCTCACCCTCAGAATGCGCAGCCCTTCACTCCCTCTGCTCCAATCCCAACCTCACCATCAAACCAGCAGATAGACAATAGACAATAGACAATAGAAAATAGATGCAGGAGTAGGCCATTCAGCCCTTTGAGCCTGCACCGCCATTCAATATGATCATGGCTGATCATTCCCAATCAGTATCCTGTTCCAGCCTTATCTCCATAACCCTTGACTCCACTTTCCTTAAGAGCTCTATCCAATTCTTTCTTAAATGAATCCAGAGACTGGGCCTCCACTGCCCTCTGGGGCAGAGCATTCCACACAGCCACCACTCTCTGGGTGAAGTAGTTTCTCCTCATCTCTGTCCTAAATGGTCTACCCCGTATTTTTAAGTTGTGTCCTCTGGTTCGGCGCTCCCCCATCAGCGGAAACATGTTTCCTCCTGCCAGAGTGTCCAATCCTTTCATAATCCTATACGTTTCAATCAGATCCCCTCTTAGTCTTCTAAACTCAAAGGTATACAAGCCCAGTCTCTTCAGTCTTTCCGTGTAAGGCAATCCTGCCATTCCAGGAATTGACCTCGTGAACCTACGCTGCACTCCCTCAATAGCCAGAATGTCTTTCCTCAAATTTGGAGACCAGAACTGTACACAGTACTCCAGGTGTGGTCTCACCAGGGCCCTGTACAGCTGCAGAAGCACCTCTTTGCTTCTATACTCAATTCCTCTTGTTATGAAGGCCAGCATGCTATTAGCCTTCTTCACGACCTGCTGTACCTGCATGCTTGCCTTCATTGACTGGTGTACAAGAACACCCAGATCTCTCTGAACAGCCCCTTTACCTAATTTGATACCATTGAGGTAGTAATCTGCCTTCCTGTTCTTGCCGCCAAAGTGGATAACCAGACATTTATCCACATTAAACTGCATCTGCCATGCATCTGCCCACTCACCTAACTTGTCCAGGTCACCCTGTAATCTCCTAACATCCTCATCACATTTCACCCTACCACCCAGCTTTGTATCATCAGCAAATTTGCTAATGTTATTGCTGATACCATCTTCTATATCATTTACATATATTGTAAAAAGCTGCGGTCCCAGCACGGATCCCTGCGGTACCCCACTGGTCACTGCCTGCCATTCCGAAATGGAGCCGTTAATCACTACCCTTTGTTTCCTATTAGCCAACCAATTCTCTATCCAATCTAGTACTTTGCCCCAATACCGTGCGCCCTAATTTTACTCACTAACCTCTTGTGTGGAACTTTATCAAAAGCTTTCTGAAAGTCCAGGTACATTACATCCACTGGATCTCCCTCGTCCATCGTCCGAGTTACATCCTCAAAAAATTCAAGAAGATTAGTCAAGCATGATTTTCCCTTCATAAATCCATGCTGACTCTGTCCTATCCTGTTACTATTATCCAGATGTGCCGTAATTTCATCCTTTATAATAGACTCCAGCATCTTTCCCACCACTGAGGTCAGACTAACTGGTCTATAATTTCCTGCTTTCTCCCGCCCACCCTTCTTAAAAAGTGGCACAACATTAGCCGCCCTCCAATCCTCAGGAACCGACCCCGATTCTATTGAACTCTGGAAAATAATCACCAGCGCATCCACGATTTCCCGAGCCACCTCCTTCAGTACCCTGGGATGCAGGCCATCAGGTCCCGGAGACTTATCAACCTTCAGACCTAACAGTCTCTCCAACACCAAATCCTGGCAAATATAAATTCCCTTAAGTTCAGGTCCTTCAGCCACTGTTACCTCAGGGAGATTGCTTGTGTCTTCCCCAGTGAACACAGATCTGAAGTACCCATTTAATTCCTCTGCCATTTCTTTGTTCCCAGTAATATATTCCCCTGTTTCTGTCTTCAAGGGCCCAATTTTTGTCCTAACCATTTTTTTGCCTTGCACATACCTAAAAAAGCTTTTACTATCCTCCTTTATATTATTGGCCAGTTTACCTTCGTACCTCATTTTTTCTCTGCGTATTTCCTTCTTACTAATCCTCTGTTGTTCTTTAAAAGCTTCCCAGTCCTCAGTTTTCCCACTTATCTTCGCTAAGTTATACTTTTTCTCTTTTAACTTTATATGTTTCTTTACTTCCCTCGTCAGCCACGGCCGCCCATGTCTCCTCCTGGGATCTTTCTTCCTTTTAGGAATGAACTGATCCTGCAACTTCTGCATTATACACAGAAATATCCGCCATTGTTCCTCCACGGTCTTCCCTGTTAAGGTATTGCACCATTGAACTTTGGCCAGTTGCTCCCTCATAGCTCCATATTTCCCTTTATTCAACTGAAATATTGTCACTTCCGATTGTACCCACTGCCTCTCAAATTGCAGATTGAAGCTTATTGTATTATGGTCACTACTTCCCAATGGCTCCTTCACTTCGAGGTCACTGACCAATTCTGGTTCGTTACACAATACCAGATCCAGAATCGCCTTATCCCTGGTCGGCTCCAGCACCAGCTGCTCTAAAAATCCATCTCTGAGGCACTCCACAAAGTCTCTTTCTTGAGGCCCGATACCATCCTGATTCTCCCAGTCTACCTGCATGTTAAAATCCCCCATAACAACTGTAGTAACATCTTTGCGACAAGCCAATTTCAGCTCCTGATTCAACTTACATCCGACATCCAAACTACTGTTTGGGGGCCTGTCGATGACTCCCATGAGGGTCTTTTTACCCTTAGTGTTTCGAAGCTCTATCCACACTGACTCTACATCCCCTGACTCTAGGTCCCCCCGCGCAAGGGACTGAATATCCTCCCTTACCAACAAGGCCACCCCACCCCCTCTGCCCGTCAGTCTGTCAGTCTGTCCTTACGATAAAGGGGGTGCAGTGGTAGTTTGGCACACTGACCTCTACACCGCTGAAGCCAGATGCCAACTCGAGGACACCTCCTCCTCCCACCCCTCGACCATGATCTACCCCTCCATCACTAACCCATCATCTTCCAGACCATACAGAACCTCATCACATCAGGAGACCTCCCACCCACAGCTTCCAACCTCATAGTCCAGGAACCCCACACTGCCCGGTTCTACCTCATTCCCAAGATCCACAAGCCTGACCACCCTGGCCGACCCATTGTCTCAGCCTGCTCCTGCCCCACTGAACTCATCTCCACTTACCTTGACACTGTCCTATCCCCCCAGTCCAGGAACTCCCCACATACATTCGACACACCACCCATGGTGTGCCCTCCACCTCCTGCAAGACTTCCATTTCCCCGGTCCCCAACGCCTCATCTTGACCATGGATATCCAATCCCTCTGCACCTCCATCCGCCATGACCAGGGCCTCCAAGCCCTCTGTTTCTTCCTCTCCCGACATCCCCAACAGTACCCTTCCACCGACACTCTCATTCGTTTGGCTGAACTGGTCCTCACCCTTAACAATTTCTCCTTCGAATCCTCCCACTTACTCCAGACCAAAGAGGTAGCCATGGGCACCAGTATGGGCCCCAGCTATGCCTGTCTCTTCGTCGGCTACATAGAACAGTCCATATTCCGTAGTTACACCGGCACCACTCCCCACCTCTTCCTCTGCTACATTGATGACTGCATTGGCGCCACCTCATACTCCCGCGAGGAGGTTGAGCAATTCATCAACTTCACCAACACATTCCACCCTGACCTTAAATTTACCTGGACCATCTCTGACACCTCCCTCCCCTTCCTGGACCTCTCCATCTCCATTAATGACGACCGACTTGACACTGAAATTTTTTACAAACCCACCGACTCCCACAGCTACCTGGATTAGACCTCTTCCCACCCTACCTCCTGCAAAAATGCCATCCCGCATTCACAATTCCTCCGCCTCCGCCGTATCTACTCCCAGGAGGACCAGTTCCACCACAGAACACACCAGATTGCCTCCTTCTTTAGAGACCGCAATTTCCATTCCCACGTGGTTGAAGATGCTCTCCAATACATCTCATCCACATGCCGCACCTCTGCCCTCAGACCCCACCCCTCCAACCATAACAAGGACAGAACTCCACCCCCCCCCCCGGTGCTCACCTTCCAGCCTACCAACCTTCGCATAAACCAAATCCTCCGCTGACATTTCCGCCACCTCCAAACGGACCCTGGCACCAGGGATATATTTCCCTCCCCACCCCTTTCCGCCTTCCGCAAAGACTGTTCCCTCTGCGACTACCTGGTCAGGTCCATGCCTCCCAACAACGCACCCTCCCTTCCTGGTACCCTCCCCTGCCACCACAGGAATTGCAAAACTTGTGCCCACACCTCCTCCCTCACCTTCATCCAAGGCCCCACAGGAGCCTTCCACATCCATCAAAGTTTTACCTGCACATCCACCAATATCATTTATTGTATCCGTTGCTCCCGATGCGGTCTCCTCTACACTGGGAGACTGGACGCCTCCCAGCAGAGCGCTTTAGGGAACATCTCGCACCAATCAACCCCATCACCCTGTGGCACAACATTTCAACCCTCCTCTCCCACTCTGCTGAGGACATGTAGGTCCTGGGCCTCCTCCACCGCCACTCCCTCACTACCCGATGCCTGGAGGAAGAACGCCTCATCTTCCACCTCAGAACATTTCAACCCCATGGCATCAATGTGGATTTCACCAGTTTCCTCATTTCCCCTTCCCCCATCTCACCCCAGCTCCAGCCTTCCAACTCAGCACTGTCCCCATGACCTATTCCACATGCCCATCTTCCTTTCCACCTATCCACTCCACCCTCCTCTCTGACCTATCACCTTCATCCCCACCCCCATTCACCCATTGTACTCTTTGCTACCTTCCCCCGCCCTCCTCTCTGACCTATCACCTCCATCCCCACTCCCATTCACCTATTGTACTCTATGCTACTTTCTCCCCACCCCCACCCCCTCTCTCATTTATCTCTCCACTCTGCAGGGACCGTGCCTCTATTCCTCATGAAGGGCTTTTGCCCGTAATGTTGATTTTCCTGCTCCTCGGTTGCTGCCTGACCTGCTGTGCTTTTCCAGCACCACTCGAGTCTAGACTCTGGTTTCCAGCATCTGCAGTCTTTGTTTTTACCTGCACTGTAACTAGCCTGTAACCTCAATGTGAACTGGACATTGTATGTGAAAATGCATAATGTAGCATTCTTATGATACTTATCTGCTTCACCTACAGTATGCCCATTGTCTTCTCTTGTATTGCAAACACTGATGGACATGTGAACTGGAACGTTGTGTGCGATGTGAAAACAAAGACAGTACCTTTAACCTTAAATATCAAGATGCATGGATACAGCATGAAAGCTACAGTGACATGTGAAGGCAGTGATGGGACAGTAACTGAACTCAGTCATCAGACTGTCAATGAGATCTCCTTTGGAGAGGTTAGTGCTGCGTATCAGCTACATATAACATCATTTTGCGATCTGATAGTCTGATCAGATGAAGCTTATACCTAGCATAAGATAATATTTTTGTCGGAGAGCTACAGCCTGTATCACAAATAACTTCATCCTTTTTTTTCGCTTAGACTTCCTTCCTACTCTCCTTCTCTCTGTGTTTTATTGATCTTACTCTAGTCCACCTGATGACGAAGCAATGCTTCGAAAGCTGGTGCTTCCAAATTAATCTTGTGCGATTTTTAACTTTGTCCACCCCAGTCCAACACCAGTTTCTCTACATCATTCTTTCTGCAATGCCACAGGTTTTACAATTCAAGCTGGGTGCCACTACTTTCTTATCTTTTCTCCCATGTTGATGCACCATGAACCATGGCTCTCAATTTCTTTTCTCATACCTGATTTCAGTTCAGTATTCACTGCGCGCTAGTGAGTTGTCCTGTTGGCACTGTTAGAATCATAGAGATGTACAGCACAGAAACAGACTCTTCAGTCCAATGCGTCCATGCCAACCAGATATCCCAACCCAATCCACTCCCACCTGTCAGCACCCAGCCCATAACTCTCCAAACCCTTCCTATTCATATACCCATCCAGATGCCTCTTAAATGTTGCAATTGTACCAGCCTCCACCACCTCCTCTGGCAGCTCATTCCATACACGTACCACCCTCTGTGTGAAAAAGTTGCCCCTTAGGTCTCTTTTATATCTTTCCCCTCTCACCCTAAACCTATACCCTCTAGTTCTGGACTCCCCCACCCCAGGGAAAAGACTTTGTCTTTTTATCCTATCCATGCCCCTCATGATTTCATAAACCTCTATAAGGTCACCCCTCAGCCGCCAATGTTCCAGCGAAAACAGCCCCAGCCAATTCAGCTTCTCCCTATAGCTCAAATCCTCCAACCCTGGCAACATCCTTGAAAATCTTTTCTGAATCCTTTCGCATTTCACAACATCTTTCCAACAGGAAGGAGACCAGAATTGCATGCAATATTCCAACAGTGGCCTAACCAATGCCCTGTACAGCTGCAACATGACCTCCCAACTCCTGTACTCAATACTCTGACCAATAAAGGAAAGCATACCAAACACCTTCTTCTATCTGCCTGTGACTAGAGAAGACAGTTAAAGACTTTTTAAAAAATTATCTTTGGTCTGTAGCTCTCATTGACAAGGAAAGTCCACATTTTTTGTCCACCCCTGTTGGTGGTGGAAGGAGTGAATGTTTGTGAATGTGGTGCCAAGTAATTTGGCTGCTTTGTCCTGGATAGTGTCAAGCTTCTTGAGTGTTGTTGGAGCTGCACCCATCGAGGCAAGTGGGGAGTATTCCCATCACACTCTTTCCTTATGCCTTGTAAATGGCAGACAGGTGTTCGGGAGTCAGAAGGTGAGTTACTTGCAAAAGATTTCTCAATCTCTGATCCAGCTAAGTATAAATTCCTGGGAAAGGCATTGGAATTCAGTTATTGGGAATGTTGAGAGATAGCTGCTGAATGAATTGCCCTTTACCCTCTCCTACATGTGTGAAAAATACCTTTCTTACATCACCCTTGCTTCATTTGCACATCATTTTAAATTTATACCGTCTTGTTCATTGACCGAGCTGACACAGCAGGGGAATGTGAGGGGGACAGTGAAAGACTGTACAGCTCAGTCTATGTCAGAGATGTCACTGAGGGTGCTGCATTGCTGGACCTTTAAGGACAGACAGTGATATTAATGCTGTCACGGAAGTGATGAGGTTTGGGAAGCACCACCAGGAAAAGTGTGTAATGGCACATGACAGGACAAGATTACAGCTGCAGACTGTTCAAGCAGGAGCACACTCAAGACACAGAAGATAAGCCTCCGATACAATATGGTCCTGGAAATTCCCGGATGGCTGGTCACCTTGCTCTCATCCCTTCTCTTTATGAAGGAAAGAGTTTCAGACTTCTGCTGCCTCCTTCATGCAGCAGTACTTCCAGACATCACCCATGAAAGGCCTTGCTCTCATTTTGTCACTGCTCTGGGCTGCTCCACTGGAAGAAATGGCTCCTGTCTGTCAGTTGGGCCTGTGTCAGGTTGTTAGAAAATCAAGACAAGGAAACATTACTTAACCTTGTTCTCATCAATCACAGATACATCTGTCCATGACAATATCAGTAAGAAACCACTGCACAGTCCTTGTGGAGAGCAACTCCTGTCTTGGTGCTGGGGATATCCTTCATTATGTGTAGCATTATCACAGGATAGACTCAAAGCAAATATAGCAGTTCAGAATTGGGCATTCTTGAGGCACTGTGAGCGTTCAACATCAGCTTAATCACTGCTCATCTCTCTCTTTACCATTACCATAAAGACGGTCCCTTCAACTAATGGTAGGTCAGACTCTGGGAGTGTATTTGATTGACTAGGGGTGTGACAGCCTGATTTTTACACTGTTATTAATCTACACACAGGTGGAATTGAATGATCATATTAGCTACCATTTTGTCATCTCAAACAACGGGAAATTTAACTTTGACTTTGACTGGGAGCTTTCTGGCCCTCCCAGCATCCTGAACTGTATGAAACTAAACTGCAAGCAGAACAGGGTGGAAACCGAAAGCAGTGTCGCAGCATCAATCCGATTCCATCCAGACCACAAGTTTGCGCTAAAGGACGTCGAGCTAAAGCTGAAGGTAAGCATCAAGATTCCCACTCAGACTGCCAGCCACACTGCTCAGCATTGATATTGATGTGTGTCTAATAAAGGTTCTCCAGACTGGCTGATTTTGCAACAGTGTCGGAGCAGTGGGTGGGATGCATACAAGAAGAGAGAGAGATTTAAAAATAAATATTTTACCAGGATGAACAAAAGGTGGGATTCTCAAATCTGGACCTTGAAAACTAGGGATCACAGAACACACAAAGTAGGGTAAAGCAAGAAAGCAAAAGGAAGCTTATGACCAATACCACAAACTCAAGACTCCAGAGAGCTTAGAACTAAATGGAAAATGCTGAGTGAAATTAACCAGTTAATTCATAAAGTTGGTATGAAACTATATTGGTAATTAAGATCAAAGAAAGCTCATGACACTTTATCAATGTAAAAAGAAATCCCTCAGAAGGAGAGATCCAAGTGACTCAGGAGAGTGAGGGGTTGAAGCAAATTAGTGTGAGTAAGAAGTTTATTTTGGAGAAATTAATGGGACTGAAACTTGTTAAATCCCCAGGACCTGATGTCGTCATCCCAGAGTTGAAGGAGCTGACTAGAGCGATGGTCAATCTTCCAGAATTCTATCGATTCTGGAATGATTCCTGCAGATTGGAAGGTAGCAAATGTCACCCCTCTCTGTAAGAAAGGAGCAAGGAGAAACAGGGATCTACAGACCTGTTAGCCTTACATTAGTGGTCAGGAAAATACTAGAATCTATTATAAAGGATGGGATAAATACACAACTGGTTGGTAATGATCAGAATGGATTTGTGAATGGGAAATTGTGATTGACAAACTTGGTGGAGCATTTTGAAATGTTACTAATAGAATTAATAAGGGAGACCTGGTGAACATTGAATACTTAGATTTTCAGAAGGCCCTCACAGGGGGCAGGTTAGAAAGACTAAAGCAGGGATTAGGAATAAATCTCACATTGACAGGCTGTGACTCCTGTATTGTCAGGTTAAAAGTACCTCATGGATTATTTACGGTCTGAACAAAAAGGATACAAGAAGACAGGTGCACTTTAATGCATAGCAAATTTGTTAGCATAACCTACTTTATATATATATTTTATATATATATATATATATATAAAAAGAGCCAATCTATTACTTTATGGAATACTCCTGGCATTTAGTCTCCTGCAATAGGGTTAGGGTTAGGAAATTAATTTTCAGTCCCTGGAGGAATGAGTCAATTATGCCATTATGAACATAGGGATGTATTGCTAGTTATATCTTGTCGAGTTGGGAGCCTCTGCTTGCAAGGTTACAGGGTCTGAGACAAATGATGAGGATGAATTATGCTGCAGAAAGTTGTCAGTGTATTGACCAGCTGACCAGCTACCTATTCGCCTTGTTCATAGTGTTGACTGAAAGTTAGCTTGTACACACGAATTATAATCTC
This sequence comes from Chiloscyllium punctatum, assembly GCF_047496795.1. Taxonomy (NCBI): domain Eukaryota; kingdom Metazoa; phylum Chordata; class Chondrichthyes; order Orectolobiformes; family Hemiscylliidae; genus Chiloscyllium; species Chiloscyllium punctatum. The sequence continues at coordinate 68,888,546 of NC_092764.1, read as the reverse complement.
TCTTCTTGCCCACAGATCCAGAAAGGCCCTGTTTTTGCCTGTGTTCTCACTGGGTACATAGTGACCCCAAGCGCCCACTTATCTTTCACTAGATATGATTTTGGGCCATGTTTCATCTATAATGCTGGCATGACACCTTCGAAAAAAACTCTGATTATCACCAACAAACAGGAGCAAGCAATTGGGTAAGGCAATTGTAGCTCTTTTCATTTCTTTGACACTGGTGTTTCACGTTGTTACTTTACCAATGTTCAATCTAGGTTAGTTGCTGCTCATCGTCCCAGGTAGTTCCCACCATGCATGTCCTACAGACTATTCCTCATACAGGGAATTGTAAAAACACAAAACACTTTTGTTGCAATGAGTTATTTGGGGTCAGTTGGCTGGGACAGTTGGTTTGTAATACCAACAGCATGGGTTTAATTCCTACACTGGCTGAGGTTACCATGAAGGACTCTCCTTCTGAAGTTCTATCCTTACCTGAGGCATGGTGACCCTCAGGTTAAACCACCTCTAATGAGACAGCAGATTTATAGCCTGGTAAAACTATGGCGATTTTACCTTAATCTTTTATCAATGTGCCTTTTAAGGGAATCTAGGTTACATATTGATGATGAAACTGAGACAGGAATATATCAAAAGATTAGTGTTGTCATAGCCCTATCGACGTAAGAATCATGCTTGATTCCCCTTGAGCTGCTCTTCCACCCACCATGCTCAAAGATCATTTCTGTCACCTCAAGCATGATATCACTACCATTCTCATACCCTCCACCCCAGCATTCTGAAGGAACTATAGCATCCAGGACAGCCTGGTCTACTGTTCAGTTACCACGAACAACCACTCCTCTCCCACAGCATCTTTAATGTAAATGCACCAGATGAAATCCCTGGCCCAAACATTCCTTCCAGATGAAACACCAATTTTCTGTTTGTGTAAGGTACTCATTGTTCTCATTGCGGTCTCCTTGACATCAAATAGATCAAGCGGAGTTTCTGTGGCCATTTTGTGGAACACTGCTGTTCAGTCTGCAAGAGTGACCCCCTGTTCATGGTTGCCCATCATTTTAATTTGCAACCTTTCTACTCTGGCCTTGGCTTCTCTCAGTGTTCCTGTGAAGCTCACTGTCAGCTCAAAGTACACTTTTCTCAGTTACGAATTCGAGAACCCTCTGCACGAAACATTGCGTCCAACAATCTCAGATAATAATGTCATGCCCCTTCTGTTTCCTTTCATTTTCCCGGTTTTGTTTAGATTACATTAGATGACCTACAGTATGACTTTTGTGTTTCAAGGAGCAGCGTGCCTATGCCATTCGCACATCCCTGAGCCACACCTTTTGTTTCTTTACTTATCCCATCACCACAGCATTTGACCTTGCCCCATCAACCCATTTCTCATCTATTCTCTTCTGTCTTCCATGCTATCACAACATTTTTGTCTTGTCTTCGCCACATTTCACGTTTCCCACAGCCTGAACAGCTTATGTTTAGGGTGTTCCTCGATTCCAATCTGAGGTCATAGCGCCTGGTTCCAAAGAACACAATTCTCATCAGTAGATGAGAATGTGGGATGGGTGATGAGTAAGTTTGCCAATGATACAAAGTTTGGCCAGGTGGTGAGTAGTGAGGAAGGTGATCCCAGATTGCAGGAACATACAGATGAGTTGGTCAAATGGGCAGCCATGATGTGGAGGTGCCAGTGTTGGTCTGGGGTGGACAGAGTTAAAAATCACATGACACCACGTTACAGTCCAGTAGGTTTATTTGAAAATACAAGCTATTGGAGCACTTCTCCTTCATCAGGTACCTGGTGGGGCAGGATACATAGGAGACAGAATTTATACAAACAAAGTGTCAGACAACTGATACGATGTATTAGACAAACCTAGATGGCTGTTAAGTCTGTAATCACTTAGAATGGGGATGCAGGTTTCAGTTGATTAATATGTAAATCCCAGAATTTCTTTCAAGTCACTGCACTGAGATAATTTAAGGTTTTATATAAAAAAGTGACATCTCAGTTCAGACAATGCATTAATGGTGTGAGATTAGAGTCTATCTGTGTCCAACCTGGAGTCAGATTGTTTTTATTTCCAAAGTAGGAATGTATAAAATGTCACATTGATCGACTGCGTACAGATTGTGTGCTGTTTGAACAAGATAGAATGTATCTGCAAATACAAATCAGCAAATGTAAATTTACACCATTGACTTATATATGAGTATCTTGGAGAGGGAGAGTGAGTGAGTGTGTATGTGTGTGAGAGAGAGAGAAAGAGAAAAAGAGAGAGACAGTGTATAGAGCAGTGGATGGAATTTAATCCTGAAAAGTGTGAGGTGATGCACTTTGGAAGAAGTAATAAAACAAGGGGGTGCTCATCGAGTCATATCATAGAGTCACAATGAATGGCAGGACATTAGGAAGCTCAGCACTACAGAGGGATCTTGAGGTGTTTGTTCTAGAAGGTGGCAGGACAGATTAATAGGGTAGTTAAAAAGGCATAGAGAACACTTGCCTTTATCGGTCATTGTGTGGAGTCTAAGAGCAGGGAGGTTACATTGGAGCTGTATCAAACTTTAGTTAGACCTTAGCAGATGTACTGTGTACAGTTCTGGTCACTGCAATATAAGAAGAATGTGATTGCATTGGTGGGTGTGCAGAGGAGATTTACCAGTATAGTGCCTGGTTTGGAGTGTTTAGCAATGAAGCGAGGCTGAATAAACTTGGATTATTTTCTTTGGAGCATAGAAGGCTGAAAGGAGACCTGACAGACAAGTGTAAGATTATGAGGGACGTGGTAGGGTGGTTAGGAAGAAGCTGTTCTCCTTAGTTGAAGAGTTGAAGATAAGGGGGCATAATTTTAAAGTAAAGGGCAGGAGGTCCAGAGGGAAATTGAGGAAAGATTTTTTCACCTGAGTGTGGCGGAGTTCTGGAATGACCTGTCCAGATGGTATTGGAGATGGGAAACCTCACAACCTTTAAGAAGTAAATGGTCATATCATTCAAGGCAATGATCCAGGTGCTGGAAAGTGGGTTTAGTGTAGATAGGTCAGCAAAGACTTGATGGGCCTAAGGGCCTCTTCTGTGCTGAATGACTCTATGACTCTTAATCTAGACTATCAAATTTTTTAATGACCATTTTATAGTGATATTTCAGTTAAATCAGCTCTTAATCTTTATGACTCAAGGGAATGCTACTCTAGTAAATTCAGCTATACTCATTATTTATCTTTTGTATGCTCTGTATCATTCCGGTGAATCTGTGTTGCAATCCCTTTCAAAGCCAATCTATCCCTCCTGAGATGAACTGAACTCCAGATGCAGTAAATGTGACAATAATGTCCATCTCATTGTATTCTAATTCTCTTGAATCAATATATTGTTTAGCATTTTGGTTATTTCTGTGCCTAACTTCCACAAGTTGAACTCCATCTACTATATTCTGGATTAGTGGTGTTGGAAGAGCACAGCAGTTCAGGCAGCATCCGAGGAGCAGTAAAATCGATGTTTCGGGCAAAAGCCTTTCATCAGGAATAAAGGCAGAGAGCCTGAAGCATGGAGAGATAAGCTAGAGGAGGGTGGGGGTGGGGAGAAAGTAGCATAGAGTACAGTAGGTGAGTGGGGGAGGGGATGAAGGTGATAGGTCAGGGGCGGGGGGAGGGTAGAGTGGATAGGTGGAAAAGAAGATAGGCAGGTAGGACAAGTCACGGGGACAGTTACTGAGCTGGAAGTTTGGATGAGGTGGGGGAAGGGGAAATGAGGAAACTGTTGAAGTCCACATTGATGCCCTGAGGTTGAAGTGTTCCGAGGCGGAAGATGAGGCGTTCTTCCTCCAGGCATCTGGAGGCGTCTGGTGGTGAGGGAGCAGCGGTGAAAGAGGCCCAGGACCTCCATGTCCTCGGCAGAGTGGGTGGGGGAGTTGAAATGTTGGGCCACAGGGCGGTGTGGTTGATTGGTGCGGATGTCCCGGAGATGTTCCCCAAAGCGCTCTGCTAGGAGGCGTCCAGTCTCCCCAACGTAGAGGAGACCGCATCGGGAGCAACGGATACAATAAATGATATTAGTCCTTGAGGGCCTTGGATGGAGGTGAGGAAGGAGGTGTAGGCGCAGGTTTTGCAGTTCCTGCAGTGGCAGGGGAAGCTGCCAGGACGGGAGGGTGGGTTGTAGGGGGGCGTGGACCTGACCAGGTAGTCACGTAGGGAACGGTCTTTGCGGAAGGCGGAAAGGGGTGGGGAGGGAAATATATCCCTGGTGGTGGGGTCTGTTTGGAGGTGGCGGAAATGTTGGTGGATGATCTACTACAGTTTTATCAATATCCTTTGTAGCTTTCTGTTCCAATCCACATTATTGAATCACCCACTTAAATTAATATCATCAACAAAGTTATATTTTTGGCTATCTGTTGATTTAAATAAATTATAAGAAGTTCCTCAGGTTGTGAATGGGCTCCATTTTTGAGTCTGTTTGCAAATTGATAATTATAGAATAATTTGCACATCAGTTCATTCTGCTGTCTGTGCCTGTGCCAGCCAATGGAAAGATCTAATCAGTTAATAACCAGGCCTTTCCCTTTTCCCTATAGAACTGCAAAGATCAGTTAAAAAATTGACTTGAAAGAATTTCTCTTTCAATACAAATCTTTTCAAAAACTCTCAAAGTTCCTATAACAGGTGCTGGAATAATGCCTGAAATATGATGATGTTTAAATTACCAGTTGTCAGTTTCCTGTTTGTGACCTATTTTTGCTTCTTCCTGCAAGTCTGCATTGCTTGTTCCCCAACAATTCTTACCTGGAGGTAAAGTTCCAACCTTGTGCTCTAGCGCCAAAGAAATCAGTAGAAGCCATCATAATTTTCTACCCAAGGGAACCCATTAAGTACCAAGAAGTTGTCACCTTTGAAATCAATGGACTCACAAGACAGAATGTCAAGATCTTCGGCCAAGGTGCAGAGATGAAGGTAATGTTGCAGCCAAAGAGTAATGGGTAACATCAGCCTAACTTTTAAGTTTTGTGTATTTCTAATTCACCATCTGAGGCATTTCCTCTCCAATAATATCAGGTTCAATGTCCTTGTTGCTGCAGTCACTCAGCATTTCCTAATTGGTGAAAGACAATATTTTGTGTTGGATGGGCTTTCGGTGTGAATACTCAAGTTGGGGATAGGTTGAAGGGGGGAGGGAAGGCGAGAATGGACTGAGTTGGAGCTGTGTTTAGAGATTGGCGTTTCAGGGTTCCTAGCGGTTATGGTCGCAGAATTCTAAAATGTTCTCAATCCTAAACTACGAACTACAATCCTAAACAAAGTCCTAAACTACGAAAGCAACCACCCCAACACATACAAAAGAAGTTGCATCGAGACACTGTTCAAAAGGGCCACAACACACTCCAGTAAACCAGAACTGCAAAAAGAGGAAGAAGAACACCTCTACAATGTATTTGCCAAAAACGGATACCCACGCAATTTCATCAACAGATGCCTAAGGGAAAGACAATGGAATGAAGACATGCCACAACCCAAAGGACTAGCCACACAACCATGCATCAAGAACATTTCTGAACTGACAGCCAGACTACTGCAACCACTAGGATTCATAACAGCACACAAACCAACAGCCACTCCCAGACAACAACTCACCAGGACGAAGGACCCGAAACCCAGCATGAGCAAAACCAATGTAGTGTACAAAATCCCATGCAAGGACTGCACAAAACACTACATAGGACAAACAGGAAGACAGCTAACGATCCGCATCCATGAACACCAACTAGCCACGAAACGACACGACCAGCTATCCTTAGTAGCCAGACACGCAGATGACAAGCAACATGAGTTCGACTGGGACAACACTACTATTAAAGGATAAGCCAAACAGAGAACAGCCAGGGAATCCTAGAGACATGGCACTCATCCACAGATTCTATCAATAACCACATCGACCTGGACACAATATACTGGCCACTGCAGCGGACAGCTGGAACTGACAACCGGAAGCGGCAGAAACAAACCACTATAAATGCTGGAGGAAACATCACAGAAGCGCTTCACAGAAGGCTCCCAAACACTGAGGATGTCACCTAGACAGGGGACGAAACGTCTGCAGCACAAATTCCTAGCTCGGCAAACAGAACCACAACAACGAGCACCCGAGCTACAAATCTTCTCCCAAACTTTGAACCTGCAACATTCTTCCACACTGTCCACTACTCAACTGACTTTAGTGTCATCTGCAAACTTACTAACCCACCCACCTATGCCTGTGTCCAAGTCCTTTATAAAAATGACAAACAGCAGTGGTCCCAAAACAGGTTCTTGAGGCACACCAATAGTAACCGGACTGCAGGCTGAATATTTTCCATCAACCACCACTTACTGTTTTCTTACAGAAAGCCAGTCTCTAATCCAAACTGCTGAGTCACCCTCAATCCCATGCCTCTGCATTTTTTCCAAAAGCCTACCATGTGGAACCTTATCAAAGGCTTTACTGAAGTCCATGTACACCACATCAACTGTACTACCCTCATCAACATGCTTGGTCTCCTTCCAAAAAACTCAATGAGACATGACATGCCCTTGATGAAACCATGTTGACTATCTGCAATCAAATTGTTGCTTGCAAGGTGATTATAAATCCAATCCCTTATAATTCTTTCCAAAACTTCTCCTACAACAGATGTAAGGCTCACTGGTCTATAATTACCTGGGTCATCTCTACTGCCCTTCTTGAACAAGGGCACAACATTTGCAATCCTCCAGTCCTCTGGTACTAAACCTGTAGACAATGATGACTCCAAGAGCAAGGCCAAAGCCCCCAACATTTCTTGCCCAGCTTCCCAAAGAATCCTCTGATAAATCCCATCCAGCCTACGGGACTTCTCTACTTTCACACCTTCTAGAATTGATAACACCTCCTCCTTCCTAATCTTGATCCTTTCTAGTCAAATATCTCGTATTTTATTCTTCTCCTCTACAATATTCCCCTTTTCCGGAGTGAAAACAGATGAGAAATATTCAGTTAGCGCCTCTCCGATCTCCACAGGGTCCACACATAACTTCCCACTTCTATCTTTGACTGTCGCTATTCCTACCCTAGTCATCCTTTCATTCCTCGCATGCCTGTAGAAAGCTTTAGGGTTCTCCTTTATTCTTCCTGCTAAAGGTTGCTCATGTCCCCTCCTTGCTCTTCTTAACTCTCTCTTTAAATCCTTCCTAGCTGATCTGTAACTCTCCATCGCCTCATCTGAACCATCTCGTCTCAACGTCACATAAGTTTCATTCTTCTGCTTAACAAGAGATGCAATTTCTTGAGTAAACCATGGTTCCCTTACCTTATCACTTCCTCCCTGCCTGATAGGGGCATACCTATAAAGGACACGCAATATCTGTTCCTTAAACCAACTCCACATTCGTTTTTCCCCATCCCTGCATTTTGCTACCCCATTCTATGCATCCTAAGTCTTGCCTAATTGCATTATAATTGCCCTTCCCCATCTATAACTCTTGACCTGTGTTATGTACCTCTCCCTTTCCATCACTGAACTAAACATAACTGAATTATGGTCACTTTGTCCAAAATCCTCACCTACCACTAAATCAAGCACCTGGCCTGGTTCATTACCAAGTACCAGATCCAGTGTGGCCTCCCCTCTTGTCGGCCCTTCGACATACTGTGTCAGGAAACCCTCCTGCACACATTGGATAAAACTAATTTAGCTGACATATTAGAGTTATAGCATTTCCAGTCAATGTTGGGGAAGTTAAATTCCCCCAGAATGACCACCCTGTCCCTTTCACTTCTACCCAGAATCATTTTGCCGATCCTCTCTTCCACATCCTGGAACTCTGCAAAGGCTTATAAAAAACTCACAGCAGTGTGACCTCTCCTCTCCTGTTTCTAACCTTAGCCCATACCACCTCAGTAGACGAGTCCTTGTCAAAAGTTCTTTCAGCCACCGTTCTACTGTCTTTGACTAACAAGGCCACACCTCCCCCTCTTTTACCACCTTCCCTGTTCTTAATGAAAGATCTAAATCCTCAGGCTTTCTTCAGAATAGCCTTTAGAATTTTCCTAACTGAAGAAAAGAGTATTTGAGAAGCAGGATGTCAAAGCTGAAATTAATATCATAGTTTACTGTATAGTGATCCCCACACTCCTGTTTGCTTCTCAGATCTGGACTACCTCTACCTCAGTACTTTCTCACTGGGTTTTATCAGTGGTGACTTCACAAAATTGTCCAAATACAATTCAGAGAAAGCATGTCCAACAGCAGCATGTCCATCCTCTCTCAAGCGGACTTGCCCAGCATCGAGGCGCTAATGACTCGAAGCCCGCTCTGCTGAGCATGAAATACCATTCACATACCTGGTACCAAGCCATTGTTCAATTTAGAACTTGATCATGGGAGGAGCATCCCAGGAGAACCCATTTCTCCTGAATCCATGCCATCATGTTCTTGACAAAAGCTGAGAGTGAAATGTTCATGACATCTTTGCTTTGTAGGCTGCTGGAGATCAAGAAAGGAAAGAATGAACCTACTTTTATTTGGCAACTTTTGTGACTTCAGGACTTCTCAAAGCATTTTAAAATTGACATATGTTTAAATGTTGCTTCTGTTGAAATGTGGCAAATGAAACGCAGAAATTATCCTCTGTAGGGTCCCATTATCATTGACAGGTACTGTAGCGAACTCCTGTGTAATTTTGAGTGTAGCAGCCTTGGTACTTGCTATTGTCTCTGCACAATTTGTTTTTCATTTATCTGCACGTTGCTGGGTCAAAATCCTGGAATTCCCTCCCATCAGCATTGTGTGTCAATCCACATCACATGGACTGCAGTAATTCAAGACACTCACCACCACCTTCTCAAGGACAACTAGGGACAGGTTATAAATCCTGAGCAGCCAGTGATGCCTATATCCCATGAATGAATTTTTTAAAAATCATTTTAACATAGTGACAGCATTGTCTCCTTTCTGCCTCTCAGATTGAAGTTGTCAATCGCAAGGACAAGGTGGTCAATTTGCAAGCTCCAAGGGTTGGACAGGTTGTGAAGAAAGTGGTACCAATTATCAACAGAAGCAGGGTACCCTTGACATTCACCCTCGCTGTGAATCCCAACCAACAACTTCTTCAGAACCCAAAGGTATGGACTGCTAATACTCTTTATTCTTATTATGCAATCCATCCTGAATGTCTGATGTGGTGAGGTCTTTCTCAAACCACTATATATTAGGAACGTGGTAAACAGCAGGCAATTCTTCCAATCCTTACATTTTACAGAGGCATAAAGTCGGAGAATAATAAACTGAATACAGTATAGCCCACCATTCAGCCCACCATGTCAATCTTTCTGCAACATTTGCAACTCTACGGAGGCAACAACCTGTACCTAAGGACAAGAGGAAGAGCATGGCCAGTACCTTCATAATGCAAACTATTAATTAGCTCAGTGTCCATGGATAGACCTGATCCAACCTTAGGTCCTGCTAGCTCTTCTAATACCTCTTCTGTATCAATTATTAGCCCATTCAGTGTGTAACTATCTTCTAATTTACTGTAACTTAGGCAGAATTGCTTCCTTCATGAAGTCTTTCAGTACATCAGCTATTTACCCTGCCTCCTTCCATAAATCTCCTTTGTGTCTTCTAATTGGGCCCACTTGTCCATTTACCAACCTATTACAATTCATACCCTCACGGCCTGATTTCAGCATGAGTTTTCCTTCCTCAGTTGGGTGTGCAGAATCAGGAAACGTACAAACAATGCAAGCCTGACTCAGATTTAAGTACCCTGGATGTTTCTGTTTCACTTTGGGAGTCAGGTGGATGGTATGGCAGTCAGGCTCGCTGCCTGTGGAAAGGCTTCACAAAGGGGCCACTGGCTTGATTTGAAGATAGGGGTCAGAGAGTGGTGATAGAGGGTTGCTTTTTGGACTGGACGTCTTTTGCATCCACAGCTTTTTGTCATTTATATAAATGATTTTACCCAGTTTTGAGAAGATTTGTAGTTCAGGTCGAGGTTCTGGATGTAGGTTTATTTGCTGAGCTGGAGGGTTCATTTCCATACGTTTCATCACACTACTAGGTAACATCTTCAGTGGGCCTCCGGGCGAAGCACTGTTGATAATCCCTGCTTTCTATTTATATGTTTGGGTTTCTTGGGTTAGTGGTGATGTCATTTCCTGTTCCTTTTCTCAGGGGTGGTAGATGGGGTCAAACCGGAACTCCATGAACAAACACATGAATTCCTCGAAGCATGGCATTCAAACCAAAACTCTATCAACAAACACATCAAGTTAGACCCCATCTACCACCCCCTGAGAAAAAGAACAGGAAATGACATCACCACAGGAAATGACATCACCAACTCAAAGAAACCTAAACATAGAAATAGAAAGCAGGAATTATCAACAGTGCTTCGCCCGGAAGCCCACTGAAGATATTACCTAGTAGGGTGACAAAACATCTGGAAATGAATCTTGCAGCTCAGCGAGCAAACCTACATCCATATAAATGATTTGGATGAGAATATAAGTGGCATAGTTGGTAAGTTTACAGATGACATCAAAATGGGTGGTGTAGTGATCAATGAGGAAGATTATCACAGAGTACAACAAGACCTTGATCAGTTGGATGAAGGAGGAGCAGATGGAGTTTAATTTAGATCAGTGTGAGGTGTTGCATTTTAGTAAGGCAAACCAGGGCAGGACTTCAACAGCTAAATGTAGGGCCCTGGCAGATGTTGTCAAATAAAGAGATCTCAGGATGCAGATGTATAGTCCCCTGAAAGTGGGGTCGCAGGGTGACAGGGTGGTGACAAAGGCATTTGGTATGCTTACCCTCACTGATCAGAACATTGAGGGCATGAGCTGCAGTCATGAGATTGAAATGACATTGCTCTTGTAAACCGACATTAGGATCTACCTACCCTGAATACATCCAAGGCACAATCTCAATTCCTGCAGTAACACCCTAATCCAGTTATGTCCAAACTAAGTGTATGTGCACATAATCCTGAAACAGCAGCTATTAGTCTCGGAATGTCTGCTTCCTGGGACCAGCTTGGACTACTCTGGGAGAATTAGCATACTGGTCATTCAACACTGTAAGCATAATTTACTGACCACCAAATCTGTGTTATGATCTGGCTAGGGACTAGGAGCATGTATTCTTAAAGTCGGCACCTTATGAGGTTCAAGGGACAAGCCAAAAGAATAAAGCCACAAATTTCCACGGTTTTGAACAAACAGCAATAAATTTAACAACATTAGCAGAGTAATGCAAACTACGTACATGTATAATTTATTTCTCATGCCCGGAGGTAACGTGTGATAAATAGGAGCAATACACACCCCACAGTACACATTAAATAGTAAATGCAATCAAGATTGATCCCACAAATGTCTTACTAACACACACTGGATGTTAATGATACAAGTCAAATAGTCATCAAGTATAATTAAACTTCACAAGGGATCACAGTTTTTTTACATTTGCAGATCTGGGCTTGAAGCTCCCTGTATAGAGATACTCATATCTTGGATGGCCCGATCTTCCCCCATTCTAGTCGATCACCCTTCTTAGATGGGCGGGTTAGTAAGTTTGCAGGCAATGCAAAGATCATTGGAGTTGAGGTTAGCGTAGAAAGTTGTCAAAGGATACCGCGGGATATACATCATTTGCAGTTATGGGCGGAGAAAAGGCAGATGGAGTTTAATCGGGGGAGATGTGAGGTGCTGCACTTTGGAAGATCAAATGTTAAGGAAAAGGATACAAATGATGGCAGGACCCCGAGCAGCAATGATCGACAGAGGGATCTTGAGGTTCAAGTCCATAGCACCCTAAAGGTGGCTGCAGAAATAGATGGAGTGGTAAAGAAGGTATATGGCATTCTTGCCTTGATTGATCTGGGAATTGAGTACAAGAGTCAGCATGTCATGTTGAAGATATATGACTTTTGTTAGGCCACACTTAAGGGTATTGTATTCAATTCTAGTTGCCACACTACAGGAAGAATGTGGAGACTTTGGAGAAGGTGTAGACGAAGTTTACCAGGGTGCTGCATGGATTAGAGGGTATGAACTATAAGGAGAGGCTAGAAAAACCGTATTCTTTCTGGAGCGTCAGAGGCTGACAGGAGACTTGATAGAAGTCTAGAAAATGATGAGGTGCAAAGATAGGGTTAACAAAAGAATCTTTTTCCCAGAGTTGAGATGTCCACAACTAGGAAAGTTCAAAGGAGATGTGAGGGGTAAGATTTTTTATACAGAAAGTGGTAAGAGTCTGGAACGTGTTGCCAGGATGGTGCTGGAGGCAGGTGCGATAGGGGTGTTGAAGGGACTTTTAGGTAAGTACATGAGTATGGGAGGAATGGAGGGATATAGACCAGGAGTAGGCACAAGAGATTAGTTTAATTTGGCGTCATGTTCAGCACAACATCATGGGCCGAAGGGCCATTTCCTGTGCTGTATAGTTCTGTGTTCTATGTTCCTGGAGATAAGCTCCCTTGTACTCCGAATATACATCCAATACACATTTACAAACTTAACAGCCGGTCTTCACAGGCAGTTTACTTCACTGAGCCAGTGCTGTCTCTGGGAGTTTCTAGAGCTCTAGTCTTGTTCAGTTGCATCAAGCAATCATTACTTGTGAGCTTTCCAATCCTTAATGAAGTATTAATGCTCACAGATTTCTTCCAAACACCTCACAGGATCCTCCAACACAAACAAGCAACATTCTCACTTTCCTAGCTCCATAGGACTTCTTCTGAGTACTGACTCCAACACTTAGCTGTCTATTAATTCCTTGGACTTTGCTAAGTTCTAACAACACAGATACATTCAACTTTCTGAGAACTCTACCTACGAAATGTGCAGTTCTGACTTCTGGGCAGTACAGCTAGCTGAATGCTCGTAACATGCAGTCAGCTTCGATTTGTTTTGCACATTCTCACTCACTGACTATAATCTTTAAATTCCTCTTCTTTGGCCCTTGAACTATGCTGAGTAACCTATCAAAAGCCTTGCTAAGCCTCGTGCTGAGTGCTCTCACTGTTGCGATTCAGTTTATTGGCTTCTGAACACAAAAGGTTTTTATAAAGGGAACAATTCATCACTTACCACACTCTATTCCAGATGATAATGACTTAAATTCATAGAATCCCTACAGTGTAGAAACAGGCCATTCAGCCGTCAAGTCCACACTGACCCTCCAAAGAGCTGCATCCCTCCAGTCCCATCCCTCTCCTGTCCTTGTAAACTTGCATTCCTCACGGCTAATCCACCTAGCCTACACATCCCTGGACACTATGGGCAATTTAGCACAGCCAACCCACCTAACCTGCACATCATTGGACTGTAGAAGGAAACCAGAGCACCTGGAGGGAGTGCACATGGACACAGGGAGAAATGTGCAAACTCCACACAGACGGTTGTCTGAAGGTGGAATTGAATCTGGGTCACTTGTGTTGTGAGGTGGCAATGCTAAACACTGAACCACCATGTGTCAAGGCAGTCACTCCCTCCTTAATGCAGTAGAAATGGCTTTGGCCATTTGCCTGTAACTGGAAGATTAAAATGGTGAAGGTGTTTCTAAGCTATTTAAATTCTTAATAACCATATTAGGGTTCATTTATATTGAATACACTGTCCATTAGCTTCATCTTTATCTTTTTCAGGTTCTGTCTCTGTCACCGCATAGCAGCATCAAGCTGACTGCACAGGGAGGCACCTGTGAGGTGGTGGTGACTTTCTCCCCAACGTACCGAATTCCCCAGTTTGCAGAGGAGGTGATGATGGAGTGCATCGGCGTGTCAAAGCCTCTATTTGTGATACAAGGGTGCTGCCAGGGAATTGAGATCTCACTGGACCAGAACTGTATTGCATTTGGATCAGTTGTTCTCCGTAGCTCAGTCATGCGGCTGATCGTACTAGAAAATATTGGAGATATTGGTGCAAGGTACGCAGATCATTGCTTGACTAAGCCACAGTATGATAGAATTTACTCTGCAATTTGAGAAGGAGAAGGTGGAATCAGATGTAACTGTATTACAGTTGATGAAATGCAACTACAGAGCATGAGGGAGGAGCTGACCAGAATTGACTGAGAGGGGAACCTAACAGGAAAGACAGTGGAACAGCAAAGACAGGAGTTTCTGGGAGTAATTCAGGAGACACAGCAGAGATTCATCCCAAGGGAAAAGAAGCATCGCAAAGGCAGGATGAGACAACCATGGCTACCCAGGGAAGTCAGGGACAGCATGAAAGCAAAAGAGCAAGCATATAATGTGGCAAAGGGCAGTGGGAAGCCATCAAAGACCAACAGAGGACACTCAAAAAAGATATAAGGAGGGAGAAGATTAAACATGAGAGTAAGCTAGCCAGTAATATTAGGGAAGATTGCAAGAGTTTCTTTAGATGTATGAAGAGTAAAAGAGTGGCAAAAGTGGACATTGAGCTGCTGGGAAATGATGCTGGGGACCAAAGAAATCGCTGAGGAACTGAATGAGTACTTTGTATCAGTCTCCATGGTGGAAGACACAAGTAATATCCCAAAAATTCAAGAGAGATGGGGGTTGGCAAAAATGAGAATGGTGGCCATCATCAAGGAGAAGGTGCGAGGAGCATTAAAAGGTCTGAAAGTGGACAAATCACCTGGACCAGGTGGCTACCCCCTACAGTTCTGAACAAGATAGCTGATGAGATAGTGGAGCCTTTAGTAGTGATCCTTCTGCTTTCACTGAAGTCAGTAAAGGTCCCAGAGGACTGAAAAATTGCTCCTGTAACCCCCCTGTTTATGAAGCGAGTAAGGCAAAAGATGGGAAGTTATTGACCAATTAGCCTGACCTCAGTCGTTGGTAAGATTTTGGAGTCCATTGTGAAGGATGAGATTTCTAAATACTTGTAAGTGCATGGTGAAATAGGGCAAAGTCAGCATGGTTTCATGCAGGGGTTTCATGCCTGATAAATCTGTTGGAATTCTTTGAGGAGGTAATGAGCTGGTTAGACAGGAGAGCCAATAGGTATTATCTGTCTGGACTTCCAGAATGCCTTTGATGCTGCACAGAAGGCTGCTGAGTAAGATAAGGTCCCATTGAGTTAGAGGCAAGGTACTAACATGGATAGAAGATTGGCTGTCTGGCAGAAGACAGAGAGTGGGGATAATAGGATCCATCTCAGGATGGAAGCCAGTGACTAGTGGCGTTCCACAAGAGTCAGTGTTTGGACCACAACTTTTCACTTTATATCTGGATGAAGGAACTGAGGAAATTCTGACTGAGTTTGCAGATGAAACAAAGATGGATGGTGGGGCAGGTAGTATTGAGGAGGCAGAGAGGCTGCTGAAAATTTAAACAGTTTAGGAGAGTAGACTGAGAAGTGGCAGATGAAATACAGTGTGCAAGGTGTAAGGTAGGAAGAATAGAGGCACAGACTATTTTCAAAATGGGGAGAAAATTCAGAAATCTGGAATACAAAAGGACTTGACAATCTCTTCAGGTAAACTTGCAGATTGATTCGATAGGAAGGCAAATACAATGTTGTCATTCATCTTGAAAGGACTAGAATATAAAAGCAGGGACATACTTCTGAAGTTTTATAAGGCTCTGGTCAGACCAGATTTAAATTATTGTGAGGAATTTTGGGCCATACACCTCAGGAAGGATATACTGGCCCTGGAGCGTGTCCAGAAGAGGTTCATGAGAATGATCTCTGGAATGAAAGGCTTAACATATGAGGAATGTTTGAGGACTCTGGGACTCTATTTGATGGCGTTTAAAAGGATGAGGGGGGATCTGAAATTTACAGAATTCTGAATAGACAAAGTGGATGTTGGGAAGTTGTTTCCATTGGCAGAAGAGGACCCTAGAGCATAGCCTTAGAGTGAAAGGAAACTTCTTCAGCCAGACAGTGGTGAATCTGTGGAATTCACTGTGGAATTCACTGTGGAATCTGTGGAGGCCTGGTCATTGAGTATATTTAAGATGGAACTAGATAAGTTCTTGATTGCCAAGGGGATCAAAGATTACGGGGAGAAAGCAGGAAAATGGGATTTCAAAACCTATCAGGAGAAACTGAGGACTGCAGATGCTGGAGATCAGAGCCGAAAAGTGTGGTGCTGGAAAAGCACAGCAAGTCAGGCAACATCTGAGGAGCAGGAGAGTTGACATTTTGAGCATAAGTTCTCCATCAGAAAAAACCTATCAACTATGATTGAATGGTGGAGCAGACACGATGGGCCAAATGGCCTAAGTTCTCTGCTTATGGTGTTATGGAGTCTAGTGTCCCTTCAGAGCTCAGAGGTATTTATTATCTTTTTTACATTCTTTTATGGGATGGATATGTCACTGGCTAGACCAACATTTGTTCCCCATCCACATTAATGCTGGAGGAGGTGTGGTGAGTTGCCTTCTTGATCGGCTGCAGTCCCTGGAATGTAGGAATATCTGTAGAGGTGTTAGGAAGGAAGCTCCACAATTTTAACCCAGTGACACTGAATGAATAGTAATATAGTCCCAAGTGAGGATTTGGAAGAGAAGTTGCAGATGGTGGCGGTGGTTATATCCATGTGCTGGTCCTTCTGGATGGTAGAGTTTATGGGTTTGGAAAATGCTATTGAAAGACCCTTGCTGATTTGATACAGTACATCTTCTGGATGATATACACTGGTGCCATTGTACATCCTTTTGCAATGGAGAAGTGAATTTTTAAGTTGGTGAGGTGTGCCAGTAAAGTGTGCTGCTTTGAACTGAATGGTCTCAAGTTTCTTGAGTATTGTTGGAACTATTTTTATTCAGGCAAGCATGGAGTGTTCTATTACACCCCTGACTTATGGACAGGCTTTGAAAGTCACAAGGTGACTTACTAACTGCAGGATTCCTATCCCCTGACCTGCTGTTATTACCACAGTATTTATATCGCTAGTCCACTCTAGTTTTTGGTCAGTGTTAACCCCCATTGGTAGTGTGACAAATGCTGCTCCTTTAACAAGGTTAAGTTATCCTTGTTTTCTTTTCAGAGGGGTCATAAAGACAGGGGTTCCATTTTGTCTGCATTTATCTACTTAAAGACGCTTTTAAGTTTAAAACAAATTGTACAATAAAAGGGGAGTTCCCTTTTCTCTGATTTGGTTTGGTTTGGTTTGGTTTTAACAAGCAGTCAGTGTTTTGAGTCTGCTGGTCAAAGAAACAGTTCCAGGCTGATCCTCCCTTTTTCTCTCTCTCTCTCTCTCTTTCTCCCTCTCTCTCTCTGACATCTCTCCTGAGTCTGATTTTACCTTTTGGTCAAGGGGGTGTTTATGGGGATTGTTGTAGGCATTTGGAAGAGCATCATTAAGTTAGGATGCTCTGTTGGGTTTTTGGGTAGGTTAAGTTGTTCTGTAATCTGTTCTCTTTTGTTTGTTTCATTTGGTGCTCCGTAAATAAATTCAGTTTTGTTTAAGACCGAGGAGTTTGAACCAGCTGTGTTAGGCCTGGAATATCTACTCTACACCTGTTTAAAGCAATTAGAAAAGTTAGGGTGTGAGCTACTTTCTTGAAATGTTTTGAGGCGTTACAGCCTGCTCCATAACAATAGTAAGATACTCAGCAATGGTAAAATCATTGAATGTCAAGGACAGATGATTTGATTCTTTACAAAACAGTACAGCACAGGAATGGGCCCTTTGGCCCATCGTGATTATCACTGGAAATAATCATTACCTGGCCCTTGTGTGGCACTAATGTGACTTTCCAATCGTCAGCTCAAGCATGAGTTCTGTCTCGGCCTTGCTGAATGGGGGTACAGATCGCTTTTTCTGACCAGTTGTGAAATTGAACAGAGCACTGTTTAAACATGAGCAAATACTCCTATATTTGTGGTTCCAAAGGTAAGAAGGTTATTGATGAGACAGCTGAAGATGGTTAGGTCTCAGACACCACCCAGCCAGGCAAGTGGAGAGTATTCCATCATACTCCTGACTTGTGCCTTATAGATAGTTGTGAGGATTTGGGACCTGAGTTACTGACTGCAAGTTTCCTCGCCTCTGACCTGCTGTTGTAGCCATTACATTTTTCAAACCAAGCTGTAATTAGTTTGCGTTGTCCTGGTAAAACCCAAACTAAGCATAAGTGAACCGTTTGTTGCTGAGTTAAAGTCACTGTCAACAACACTTCCTGTTACTTTGTGATGGTTGAAAGTAGACTAATAGATTGGATTTGTTCTCTTTTTGTGGAAAGAAAGGTAATCTTCCACACATAAATGATTTTTTAAAAATCCAGTTTAGTGTCAAATTGTATGCCTCGGAATAGTTTATTATTTTAATGGTGCTATGTAAATTCAAGTTTCTGTTGTCATTGCATTGTGTTCTCAATGAGTTAAACCTTCTCCTTTACATTACAGCTTCAGATGGGACATTGAGAAGTTTAAGCCTCACTTTTCAATTTCTCCCGTGGAGGGCTATATCTCCGCAGGAATGCAAGTGTCCCTGGAAGTGATATTTCATCCTGCTAAAGTACATGCAGACATTCGTTTGGAAAACGTGCAATGCTTCATCGAAGGAGCCAAATCTCTCTATCTCTATCTGACTGGTTCATGTGTGGCACCAACAGCTATGAAAGAGGTACAACCACTTTGCACGTGCATATCAGCAGCTGTAGTTCCTGCTTTACAAGAATGACTACACTTCAGAAAGACTTCACTATTTGCAGATGGTCTTTGATGTTTTGATAGCACCAAAGGATCTGTAGAAATGCCAGGCCTTCCTTTCTTTTCTTTGTTCTTCCATTTTTTTTTCTTTCTTTCTGTCTTTTTTTAAACTTGTGTCATCTAGTCATCTAAATCAGGCATCTGGTATTGTGCTTGAAACCATCAATTTTCTTACTAGGTTAAAATCACCCTTTAAAATCTGGCTTACATTGATGATCATTCTGAAACTGCTCTGATAGTCGTTGATTGTAAGCAAAGAAAAGGGGGAGGCAATGGCATAGTGGTAATATCCCTGGACTGGTAATCCTGAACCCCAGGTTAATGTGCTGAGGACGTGGATTCAAATCCCACCATTGCTGATGTGGAAATTTAAATTCAGTTGAAAAATCTGGAATAAAGACCTAGTCTAATGGTGATGATATAACTACTGTTGATTACCATAAAAAGGGGAATAGTTTCCCACCAAAAAGAAGTGTGCTGCAGTTTCCAAGATATCTGTACGGTTGGGTGAGCCACACTAGATTGGAGTTGACGCTGGCTGTCAGGTATTATGGAGAATGGTTGTGGTGACTCCCATTCGAGTGAAGGCCTCCTGGGGCTCCACACTTGACATCTGCTGGCCTGAGTGAAAACAGCAAAACGTCCCTCTGGGGCAGGCAATACACAATGGGGTGAAGTGTTGATCACAAGCACTGTAACAGTAACATACCGGAAGGATTTAAGCTCCCACTTTATTTTGTGCATGTTTCTGACTGTAGCGAAGTTGTTTTGAATGCACTTCTGACTCATCATTTATGTGCATTGCAAACCCCATGTTTAACATTCGCAGAGATGTCTGTTGTTATACTCCCATTTGCAGATTCCAGAAGAACGACATGTGAAACATACTGAAAATAAAACATTTTGAAAATCACTGAGGGTCAGGCAGCATCCGTGGGGGGAGAACAAGCTAAGGCATAGCACAGTGGCTCAGTGATTAGCACTGCTGCCTCATAGCACCAGGAACCCGGGTTCAATTCCAGCCTCGGGTGACTGTCTGTGTAGTCATAGACTCGTGGTGTTTGTACATTCTCCTCCTGTCTGTGTGGGTTTCCTCCAGGTGCTCTGGTTTCATCCCATAGTCCAAAGATTGCAGGTTAGGCAAATTGGCCATGCTAAATTGCCCATAGCATCCAGGGATATGAAGGCTAGCCATGGGAAATGCAGGGTTACAGGAATATGGTTGAGGAAATGGGCCTGGGTAGGATGCTGTTTGAAGGGTTGGTGTTAATTCAGTGGGACAAGTGGCCTGATTCCATGCTGTAGGGATTCTATGATTCTAATGTTTTGAGTCTAGATAACTCTTCATGAAGAGTCCTCTGGACTCAAAACATTAGCTCACTGTCTCTCTGTGGATGCTGTATCTGACCCATTGTGATTTCCAGCGCT
Source organism: Chiloscyllium punctatum (assembly GCF_047496795.1). Classification (NCBI taxonomy): domain Eukaryota; kingdom Metazoa; phylum Chordata; class Chondrichthyes; order Orectolobiformes; family Hemiscylliidae; genus Chiloscyllium; species Chiloscyllium punctatum. The sequence goes on along the minus strand of NC_092764.1, from coordinate 68,868,436 downwards.
CTTTGTTTTCAGTACAGGTTCCAACATCTACAATAATTTGTTCCTTTGTGTGAAATGTGTAATTCTGGTAAGGTAGTTGCCATTACGTTTTAATTGTGTGTAATTCGGGTGGTCAGTAAACAGGGCCACAGCTGGTTAGAGTTCAGTGGAATCCCTCCCCCCACCTCATCCACAAGATCTTTATAATGTAGATTGACAGTCAGCCTGCTCTCAAATCTTTCCTCAATTTTGTGTGACCCTTTTTGAAGACCTCAGTGGGGAGTGGGGCATGTGGAAAAGAGACACACAGTGGCTCAGTGGTTAGCACTGCTGCCTCATAGCACCAGGGTCCCAAGTTCGATTCCAGCCTTAGGCGACTGTCTGTGTGGAGTTTGCACATTCTCCCATGTCTGCGTGCGTTTCCTCTGGGTGCTCCGGTTTCCTCCCATAATCCAAAGATGTGCAGATCAGGTGAATTGGCCATGCTAAATTGCCCATAGTGTTAGGTATGTTAGTCAGAGGGAATGCGTCTGGGTGGGTTACTCTTCGGAGGGTCGGTGTGGACTTGTTGGGCCGAAGGGCCTGTTTCCACACTGTCGAGAATCTAATCTTAACGTTTCCAGAATCTAATCTTAACAAATCTAATTGAGATTGAGGGAGAGGAGATTTGCAACCCGCAGTTTTCCATTCCAGTTGAGATTTTCCAGGAGCAAGGTAGTGTAAGGCTGCCTGGCCCTTCCCAGACTGCGAGAGTGAGGAGTGCTCCTCTCCCTCCCCAGTCCCAATTAGAAATCCTGCTAGTTCCACCCTTCCTACTATCAACTGAAACCATTCCAAGCAATGAGGCCTGATTGCTGTGAGGAGAGCAGTAGCTACAAAATGGCTTCCATACCTAGGACACACTGGCTGACACACTGCTGCAAGGTTCCTGGTCCCCACCATTGTCAATGTCAACGAGTGCCACACATGCCACAGGCATCCAGCAACTCACCAAAAATAACCCTGTGTGCTGGCGCTAAGATAAGATAAGACAGGAGAGAATGCTGGACATCCTGCAGCCCTATCGCCCACCTCCCCCACTACAAGTTCTGGGAGCAGGATGGCAGGACTGTCGACTCTTGCTGGGCCATGGATACCCAAATGTTAATCATCCACTGCCCGTGTGACCAGTCTTTACGTGGGAGACTAAGCTGTTTGTCCCTGATGAATGCCCATTACAATACTAAAGTATAGGTCAGCTGTTCTGAACTGAGGTCTGCCTAATACTCCGCTCACAGTGTTCATCAGGTCAACCTTGTAATGAGAAGGAAGCACAGTGCAGACACATGCAACACATGATGTCAGCCTCAAGACAACTCCTGCTTTTTACCAACATCATAAGGTGGAGAAAGAATTCAATTCTCATATACACACACACACACACACACACACACACACACACGTATTAACTGCTGTGAGGTACAATTTAATACAAGACAGTAGAATTCTTCAATTTTTGAAAATGTGTTGGCCATCCCTAATTGACTCAGAGGGTAGTTAGAAATCAACCACATTGCTGTGTGTCTGAAGTCACATGTAATCTAGGTAAGGATGGCAGATTTCTTTCCCTCAAGGGCATCAGTGAACCAGATAGTTTTATGACAATCAACAATCATTACTTTGTCACCTTTCGGTTAGCTTTTTATTTCAGATACTTTTAAAAACAATTTTCAATTTCAGTACCATCCTTGATGGGAATTTGAACCCAACTCCTCAGAACATTAGCTAGAGGTTTTGGATTACTAGTTCAATGACATTACAACTACATCGCCATGAATAGCAGGAAAACAGCACTCCTTTTGTTCTGTGAATGATGCATTGTTTACAACCTGATTCTTCTTCATAAGGATTTGAAAAATATTTGGCTCTGAACACATCCCCATGTTTGTTCCATCCACTGTTTGGGTTATAAATGGACTCTGACAGAGAATCTTATTCCATTATAACACATACGCAAAGACTATCATTATCTCCTTGAGCATATTAACTTTCCTTCCGTCCCATATCCAGGAGGATCTGATGGTGTTTCCAAAGAGTCAAACATACTTACAAATATATTTTGTTTCAGTAATTGCACATCATAGTACAATATATTTTTCACCCTGGAGACCAAGACTGTAACACCATCCTTGTTCACATGAAGATATCTCCACGGAGTAAAAGTGTTGACGATTTTTAGTCAATAAACACCATTCCGACATAGAATTATATTGGCTTTCTTTCACACTCACTGAGTCAAAAACCTGAAATTCCCCTCCTATCAGGCCTGTGGGTCTCCCTATACAGATGAATTGCAGCAGTTCAAGAAGGTGACTCATCATCACTTTCTTAAGGGTAGTTAAGGTTCAGCTGCAAGTTCTGGCCCAGCCAATTTTACTCACCATGAAAGAATATGTTTTTTAAAAAGTATACATGTAGTGCAGCTAACAACAAGGATTGTGTCAAGAAGGCATGTTTAGTAACAGAGAAAGAGTCACAACCTGCCCCTCTGTGTATAGTACTAGTCACTGCCCTTACAGAAGGATGTTAATACATTGGAAGCAGTTCAGACAAAGTTTACTAGATCAATGCCTGGAATAACCAGATTGTCTTATGAGCAATAGCTTGACAGGCCAAGCCTGTATCTTCTGGAATTTAGAAGAGTCAGAGGTGACCTAATTGAAAAGTATAAGATCCTGAGGGTACTTGACCAGGTGAGTGTTGAAAGGACATTCCCTCTTGTGAGAGAATCTAGAATTAGAGGACACAGTTTAAAATAAAGGGATACCCATTTAAAACAGAGATAAGAAAGTATTTTTTCTCTCAGAGGGTTGATACTCTTTGTAATTCCATCCCTCAAAAGGCAGTAAATGCGCAATCTAAATATTTTTAAAGCCGTGGTAGATAGATTCTTGGTGGTCAAGGTGGTGAACAATTATCAGGGATATGAAACAATCTAAAGTTAAGGTTAAAATCTGACCAGCCATGATCTTATTGAATGGTGGAGCAGGCTTGAACATCTGAGTGCCCTACTCTTGTTCCTTGTTTGTATCTGTCCATGTGATGACAGTTTTCCTCTGAGCTGACTCATGGTAGAAAATTCAACAGATTAGGTGGATCTTGTATCAACTTTCGAACATGAATCCTGACCAAAATCCTTTAAATCACCTCTTCCTCAGTGGTTAGCACTGTTGCCTCACAGCGCCAGGGACCCGGGTTCGATTCCAACCTTGGGCGACTGTCTGTGTGGGTTTGCACATTCTCCCTGTGTCTGCATGGGTTTGTTCTGGGTGCTCTGGTTTCCTCCCACAGTCCAAAGCTGTGCAGGTCAGGTGAATCAGTCGTGCTAAATTGCCCATAATGTTCAAGGATGTGTAGGTTAGGTGCATTAGTCAGGAGTAAATGTAGAATAATAGGGTAGGGGAATGGGTCTGGGTGGGATATTCTTTGGAGAGTCGGTGTGGACTTGTTGAGCCAAATGGCCTGTATCCACACTGTAGGGATTCTATGCTATGATAAACACTCTTATGGTATTATTCAAGTTCAGTAGTGCCTCAAATTTTAGTTAAAAGAAGCAGGCAATGAGAATAAATGTACTACTAATGTTTGTTACTGTTTCTTTTCCTGATTGACATTATAGATGGTAATCACCCAAGAGGTGATGGCTTTTTTCCACAGAATCATAGAATCCCTATAGTCTGGAAAGAGGCCATTTGGCCCAACAAGTCCACACCAACTCTCTGAAGAGCATCCCATCCAAACTCAACCCCCTTCCTTATCCCTGCAACCCGCATGGCTAATCTGCCTTAACCTATACATCTGTGGACACAATGGGAAATTTACCATGGCCAATCCATCTAATCTGCACATCTTTGGACTGTGGGAGGAAACCGGAGCACCTGGAGGACACCCACGCAGACACGGGGAAAATGTGCAAGCTCCACACAGATAGTCGCCCGAGGCTGGAATTGAACCCGAGACCCTGGTGCTGAGAGTCAGCAGGGTAACCACTGCAATCCTGTTTTTTTCAATTATTTATTTCATGTTCCAACCAGATGATCCAATCTCCTTAAAGTTTATACCTTTTCTGTTACTTTTACTTTCTTGGAATAACTGCAACAAAGAAGACAGCATGCTCCTCCCTCTTCACCATTGGAAACATAGAAAATAGGCCATTCAGCCTTCAGCCCTTCGATCCAATATGATCATGGCTGATCATGCAACTTCATTTTTCCCATTCCTGCTCTTTCTCCATACCCCATGATCACTTTAGCCACTAGGGCCATTCCAGCTCCCTCTTGAATATATCTAACAAACAGTCCCCACAGCTTTCTGTGGTAGAGAATTCCACAGGTTCACAATGCTTTGAATGAAAAAAGTCTTCCTCATCTCGGTCCTGAATCGCCTGCCCCTTATTGCGTTAGTGTGCTTGAACAAACCTGACCATTTTTCTCTCCGTTCTCAATGGCAAGTGTCATTTCCCCGCTTGTTTAACCTTTATCTTTTTTGTCACAAGACAGTCAAAACCAGAACGTCAATAAATTCTTCCAGGCTGGAAGTTTTAGATTAGAACCGGATAAACATGTTGAGCCTCCCAGCATGTTTTCACTTACAGTAAAAAAACACTGGAGAACTTGTTATGTTCTTTCTATATTTTGGATAGAAAAAGATGTCTCCAATGAGCTCAGATCATTTCCAGGCAGATGTGTACTCCTGCAAAACAGACATCAGACACTAATTGTGACCACCAGGCCATTTTAAGCTACACAAACATATTTACCCTCCAGAGCTTGTTTGCTGTGCTGATTGTGCTAAACACTGTCTGCAATGCTGTGATTGAGATGGGGAACTATTTTGACAACACGCTAGGTTAAAGACTGAGAATTATAATAAGGAAATAACTGAATAGTGAAGCTGAAACATAGAAATTTGGTCTGTATTACCATAACAATATTTATCAGTCAGCCAATGCTCGTCAGATGATCAGGTCACTAGCATGTTACTACTTCTAGAAGCTTGCTACTTCCAACCGGCTGCTGTGTTTTCTACTTTACAATGTCAAACCACTTTAAAAATATGGAGTTTATTCAAGGAAAAGCTCATGTGTGTCCTAGGTAAGTGTGTCCCTGTCAGGCAGTGAGGAAGATATAGAACGCGTGAGCCGTGGTTTACTAAGGAAGTGGAATCCCTGGTCAAGAAGAAGAAGAAGGCTTATGTTAGGACAAAATGTGAAAACTCAGGGTGCTTGAGTGTTACAAGGAAGTCAGGAAAGACCTAAAAAGAGAGCTCAGAAGAGCCAGGAGGGGACATGAGAATTTGTTGGCGAATAGGATCAGGGTTAACCCTAAGGCTTTCCATAGATATGTCAGGAATAAAAGAATGATGAGAGTTAAATTTGGGCCAATCAAGGATAATAGTGGGAAGTTGTGTGTGGAGTCAGAGGAGATAAGGGAAGCACTAAATAAATATTTTTCGACAGTGTTCACTATAGAAAATGAAAATGTTGGCGAGGAAGATACAGAGATACTTGCATCTAGACGAGATGAGATTGAGGTTCACAAGGAAGAGGTATTAGAAATACTGCAGAGTGTGAAAATAGACAAGTCCCCTGGGCCGGATGGGATCTATCCTAGGATCCTCTGGGAAGCAAGGGAAGAGATTGCCGAGCCTTTGGCATTGATCTTCAAATCATCATTGTCTACAGGAATAGTCCTGAGGACTGGAGGATAGCAAATGTGGTTCACTTGTTCAAAAACGGTAGTAGAGACAACCCTGTAATTACAGACCAGTGAGACTCACTTCAGTTGTTGGTAAAGTGTTGGAAAAGGTTATAAGAGATAGGATTTATAACCATCTAGAAAAGAATAATCTGACAGTCAGCACGGTTTTGTGAAGGGTAGATCATGCCTAACGAATCTTATTGACTTTTTTGACAAAGTTACCAAACAGGTAGATGAGAGTAAACCGGTTGATGTGGTGTATATGGATTTCAGCAAGACGTTCAATAAGGTTCCCCACAGTAGGCTGTTATACAAAATGCGGAGGAATGGGATTGTGGGAGATATAGCAGTTTGGATCAGTAATTGGCTTGCTGAAAGAAAACAGAGGGTTGTAGTTGTTGGAACATGGTCATCTTGGTGTCCAGTTACTAGCGGCGTACCGCAAGGGTCGGTATTGGGTCCATTGTTGTGCGTCATTTTTATAAATGACCTGGATGAGGGCTTAGAAGGGTGGGTTAGTAAATTTGCGGACGACACTAAGGTTGGTGGAGTTGTGGATAGTGACGAGGGATGTAGTAGGTTGCAGAGAGACATAGATAGGATGCAGAGCTGGGCTGAGAGGTGGCAAATGGAGTTTAATGTGGACAAGTGTGAGGTGATACACTTTGGTCGGAGTAATCGGAATGCAAAGTACTGGGCTAATGGTAGGATTCTTGGGAGTGCAGATGAGCAGAGAGATCTCGGTGTCCATGTACACAGATCCCTGAAAGTTGCCACCCAGATTGACAGGGTTGTTAAGAAGGCATATAGTGTTTTGGCCTTTATTAACAGAGGGATTGAGTTCCGGAACCAGGAGGTTATGCTGCAGCTGTACAAAGCTCTGATACGGCCAAACTTGAAGTATTGTGTACAGTTCTGGTCACTGCATTATAAGAAGGATATGGAAGCTTTGGAAAGGGTGCAGAGGAGGTTTACTAGGATGTTGCCTGGTATGGAAGGAATGTCTTATGCGGAAAGGCTGAAGGACTTGAGGCTGTTCTTGTTAGAGAGAAGAAGATTGAGAGGTGACTAAATAGAGACATACAAGATAATCAGAGGGTTACATAGGGTAGACAGGGAGAACCTTTTTGGGGATGGCAAACACGAGAGGACACAACTTTAAAGTGAGGGGAGATAGGTATAAGACAGATGTCAGAGGTAGTTTCTTTACTTAGAGAGTAGTAAGGGTATGGAATGCTTTGCCTGCATCGGTAGTAGACTCACCAAGTTTAAGTGCATTTAAGTCATCATTGGGCGTCATGGACGTACATGGAATAGTGTAGGTGGGATGGGCTTCCGATTAATATGACAAGGCGATACAACATCGAGGGCTGAAGGGCCTGTACTGTGCTGTTATGTTCTATGTACTTTACTAAAGTATTTAATTGGCTGAATATCAACTTTCTTAGGCTGTGAAAGATGTTATGTTACATGGAATTGCTGATGATGTACAGCATAGAAACTGACCATTCGACCTAAGTAGTCCATTTTAGAAATAAAACAAAGAACTGCAAATGCTGGCAATCTGAAACAAAAGCAGAAATTGCTGGACGAACTCAACAGGTCTGGCAGCATCTGTGGAGAGAAAGCAGAGTTAACAGAGTGAACCTTATTCAGTCAATCACAGAGTTCATGATCAACATGTTCCTCTTCCTGCATTTGACATCTATCGCCATCAATATAACTTCTTCCTCAATTGCTGGCCAAGCCTCTCTCAAATTGCATCTACACTATTCACCTCATTCACCCAGTCTGGTAGTGAGTGCTACAATCTCATCATTCTTTGGCTAAAGAAATATTTTCTTAATTTCCTATTTGATTTCTTGGGTTCTATCTGGTTCTGATATCCCCAGCTTTCATTCTTCCATCTTCTCCGTTGCATACGCTGTAAAACTTTGAAGACCTTTATCAGATCTCTTCACAGTCTTTCCAGGACAAATTGCCCAGTTCATCCTGTCCTAAGTTTGTAGTTCTGATATAATTTTTGCTGTCTCAATACCCTTTATAGATATTTAATCAACTGTTCAGAGATATTATAACACACCTGTGGAGCAGATTGGAATTGAACTCAAAGCCTCCTAGCTCGACGATAGGGACACTGCAACTGCACCCCAAAAATCCTCTCACAGTGTCTTTCTAACCTTGATATAATACGGCGATGAAACTGCACTCAGAAATCCAAATGTGATCTCACCTGAATTCAGTAAAAGTTTATCAGCGTCTCTCTACTTTTTGTTCACATTCCTTCAGAAAGAAACACTAGTTTGCTTCTGTTGTAACTCCATTTGTCTGCCTTTTTATTTCCAATGAATTTTTTTTTAGATTAGATTACTTACAGTGTGGAAACAGGCCCTTCGGCCCAACAAGTCCACACCGGCCTGCCGAAGCGCAACCCACCCATACCCCTACATTTACCCCTTACCTAACACTACGGGCAATTTAGCATGGCCAATTCACCTGACCTGCACATCTTTGGACTGTGGGAGGAAACCGGAGCACCCGGAGGAAACCCACGCAGACACGGGGAGGACGTGCAAACTCCACACAGTTAGTCGCCTGAGGCGGGAATTGAACCCGGGTCTCTGGCGCTGTGAGGCAGCAGTGCTAACCACTCTGCCACTGTACCGCCCACCGTGTGCCTCTATCATACAGTGAATTTAAATGCCAGTCTTTCCTGTTTTTCTTTTGTTACACTCTTTCTCGGTTTGTATTGAATAACTTTGTAAACCAAACTAGTGGGAACAGTAGCCTGATAACCGACTGGGTTAATGTCTCAATAAAATCATTGCAGATACATAGCATTAAGTATGATGACAAGAATAACTTCATTTCAGGCTGTAGAGTATTAATTCGGTCAGTGTTGTATCTAAAAGATATACTGTGTTCGACAATTTTATTGATTTTTGCCAGACTTCATCTGAAAAAAAAAACTAACATAGAAATAATTTGCATTTGTATTGTGTTTTTCCTCTGCTTCAGAACCAATTAAGTAGAAAAAATGGGTAATCAGTGTTGTAACTCACACTATACTGATAGAAATGGATTCCATTCAACTTTGGTATCACACAGCCTTCAGGAAGAAGTTGTTTCCTTTGATGGTGAGCCTGGAGATGGAAAGCTGAGAATGTCCATGGATGAAGAGAGAAATTCTGTCCCTTCAGCATCTGAAGGAACAGAAGTTTTCCTGATACTTTTTAAGTGCTTTTATCTTTATGTCATTGAGTTTTAATCTCTACAAGCAAACTATCAGAACTGAGAGGTTATACTTATCAGGGGAAACTGAACAAATTAGGACTGTTTTCTTTTGAGAAGACCAAATAGCGATCGGTTAGAAGTTTTGAAATTTAAGTCAGTGTTTTTCTGGGTCCCCACCCAGGTGAGTTTGGGATTGTGGGAATCTGTTTAATCGGACAGGAAGGTGGTGGGTGGAAACTCTCCACCTCTGCCCCATTTAAGCACAGATTGGGAAGTCTTGCGGGCAACCTGCTATTTCGCTAGCCAGGGAGCTCTCCATGCTGAAAGCAAAATAGGTTTCTGGTGGGGAGGAAAGGTGCTACCTCATAGTCAAGCTCTCATTGCCTGGTCAAGGGACCAAGCTTTAGGAAAACTGCTGTTGCTTTAAGAGTTGCCCCAGGCCAGGCATTACATTCTGGTTTCCCATTCTGCACTTTGCAAACCCTGCCCGATAACTTCCAATCTCCACATTCACCTTCAGCCTGTGTTCTTTAGTAATCCTAGGCCTCTCTGTGGACACATTTTTAACACCATCCTCTAATTGTCCTGGCCTCTAATTGTCCGTTAGGTCCCAGAGAGGGGTCAGAGCAGGATTCCTACCCCTAGAATTTTAATTACACAGAAGGACCACCACTGTCCATTTATGTCTCTGACTGAACCTTAACGTGGCAGATCTTCCCTAAAGAGAACCTCCCACAGACCAGAGTGAGACACAACACATCTCAAATGTGCTGTGTAGTCAATTTCAGCATTTTCACTCACTAAGGAAATCACAGTTTGGGCTAATGTCTAATATGGTCACCCTTCACTCTGTATTTCCAGCTCTTATGGGCTACATAAAATTCCCCTTTCCCTCCTTGCTTTCCTAACTATCTTTGTATGATCAGCAAATTTATCTAAAATACAATCTGTTCCAACATTCAAGTCATTTAGACCGTGAATAATTGAAGTCTCAGCACTAATCTCTGTGGCATCTCATATAGTCATAGAGATATACAACATGGAAATAGACCCTTCAGTTCAACTCATCCATGCAGGCCAAATATCATATATAATCCTAGTTCCATTTGCCAGAATTTGGCCCATATCTCTCTAAACCTTTCCTATTCATATACTCCTCCAGATGCTTTTTAAATTGGTTCGGCCATTTTTTGCAGAATTGCATGGAATTCTGCTCTCCCTCCTTTAGGAAGAATGTTGTGAAACTTGAAAGGGTTCAGAAAAGATTTACAAAGAATTTGCCAGGATTAGAGGGTTTGAGCTGTGGGGAGTGGCTGAATAGGCTGGGACTATTTTCCTGGAGCATTGGAGACGGAGGGGCGATCTAGTAGAGGTTTATAAAATCATGACGGACACAGATAGGGTAAATAGACAAGGTCTTTTCTATGGGCTGGAGGAGTCCAAAACTAGAGAGCATAGGTTTAAGGTGAGGGGAAGGGTGGGGGTGGGGGTGGCATGGTGGCTTGGTGGTTAGCCCTACTGCCTCACAGTGCCAGGGACCTGGGTTCAATTCCAGCCTCAGGTGACTGTCTGTGTGGAGTTTGCACATTCTCCACATGTCTGCGTGGATTTCCTCTGGGTGCTCCATTTCTTCCCACCGTCCAGAGGTGTGCAGGTCAGGTGAATTGGTTAAGCAAGTTTGCCCATAGTGTTCAGGAATGTGTAGGTTAGGTGCATTAGTCAGGGGAAATGTGGAGTAATAGGGTAGGGGAATAAGTCTGACTAAGTTACTGTTTGGAGGATTGGTATGGATTTAATGGGCCAAATGGCCTGTTTCCACGCTGTAGGGATTCTATGATTCTATGAAATTTTGTGATCGTACCAGCCTCCACCACTTCCTTAACTCACCTTAAACATATGCCCAAGAGTTTGGACTCCCCCTCTCCATAGAAGACCATGTCTATTTACCCTATCCATGTCCCTCATGATTTTATACACCTCTAAGACCACCTCTCAGCCCCCAATGCTCCAGGAAAAATAGCCTCAACCTATTCAGCCACTGTCTGTAGCTCAAACCCTCCAACCCTGGCAACATCTTCGTAAATCTTTTGTGAACCCTTTCAAGTTTCACACCATATTTCCTATAAGAAGGAGTCCAGAATTGCACGCAATTGGCCTAACCAATGTCCTGTACAGCCACAACATGACCTCCCAACTCCTGTATTCAATGCACTGACCAATAAAGGAAAGCATAAAAAACGCCTTCTTCACTATCCTATCTACGTGTGACTTCACTTTCAAGGAGTTATGATTCTGCACTCCAAGGTCTCTTTGTTCACCAACACCCCCAGGACCTTAGCATTAAGTGTATAATGTCTGCCCTGATTTGCCTTTACAAAATGCAGCACCTCACATTTATCTAAATTAAACTCCATCTGCTACTCAGCCCATTGGCCCATCTGATTAAGATACTGTTGTACTCTGAGGTAATCTTTTTCCCTGTCCACCACATCTTCAATATATAAATGACAAAAGCAGTAGACCCAGCACCAATCCTTGTGGCTCACCACTGATCACAGGCCTCAACTCTGCAAAGGAACCCTCCACCACCATCTTCTGTCTTCTACCTTCGAGCCAGTTCTGTATCCAAATACTCAGTTCTCCCTATATCCCATGTGATCCCTTGCTAATCAGTCTACCATGAGGAACCTTGCTGAATCCCTTACAGATGTCCATATAGGTTACATCCAATGCTCTACCCTCATCAATCCTCTTCATTACTTCTTAAAAAAACTCAGTCAAGTTAGTGAGACATGATTTCTCATGCACAAAGCCAAACTGACTATCCCTAATCAGTCCTTGCCTTTCCAAATACATGTAAATCCTGTCCCTCAGGATTCCCTCCAACAACTTGCCCATTACTGGTTCCCCTTTATCCACCTCGCATCTCAAAAAGCTCTCATACAATTTGTCTTTCACTAAACCATGTTGATGATGCCTGAATGAATTTTAATGTCAGTTTCGCATACGCAGCATTTTCCAGACACTTCCTCCTCAGTGGTCTCTCTGCTAACATGACCTTTCCTGCATTGCTTTTGGTCTCATCTTCAGATCCTCTTGCTGCTGCTGCTCTTGCCTTCCTGACAATTTACCAGCTCCTACCTTTCCTCTCCACTTTGCAAACTCCAACTCCTGCCCAACTGGCACTGCTGACACCCATCTTTGCCCCCCTGGTGTAGCCGGCCTTGCCTTTGTCAGGGACTTTTCTTGCCTTAGTCAAAAAACAAAGGAAGAACACTACAGCACAGGAATAGGCCTTTCGGTACACTAAGCTTGTACAGACAGACGATGCATTTATAACTTAAGAAAACTTTTGCCTCTATGTGGTTTGTATCTCTCTATTTCCTGCCTGTTCATATATCTGTCAAAATGGATGTACGTTTGCTCACTGAGCTGGAAGGTTCATTTTCAGATGTTTTGTCACCATACTAGATAACATCATCACTGATAAAAGTGTGCAGATTAGTTGAATTGGTCATGTTAAATTGCCCATAGTGTTCAGGGATGTGTAGGTTAGGTTTATTAGTCATGGACAGCGAGCAAACTTATATCCAGAACCTCAACCTGAGCTACAAATCTTCTCAAAACTCATCTGTCAAAATGCCTCTTAAACATCGCTATTGTATCTATCTCTCCCATCTCCTCTTGCAGCGCGTTCCAGACACTTATCCTCCTCTGTGTAACACAACTTGCCTCTTACATCTCCCTTAAACTTACCCCCTTTTACCTAAAACCTACATTCCCTAATTATTGACATTTCTACGCTGGGAAAAAGACTCTTGACTATTAGCTTAGTCCCTGAGGATTCTGCCCTCTGGTTTCTATTCTAGTTTGTGCTGAAGTCCTCAACTCTACCAATTGGCAAAGGTTAGTCAGTTCAGCTAATCCTGGGACTTTAGCTGCTACCTACTTTGATCAACTTCTGTCTTTTTCTCTTATGATCTACCATAGATTCAATTGCTTACAGTTTCTGCTATTGATTTTTTAAAAAGTCTAGTTGATTCATACATTTTTTGTCCTGTCGTAAAATTAACTTTTTAAAAACATTGTGCAAAGTAATAAATAAATAACTTTTCATTAAAGCCTTTTTATGCACATCCTATTGTCACCATAAGATTAATTGGTCTCATACAGTGGGTCAGTGGAATGGAAGTGCTTTAGCCTATATAAGGGAGCATATGGAGCCTTTGTGGAGGTGGGTGGCTATGGCCAGGCAATGAAGATCCTGTCTTTGTGGAAAAAAGTACTGGCCGAGATTTCAGGTCACAATGACCTTTCATCAGAGAGTCATAGAGTCACAGAGTCACAGAGATGTACAGCAAGGAAACAGACCCTTCAGTCCAACTCGTCCATGCCGACCAGATATCCCAACCCAATCTAGTCCCACCTGCCAGCACCTGAACCATATTCCTCCAAACCCTTCCTTTCCATATACCCATCCAAATGCCTTTTAAATGTTGCAATTGCACTAGCTTCCACCACTTCCTCAGGCAGCTCATTCCATACACGTACCACCCTCTGAGTGAAAACGTTGCCCCCTGAGAAAGTTAAATATGGACCATGGGGTTGAGGGGTTAAGGAAAGAGGCTGAAGTGGAACATAAACACCAGCATGAGCTGGTTGGGCAAATGGCCTCTTTCTGTGCTGTATATTGTATGTAACACCTTGCTAGCTCAGTTATTTAGACAGCTAGCATTTAGTTCAGAGTGATGCAAACAGCGCAGTTTGATTCCCGTTCCAGACTGGGGGCCCGACTCTTTTCCTTCCCCTGAATGTGGAAGGTGCTGGTAAACTGCCACTAACAAAAATCACAAGGAAACAGTTTCTAAGATCCAGGAGCAGGAACTGGCAGTTCAGCCCTATTTATGGCTGATTTCATCTTGGCCTCAACTCCACTTTCCCGCTCGCTCTCTATAACCCTTAAACCTCTTCCTAATTAAAAATATATCTTCTACTTAATTTTTTTCAGTGTCCCAGCAGCCACCTCACTCTAAGATAGTGAATGTCACACATTTATGACCCTTTGAGAGAAGTAAGTCCTCCTCACCTCTGTTTAAATCTGTCATCCCTTCGCCGAAAGCTATGAGTTCTCTTTCTGGATTGCCTCACAAAGGGAAATAGCTGCTCTATGTCTACTTTGTCCATCCCCTTTAGCATCATCTCTAACTCCGTTAAATCTCCATTAATGAAGCATCGGCAGATAATGAGCCAAGGACCTGCCTTCAGCAGAGCACACATTAACAAATGATCTGTGTAATCCTTTTCAAGTCTGAATACTACACGGATGGTGTTAAAATGTGCACTAACATTGCACTTTCATGTCACTTACAGGTGCTCAATTTCAGCTGTCAAGTTCGGACCTCACAGGTTCACAGCATTGTACTAACTAATCGCACCAACCAGGTCTGGAATCTGCAGCCCTCAATTGAAGGAGAGTATTGGAGTGGACCCAAGGTTATCACCGTGCAACCCCATCTGCAGAACCAAACCTATGACATCACATATAAGCCACTCACCATGACAATGGATGGCAAAAAGCATCAGGTAAAAGAAAAGGCCACTTGGCACAGAGTGATTTTGAGACTGTTCACAGGGCTGTCATTTGGGAGTTACAGTGCCTGCTGAGCTTGCATAGGTGTAGCTCACCCCCTCTGATCCCTCTTTCCATCCATCAGTTCTTAATCCAAATCTCTCTCACACTCTCTCACTCTCTCTCTCTCTCTCTCCACTCATCAGGAGGAACCTATTAATCTGAATGTTATTTTGTGAACTCATGCAGAGAGGCAGAAAGGTAACAGTGATTCAAACACATCAGCCTTTCTGAGCTTGAGAATCAGTATACATTTGAGCCTTCAGATCTGCAATGGTGTTTAACACTCACTTAGTCATAATAGGTCGCAACTCAAGATTAGAGCTGAAAATGTGTTGCTGGAAAAGCGCAGCAGGTCAGGCAGCATCCAAGGAGCAGGAGAATCGACGTTTCGGGCATGAGCCTTCCTGAAGAAGGGCTCATGCCCGAAGCGTCGATTCTCCTGCTCCTTGGATGCTGCCTGACCTGCTGCGCTTTTCCAGCAACACATTTTCAGCTCTGATCTCCAGCATCTGCAGTCCTCACTTTCTCCACAACTCAAGATTAGTATACAAAGGGCAGGAGGAGAGAGGGAGCTAGGGGATGGCTATTAGAAGTTGATTCCAACTCACTTTTCTGAGCTAGCCTCTGAATAGTTTTACAATTGAACAACCAAAGTGCATGGATTAGACTTGTTGGTTACACTGCGTGAGGTGCGTTTGGCAGGGCTAAGGAATGATGAAATTAAGGCCTCCTTCTTTGCTAAAATCCCATGATTGTAAAAGTGTAGAAACATGTGTTGAGCGTCAACTCAGAGAAACTATCTGCAGTGACATAGGGACTATTTTCCTCCCGTGAGACTTCAAACCACAGAACAAACAACCTCCTGCATTTGCCACACTTGCCACATATCACGTCTCCAGTGAGTCCTACTGTATCTTGACATATTATTTTCTGAAAGAAGCTTACCTATCGAACCAGGTTAGATCACACCGAGTGCTTCTCACAGTTCTAGTGCCACATAATGAAGTAAGGTGTAGGCCTCTAGGGAGGGAGCAAAACGGATTTACACAGATGGAAAACTATAACTCTGAGGTTATACCCTGTCAGGGAAGGATGAACAGTCTGGGTGTCTTCTCAGGAGAAAAGTGGGGCCTGAGACAGAACTTAATTGGAAGATTTTAAAATTATGAAAATTGTTAGAGCCGATAAAGCGAATGTCTTTATTTTGCTGTAAAGCAGGGCAGCCAATAAAACGCAGTCATCAAGAAATCAAGTTGAGACTTCACAAGCAATATCTTTACTGCAAGAATGTTAAAAATGTGGAACTCACTGGGACACGTGATTGAGGTGAATAAGAGGGCTAGGGAAAGAAATCATGGGCTCTGGTGATTTTCCTGCATCCAGACCCAATTTCTCCTCCCAAACCCACATTAACTCTCAACAATTTCATTTCAGCACTTCCACAACGCGACTTGAGTCCAACAGAATAGATTACCACAGCACGGAGGGTCAGTGTGTCACTAATTCCCCATGTTCAATATTGATCAGTATTTCTGTGTTTCTGCAGGGCTCTGTCTTTTTCCCATTGCCTGATGGTACAGGATTGCTCTACATGTTACAAGGAGTTGCTGAGCCCCCAAAGGCAGTCGCAGTTATAAATCGTGAAGTGCCTTGCAAGACGTTACACACTGTATTGTTATCAATTCACAACTGGCTCCCCAAACCACAACGGTAGGCAAAAATTAATGCAAATATATGTAAAGGAATAACTCTTGTTTATGATCATCTATTAGTGAATTAATCTGGAAAGTTAGTTCAACTTAGCTCACCCCTTTGTTTAAGAGTTTTCTGCCAGTCCTGTATCCACACCTGCGAGGAATATCAGCAAGGAAGATCAAGTAAGGCAGTCAGTGTTGATGTTGTATTCAACAACAGTGCACACTTTCTCAGGAGAAAGCTTGGGAACTGTATGAAGCGAGTGGCCTCTCACATGTCAGCATGTTTATCCTGCTGTATTCTGCAGTGTATCGTCAAGACCCCAAAAAGATTTCATGTCAGTTCCCAGAGTTAGCTCAGTTAAATGTCAGCTTGATTCTCAGTGACCCTCACAACTTTGAATCTGATAGCTCATTGTTGCAAGCTTCAATCCTGGATGTGAGCAAACAGTTCAAGCAGCCTCTCCTTTACACTAGATTACATTACATTACAGCATGGAAACAGGCCCTTCGGCCCAACAAGTCCACACCGACCCGCTGAAGCGCAACCCACCCATGCCCCCACATTTACCCCTTACCTAACCCTACGGGCAATTTAGCATGGCCAATTCACCTGACCTGCACATCTTTGGATTGTGGGAGGAAACTGGAGCACCCGGAGGAAACCCACGCAGACATGGGGAGAACGTGCAAACTCCACACAGTCAGTCGCCTGAGGCAGGAATTGAACCCGGGTCTCTGGCGCTGTGAGGCAGCAGTGCCACCGTGCCGCCCACTATGGAGGCAGTGATTCAGGAGGAGACTGCAAAACCTGTGTCACTCCCTAACGGGCATTCACTAGACAATATTTCTCCCTCAACCAATACTTCCACATGTAGAATCCTTAATCAGCTACCTCACTTGCTGTCCAGCAGCAGGCAAATGTCTTTCTGATTTAAGGCATATGACTAAAGTGACTGCTGAGCACCTGAGACTAGTGACATTGATATAAGGCATGATGGGGAGTTTGGGGGTGAGGATCCCAAGGTAAGCAGACAGCATTGCCGAGAGAACAGGCAAGGTATAGACACAGACAAGCAATCAGCACCACCTAGAGAAGCCAGTGAGAAAATGACCCAAGAAACTCAGAGGATGGCAAGACAGGTAATGTGTCAAGATTGCAGCATGCAGGAGCTCCTGGATACCATTGTGATCAGGGCATCACATCGACATTAAATGTCTGAAATTCAAGCCATGTTGACTCTGAGTTATTGAACTAGCAGCTGAACTACTGCCTCGGAAAAATATCAGGGAGGGGTAAAGCTACCAGGAGGCAGTCATAGCACTTATGGTAGGGTTTTCTGATATACTCAGTGATCAGAGACTGTGAAGCAAGTATGGGGACCTAGACCATGTGTGCAGGAGTGTCAGCCTCGGCAATAATCCGGTAGATGAGAACAGGGGCTGCTGTTCAAACTGACCACGGCACTGTAATACAGGAAGCTGTACAATTGAGGGGGAGTAACACGAATACTGTAGTAGTTGAGCCTAATATAGGATTACAGGAAAGAGCGAGAGTTCAGATGCTGTGTCGCCTGCCTGGTACCAGGGTTCAGAACGTCTGCTCAAAGCTGGAAGGCACCCTGCTGTGGGAGGGTGAGGATCCAATGGTCATGGTCCATGCAAGTTTTGGTAAAACAGACAGAACTAGGAAAGAGTTTCTGCATAGAAAGTATAAGGAACTGGGCACTAAATTGCAAAAGTAAAACCTTAAAAGTTATAATCTCTGGATTATGATCTGAGCCATATCCAAATTGGAATACGGTATGTAAAATCACAGACCCTCTGAAGAACAGCGATGGAAAAGTTCCAGACAAGGGCATCTACTTGGAATAAAATGTGAAGTGAGATAAAGGAAATAAAAGACCTGTGTTTATATCACATGTTATGACCACAGGAAGTGGTCTGAAATGTTTTATAGCCAATGACATGAGTTTTTGAAATACCCAGGAAGTCCCCATTTAATACTGACATATTTAGTGTTAATAAAATTGTGACAATAAATTCCTTTCATGTTATGAGTTTCAGTTTAACATTGTTTGCCCGAGACTTCCGGCTGTCAAGCCCTTTCCTTATACATTTCATCCCCTGGCTTTCATCCTGTCTCAGTTCCTGCCCCTCCACTTGCTCCTGTCCCCACCCTCTGTTCTTACTTTTAAAGCCTCTGGTGTCCACTTCTCCCCCGCTCCTATTTTGAAGTTGTGCTGAGGTACTGCTCTCCACTCAGTGGCAGAAGCTGGCCAATGCAGGTAATTCAGCCTGCAGTGCCTAACGTCTGCCTCTAGATGGAGCCTGGTCAATTGAAACTTAAGGTGCGTGTAATGACGCAAAAACAGAAATTGCTGGAGAAATTCAGCAGATCAGTTAGGATTAGGGTTAGGTCTAATAACCCTTGTTCAGAACTCTGTTTTTTCCTCCACAGGTGATGCCAGACCTCCCTAATTCTTCTACCAGTTTTCTATTTTGTTTCTGATTTCCAGCATCCACAGATCTTTGTTTTATTTTATAATTTTAATATGTATTTGCAATGCTGCATTTATACTTCAAATAGATTTCCAATGTTATTAGCATTATTTTATTTTGAAAGTTATTTTCTTTATGAATCTAGCCATTCAGGAAAAAATACAATTTTGACTTAATAATATATTAGACTCCCAGAATCACTACAATGTGGAAGAAGACCTGATCGAGCCCACACCAACCCGCAGAAGAGCATCCCATCCAGACCCACCCCACCCCCCCATCCCCACCCCACCCCACCCCACCCCACCTATTGTGTAACCCTGCAATTCCCACCTAACCTGCACATCTGTAGGCAATTTAACATGGCCATTCCGCCTACCACATTTTGGACTGTGGAAGGACCTAGGGAAACTCTACACGAATATGGGGAGAATGTGCAAACTCCACACAGATAGTTGCCCAAGGGTGGACTCAAACTGGGTCCCCGGTGCTGTGAGGTAGCAGTGCTACCCCAATGAATTGCACCCAGACCACAGGAGTGAGAGTGACAAATCCTTATCACGAGACCAGTAGGGAAGCCCATTAACCTTACACTGGCCTTCCAAACAGCATCCCCTGACCCTATCTCTGTAGACCTGCATTTCCCATGGCTGATGTGATTAAGTGATGATGTGGTAAATGTTTGATTAAATCTGGAACTGAATTAACATAGTCTACTGATTGATTAATACAGAGCAACAGTCATCCTCAGTTTGATTAAATGGAATCAATTTAGGTAAAGGGGCAGTACAGAGAGATCTGGGTGTTCTTGTACACCAGTCAATGAAGGTAAGCATGCAGGTACAGCAGGTAGTGAAGAAGGCTAATAGCATGCTGGTCTTCATAACAAGAGGGATTGAGTATAGAAGCGAAGAGATTCTTCTGCAGCTGTACAGGGCCCTGGTGAGACCACACCTGGAGTATTGTATGCAGTTCTGGTCTCCAAATTTGAGGAAAGACATTCTGGCTATTGAGGGAGTGCAGCATAGGTTCACGAGGTCAATTCCTGGAATGGCGGGACTATCTTATGCTGAAAGACTGGAGCGACTGGGCTTGTATACCCTTGAGTTTAGAAGACTGAGAGGGGATCTGATTGAGACATTAAAGGATTGGACACTCTGGAGGCAGGAAACATGTTTCCGCTGATGGGTGAGTGCCGAACCAGAGGACACAGCTTAAAAATACGGGGTAGACCATTTAGGACAGATGAGGAGAAACTTCTTCACCCAGAGAGTGGTGGCTGTGTGGAATGCTCTTCCCCAGAGGGCAGTGGAGGCCCAGTCTCTGGATTCATTTAAGAAAGAGTTGGATAGAGCTCTCAAGATAGTGGAATCAAGAGTTATGGAGATAAGGCAGGAACAGGATACTGATTAAGGATGATCAGCCATGAGCATATTGAATGGTGGTGCAGACTCAAAGGGCTGAATGGCCTACTCCTGCACCTATTGTCTATTGTCTATTTGTCATCCAGTGACCAGGCTTCCCTCAGCTCTAGAACTTACAGACACCTTGCTATGAACTGGGCAAACTGAAACAATGGAAATGTTTTCTTATGTTCAGGCAGAGCCAGTAAGTTTCAAAGTTCAGAGGGCATTGGATTGAGCACAGGTCATGGCATCAAGTGTTTCTGTGGGTGAGGGCCATTCATGTCTAACAGTGTGCAGTGATGAAAGAAAAAGCTAGTAGCTATGAAGGTTGTTTGATACTGAGTACAAGGCCCACCGAGGGGGTATTCCTCTGTGGAATGCAGAAAGAAAATTCCAGTTGGTGGCACCAATGCTAGCTTTTTCTTTCATCATTAAACACAGTTAGCCTTTAAAGAACCATCCTCAACAACTGTTCCTGTTCTGCTCAATCACCTTTCTGTCCTGTGTCCACTCTCTGCTTGGCTCCGAAACTCCAGTAGTTATCCGCAGACACAATTCCGACGGTTTTTCACCGCGGTTCACCACCCTCAGCTGGCTGGATATCTGCATATTCCCGGAGCTCTGTTTTTGATCAGTTTTTTGAAGCCCATATTGCTTATAAGCTTTTCAAGCCCATTTCTCAGCTGTACGCAGTACTAATGTTCAGTGCAGTATCAATGTTCACAGGCTTCTGCTGAGCTCCTCATGGCTTCCCCCAACACAGAGACAGCAACCTTCTCACTCTCTCAGCTGCACTGGACTTCTTCCCTCAAGTCCTAATTCTAACTCTTGTCTGTTTACTAATTCCTAGAACTTTCTCCTGAGTACATGCTAACGGGACAGAAGCATCCCACTGCTCTTGATTTCTTCCCTGCTGGCTGTTGAAATCCAGCATTCCTAACAGTCTGTCCCTGTCTCTATCATTGACCTTTGAATTATCCTGAGGGACCTATCTAAAACCCAATTAGCTCTGTCTTTATTGGAGAGCAGAATTGAATGTTGCTTCTGAACTGTTGCTGGAACTCTGTACTCCTGAATGACAGAATGTTACCATTTTCACAGAGTGCTGTTGCCCCTTGG
Organism: Chiloscyllium punctatum; assembly: GCF_047496795.1. Taxonomy (NCBI): domain Eukaryota; kingdom Metazoa; phylum Chordata; class Chondrichthyes; order Orectolobiformes; family Hemiscylliidae; genus Chiloscyllium; species Chiloscyllium punctatum. Next base: position 68,847,132 of record NC_092764.1, on the reverse strand, counting down.
CACACAAAACACAGAACATTACAGCGCAGTACAGGCCCTTCGGCCCGTGATGTTGCGCCCATCTGTGAAATCAATCTGAAGTCCATCTAACCGACACTATTCCATTTTAATCCATATGTTTATGCAATGATCATTTAAATGCCCTTAATGTTGGCAAGTCTACCATTGTTGCAGGCAGGACATTCCACGCCCCCACTACTCGCTGAGTAAAGAAACTACCTCTGACATCTGTCCTATATCTATCATCCCTCAATTTAAAACTACGTCCCCTTGTGCTTGCCATCACCTTCTGAGGAAAAAGGCTTTCCCTGTCCACCCGATCTAACCCTCTGATTATCTTATATGTCTCAATTAAATCAGCTCTCAACCTTCTTCTCTCTAACAAAAACAGCCTCAGAATGTTCACAACATTTCCCTTGGAAGAAAGAAAGCTTCCCCATTGTGAATAATCCTTTACAATGCCTTCGAAAATATAACAAATTCCTATTATTCACATCTAATAATTAGCTAATTACAGATTGTACAAATTATGGGTACACGGTGGCTCAGTGGTTAGCACTGCTGCGTCACAGCACCAGCGACTCAGATTTGATTCTCGCCTCAGGTGACTGTCTGTGTGGAGTTTGCACATTCTCCCCCTGTCTGCACAGGTTTCCTCCAGGTGCTCCGGTCTCCTACCACAACCCAAGGATGTGCAGGTCAGGTGAATTGGCCAAGCTAAATTGCCCTTAGCGCTAGGTGCATTAGTCATGGGTAAATATGGGGTAGGGGAATGGGTCTGGGTGGGTTGCTCTTCGGAGGGTCGGTGAGGACTTGTTGGGCTGAAGGGCCTGTTTCCACACTGTAGGGAATCTAATCTAATCTGAAAAAAACTTGTTATGTATTTACAAAACTGTAAGAACTTAAATCAAAAGTACAATAACAAGTAGGAATAGAAGGTTTTAAACGTTATATTAACATAATTCCAAATCTTTTTCTTCTCTTCTTTCTTTAATTCTGCAAAGAAGGTTTCATTAAGTCCACAGTCCAAGTGTCCCTCCTTTTGTCAGCTGTAAATGTAATTCCACCTTTCAATACATTTTCCAAACTCAAACTGGGTAACTTTTCATTTTGAGAAAATAAAGTCAAAATGAATTGCTTGTGTGCTAGTAATTTGAGTAATCTCTGATCAATATTTTTTTTCAAGAATTGTTGAGATGTTTTTTGCAAGTGTATTGTTTTCCTGCCAGTTTTGATCTCTGTACACTTTGAAATCATCGCTTTCTTGTGATCTTATAATCTTCCTTAATTCTTCCCAGGCAATGTCCTTGGCTTCCTCATTATGAATTTTGATTTTCCCTTCTAAAACCTCAATTCATAAATCACAGGTTTACAATTAACTTGGGGTTTTAGATTTTTTTTTGCGGGGGGGGAGGTGGGGAACCTGGTGACTTGCCTGAATTCCTGTTTTCTCTGTTCAGTGTCTCAATGCTGGCAGACACTCCTGGTCAATGCTCCCTCTAACCAGCTCAGTAACTCTAACTTTCCTATGCATGACAATCAGCTGATTGAGATGTCGAGGTAGATTATTTTACAGAATAATCTCAGGTACAGGTTTTACAGTCATTTTTCGGAGCCAACATTGATGGTGCCTAATCCAGGGAGAATTCTGAGGTAGTACTCTGCTAAACAATGAGAAACATCAGATATTTACACACACAAGTTCACAGTACATTATTTGAACTCCAAATGGTCTGATTCAGACAAATAACTCATTTCCCAAATATCAAATATGAAAGGGGCACCCTGAAGTCTCGGGTCTTAATGCTCGCACTAATTTCTGTGCTGCTCCTCTCAGCCTGGAGGCTCCCTTGCTGTATCTGGCAGTCTGCTATAGCAGCAGCTTTTGGAGCTTGCCTGCATGTTTCAATTCTTTTTAACCTGACAACCTTTCTTGGATAAGAATAAATTAAATTATATAATGAATTTTATTTAATCAGGATAACTAAATTCCCTACTTCTTTCTAATGTAATTGCTTACACCATCTGAAGATTTTATTATAAATCCCCAAATAAATTGACATAGGGTTAACCCGTGCCATAGTTTCCCCTGAGAAAGGCTTTGACCCCTGGTTCTGGTTCTGGAGGTCACTACGCACACAGGCCTCGGAGGTCCGCACAAAACCAAACTAAATACAAGGGCGTTCTATCATAACGTTAACACAAATTCGCCATAACGTAATTGACGAATCAGGGACACTATTTCTGAAGCACAAATTTTTGAACGATTACTTCGCCAATGTTTTAAGCGCTGTTTCTAAGCGCGCTAACGTGGGGTTGTACAAGAACGCAACCATCGCATTCGAGAAGAACTGACTGTAAGTGGAATGCTGCTCCCAATTTGGTGTCAAGTGGCATTGACTGTTTGAGGTTACTTTGCAGTCTCAGCTCTTTCCATTTAAAGACCTGATTTGACAATTGACCCTTGTGTGACCTCTGCATTTTCCATTATGGCTGTGAACATATCAGCACTTCTACTGGAGCCAGCACTGTGCTGAACTGGATTACACATAGGCAAAGAGTTTATACTCACAGATACTAACTGTACGTTAGCAACTTGGGAACATTAGTAAAATGAGGTCCTTTTCCCTGAGCACTGTTTTAATTTATGTCATGCAGTGGGAACAACATGTACTTCCCACCAACATCCTGTATTTGTACATTTTGATTCAGCAAACATATTGAAGGAATGCCCAAATCCATAGCTTATAATAAGCCCCCAAGGGCAACCAGTATCTCTCAAGATAAGGCAGGAGCAAATTATTGTTGGTGCTGGAATCTGTACTGAAAACAACAAATGGAGATCACAAATCGCATCTATGGAGACAGAGCAAGCTAACATTTCAAGTAGTCATCAAGGTACTGACAAACGAGTGGTAGGAGGGGGCCAGTGTAATAGTGGAACATCAATGACTTCTTCACTGCTGCTTCATTTTCCTGCCAGGACCTGATCAAATTCACTCATTTTGCCTTCAATTTTCACCCCCTCTATAACTTTCACATTGTCCATTTCTGAAACTTTCCTTGACCTATCTGTCTCCATTTGGGGAATAAACTGTTCACCGTCTTCTACTACAAAGCCACGGACTCCCATGGCTACCTTCGCTGTAGCTTCTCACACCCCACATCTTGCAAGGTCTCCAACCCATTCTCTCAGTTCCTTCGGCTCTGTTGCATCTGTTTAGATGATGCCCCCTCCCAAAGCAGTGCTGCTGACATGGCTTCCTCCTTCTGTGACCCTGGTTTCCCACTCATGGTGGTTGACAGGGCCCTTAACTGTATCCGACCCATCATCTGTGCTTCCGCCGCTGCCCCTTCCCATCACTCACATCGGTGTGATCAGGTTCTCCTTGTCCTCATTTTTCATTCCGCCAACCTTCACATTCAAAGGATCATTCTCTGCCATGTCAGACACCTCCAGCAGAATGCCACCACCACATACATCTTCTCCTCACTCTCCCTTTTGCACTTCACAGGGATCTTTCCCTTCGGGACACCATAGTCCATTCCACTTCCACCAACACCACTCCTCCTCTCAATGGCACTTTCCCATGTAACTACAGAAGGTGCAACACCTTCACCTCCCTGCTCACCTTCTGAGGGCCTAAACAGTCTTTCCAGGTGAAACAGCATTCCACCTGTACCTCCTCCAATCTTGTGTATTGTATTCACTGCACCCAATGTGGCCTACTTTACACTGGAGAAACCGAAGGCAGACTGGGTCACTGCTTTATGGAACACCTCTGGTATGTGCGCAAGCAGGACCCTGACCTTCCCACAGCCGGTCATTTTAACACAGTGTCCAGCTCACATGCCCATGTCTGTCCTCAACATGCTGCAGTGTCCCAGTGTATCACAGCGTAAACTAGAGGAACAGCATCTTATCTTCAGATTAAGCACTTTACAGCCTTGTAGACCTAATATTGAGTTCAACACCTTCAAATTGTGAACTAACTCCCATTTCTTCCCTTTCTTTTAATTTGTTACATTCTGTTAGCATGTCCTCTCTCCCTTCACGACCCCCACCCCAGTGGGACAGTCCTGCCCTTTCAGGTCAGGCAGGTAGACAGACTATTGCCCTGCCATTCTCAAATTCCGATCACTTCATCTGGAATATCAACATCCTTTCTCCTCCAGCACCCTACACCCACTATCCCCACACCACCCCCTCCAAATTATTGCCTAAATGCTGTCCTCTACACAATTCACTTCAGCTCTGATAAAAAGTCATCTAGCCTCAAACATCCGCTTGCTATCTCTCCGTGAATGCTATCTGATCTGCTGTGATTTCCAGCATTTGTTCTAATCATCTCTCAAGATCACATTCTTTCTCGGCTCTTTCTTGGACAAAAATGGATTGACTTCCCCTTCCAATATATAAGCCTCATAATCATCAACATCCTTGCCTATATTCAGTGTAAAAGTATTAGACACAATGAGTTTCTTCCAAACCTCACTTTCTGGTACAATCCTTTTTGTGGAAATTTCCTTCAAGTGAACCAGTGCCATTCTTTTATTCTCTTATGTCCATTACTGATTATTGTCTTTTCTAAAAATTCTTTAAGCATGCGTATTAGTCCCACCAGCTATGTTCCCTGTAATTTATTTTTCTGTTGTGTTGACTCCAGGATTTGTGTGTAGTAGTGGCTTTTGGAACCAAAGGTCAGTGCATCAGCTCATTGATAGGTGTGTGAGGAACAAGGCTGCACATTGTTCATCAGTTTATGCTCTGCTTCCAACAATTTGTTTTTACATGCCCTGCCTTACGCCAATCAAAACATACTAGTTTCTTCACACTACTGTCTACATTGTAGTGATTGTAATGCGGTCAGCCATGTGGACTTCATAGAATGAATTCTCCGATTGGGGCTGTTAACCTGGTCCAATAAGGAGCCCTGGCTGACTGATATAAACAGGACTGTCAGAGGTTCTGTTCACTCAGAGCTGACTCTGAGGAAACTAGACCAGTGTCAAGGATCAGTATAAGTAAAGGCAGATTTGCTGATGGGATACTGGCCTCTGTGGTGTTTTTTTCACACGTCACCCTTTTTATTATCTGGAAAACCTTCTGCTTTCCCATTATATGCAGATTCTTGTTGATTCCTCCAGCTACCTTGTTTGTTTCCATGTGGCATCCTTACAAACACTCTGCTGATTGTGTGAAATATCATATGCCTGTTCCAGACATTTTGACTTTAGAAACCTGGCACTCGATCAGATAAGATCTAATAATTACTGGAATGGTGTTTCTGAATTCTTCCATAATCATGATTTCCATCACATTCTCAAAAGTTAGCTGTAACTTCAGTGAAGGAAACCACCCAATACCATAACATTTCATTTTCCTTTAGTAAATTTATCAGATATCTGACCGTGGTTCACCTTCACTGCCCTACATTTTAATTGGTAAGTTTCAGGAATAAGCTCAAAGATGTTAAGTACCACAGTTTTAATTGTCTCAGAATCTGAAGATTGTTCTTCTGAAAGATTGGAATAAATATCTCTTTCTGCCTCCTTACTTCAATTTTGGGGAATAAAGGAAAACTTCAATTTAATCCAGCTTTGAAATGGGACTTCCCTTCTCATCTGAGCTATTTAAACCTGAAGCTTTTCTTTATCCATTTCATTCTATCTTATTTCTTTTTCTCTTTGAAGTTCATGTTCAAACATTTGTCTCTGTTTATTTCAAAATGCTTCATTTGCAACTAAATTATAGTCAACTCAAGCTGTTGCCAAGCAAAATCTCACCTGGACTGCAGACTTCTTCCAATCCCAAATGCTGTGCTATTCTCTCAATTACCTTTGCTTTCTTAACCCTTTTAATTCTCACTTCAACTTTTATCCTGTTGCAATTAACCTAGCTGTGGTCAATGTTTGCAAAGCACTCAGATAAATTTTTCCTTTCCAAAAACATTATAGCAACTGACAAAGCCATTTTGGTTTGCAATATGTATAGTAATAATTACCCTTACTGGTCTTAACGTCAGCAAGTCCCAAGATTCGTATTTGCTTGTTAATTACAGATCTCAGATGAGCCCCGAAATTGAATTGAAGCACATGATTTATTGTCACTTGCATTTTCCAGTGAATAATACAGTAAAATACAGTGAAAAGCCTCCAACGGTTGCCATAATCTGGCGCCATTTTGAATAGTTTAGGAAAGAAAAACTGAAAATTAGGTTATAATCCCAGACCAGACCACCAAATTATGCTATGATCTGATTAGAAGATGGTGATCTTTATTTTTAAAGTGAGTTCCAGGAGACATACTCATTATAAAGTCATGGGCGGCTCAGTGGTTAGCATTGCTGCCTCACAGGACCAGTGTCCCAGGTTCGATTTCAGCCTCTGGCAACTCTCTGTGTGGAGTTTGCACATTATCCCCATGTCTGCGTAGGTTTCCTCCGGGTGCTCCAGTTTCCTCCCACAATCCAAAGATGTGCAGGTCAGGTGAACTGGCCGTGCTAAATTGCCCATTGTGTTAGGTGCATTAGTCAGAGGGAATTGGGTCTGGGAGCGTTACTCTTCAGAGGGTCGGTGTGGACTGGTTGTGCTGAAGGGCCTGTTTCCACACTGTAGGGAATCTAATCTAATCTTAAAAGATACCATAGTTTTGAACAAACAACAAGAATGCATTTGTAACACTGTTCTAACATTGTTACAATTCACAATGCATGTACAAATTACTTCTAACACTCAAAATTAGCATGTGGTATACATGCATAAATGAGTGTTGTCAAACACCCACATGCGCATCACATTGGAAATGTAATTAGAACAGATCTCATACAACTTCCAGCAACCCCACCCCCACCCTGAAACACAGTTATTAAATCTCATTAAACTTTAGACGGAATTATAATTCTTTAGTTTTGGCCATTTAGCCCCTGAAATTCCCTCTTCACCTGTATCTGTACTGTCACAGACTGACAGATGGACTGCTTCTGTTCTGGTTGGTCAAGTTCCTTTCCTGGGTCTGTGCACCCCAGTTTGTCAAACTTTCCTCCAATATTGTTATGATGCACAGGAGTAGTGCATGGCAAACCCAATCCTATAATCTTGGAATCATTGTAAAAGTTAAAGATTTTCAAAGAGTATGCAGAATTCCCCAATTGATCTGTCATTTCATACTCAGGTTAACAAAATGAATGCACCAGGATTCTGTCCCTAACAAGGACTGCTAGTTATTACAAACAGACCAAATTAAAACAACAGGGAGAAAGTGAGGACTCCAGATGCTGGAGATCAGAGCTGAAAATGTGTTGCTGGAAAAGCGCAGCAGGTCAGGCAGCATCAAAGGAGCAGGAAAATCTACGTTTTCGGCATAAGCCCTTCTTCAGGAATGAGGAGGGTGTGCCAAGCAGGCTAAGATAAAAGGTGGGGAGGAGGGACTTGGGGGAGGGGGGTTGAGAATGCGATAGGTGGAAGGAGGTTAAGATGAGGGTGATAGGCCAGAGAAGGGTTGGGGGCGGAGAGGTCGGGAAGAAGATTTCAGGTCAAGAAGGCGGTGCTGAGTCCGAGGGTTGGGACTGAGAAAAGGTAGGGGGAGGGGAAATGAGGAAGGTGGAGAAATCTGGATTCATCCCTTGTGGTTGGAGGGTTCCTAAGCGGAAGATGAGGTGCTCTTCCTCCAGGTGTCGTGTTGCCACGGTCTGGCGATGGAGGAGGCCAAGGAACTGCATGTCCTCAGTAGAGTGGGAGGGGGAGTTAAAGTGTTCAGCCACGGGGCAGTTGGGTTGGTTGGTGCGGGTGTCCCAGAGGTGTTCTCTGAAATGTTCCGCAAGTAGGCGGCCTGTCTCCCCAATGTATAGGACGTTTATTATAAACCAACTGACTCCCACAGCTACCTAGACTACCCCTCCTCCCACCCTGCCCCCTGTAAAAATGCCATCCCCTAGTCCCAATTCCTTCACCACCGCCGCATCTGCTCCCAGGAGGACCAATTCCAATACCGAACAACCCAGATGGCCTCCTTCTTCAAAGACCACAATTTCACCTCAGACGTGGTTGACGATGCTCTCCACCGCATCTCCTCCACTTCCCGCTCCTCCGCCCTTGAACCCCACCCCTCCAATTGCCACCAGGACAGAACCCCACTGGTCCTCACCTACCACCCCACCAACCTCCAGATACATCGCCACTTCCGCCACTTCCAAACAGACCCCACCACGAGGGATATATTTCCCTCCCCTCCCCTGTCAGCGTTCTGGAAAGACCACTCCCTCCGCGACTCCCTCATCAGGTCCACACCCCCCCACCAACCCAATCTCCACACCCGACACCTTCCCCTGCAACTGCAAGAAATGCAAAACTTGCCCCCACACCTCCCCCCCTCACATCCCTCCAAGGCCGCAAGGGATCCTTCCATATCCGTCACAAATTCACCTGCACCTCCACACACATCATTTACTGCATCCGCTGTACCAGATGTGGCCTCCTATACATTGGGGAGACAGGCCACCTACCTGCGGAACGTTTCAGAGAGCACCTCTGGGACACCCGCACCAACCAACCCAACCACCCCGTGGCTGAACACTTTAACTCCCCCTCCCACTCCACTGAGGACATGCAGGTCCTTGGCCTCTTCCATCGCCAGACCATGGCAACACGACACCTGGAGGAAGAGCACCTCATCTTCCGCTTAGGAACCCTCCAACCACAGGGGATGAATCCAGATTTCTCCACCTTCCTCATTTCCCCTCCCCCCACCTTTTCTCAGTCCCAACCCTCAGACTCAGCACCGCCTTCTTGACCTGCAATCTTCTTCCCCACCTCTCCGCCCCAACCCCTTTCCAGCCTATCACCCTCACCTTAACCTCCTTCCACCTATCGCATTCCCAACACCCCTCCCCCAAGTCCCCCCTCCCTACCTTTTATCTTAGCCTGCTTGGCACACCCTCCTCATTCCTGAAGAAGGGTTCATGCCCGAAACGTCGATTCTCCTGCTCCTTGGATGCTGCCTGACCTGCTGCGCTTTTCCAGCACCACATATTTCAGCAAATTAAAACAACAGGCAAACTGATACAAACCATCAACATATAGCTCTACTTATTAAATCTCTAATTCCTTTATGAAACTCCCCTTTGTGCACACACATTAGAAAAGAAATTAGTGCTGTGGGTGAGGGAAAATCTGGGAAGGCAGTTCACAGGGTTCACTGAGATGTTCGTTTTTACTTGCCAGGACTTACTGCTCCTAGCTCTCTCTTCTCCATGTACTTTTCACTTACTTACAAGAGGCACAGAACAACTCGTTCACAACTTATAAAATTTTTGACTTATTGGTTAAAAGCAGCAGCTTATAGCAACTGGTGAGGAGAAGTAAATTGGCTTCAGCGGTTTTAATGCAGAGAAACGAACAGCACCTCCTGATCCAGAGGTCTGGCCTCTGGCAACTTTGTCCCACTCCATCTCTGTAAGTTCCTTCAGTGCAACAAAATGTCGAAGAATTCTGGATCCTGGACCTCTGGTATCATGCTTTCCCAAACCCTTCCCTTTTTCCAGTATTGATCGTCCTCAATCTGTTTAAATCTTTAAGCCATCAGATCTCTCTTGCTCCCACTGTCTCTCTCTCTCTCTCTCTCTCTCTCTCTATCAATCTATCTATCTATCTATCTCTATCTCCCTCCCTTTCTCTGCCTCTGTGTCTCTGTCTCTCCTACTATCTCTCTCTCTCCCACCCACTGCCAGTATCTCTCTCCCTCACACTGTCTCTCTCTCTCTCTCATACTGTCTCTGTCTGTCTCTCTCTCCCCCCCCCCCCACTGCCAGTATCTCTCTCCCTCACACTGTCTCTCACCCATTGTTTTTCTCTCTCTTGCTCCCACTCTATCTCTCCCAATGCATCCCTCCTACTGTGTATATCTTTCTCACATACTGTATCTCTCTTCCTCTACCTCCTTGACTGTATCTCTCTCTCTCCTGCACCCCTTTACTGTATTTTTCTCTCTCTCTCCCTTTCCAATGCTGCTTTCAGCCATCCTATTTGACCAAGCTTCTCCTCTTCCCACCTCCTTTGTCTCAGTGCCAATTTTATTGCAAGCATGTTGTTGTGATTGATTTTAGGATTTTTGCAATTTGTTAAAACTTCAGATTTGGCTTTTATGGCCTGCTGTCATTTCCTGACCTACAGGAATCAATTTCTCTCAGAAATGTTTGAGTTTTAGATTTTAATTTGCAATTTGGTGTCATTTTACTGAGTTTTACTGTTTTATTTGCATCATTGTCACTATATTCTTTCATTGCATTGTAGGCTCAGGTTTTTTTTGGCAAAACCTTTCCTTTTCAATTCTATTTCTCATCGCTGTCTGCTACTGACTCACTTTCAGCCACCAGAGTGCACAGAACGTGTGTTCCTTTGGTGCTTCCAGTGATGTTGCACATTTGGAGAAGGTGTACAATATAGATATGATCCCATGTCATCTATTTTACTGCTCAGCTGCTTCCACCCACATGGAAGAATAGGAAGTTTGCATTGATTCAGTGCTTTTCACCTCAAGTCATCACAATGAAGTTCTTATGAAGTGTGATCACTGTTGTCATGTTGTAATCTTGCACACAGGAAGCTCCCACAAAGGCGACCCGGTGGCTCAGTGGTTAGCACTGCTACCTCACAGCGCCAGGGACCCGGGTTCAATTCCTGCCTTGGGCAACTGTCTGTGCAGGGTTTGCACATTCTCCCCGTGTCTGCATGGGTCCCCTCTGGGTGCTCTGGTTTCCTCCCACAATCCAAAGATATGCAGGTTAGGTGAATTGGCCATGCTAAATTGTCCATAGTGTCACAAGGATGTGTAGGTTAGGTGTGTTAGTCAGGGGTAGATATGGAGTAGTAGGGTAGGGGAATGGGTGTGGGTGGGATACTGTTCGGAGAATTTGTGTGGACTTTATGGGTGGAAGGGCCTGTTTCCACACTGGAGGGATTCTATGAAAATAATAGAAAAGTGGTTAGATCAACATTGCTGACAAAAAATCAAAAATGTTACAAATGCTGGACATCTGAAATATAAAAAAAGAAACTCTAGGAAACACTCAGAAGGCCAGGTAGTATCTGTTGAGAGAGAAACAGTTAAATTTTCAAAGTCTTTCATCAAAGGTTCTATGGCCGGTGCCAATGCAATCTACAGTCTTCACACAGATGGTCATAGACAGTGAGTGCAACTTTGCATTTCCTAACTTTGCAAAGGAATTGCTGGACTTTCACATTGCTTCACTCATCAGACTCCCATAACCTGCTCAGTGATGCCCTGTTAGGGTTCCACCAGGGCCATTCAGCTCCTCACCTCATTAAAACCTTGACTCCAACATGGACAAAAGAGCTCGATTCCAGAGATGAGGTGAGTGTGACAGTCCTTACAACAAGACTGCTTTCGATTGAGTGCAAAATCAAGGAGCTCTAACAAAACTGAAGTCAATGGCGAAACCTGTGTGCTGGTTAGAACCGAAGCTGGCACATAGAAAGATGCTTGTGGTTGTTGTAGATCAGCTCAAGGCCATCTCTGCTGGAGATCCTCACAGAAGTGCAGAAGGCCCAGGCATTTCCAGCTGCTTCGTAAAATATTTTCCCTCCATCAGAGTGTTAAAAGTGGGGATGATTGCTGATGATTGCAGTGTTCAACACAATTTGTCAGACTTCACGGACTGAGACAGTCTATGTCCAAATGTAGCAAGACCTGGACATTGCCCAGGCTTGGATTGAAATGTGACCCGGAATAGTTGGACCACATTGAGCATCTCCAACAACCCAGAATCTAAACAGCATCCCACTGACTTTCAATGGCATTACCTTCAGTGAATTTCCTCTACATCCTATGCATTACCATTGAATACTTAGTGAACGGGACTAGCCATATAAGTACAGTGGCTACAAGTGTGAGTAAGATGGTAATACTCCCTACTTGCCGGAATGAGTGCAGCTCCAACACCACTAAAGAAACTCTGCTATCCAGGACAAAGGCAGCCGATATATGGGAACACCACCACCTTCAATTTCCCCACCAAGACACACGCAATTCTGATTTGGTAATATATCAGCATTCCTTCAGTGTTGCTGAATGAAAATCACTTCCTAACAGCATTGTGGACTTGCCTACAGCAGATATACTGCAGCAGTTCAATAAGGCAGTTCATCATCACCTTCTCAAGGCCAACTGTGGATGGGCATTATATGCTGGCCCAGCCAGTGATACCCACATCCCATGAACGAATCAATAAATGTTAGGTAAGGGGTAAATGTAGATGTAGGGGTATGGGTGGGTTACGCTTCGGCGGGGCGGTGTGGACTTGTTGGGCCGAAGGGCCTGTTTCCACACTGTAAAGTAATCTAATCTAATCTAAAAACTAGCCATTTGGATACAGAACTGGCTCAAAGGTAGAAGACAGAGGGTGGTGCTGGAAGGTTGTTTTTCAGACTGGAGGCCTGTGACCAGTGGAGTGCCACAAGGATCGGTGCTGGGTCCACTACTTTTAATCATTTATATAAATGATTTGGATGCAAGCAAATGAGATACTGTTAGTAAGTTTACAAATGACTCTAAAATTGGAGGTGTAGTGGACAGCGAAGAAGGTTACCTCAGATTACAATAGGATCTTGATCAGATGGGCCAATGGGCTGAGAATTGGCAGATGGAGTTTAATTTAAATAAATGTGAGGTGCTGCATTTTGGGAAAGCAAATCTTAGCAGTACTTATACACTTCATGGTAAGGTCCTGAAGAGTGATGCTGAACAAAGAGACCTTGGAGTGCAGGTTCATAGCTCCTTGAAAGTGGGGTCACAGGTAGATAGGATAGTGAAGAAGGCATTTGGTATGCTTTCCTTTATTGGTCAGAGTATTGAGTACAGGAGTTGGGAGGTCATGTTACAGCTGTACAGGACATTGGTTAGGCCACTGTTGGAATATTGCATGCAATTCTGATCTCCTTCCTATTGGAATGGTGTTGTGAAACTTGAAAGGGTTCAGAAAAGATTTACAAGGATGTTGCCAGGATTGGAGGATTTGAGCTACCAGGAGAGGTTGAATAGACTGGAGCTGTTTTTCCTAGTTGGATGCTGAGGGGTGACCTTATAGAGGTTTATAAAATCATGAGGGGCATGGATAGGATAAATAGACAAAGTCTCTTCCCTGGGGTGGAAGAGTCCAGAACTAGAGGGCATAGGTTTAGGGTGAGAGGGGAAATATATATAAGAGACCAGAGGGACAATGTTTTAACACAGAGAGTGGTCCATGTATGGAATGAGCTGCCAGAGGAAGTGGTAAAGGCTAGTACAATTGGATGGGTATATAAATAGGAAGGGTTTTGAGGAATATGGGCCGGGTGCTGGCAGGTGGGACTGAGATTGGGTTGGGATATCTGGTCGGCATGGACGGGTTGGACCAAAGGGTCTGTTTCCGTGTTATACATCTCTATGACTCTAATTATTAATTCCTCAATAATTAATCAACTCTCCACTAAATTTAAAGCCACAGCTTATAAATACATTTCTGGACACTCGAGTAATTAAGTTGGTAGAACAGGTGTAATTGAACAAAAACTTTTTTTTCCCAAAATAACTGATCCGTATTTCAACACATGGAAAGCCAATACCCTAAACACACTTCCCACAGATTGGTGAAGTCACAGCTATTGTATTTCTATTGCACATGCTCAAGGTTGGAACACTCTAACTTGGCAACTATGGTTTTATTTATTGCACCTCAGATCTCAATCTCAGATTTAAATTTAACAACTTCATTGCAGTAAAATCCACTACATTTTCCAAATATAGTAAAATATGAACTTGCAAAGCTCTAGAGATTCCACATGTATTTGCAAAAATAATACCTCAATGATTTGAAGTTTTCTAGGATCCCTCTCCCACCTTTGCAACCACTCTCCACAGCCTGCTTACATTCCAATCGCTTCTTTCACTCCTCTTGCAGCCATCTTTCCCTCAGCACCCAAACATATTTGACAACCCCAATTGCATACATACCTCCATATTCCTTCCCTCAATCTCACTGGTGACATCTCGGCTGGCTGCAGCTCTCACACACCCCCAAATCACTCTCAAGACACCCCATGCTATCCCACCTCCCCCACCTCAGATCACCAGCCCAGAATCCATGCTGGCCTGTGATTGTTGAAGTGCCTCAATACCACTTCCTACCATTGCAATTATGGGGATGTGTTTTGCTCTGATTGGTCACCCTGTGGGGGATTTTCCAGCGTGACCTGAGGAGTCTGGGGGGGCAGATTGCCTCTGTGTGTTCCAACCGTTGCTACTGTTCTGAAATGAACTGACTGTTTTAATGTGATACTGTAGATTCCGAGCTACCTTGGACCAGATCAAGCCTGAACGACTAGAGAGTACCACCACATTGAAAGGACTCGACTATATTGATGTTCCTGGGTCTTCCAGGCGGGAGTACAGGCTCACTTTCTTCACCTACAAGGAGGCAATCATCTCAGTAAAGGTGGGAGAATCACTGCTGTTCTATGCTACAGTTTATAGAAAGTCAGCAGATAAGCAATGGGGAAAGAGCTGTTCTTCTTTGAGCAGAAGCAGGTGAAAGAGAAATGTAAAAGTGATGCTCGAAGTTCTGAAGGATATTGATGTGAGCTTCGGTAAACCCTGAAGGATACATTAAAGGTAACTGCCAAAAGTACTGGATGGACAAAGAGTAGGTTATGGAGTGATTTATTATGATTCAGTATGCACTAGCTGAAAAAAATTAGTGGGAGCAGATTCAGAAACAATTTTCAAAAGGCAATTGGATAATAACTTGAAGGAAAAATATTGTAGGGCAATCTGTATAGAGCAGGGGAATGGGATTAACTTCATTACTCCTTTATCACACCAGCACAGGCACATTGAACTGAATCGTCTTCTGTGCTGTGAGATTAGAAATGCAGCAATGACAGATTCAGAATTCCAATTGAATCCTCTTTGCAGGTTCCCAGCACATTACATACACACTGTGGAGTTATACCTCCCGAATATAGATAATCCTTTGTGGTGAGTTGATTATACGGCTGAAACAAAACTTGCAAAAATTGTAGGAGAGGACATTCCAAATCTCCAAGTTGTCTTCTTCTGTTCATAGGAATAGGAAAGCATAGGCTCACAATTCCTTGATTGACATTCTCTGACGTGATCCAGTTATGAAATGACCATTGTATGTTTGTACATTGTGTCCTAACAAACCCCAATACCTGATCAAATACTTCTTGCTGCACACTTTTGCCTTTCCTTCTCAAACCTGATGTTCTGTGCTTGCCTGAGGTTTCTCAGGGTCCAAGCATTCTCTTCTCCCGCATGTTGTGGATGAAGCCACGCTCTAGCTATGAGCCTGGGTTGATCTTCTCAGTGCAGTCCCGAAGAAGTGTTACATTAGATTCCGTCCTGATTATTCCTGATGAAGGGCTTTTGCCCGAAACGTCGATTTCGCTGCTCGTTGGATGCTGCCTGAACAGCTGTGCTCTTCCAGCACCACTAATCCAGTATTTGGTTTTCAGCATCTGCAGTCATTGTTTTTACCATCGCTCAGACTTTGTCTACCTTTTCAGTTGGAAGTGAAAGATTGCATGGCACTATTTGAAGAAGAGCAGAGGAGTTCTTCCCAATATCCTGGCCAACATTTTTCACTTAACCAACATCAATAAAGTCAATTTTCATATACTGATGCTATTTGTGGAATTGTGTGGAATTAGCTTTTGTGTTTCCGATATTTCAACAATGATCACGAAAAAAACAACATACCTAATTGGTTGCAAAGCACTTGGAGTTGTCTAAAGTGGTGAAGGTGTTACAATGTCAGTGGAGATTGTTTTTTTAAGAAATATATTCGAAATACAGTTATTTACTAAAGAAACCACAAGATTCCATGGTTTCAAACAAGAATTTCTTATATTATTATATCCTTGAGTCAAACGAAACATACAGTAGTAAATACTGTCTTCGATAACCTCATATACTCTGAGACCCAGAATCATTAAGTTAGATAAATTATGGCCAAAAATAAGCTAGAAATTACACTTCGAATGACAGGTATAGTGAAGAAAAATACAGCTGAAAGAAGGCTAAATATAGCTTGATAAATGAGATATATTCAGCAGCCAAGCCTATTACATCCTGCTCAATGTTGTTTTTCATTGGGAAATGGGAACCCAGCAACTGAGCCCCATCTGTTGCTGCTACCGTGGGGTAATCATGAGTGAACTATCTCAGACTTGGCCCAGATTCAACAAGTTACAGTTAGCTGCGTGTGTTGTAACAAATAAGTAATCATCCCCTCAAAAGAACCTTGGACTTTGTTGTTTGCTCTGATGAAACATATTCATATGAATGTGGAATTTGGTCAGTGGTCACACCTCAACATCATGTAGAACAGAAGATACAGGCTGTGAATGTGGGTGATGAAATCCATTGAGAGACCAGAGGGAACCACAGCTGAAAACAGCTGATAAAGGCCATTCACGCCACTTTCCTTGGAGATTCACTTATCTTTTGCCATATTTAACTTGATAATCCACATAAATCCCATGGTTAAGGATTGCTCAAACACTTATCACTCCAGTCATTTTTTTCTTTGGCATCTGTCACTTCTACAGTAATTTCTGCTAATTTGTGCCTATCTGATTAACGTTGCATTCTTAGCAAAGTTTCTGGGAGGGTAACATATAGGATTGAATATATCCTTAAGATGTGATGGTGAGAGAAGTTAAACCAGACACTGTGACACAGACAGCTGGAAGAAATGTGGAGAATTCAGGGACATTGTCTTCAGAATTTGCTTTTCTCAGTTCATGTTTTTTTTATTGTATTAAGGAAATTTTAAATAGATGTGATTTATACTCTCCAGAAGTCAGGGAACTGTAACTCCCAAGGTTTGGGCCAATGTGTCTAAATGCCTACCGGAAGTACAGGTTGTCTCTAATAAATGTTACTGAATAAAATACCGAAGGATCCTAATAATCTGCCTCCACAGGTGACCTTCCGTAATGAGACCACTCAGGAATACCTTTACTATGTCGTTAACATTAAATCTACATCTCCTGGTCTGAATGGCACCATCGAGTTGGTGGCTCCAGTTCGCCAGAGCACTACAGGGACTGTGGAGGTTGAGAATCCATTGTCTATCCCAACTGTATTCATCACAGAATGTAAAATCACAGACATCTCTCTCCCAACGCAGCTCATTGTCCCACCACAGGCTAAGGTAAGAGCAACAGGCGAACATGGCGAGCTGGAAGGTTAAAGGAGGCAAGCTATTATATTGCAGGTTGCGGTATTCTATTCAAAGTGCATTGGAGTGGAATTCTAATGTCTTTTAGAGGGAAACTTACCTGTCTTGTGCTAAAACCAATATGCTGCTATGTATTCTGTAATTCTAGCAATAGAGCAAAGCAGTTTAAGATGTGTTTGGCTGAGTTTCACATTCTGCGAGTTTTGATTGTTTAGGAGACAGAGTACAGCAGCAAAGGGCTTGAGGAAAAGTGGAATCAATGGGAATTAGGGGTACAACTCTCCGCTGGTTGGAGTCATACCTGCCACAAAGAAAGATGTTTATGGTTGTTGTAGGGTAGTCAGCTCACCTCCAGCACATCGCTGCAGGATTTCCTCAAGGTGTAAGAGGCCCAATCTGTTATGTATCATAGTTGTGACATGGAGGTGCTGGTGTTGGACTCGGGTGGACAAAATTAGAAGTCTCATGACGCCAGGTTATAGTACAACAGGTTTATTTGAAATCACAAGCCTTTGGATCAGAGGGATCTTGGTGTGCATGTGCATCAATCCCTTAAGGTATCAAGACAGGTGTATACTTGCCTTTATTAGCCAAGGCAAAGAATTCAAGAGCAGGGAGGTTATGCAGCAACAGTATAATATGTTGCTTAGGAACAATTGAAATATTATGTGCAGTTCTGGAGGGATGTGACATCACTGGAGATGGTGCAGAGGAGATTCGCCAGGATGTTGCCTGGGCTGGAGAATTTCAGGCACAAAATGAGATTGGACACGCTAGGGTTGTTTTCCTTAGAGCAGAGGAGATTGAGAGGGGACATGATTGAGATGTATAAAATTATGAGGGCATTGACAGGGTAGACCTGAAGGAATGTTTCCCCTTGATGAAGGAATCACCAACCATGTCATAGATTTAAAGTAAGGGACAGAAGGTTTAGAGAAGGTATGAGGAAAAGCTTTTTACCCAGAGGGTAATAAGGATCTGGAATTCACTGCCTTTGAGGGTTGGTGAGGCAGAAATCCATCTAACATTCAAGATTATTTCAGATATGCACTTGCAATGCCAAGGCACATACAAAGGCTATGGGCCAAGTGCTGGAAAATGTGATTCGAATAGTTAGCTGCTTACTTTTGGCTGATGTGGACACAGTGGGTGAGATTAACTTTTTTTCTGCGTTGTAGATCTCTATGTTTCTGAGACAGCCAAAGCAAAAGAACAATCTTGTACACCACAAAAATGATACTGAGCAGGAAAGCACACTGGCAGCTGGGAGCTGCACCTTCCAGTGCAGAAGTATCCCCACCTTCAGCTCTGACAGCTGCCCCAGAGATGTCCTTTCCGTTACCTCCATCTTGCCCTTGTCCTGGGGTGATTAGACTGCAAGAGATGGATTCCTCAGGCCATCGAGCTGTGTCAAATGAGGGAACAGGAAGCATTATAACATTGATATTAGGGGGCTGTCACTAAGACACTGCCTGAAAAGATAACATATTTTGTTAAGTTAGGACTTTTATTTATGTCTGTTGGGGTCCTGCGGAGTGGAATTCCCATAGCACAAGGGCAACTCCTTTCCTACTGCTACGTCCCTATTGCAGATCCTTCGTGTCGGGTCGATGGTTCCTTCATTCAGCACTCAAATCAAGAGCTGTCAAGCAGCAAGAAATATTGAAGTCCCTGATCTAACCTAATTTGTGTGAGCATCTTTTATCTGGGTCTGCACACCAGAAAGTTAAGATTTGAAGATGTGAGCACATGAGCAGGGTGAAGTTGAGACAGTGCACAGAGATTCTGGCTTATTCTGAGTCGTATAAAATCTCTCATGGTTGATGTGCTGTTGCTATGATTTACTGGTGGACTTTTTAAATAAAATCTTACTGGTTTCCTTTTTCTCCATAGGGTATAGTGTCCTTTGAATACCAGCCTCTGAAAGTGGGTGAGGTCACTGGGCGCCTTACACTGAACAACAGTGATTTAGGAGTCTATCAGTATGACCTGATCCTGAAAGCCAAGCCAGCAGGCCCGGAGAAACCACGCCACTTCCGGACTAACTTTGGTGGCAACCAGACCCTCACGGCCAAGTTCATAAACCACTCCCGCCAGAAAGTGGAGTACTTCTGTAAGGTAGGTTCCAGACAGCTCACAGAAGGAAGCCAACGGGGCCATCATACCTGCACCAGCTCTCCAAGTGAGCATTGTGCCTTAGTGCCAATCTTTCCCCAGCCCTTGCATTTTGTTTCTACTCAAATAATTATCTAATGCTCTCTCGAATGCCTCAATTTGAACCTGTCTCCAGCACATTTCCAGGCAGTGCAAGCTAGATCCAAACCACTCAGTGTGAACATTTTCTTTCCTCACATCATCCTTGCTTCTTTTGCAGAGGTGCGGAACTTTTATATCAGTGTCCTCTCTTACTTGATCCTTTTATGAGGTTTTCCCTCACATTTTTGCAAACTTCTATCAAATCTCCTCTCAGTCTTCTCCTCTCCAGGGAAAGCAGTCCCAACTTCTTCAATCCATCCTCATCACTGAAATCATTCTAGTGTCTCAAACCTGGAATCATACTCGTAAATTACCTCCTGCTGTCCAGTGCATTCACAGTTCCTAAAATGTGACATCCACAACTGGACTCAATATTCCAGTTGAGGTCTAACAAGTGACTTGTGTAGGTTCAACATCATCACCTTGCTGATGTACACTATGCCCCCATTAATAAAGTTGAGGACACTGTATGCTTTACTTATTGCTCTCTGTCAAACGCATGCCTTTCATCCTTTTCTTAATTGTGTTTCATTTGTCATCACGGGAGCTCTGGATTTGTTTGACATATCTTTCTCATTGTGAGGGAATTTACCTCGATTGTACCCAAACCATTTTGAAGGGGCTCTCTGCTCAGTTGCGACTTTTTCCCTCTAACCTCTCATCTCAGTCATTCCCAGCCAGCTCTGTTCATGCCCCATTAAAGTCATTCTCCACCAATTAATTTCTCTCGCTCTGGACTGTTGCATGTCATTCCCCAGCACTATCCTGAACCTTACGATTTCATGATCATTGCCGGCTAAATATTCCTCCACTGACACTTGGTCCATTCTTATTTCCAAGAATTAAGTACAACAATGCACCCTTTCTTGATGGACTGAGCACACAGTGCTTTTGGAAGCCCTCTATCATGTAATCCAGGATCAGTTCCCTTTATATTACAAATAGCCTGGTCTTTAATTGGGTAATTAAAGTCACTCATTTTAACTCCACTGTAATACTACCATTTCTCTGTGATTTCCCTGCAGATTTGCTCCTCAACATCCTTTGGTTGGCAATCCATAGACTACACTGAGACATGTATTTGCCCCTCTTCATTCCTCAGCTGTAGTCAAGTTGACTCTGACCTTGACCATCTGAAACATCCTCTTTCTCCAGCACTGCAGTGCCTTCCTTAACCAGTACAGTTATCCCATCTCCTGTTCCTTCTTTTCAATCTTCTCGAAATACCTCATACCCAGGAATATTTAACACCCAGACTCCTTAAGCCATGTCTCTGTTATTACCGTATCATGTCCATGAGGAAATTTGCTCCAGTAATTCCTTAAAGTCTGCTTGCAGGACCTCATTCTTTTGCTTCCTACATCTTTGATCCCAAAATGGACCACGATTTCTGTCTGCTAACCCTCCCCCTTCTCCAGAATATGCTGCAGCTGAATTGTGGCATC
The DNA here is from genome assembly GCF_047496795.1 of Chiloscyllium punctatum. Taxonomy (NCBI): domain Eukaryota; kingdom Metazoa; phylum Chordata; class Chondrichthyes; order Orectolobiformes; family Hemiscylliidae; genus Chiloscyllium; species Chiloscyllium punctatum. The sequence continues at coordinate 68,826,170 of NC_092764.1, read as the reverse complement.
CTTGATCCTGGCACCTGAGAGGCAACACCATATCGTGGAGTCACATCTATTGCTACAAAGGCCCATCTCTACCCTCCTCACTGAGGAGCCCTCTACGAATATTGGCCTTCCACATTCAGCCCTGTCCCACCCCAAAAGTGGAACTACCTTCTGCCATGGCCCTGCCTCTGGCTCATTCAGGAAGGCTGAGGATTTCATATGTTGCAAGATGTGCAAAGCATGGTGCTGAGCTGTGAGGCAGAGTTTAACTGGATGAAGTATAGTTCCTCTGCTTTTATATTACCCTTGTTCCCACTTAAGTATTGACGGGAAAGGATTTTTAATTTCAGAAGTATACTTCATTTATCAAAATATACCTCTAAGTACATACAAAGGACTAACAATCTGTTCTATATTGACTTTGCAAAGAGAAAAAAGAGAAACACAAATAGCGTACTGGAATTTGACTTCCCACAGAGATCCACGCAGTTGCAAAAATCTTATTCTTGTTTACATCCTGTGTCTCACTTATGTCACCACTTGTCTGCTTCTCAACAAGTGACCTCACCTCGCCCACCCCTCTCAGTGACTCTGACCGCCTGTCACAGGGCCCTCACCCACCCCTCTCAGTGACACTGACCTCCTGTCACAGGGCCCTCACCCACCCCTCTCAGTGACACTGACTGCCTGTCACAGGGCCCTCGCACACCCCTCTCAATGACACTGACTGCCTGTCACAGGGTCCCCACCTGTTCCTCTCTGACACAATTGCCTGTCACAGTGCCCTCACCCACTCCTCACAGTGACACTGACCTCCTGTCACAGGGCCCTCACCCACTCCTCACAGTGACACTGACTGCCTGTCACAGTGCCCTCACCCACTCCTCTCAGTGACACTGACTGCCTGTCACAGTGCCCTCACCCACTCCTCTCAGTGACACTGACTGCCTGTCACAGGGCCCTCACCCACTCCTCTCAGTGACACTGACTGCCTGTCACAGGGCCCTTGCCCACCCCTCTCAGTGACACTGATTGCCTGTCACAGGGCCCTCACCCACCCCTCTCAGTGACACTGACCTCCTGTCACAGGGCCCTCACCCACCCCTCTCAGTGACACTGACTGCCTGTCACATAAGGAGATGTGGTCAACATTTAAACCATGTTTCTGCAGGTGTTGTTGCATGGATGCAAAGTGGAGTGTTTTGACATTCACTTTAATGATTCAAAGTGGGTGAATCAAATGCTCCTTTTTGAATTTTTAACTTGGTTTTAATTTTTCTTTTGCATTTGGAATTTCTGATGCTGCTGAGCATTGCTGATCAGATTGTCTGTAAGTTTTCTGATTCCTCTGGGATCTTGGATATAACAACCAGATTCAACTGTTGTTCCTTTCAGGTTGATAGCCCCGAATTCTTTGTGGAGAAAAGCATCACAGTCCCACCAGCCTCGCCGGGTGGTTCAGAGGTGGGTGTGGAGGTGATCTACGAGCCTCTCCGTCTGGGCGAGACCAGAGCAATTCTCAACGTCAACTCTCCGGTTGGAGGCGAGTACAACATCCCCCTCCTTGGAATGTGTTTGGCTGCAAAACCTCAGGGCCCCTTCTCAGTTCGAGCTGGTACTAGTGCTACCATCCCATTCAGGAATATCTTCCCCCAGACCACCACCTACTCCTTCCAAGTGGACAATCCGGCATTTTCCTGCAAACCCACAGAGACGCTACGTGGGAAGAAAACCCATGTTGTGGTTGTCAGCTTTGAAGCTACAAACGTCTCCAAATCCCCTGTCACTGGCAAGTTGATCATATCATGCCCGAGTTCTGCAGGGTCAGGAGCTGTGATGTCCTGGATCTATTACCTGAAAGGTGTTACTCCTGAGAAGTAAGAGGGGATTCCTGCTTAAAGCACATGTTTTTTCTTCTCCAAAAATTACCAAATGTTTTATTAACTCTCAGTCAGTGCTCCAATCACTTTATTCCAAGTGGAATCTGCTTATTGACAAGTTTGTATGGTTGTCCAACCAGTAGCAGAGCAAGTTGCCAGATAATCTCCAGTATTGCTGTACGTGGAGGGTATCAGGTGATCTCAGCTTGGAGAATTCTACCATCCAGATAAATCTCAACTGGGCAGCATTACCTGCTCGAGGCTCATTTTAAGGCTCCTGCCCAGTTTTATTCTGTATCCCACTTCCATACCGCCCAGGGACACCACTCCTATTATCAAACCGAGTTGGCCAGTAAGCTTTCACCATCTTCATGTTGAGCAACAATTTCATTCTTTGTCAATAGGTCAGATTGAAATGTAGGGATTTTATATTCTTCCGTTTCCTATTAAAGTAGGTTATTGTGTTAGTTATTTCCTCCTTTGTTTCGCAAAGTGCCTTACTTCACACAGGGTCCTCCTCAGAGACTTGCAGCGATTACCAGTTTTGTCAGAGTTCCTGGTCCAGTCTCCCACTGATTCAGCCTCCATTCATTCTTTGTGTGCAAAAACTGTTGGCGTGTTCCTGGGCAATTTGATAAGGTGTGCCAAAAGTTCACCTTTGTTTATGAATTGGACCAATAGCCCTTCGAGCTTTGTCTCTGGCAGTAATTCAACCCTTGATCCTAGCTCCTTAAGTTTACTGAGATAGGTTTAGTTGCCAAATCATAACTTTTGCTGAAGCTGTACGAAAGTTTATTTGGCGCCCTTTTCCCACTACAGCAGCCCCTTTCGAGCTGGTTTGTGTGAGAGAGATGATGTTTGGTTTTGACTCCTTCTACCCATTACAATCTGGACATTCTTCTATATGTTTTTGTGTACAACACGTCATTCTCAATCTGCTGGCTTTTCTTTCCCGTGTGCCATGTTGTTGTACGAAAATATTTCTTTCCTTTGAATAAACCTTGTTGAATAACTGAACATGCTTAACATTGTACTTTCTTGGGATCGTAAGATTACTTAAATCATCTTGAGGAACAGAGCCCCTTTTCCAACCAAGGGACCTCTCCTTGAGGGGTAATTTTTGATTTTCAGATTGACTTTTTCATTCTCTCTAATTAGTAGGTGATACATTAACATGGTAACAATACTTTCTGTATTTGGGTTCACACATGGTATATTGGACTCATACAGACACAGAAATAGACGGATTCGTCACTGTCCCCAATAATGATCAACTCTCCAGTGAACATAAAGTCACAACACACAAGGAAGGTGTGAACGTTGTTGACACCACAGTACATTGGCACAATAGGCAAATTAGAGCAACTAAAGTTTTTTTTTGTCAAAACAACTATTTACAAACAAAAATCCATCTCCCTAAGTACACCTTTCAGTTTGTTGAGGTCACACCTCATGAATATCTTGTGCAAATGTACAAAGCTGGAAGTTTTTAAAGATATAGTTGTTTTCCTTTTCATTGCATCTCAGATCGCAATCCCGGATTTCAATTTATCAGGTTGATGCAATGTTCATCACCTTATAGCAAGGATGATATGAAGTCCATTTTATTCACACTAACCTGTTTGTCACAATCTCCTTACTGGGAATGACTGTGCTGCCTGGTCCTGCCAGTACATAAAAGGAACAGATACAAGCTACCCCTGCATCTGATGGGAGCTGTCCCACAATGAGAGATGTGAACAATTCCTTTTTCTCTTTGTCACTGAGTACTTTATGTTAACGAAGGTTGAGGAAGGTGAGAGCCCGACTTGGAAACTGTTCTCATCGCCATTGCTGTGTGTAGGTATGAAGCAGTGCCAGACCAGTTGGATGGAACGTAGCTCTGTCTGACCTTCTCAACAAATACACCCAGATCATCCACTGCTTATCGGGTATCTGCCAAAATGGTCTATAATGTGGGTTTTAAAAAACACCTTCTGCAACAGAGAAACATCAGGAATAGAGATGCTGTCATTTACTCAGAGGAACAGCTCCACACAGAAAGAAAGACCAATAACAAGCAGCTTTGGCAGGAAACATGATGATATGTGAGGATCATACTTAATATGTTGTGCTTTTTGAGATAATCAGGTCGTCTAAATGGAGAGTGAGGGTTGGGTCTGTGTGGAGGGTGGGACTGGCGAATGAGGGTCTGAGGGCTGAAGGTTGGTTCTGGGTGAAGAGTGAGGCTGGAGAGTAAGGGTTAGGTGTGGAGGGAGGATGAGGGTTGGGCCGAGAAGAGGAGAGGAGATCGGGTCTGGAAAGTGATAGGGTTTGGAGAGAGAGCCAGTTACCCAATGACACGATCATTGTCCAGGTGAACAACCTTCTCAAGCTCTGTTACCCACACTGGATAAATCACAAGGGTGAAACGGCTTTATTTCCCATTTCTAATATTTGTGCAATCAAAAACTCCGAAGGAAATTGAAAACAAATACAGCAAACTTTGTTTTAATCAGCACCTTATGAACCAGCTCTCTCTATAAACCAGCAAAAAAATTATACTCCTGAAATACCAGACATTTTCTGTACTATTGTAATGTCCACACAAGGGGCAAGTGAGAAGGCTCTCTGTCACTAATGTTCATTAAGGCAAAGTTGCCATGTGATTATGCTGTAAATAAAGTATAACAGTGATATGTATACCCCCGCATTACATTTCTATTACTGAGTGTTTTTACATTAATTATATGGACCTGTCAATCAACCAGAATATTTGAACAGTTAATAAAAGGTCTGCTGTAATGACTTTAATGTCCCTGTGATATTTGTCCCAGTTTGAAGAAATTGATCTTTATTTCTGGAAACTCCTGGATAGTCCCTACTCTGCCTCTGCCAGTTACTGCAACAGGAACAATTGAACAAATACTAGGGACCCAAATGTCACCCAATGTTGAATTACTTTACACAGGTTTACAGCAAACTGGCCTTAAAATCACAAAAACAAGAAGGTTGACTTTTCCCAGCAGAAGGCCCCTATCCACTTCCTAGTTTGCGCATGTGTCAAAATTGTTTGATGTGACAACATTTGAATGACAGCCATAAGTACCCCTTCAAACCACTGAAACAAGTTACCATTTTTAAATCCTCTTTTCCTGAATATACTGACTGTCAGACTCATACTATTTCCCAAACTGATCACATAGCACCTTCCCCATAGGAGGTGGTTATGTAAGGAAATTGCACTTAGGGATACAGTGGAAGAGCAGTATGTAACTTTGAATCTAGGGATCCCAAAGCTCTCCATCACTGGGATTTTCCTCACTTGGTCTCAGGGCTCATTGGCTCATCGGTAGAGGTTGATGGTTATGATTTGTTCATGACTTCAGGATATAGAAGGGCATCTGACAGAAAGAGGTCATTTGGCCCAGCATGACGAGACTGGCTGTCCAAGTGAGTATTATAGTGTAAGGACATTCTCATACTCTTTCCCATTTAAATAAATAAATCATCTGTCTTCCTCTTGGATACCTTGATGGATCCTATTTTCACTACATTTCTGGGTAATGAATTCTGGACATTCAACTTAAGAGTCCTACAGCACAGGAACAGACACTGTGGTCCAACTTGTCCTTGACAACCAGGTATTCCAAACTGAAGTAATTCCATTTACCAGTGTTTGGCCCATGTCCCTCTAAATCTTTCCTTCTCATGTAACCGTCCGAATAGTATTTAAATGTTGTAATTGTACTTGCCTCTACCACTTCCTCTGGCAATTTATTTCATACATGTACAATCCTCCATGTGAAAAAGGTTGAATTACTTACCTCTCACCTTAAACCTTTAGTTTCGCACTCCCCTATCCTGGGAAAAAGACCTTGGCTATTCACTTTATCTATGCCACTCATGATTTTATAAACCTCTACATGGTCACCCCTCAGCCTCCGATGCTCCAGGAGGAAAAAAAGTTCCCAGCCTGTCCTTATAACTCACACTCTCCAGTCCCAGCAAGAACCTTGTCAATCTTTTCTGTACCTTTCCAGTTTAACAATGTTTTTCTGATAAAAGGGCGCCCAGAATTGTATGCAGTATTTTAAGAGTGGCCTGATCAATGTCTTGCACAACTGCAACGTGACATGCCAACTCCAAGATTCAATGCTCTGATCACCACCTTCCACATGTCAGGCCACTTCAAGGAATTATGTAACTGCATTCCTAGGTTTGACAACTTTTCCCACGACCCTACCACTAGCTGTGTGATTCTTACCCTGGTTTGCCTTACCAAAATGCAACACCTCACATTTATCTAAATTAAACTCATCTGCCATTCCCCAGCCCATTGGCCCATCTGATCAGATTTACATTGTGCTCGTAGATAATCATCTTCACTGTCCACTCCACCACCAATTTTGGGGTTATCCACAAACCATGCCTCCCATATTCTGATCCAAATTGTTTATGTAAATGACAAACAGTGGACCCAGCACCAATCCTTGAGACACAATGTTTGTCACAGGCCTCCAATCCAAATAAGAATCCTCTATTCTTTTAAACAAAGGATAGAAACAAAAACAACTGAACCCCCCCCTCACCACTGTTCACACACACACACACACACACACACACACACACACACACACACTCTCACCAACCCCCATCAGACACTCCTGGGGTGGGGAGAGCACCAGTAAATAACAGAGTAAGGTTTCCTCTACCCTATCTCACCAGAAGGAAAACTTTCCTCAGCTCTCGAAACAAGAAAAAAAATACTTTCAATTCTGGAAAAACAAGAATGCATAAATAAACAAAAAAAATTTCCAGCCCTTGACTGCACCCCCACCAACCACTCGGGGTAGGAACAACAAGGGACCGAGTTGTAAAATAAACTCTCAGGCTCATTCAAACGCAAAGGAAGCCACAAGAAAACAAATGCCCTCTGCTCCATCGTCTTCAATTGCTCCTGGGACAGGGGATATGTGAGTTTGAAAATCCAGAAGAAATTTCCTCTATTCACTTTAATTAAAAATGGAATTCCCTCACACCAACCCCATCAAGCTCACCTGGGACAGGGACAGTATGGGATCTAAATAAAAACTCAGCTGGACTTGCCACATGAATACAGTTACTACAAGAGCAGGTCAGAGGCTGGGAATACTGTAGCAAGTAACTCACTTCCTGACTCTCCAAAACCTACACTATTCCAAGCCAAAAAGCCGAGAAGCGATGACCTGTCTACCCTCTTCAAGGCACCAGTCCAGAGTCCAATTGTCTAAATGTGTGCAACTCCGACAACTCTCAAGAAGTTGACATCTTCCCAGACAAAGCAGCCCGCTTGATTGGCACCACATCCATACGCGTCCACTCCCTCCACCAATGTTCACTAGCTGTGGTGTGTACTATCTACAAGATGTACCGCAGAAATTCACCAAAGATCCTCAGACAGCATCTTCTAACACATGACCACTCCCATCTAGAAGGATGCAGGCACCAGATACATGGGAACACCACCACCTTCAAGTTCCTCTCCAAGCCACTCACCATCTTAATTTGGAGTATATAGCCATTCTTTCACTGTCACTGGGTCAAAGGTCTGAAATTCCCTCCCTGATGGTATTGTGAGTCAAACCACAGCACATGGACTGCGGCAGTTCAAGAAGGCAGTTCACCACCACCTTTTCAAGGGCAACTGGAGATGCTCAATAAATACTGGTGACCCAGCAACGCACGCAGCCCATAAATAAACATGAAAACGCCCTCATTGGCTCTTCCAAAAGATTCAAAATCAATACAAAAGGAAAACAAGATAGCTCATTTCTAGGCACAAAACCAGAACAAACACAAAATTAAAATGTTGAATGGAAACCTACACCACTTAATCAAAATATTATTACTCAAACTGATGCCGCACTTCACCCTTACAGTGACCCAATGGTCACGAAAGGTCTCCACTGTACTGACGAGCACCCGGTGCTTTAGCTCCAGGGAAATCCACGTGCAAACATAATCACAAAGAGAGGAAGACAGGAACAATGAGTCCCTCTGCGGCTCACTCCCTGATCTGTTAATGGCCATCTTGACCAGACCCAGGGGCAAAGCCACAAGAACTTTCATAGACTTGTCCACTCTTCCTGACTCCAGGGGTCCATAGATCAGGAGCCTGGGGCTAAAGTGTAACCAAAATTCAAAGAGCAGCCCTTTCAAAAAACTAAAAACAGGCTGCAAATGGATGCACTCAACACATACGTGAAATACCGTCTCATCCAGGCCACAGAACGTGTCCGTGGTCTGGTACGCATTAAATTTGCTCAGTTACCAGTTGCACAGGACCGCTGTGTTCAGTACTCTCCACCTCAAAACCCCAATGTAACAGGGGAGCACCCATTTGCAGAGGCCCCTCCACTAGGAGTCTCTAGGACAAAACATCACACACCATGACATGTCCAGGAGGAAGGAGAAAGTGTTGCAGTGGAGAGTGCGCAGCAATACACCTCTGCTATTCCAAAGGGCACTGAGAGGATATCCCCGAGTTGGCTCAAATTGTGGCACACTGCATCATGGGGGAGGGTCTATGGTGCAAGGTCAATGTCGTGCCCATTGCACACCTAAGCCACCTCGAGTGGACACGAGGTGTCAAGGCCGAGTGCCTTGTCTGTCAGGATCTGGAAGGCTCGGGTCGCGAACCCTAGAGGTCGACCAACACCCCCACAGTCAACTGTGTCGGCAATATCCAGCCTGCTCCTCTGTCATCCAGTGTGTCTCCAACTCTGGTCAGCCTCGTGTCCTAAGCTCTCTCCTCCCTCGGCCTGCACAAACCACATTTGAGGAGGAACTTGGACCTGAGCAGCGATTCCTGATGAGAGCCACCACTCCTGTAGGGGAAGAGCATTGGCATGAGCTGACCATATCCCGGACTGTGATCAGGACCAGGTTGAAGACAGGTGTTACCACTACCCTGTGTGCCCTACCGTCAAGCCAATTTTGTATCCAGTTGGCTAGTTTTCCCAAGATCCCATATGATCTAAAGTTTACTGACCAAACCACCATGCGGAACTTTGCTGAAGTCCATTCAAACATCTACCACTCTGCCTTTATCTTCTTGATCACCTCTTCAAAGAACTCAGTCAAGTTTGAGAGCCACTATTTCCCAACACAAAGCCATGCTGACTATCCCTAATCAGTTCTTGCCTTTACAAATGTATATAAATCATGTCCCTCAGAATCTCTTCCAACAACCTACCCACCACTGACATCAGGATTCTCGGTCTATACCTCGCTGGCTTTTCCTTACAGCCTTACTTAAATAGTGGCACCATGTTAACTAACCTCCAGCCTTCCAGCACCTCATCCATGGCTGTTGATGTTACAAATAATTCTGCAAGAGGCCTCACAATTTCTTCTCTGGCTTTCCATCGTGTTCTGGGATACACTTCAGGCCTCAGGGTGTTATCTTTGCATTTTAAGACCTCCAGCATCTCCTCGTTTGCAAATACAGACTCTTTTCAAGACACCATTATTCATTTCCCAAGTTTCTATGACCTTCTCCACAGTAAAAACTGATGCAAAATATTAATTTAGTGCTTCATCCATCTGCTGTAGTTCCACACATTAAGACATACAACGCTGAAACAGACCCTTCGGTCATAGACGGCCTTGTTGATCTTTAAGGGGCCCTGCACACTTCCTAGTTACTCTTTTGCCCTTAATTTACTTGTAGAATTTCTCAGGATTCTGCTTCACCTTATTTGCCAAAGCTATCCCCTTTTTTGCCCTCCTGATTTCCCTCCTAAGTGTACCCCTGCTTCCCCTATAATCCTCCAGGGATTTAATTGATCCCAGCTGTCCATACCTGACATATGCCTCCTTCTCTTTCTTGACTAGAGCCTCAATATCTCTAGTCCCCGTGACTGTCTCTCCTAATCAACTTTTGAAAGTTCCTGTCTAATATCGTCAAAATTGGCCTTGCTCCAATTTAGTACTTTAACTTTCAGACAAAGCCTATCCTTTTCCCTAACTATTCAAAAACTAATAGCATTATGATCACTGGCCCCAAAGTACTCCTCCACCCCAGTCACTTGCCCCGTCTCATCTCCCAAGAGAAGGTCAAGTTTTGCTACGTGATAAAGATTTTTTTTCTCACATCACATTTACTTCTTTTTCAAATTTTGGTCCTTTCATCCGCAGGAACAGTTTATGGTTTTGGGTGTTGCTGGCTGAGCCAGTTTCTATTGTCCTTCCCAATTTGCTAATTAACCAAGTTGCTTAATAGGCCATTTCAGAGGGCAGTTAAGAGTCAATCACGTTGCTGTGGCTCTGGAGTGTGGAAGGAAATCTGCTGTCCTTTGCCAAGTTTGCCAGGGTCTTACAACAATCAACAGGTATATGCCCGCCTTTTATTCATTCCAGATTTTTATTAATTGAATTCAAATTTTGCAATCTGCCATGGTGGGATTCAAACCCAGGTCCCCAGAATTGAAATAATAACAAAATACTGCAGTTGCTGAAAATCTGCAATTAAAAAGAACAGAAAGTGCTGGAGAAATTCAGCAGTCTAGCTGTATCTGTGGAAAGAGAAACAGAGTTAATATTGAATCTAATATGAGTTCTGTTCCGTACGTGCTGGGTTTGCTTTTATTCCCTGGGTCTAGGTAGGTTAAGCTCAGTTGGTTTGTAATGCAGAGCGAGTTCAATTCCCACAGCAGCTGAGGTTACCATGAAGGAGTCTCCTTCTCAATTTCTCCGGAGGCGTGGTGACCCTCAGGTTAAAGTACCATCATTCACCTCTCTCTCTCTCTCTCTCTAATGTCACAACAGCCTTAAAGTCTAGACTATGACCTCACTTAGTCTGGGATGAACAGCCCAGTGACATTACCTCTATGCTAGGCTGAAATAACTTCAGAGGCCGGTATCCTGCAGCCAGTCACTCTTCATTTACACATGCACAGTCCTTGACTATAGTTCTGCCTCATCCAAAGTCAGGCACCAGTGTCCTTTTTTTATGTCAGCCAGGGCTCCCTGATTGGACCAGGTCAACAGCCACAATCAGGGAACTTGTTATTCTATGAATTCCAGCTGGCTGATCTCATTACAACCACTACATCCCTTGCCCTCTGAGTCAGAGGTCATAAACTAGTCCTTTTCCTTGGAGGGCCTCCTGGGTCATTTTAGCACTGGGTCATGTTCCTCTAACTCAACAAGTGACACATGGGAGCTCGCCGCTCGCCCTCGGTAGAAGTTTACTCCTCTTCCAGCAGCAATCAGTTTGCTTTCACACCATTTGAGAATTTGAGAAACATTTTGCTTTCACATCGTTTGAGAATTTGCAGTTTTCATCTGGTCCACTTGCTTATTCAGGATGGTTGCACCCATCCGAACTCTATACGCAACAGTCCTGACCTCACACCATCCAAACTGTCCCTTTCGCTTGGAGAAGTCTTGGGTCCAGTACTGGTGTTCCTAATACTTTATCACCCTCCCACCCAGTCTGGGAAGTTCAGAATTAACCTGATGGGGGGGAAGTCTTCTCCCCATTAGCAACTCTCCCGGTGCCAGCCCTGTAGTTGCATGTGAGTGGTCCTTAGCTTTGTATCCAGTGAGGCTGTAGACTGTTTCTTCATTTCAGCCTTCAAAGTTTGGACTGCTCTTTCTGCCAGGCTATTGGATAATGGGTGGTACAGGGCTGTCCTAATATGTCAAATTCTGTCTAAGAAATAGCCAAATTTCCTGCTGGTAAACAATGGCCTGTTATCTATGACCAACACCTCTGGGACTCTGCTTGTTATCAAGATGCATGCAGTTTTTCTTGGTCTTCCCAGTGTTTGATGAATGGACTCTATACATGTCCCACCATTTTGAGTGAGCATCTACAATGACTAGAACGTTGAACCAATGATAGGGCCTGCAGAGTCAATGTGCAACAGTTTACCAGGCCGCTCTCACAGAGGTGGGAGAGTTGCTGGTGGTAATGTTTGGCCTTGTTGCTCTGGTCGTTGCTCCACCAATGCAGCTATGTCTGCATCCAAGCCTTGCCACCAACTTCTCACCAACATGTTTATTCTGGAGACCCCTGGATGGTGGAGTTCATCCAGTATTTGCTCGCTCAATTATTCTGGCTCCCCATAACAATTTGCTGTCCTCTATCGTGTGCTGGTCTCTCTGGTTCAGAAATGTGTAATTCTAGCTGTGATGGCCCTTTGAACATAAACCAGTTCAGCACGGGACAGGCCCTTTGGCCCTCAATGTTGTGCCAACCTTTTATTCTACTCTAAGATCAAACTAACCCGCATTTTACTAACTTCCATGTGCCTATCTAAGAGTTGCTTAAATGTTGCTAATGTATCTGACTCTGCTACCACTGCTGGCAGTGCATTCCACACACCTACCACCCTCTATGTAAAGAGCCTACTCTTGACATTTCCCCTAAATCTTCCTCCAATCACCTTAAAATATACCCCCTCAAATCCCCAATCACCACCAGCTGTTTCAGGTTGGAAAAGACTGGAACGTTTTGTGTCCAAAGTCTGATGTTGTCATCTGTGACAGGGAACATGCACAGAAAATGTCATACTGTTACAGACTGTTCCATTGGGGGTACCAAATGTGGTGTATCTGCTAATGGGAGGCGACTCAATGCATCCATGTTCCCTTCTAAGCCTCCCAGATGGTGTTCTCGCTTGTTATTATTAGCAGTGAGAATTAGAGCCCACCATTGAATGAGGCCTGAAGCTATGGGTGGCACTGCCTTGTCCTTTTTAAGCAGTCCAGGTTGGGGTTTGTGGTCGGTAACCATCAGAAATTTTCACCCATAAAAAGGTACTTGTGGGACTTCCAGACTCCAAATATGACCGCCAAATTTTCTTTCTCTATCTGGGCATTCCTGATGAAGGGTTTATGCCCAAAACGTCGATTCTCCTGCTCCTGGAATGCTGCCTGACTGGCTGTGCTTTTCCAGCACCACGCTCTCGACTCTGATCTCCAGCATCTGCAGTCCTCACTTTCTCCCATTTTTACACTCAGCCAAAGTACTGGATGCATAAGTTATCAGACATTCCTCTCCATTGGGCCACCTGTGAGCTGATACCACCCCATTGCCATTGGGGGAGGCATCACGTGTCAAGACAAGATCTTCCTTGGCACCACAGTGTGCTAACACCTTAGAGGATGGTATCTATTTCTTCACTTCATTGAAGAAGGCTTGTCTATGTGGCCATTTCCAAGGTTGACCCAATTTTAGGATGAAAAGGTGCTCATCAACTGATGAAAAGGATAGATGCCAAGCTATGTATGAAATTTCCATAATAATTTACCAGCCCAAAAAATGACTTAAACTTCCGGAAGAAGGGCTGATGCCCGAAACGTCGGTTCTCCTGATCCTTGTATGCTGCCTGACCTGCTGCGCTTTTCCATCAACACATTGTCAGATCTAAACTCTTGAAGAGGTGTGGAAGTTGGAGCAACTTTTATCACCCTTACTTTATCCTCCAACAGGCCACTCTGTAGCCCAAGTAGGTCACCTGAGGGGCCTTAAACACACAGGAGGTTAGTGAGTAAAATTAGGGCGCATGGTATTGGGGGAAAAGTACTAGATTGGATTGAAAATTGGTTGGCTGATAGGAAACAAAGGGTAGTGATAAACAGCTCCATTTCGGAATGGCAGGCAGTGACCAGTGGGGTACCGCAGGGATCAGTGCTGGGACAGCAGCTTTCCACAGGGACCATTCCCTCCAGGACACATTGGTCCACTCTTCCTTCACCCACCTCCCCCCCCACTCCACATCCAAAAGCACCTTCCCCTTCAATCACAGAAGATGCAACACCTGTCTGTTTACATCCTCTTTCCTCAGTATCTAAGGACCCAAACACCTTCCAGGTGAAGCACTTTATCTGCACTTCACACAATCTAGTCTACTGCATTCACTCATTCACTGCTCACAACATGGTCTCCTCTTCATTGTGGAAACAAAGCATAGACTCGGTGCCCAATTTACAGAACACCTATGTTCTATCTGCAAAACAGAAAGACCCTGAGCTTCCTGTTGCCTATTATCGTGTTCCCTGGCCAACATCTGTCTTAGGTTTGCTGCAGTGCTACAAACCGCAGCACAAGCTGGAAAAACAGTACTTCATTTTCCACTTGGGGGACCCTGCAGCCCTCTAAACCCTTCCTATTCATATACCCATCCAAATGCCTCTTAAATGTTGGAATTGTACTAGCCTCCACCACTTCCATACATGTACCACCCTCTGCGTGAAAAAGTTGCCTCTTAAGTCTCTTTTATATCTTTCCCCTCACACCCTAAACCTATGCCATCTAGTTCTGGACTCCCCCACCCCAGGGAAAAGACTTTGTCTATTTATCCTATCCATGCCCCTCATAATTTTATAAACCTCTATAAGGTCATCCCTCAGGCTCAGACGTACCAGGGAAAACAGCCCCAGCCTATTCAACCTCTCCCTAAAGCTCAAGTCCTCCAACCCTGGCAACTAACTAACTTACAAACTAAAGTCTCCTGCTAGGAGGACACTGTACTCCTGACCTGAAAACCTCATACCTCTGAACTGAAGTGGAAACTACACTCGCAGCCCTGGGTTTATTTTCTCTGTCTGTCACAAACTTAGCAGTATGAACATTTCATCAATTAGCACCACTGGTACCCGCCAGTCACTTAACTTGATCATGTACATTTTTGTAAATTATATATTTAAATCACTGTTCTAAATGACTTTCAAACCTCTTATAAAATAGTTATGATCAGAAAAGTGAAACATCTACTCCTTTCTCTCTCCAACTGTTCTCCTTTCTCTTTGGGCTCTACCCCTACCTATCATTTACTCTTTTACCCCATGTCTCCACACTATCTACTGCATATAAACTGAGGAAGGAACACTTAACCCAAAACATTAACTGATTTCTCTCCACTGATGGTGCCAGATAGGCTGAGCATTTCTAGCAATTTCTGTTGATGCAGGAGAATTACTTCTTGCTTTGTTTGCCACAATTTCATTTGACCAGAAAAACATAACACATTTTTTCCATATACTGGGCCCAGTCCTCAATGGAATGGTCACACAATTCAAGCTTTACAAACAAAAGCAAGGTGTAAGAAATGCTTACCCCAACTTCAAAGATGACTCTTGCGCACAGAATTCTCATCACCACCAAAATAACTCCACAGAGGCTGGTATCTCATCAACCACTTACCCTTTATTTACACACGAAATGACTATGGTACTGCCTCAGAGACTGTCAATATCTCCAACACTCCCCTAGTAGTCATAAAGCTGTACAGCACAGAAACAGGCCCTTTAGTCCAACTCAGCTATGCTGATCAGGGTAGCACAGTGGCAAGCATTGCTGCTTCACAGCAACAGGGACCCAGGTTTGAATCCCAGCCTCAGGCACATGTCCATGGGGAGTTTGCACATTCTCCTCGTATCTGTGTGGGTTTCCTCCAGGTGCTATAGTTTCCTCCCACAGTCCAAAGAAGTGTACATTAAATGAATTGGCCATGCTAAATTGCACCATAGTGTTCAAGGATATGTAGGCTAGGTGTATTAGTCAGCGAAATGTACAGTTATAGGGTGGGGGGATGGGTCTGAGTAGGATACTCATTGGAGAGTGAGTGTGGACTTGTTGGGCCAAATTCTGGATTAGTGGTGCTGGAAGAGCACAGCAGTTCAGGCAGCATCCAAGTAGCTTCGAAATCGACGATTCGGGCAAAAGCCCTTCATCAGGAATAAAGGCAGTGAGCCTGATGCGTGGAGAGATAAGCTAGAGGAGGGTGGGGGTGGGGAGAAAGTAGCATAGAGTACAATGGGTGAGTGGGGGAGGGGATGAAGGTGATAGGTCAAGGAGGAGAGGGTGGAGTGGATAGGTGGAAAAGGAGATAGGCAGGTAGGACAAGTCCAGACAAGTCATGGGGACAGTTACTGAGCTGGAAGTTTAGAACTAGGGTGAGGTGGGGGAAGGGGAAATGAGGAAACGGTTGAAATCCACATTGATGCCCTGGGGTTGAAGTGTTCTGAGGTGGAAGATGAGGTATTCTTCCTCCAGGCGTCTGGTGGTGAGGGAGCGGCGGTGAAGGAGGCCCAGGACCTCCATGTCCTCGGCAGAGTGGGAGGGGGAGTTGAAATGTTAGGCCACGGGGCGGTGTGGTTGATTGGTGCAGGTGTCCCGGAGATGTTCCCTAAAGCACTCTGCTAGGAGGCGCCCAGTCTCCCCAATGTAGAGGAGACCGCATCGGAAGCAACTGATACAATAAATGATATTAGTGGATGTGCAAGTAAAACTTTGATGGATGTGGAAGGCTCCTTTCGGGCCTAGGATAGAGGTGAGGGAGGAGGTGTGGGCACAGGTTTTACAGTTCCTGCGGTGGCAGGGGAAAGTGCCAGGATTGGAGGGTGGTTTTTCCTGCCACTGCAGGAACTGTACAACCCACCCTCCAATCCTGGCACTTTTTTAGGGGCGTGGACCTGACCAGGTAGCCACGGAGGGAATGGTCTTTGCGGAAGGCGGAAAGGGGTGGGAGGGAAATATATAACCCACCCTCCAATCCTGGCACTTTCCCCTGCCACCGCAGGAACTGTAAAACCTGCGCCCACACCTCCTCCCTCACCTCCTCCCTCACCTATATCCAAGGCCCTAAAGGAGCCTTCCACATTCATCAAAGTTTTACTTGCACATCCACTAATATCATTTATTGTATCCATTGCTCCTGATGCGGTCTCCTCTACATTGGGGAGACTGGGCGCCTCCTAGCAGAGCGCTTTAAGGAACATCTCCGGGACACCCGCACCAATCAACCACACCGCCCCGTGTACCAACATTTCAACTCCCCCTCCCACTCTGCCGAGGACATGGAGGTCCTGGGCCTCCTTCAACGCCGCTCCCTCACCATCAAACGCCTGGAGGAAGAACGCCTCATCTTCCGCCTCGGAACAATTCAACCCCAGGGCATCAATGTGGACTTCAACAGTTTCCTCATTTCCCCTTCCCCCACCTCACCCTAGTTCTAAACTTTCAGCTCAGTAACTGTCCCGATGACTTGTCTGGACTTGTCCTACCTGCCTATCTCCTTTTCCACCTATCCACTCCACCCTCTCCTCCCTGACCTATCACCTTCATCCCCTCCCCCACTCACCATTGTACTCTATGCTACTTTCTCCCCACCCCCACCCTCCTCTAGCTTATCTCTCCACGCTTCAGGCTCACTGCCTTTATTCCTAATGAAGGGCTTTTGCCCTAAACATCGATTTCGAAGCTACTTGGATGCTGCCTGAACTGCTGTGCTCTTCCAGCACCACTAATCCAGAATCTGGTTTTCAGCATCTGCCGTCATTGTTTTTACCTTGTAGGGCCAAATGGCCTGTTTCCACAGTGAAGGGATTCTATACAAATATCCTAAATTGATCTAGACCCATTTGACAGTATTTGGTCCATATCCCTCTAAAATCTTCCTATTCATGTATCCATCCAGATGACTTTTAAATGTTGGAATCGTACCCAACTCCACCACTTCCTCTGGCAGCTCATTCCATACACACATCTTCGAAATGAAGAACTTGCCCCTTAGGTCTCTTTTCATATCTTTTCCCCTCTCACCTTAAACCGATGCCCTCTAGTTTTGAACTCCCCTAACCTGGGGAAAAGATCTTAGCCATTCACCCTATCCATAAAGTCACCCCTCAGCCTCCACCCCAGCCTATTCAGCCTCTCCCTATAGCTCAAATCCTCCAACCCCAGCAACATCCTTGTCAATCTTTCCTGAAGACTTACAAGTTTCTAAAGATCCTTCCTATAGCAGGGAGACCAGAACTGAATGCAGCATTCCAAAAGTGGCTTCACCAATGTCCTGAACAGCTGCAACATGACCTCCCAATTCCTGGACTCAATGCAGTGTCCAGGTTAACAGCCTTAATCAGGGAACTCATCTGGGATGAAGGCCAGCCTGCTGACCACCTTACAATCGGTGCACGTGCCTGTGATGGTCTGTTAGACAATGGATACCGTCATGTCTCAGCCTGTTATCCAATGGCAGGTAAGCCTGGATCTGGGCAATGACTGACAAGTCGAGAGAGGGGGCGGGGCTTGAATTGGGGAGCGTACGCTCGGGGGAGGCGTTGGGCTTGGGTGCAGGGGGCGGAGCTTAGCTGGAAGGTGGGGGTGGGTTCCGGTGAAGTGGGCGGTGCTCCAGTGGAATGGGCGGCACCTTTATTCGAGGTGGGCGGGGAGAGCGAGCAATCACGGGGCGCGGCTTCAGGGAAAGGGGGCGGTGTTCCGTCGGAGCGGGCGGGCCCCCGACGTCACGTCGCTGGGGCTCGAGGACGAGGGGCGGGGCACGGGGAAAGGAGGGCCGTGTGCAGGAGTTGAGGGGGGGGGGGGTGAAATCCGTTGCAAGTGTCGGGGCTCGCGGCCCAGGGGGGGATGTGGGCGGGGATTGGGAACGTGTGGGTGTGGGCCATGGAGGCGGGGCACTGTTAAGTGGGCGGGCCTCCAGGGTGGGGGAAGGCGGGGCTTGGTCGAGGGGGCGGGGCTGTAGGACCATCCCTCGCGCCGGGCGGAGGGACGGTTGGAGAGCGCGGTCTTGGCGGTGATGCCGAGCGGGGTGACGGGGGAGCCGCTGCCCGTGTGGCGGTCCAGGGCTTGCGCCTGCGCCGCTCGCTGCTGCCTGCTGGCCGTTGCCGTGGCGACCGCGCTGGGCGGCCTGGCGCTGTGGTCGTGTCGCCGCCAGCTGCTGCTCTGGCTGGAGGGTCAGCCGCTGCGGGCCGGCCTGCTCCTCTTCAGCGCGGCCTTCATCGTCATCTCCTTCCCCTGGACCTGGGGCTACACGCCGCTGAGCCTGGCCCCGGGCTACCTGTACGGCTTCCAGCTGGGGCTGGCGGTGCTGGTCTTTGGGGCGGCGGTGGGCACCCTGGCAGCTCATCTGGTCACCCAGCGCTGGCTGCTGGCACCCATGGGTGCCCTGGTCAGAGCCAACGCCAAGCTCAGTGCCATCATCCGAGTGCTGGATGGCACCGGTGGCCTTAAGGTGGTCTTCCTGGCAAGGCTGACGCCCATCCCCTTTGGACTCCAGAACGCAGTCTTTGCAGTAAGTTGGTACTTTGTGAGTTCTTCTTTGTCTCCTTTATCTCTGTGGCCTCCTCCATCCCACAACCCTTGGAGATCTCCACGCCTCTCGCCTCTGGCTTGACCCTCTCTCCCTCTGCCCTGACGTTTCTCTGTCGTTGGTCAGCGGACTCACGGTGCTGAGCGATGCCAACATTGCAGGTTCGCTACCTGTACCAGCTGAGGTCCCCTTTAACCCCTCACCTTCTGCTCCTCACCGCCTGTCATCTGTCAAATGAGAAACAGTCTCGATTTCTCTGGGACTGTGGCCACTTTCACTGTGTGTTCCTCGCTGACTTCTCCAGATTTCTGCCTACGCCTCCCTCATCCTTTAAGATCACCTAGAAACCTGCCTCTTTGACCAAGCTTTTGATCACCTGCCTTTGGTATCAAACTCTGTCTGTCTTATTAGTCTTGGGATATTTTGTAATATGTAATTGTTGTTTTTGTTGTTGTCAAAAAGTGTTCCGTTTCAGGATATGAGAGTAATCTTGATTACTGATGCAGTGAAATTCACAGAAGAATCAGATAGAAGTAGGTTGGTTTCTCAATCCTGCTCCATTATTAGAAAAGGTTGTTGCGTATTTCCTCCTGCCCAATGACCCTGATTCTCTTGAAGATACTGTCTAACTCAGCCTTGAATCTATTCTATGACTCAGCTTCCTTTGCCTGTCTGGGATGGAGAATTTCAAAGATTTACAGCCCTCCTAAACTGTCTCTTCACTGGGCAACTCTAATTCTGAAATTGTTTTCCACAATACTAGATTCCCTCACAAGAGGAAACATCCTCTCATTATCTACCCTGTCAAGACCATTTAGAATCTTAGGTTTCAATGAGATCATCCTCATTTTTCTAAACTCCAATGAGAATCAGTTGAGCCTACTCAATCTTTACTTGTAGGGCAAGCTTTTCATTGTCAGGAATTAATTGAATTGAATTAGCTTTGTTGTCACGTCTTCAAATGAGTACAGTGAAAACTTGACATGTTACCCCTTACAGTGAGACATGAGGCCAACTTGTGGAACGGTTCAGAGAACATCTCTGGGACACATAGACTAAACAACCCCACCCTCTATGGCCGAACACTTTAACTCGCCCCCCCCCCCCCCCAAATCTGCCAAGGACATTCAAGTCCTGGGCCGCCTCCATTGCCAAACTCTAGCCACCCGATGCCTGGAGGAAGTATGCCTCATCCTCTGCCTTGGGACACTCCAACCACATGGGATCAATGTTGATTTCACCAGTTTCCTCATCTCCTCTCCACCGCCTTATCCCAGATCCAATCCTCCAACGCGGCACTGTCCGATCTGTCCGTCCTCCTCCCCACCTATCTGCTCCACTCTCCACTCTGACCTATCACCATCACCCCCAACCTTCATCTATCTATTTCATTCCCAGCTACTTCCCCCTCCCCCCTACATTTCCCCACACCACCCCCCCCCTCCCCCCCAGCTCCACCCCTCTCCCAATTATCTGTCAGCCCCCTTGGGGCACCCCCCCACATTCCTGATGAAAAGCTTATGCTTGAAAAATCAACTGTCCTGCTCCTTGGATTCTGCCTGACCAGCTGTACTTTTCCAGCACCACACATTTTGACTCATCCTGGCTACAAGTTACCTAAGTACAGATTTTTCAGTACAAGTTAGGAAAACAAATTAGAAAAATAAATAAGAAGTCCAGCATTCCAGACCGTAGGAATAAATTAGAAAATAGATAAATATAAAGATCAAAACAAGAGCTCCTCCAGCCCACTCCATGCTGGCGCCAAGACTCAGTCCTCACCAAGCTTTGACTGCAGACCACACCTGACTTCACCTCAAAGCCAGGAGACCACTCTGGAATCACCTTGAGGCTAGAAGTCCATGCTGAGGCCATGCCAGGCCAGAAGACCACCATGCCAGACCAGGAGACCAGTATGCCAGGCCGAGTACCTCGTCGTGTCTGCACTGAGGCTGGGAGTCCAAGTCCTCCTTGAGGCCAGAAGTTCTGGATGTCACTGAGAAGGAAGAAGAGAGAAACCAAAACACAGAAGAGAAACAAAAAAAGAAACCGACAAAGCCGAGAAGCTCCAGCTGAAGTGTCCTACTTCATTGCCATATTGGATTGATGAACCTTCTCTGAACTTCAGAGGTATGCCTTCCCACTCCACCCCACCCCACTTAAATGGGGGAAAAGTAAGCAGCACCACATGGTGCAGTCTCACCAATGCCCTGCACAGTTGTGGCAAGACTTGCCTACTTATATATCTTTCTGAAAATAAAGGATAACATTTTATTTGCCAATCACAATTCTTGCAGTACCTATCCACGAGCATTTCATGATTTATGCCCTGTGATTCAGGACCATTTAACCATTAGAGTTCATTGTCTCTCCATTCAAACCAATGATTAACATGTAGGAAGGAAAATAGGAATTAGGAACAGGAATAGGCAACTCAGCCCTTCGAATCCATCCCGCCATTTAACATAATCATTGTAGTTTAGACCAGGATAAGATCAGCACTTTCCTGCCTGCTCCCCATCACCCTTTATCCTGCTTTTCATCAGAAGCATATCTTATCTCTTTTTCTTGAATCTGTTGATTGATTCTGCCTGTACTGCAGTCTAGGGCAGTGATTTCCACAGATTCACAACCCTCCAAGAGAAGTAGTGTCTCCTCAGCTCAGTTTTGAATCTCGCTCCTCTCACTGTATGTATGAACTCTTGTTCAAGATTGTCCCACAAGGGGGACCATCTGTTCAATGTCCACCTAATCAATCCCCATTTGCATTTTATACAGCTCGATCAGATCCTGCCCTCATTCTTCTGGCTCCATTGACTACAAGCCCAAGATATTCAATCATTTCTCAAATGACAGGCCTTTTATCCCTGGAATCAATCTGGCGAACCTCCTCTGAACTGCCTCTGTTGCCACCAAATCCTTCCTCAAGTAAAGAGACCAAAACAGGACACACTACCCCAGGTATGGTCTCAGCAATGCCTTATTTAATTGTAATGGCACTACTTTTATAATCCAGACCTTTTTGCAATAAATGACAGGATTCCTTTTTTTTAATTAGATGCTGCAATTACATATTCTCTTTCTGTGATTCGTGCACGAGCATACCCAAATCTCTCTGCACTGACACACTTTGTAAAACTTCCCATTTAAATCATTTGCCCTTTTATTTTTCCATCCAAAATGGACAACCTCGCACCAGAGTCATAAAGGCATTCGGCACGGAAACAGAACCTTCAACCCAACTTTGGCCGTTCTGCTAGCCTATCGATATCCATCTGTAAACTCTTTATCTCCTTATCACTGCCTGCTTTCTCATCTTTTTTTAGTATAATTCATGAGTTTTACTATGTTACAATCTGTCCCTGATTTTAGATCATTCATAGATTGTAAATAGATAAGGTCTGAGAATTGAACTCTGTGGCTCCCCACTAGTTACAGCTCACCATCCAGAGAAGTGCCCATTTATCTCAATACTCTGCGTTCTGTCAGTCAGCCAATACTGTACTCCTAAACCCCTTGGGGTCTAACCTTCTAGCTAGGTCTTTTATGCAACATCTTGTCAAATGCCTTCTGGAGGTCTAGATAAACCACATTCGTAGGATCCCTACTATCCAGCTTAGTCGTTGCATCCTGAAAGAACTCCAGCAAGTTTTGTCAAGCATGACTTGCCCTTCATGAAACCATACCTGACACTGGTGAATTGAGCTTTGATTTCCCAAGTACTCAGTTATCTCCTCCTTTATGATTGTACTGGGGTCAAACTAACTGGACTAGAGTTTCCCACTTTATGCCTTTTTTTTGAATAAGGGTGTCACACTAGCATGTTTCCAATCCACTGGTACCTTTCTAGTATCCAGAGAATTTTGGAATATCATAACTTTTGCGTCCACTATCTGTGTTGTCATTTCCTTTAATAACCTAAGGTTCAGGTCACCAGGCGCCAGGGACATCTGCCTTTATTCACATCAGTTGACTTAATATCTTTTTCCTAGTTCTAGTAATTTCATCAAGTTCCTCTGTAATAACTGCAGTTTTGGGGAAGGAGTTTATTATTTTCCACTGTGAAAGCGGAGACAAAATATTGGTTTAGTGCCACTACAAATTTTGAGTTCCCATTATTATCTTGCCATTTCCATCCTCTAAAGGGCTACCATTTAGTTTCACTTTTTTATATTTTTAGAAGCTTTTAGTATCAGTGCTTATGTTTCCTGCTAGTTTCCTTTCATAGTTCATCTTGGCTCTTTTGAGATTGTTTTTAGTAACCCTTTGCTGACGTTTAAAGTTCTCCCAATCCTCCAGAGGACCGTTAACTTTTGCAGGTCGATATGCCTTAGTTTTTATCTTTATGTCATCCTTAATTTCCTTGTTAAGTCATGGATGATTTTTACAATTCTTCTTTCTCTCAGGAATACACTTTAATTGAGAAATATTTGTTATCTGCCTAACCATTTACCACTGTTCTTCAACTGTGCTGCCTTTTAATATTTTTGCCCAGTCCACTCAAGCTAACTCCGTCCTCAGGCCTTTGCTCAGCACTATACATATGTGACTCTGCCTTCACCCTTTCAAACTGGATTTGAAACTCTGACATGTTGTAGTTACTCCGTCCAAGAGGATCCTTAACTTGAGAAGATGATGGTGAGCTGCCTTCTCAAATCATTGCAGTCCACCTGCGTGAGCTGACCCACAATGCCATCAGGCAGGGAATCCCAGGATTTTGACCCAGCGACAGTGAAGGAACAACAATATATTTCCAAGTGAGGGGAGTTTGAAGATGGTGGTGTTCCAGTGTATCTGCTGCTCTTGTCCTTCTAGATGGAAGTGGTCATGGAATTGGAAGGTGCTGTCTGAACACCTTTGGTGAATTTCTGCAGTTATCTTGTAGATAGCATACACTGCTGCTACTGAGCATCAGTGGAGGAGGGAGTGGATACTTATGGATGTGGTGTCAATCAAACAGGCTGCTTTGTCCTGGATGGTTTCATACTACTTGAGTGTTGCTGGAGCTGCACTCATCCAGGCTAGTGGGGAGTATTGCATTACACTGCTGACTTGTACCTTGTGGATGGTTGTCAGGTTTTGAGTCAGGAGGTAAGTTGCTTGCTGCAATATTCTGATCTGCTCTTGTAGCAACTGTGTTTATGTGGTGAGTTCAGGTGAATTTCTGGTCAATGATAACCCTCAGGATGTTCATAGTAGGGGATTCAGAGATGGTAACACTGTTGAATGCCAAGGAAAGGTGGTTAGATTGTCTCCTATTGGAGATGATCATAGCCTGGCATTTGTGTGGCACAAATGTTACCTGCTACTTGTCAGCCCAAGCCTGGATATTGTCCAGATCTTGTTGTGTTTGGACATGGACTGCTTCAGTATCTGAGGAGTCATGAATGGTGCTGAACATTGTGCAATCATCGCTGAACATCCCTACTTCTGACCTTATGATGGAGGGAAGGTCATTGAAGCAGCTGAAGATTTTTGGGCTGAGGACACTATCCTAAGGAACTCATGCAGAGATGTCCTGGAGCTGAGGTGATTGACCTCCAACAACCAAGACTATCTTCCTATGTGTCAGGTAAGACTCCAACCACTGGAAAATTTACCCCCGATACCCATTGATTCCAGTTTTGCTCCTTGGTGTCACACTCAGTTGAACGTGGCCTTGATCTCACTGTGGCTGTCATTCTCACCTCACCTCTGGAATTCGGCTGTTTTGTCCATGTTTGAATCAAGGCTGTAATGAGATCAGGGGCTGAGTGGCCCTGGCACAACCCAAATAGGGCATCATTGAGCAGGTTATTGCTGAGGAGGTGCTGCTTGATAGCACTGTTGATGACCCCTTCCATCACTTTACTGATGATTGAGAGTAAACTGATAGAGCAGGAATTGACCAGGTTGGATTTGTCCTGCTTTTTATGTACAGGATGTACTTGAGCAATTTTGCCATGTGCTGCTCCTGGCATGCCCGACTGTAATCTCCATTGAACTAGGGTTGATCCCCTGGCTTGATGGTAATGGGTGAATGGGAGATATGCCAGGCCATAAGCTTTCAGATTGTGCTGGAATGCAATTCTGCTGCTGTTGATTGCCCATAGCACCTTATGGATGCCAAGTCTTGAGTTACTAGATCTGTCCATTTGGTACAATAATAGTGCCACACAACACAATGGACATTATTCTCGATATGAAGACGGGACTTCCACTAAGGACTGTGCAGTGGTCCTTCTTACTGATACTATCATGCGTAGATGCATCTGCAGCTGGCAGATTGGTCAGGATGAGGTCAAGTATGTTTTTCCCTTACGTTGGTTCCCTCACCACCTAGCAGCTATGTCTTTTAGAGGGTGACCAGCTCACTCAGTAGTACTGCTGCTGAGCCACTGTTGGTGGTGAATGTTGAAATCCCCCACTCAGAACATTGTGTGCCCTTGCCATCCTCAGTGCTTCCTCTGTGTGTTGTTTAACATGGAGGAGTACTGATTCATCAGCTGAGGGAGGATGGCATGTGGTAATCCACAGGAGGTTTCCTTGCCTTGAAACCATGAGACTTCTTGGAGTCCAGAGTCAGGACTCCCAAAGCAATTCCTTCCTGACTGTATATCACTGTGCCGCCAGCTCTGCTGGATCTGTCCTGCTGATGAGGCAGGACATATCCAGGAATGGTGATGGTGGTATCTTAGATATTGTCTGTCTGTAAGGTATGATTCTGTACATATGACTATGTCAGACTGTTGTCGAAGAAAAGCACAGCCGGTCAGGCAGCATCCGAGGAGCAGGAGAGTCGACTTATCAGGCATATGCCCTTCATCAGAACTGTTGCTTGACTAGTCTGTGAGACAGCTCTCCCAACTTTGGCACTAGCCCCCAGATGTTAGTGATGAGGACTTTGCAGAGGGAGAAAGTGAGGACTGCAGATGCTGGAGATCAGAGCTTAAAACTATGTTGCTGAAAAAGCGCAGCAGGTCAGGCAGCATCAAAGATGCAGGAGAATCGATGTTTCGGGCATAAGCCCAAACGTCGATTCTCCTGCTCCTTTGATGCTGCCTGACCTGCTGCACTTTTCCAGCAACACATTTTTAAGTTGAGGACTTTGCAGAGTCAACAGGGCTCTTTCTGCCATTGTCTTTTCTGGTGCCTAGGTTGATGCCAGATGATTCATCAGTTTCATTTCTTTGAGACTTTATATTGATTGGTACAATTGAATGGCTTGCTAGACCATTTCAGTGGGCAATTGAGAATCAGCCACATTGCTGTGGGTCTGGAGTCACATGTAGGCCAGACCAGGTGAGGATGGCAGATTTCCTTCCTTGAGTGGGGGCAGTGATGTGTTTGTACCAGGGATGAGCAAGTTTTGGTCCCATAGGTAGATGCAGTGTTGGTTCCAGATCTAGGCAATAGTTTAGGGTGTATGGTAGACTTTCTACCAGTTGTATAGCATTCTGGGTTTAGATTAGGTTTTTAATAGTCTAACATGTCCTCAGGAACCATCCACCTAACTGCAGCAGAACCCTCTGAATTCTTTGATTTAAATACATACTTTCACAAGTTTTCAGGTGCAGGGGAATTGCCCACTGGAATCTTCAATACCTGAACATTTCCCTTTGAATGTGCTCTGTGGGAAATGTCACAGGGTCCAAACAAGCAGTTCCCTTTGTCAGTGTAGAAACAACCATCTGCCCATTGGAACACGTGGGTGTTTGGCCAGCTCAAATCTCACACTTGATCTGGGGGAGTGCTGCACTGTCACAAGTGCCATTTGTGAAGGAGGCAGTTTTGAGTTTGTTTTTAGTGTGTAACTGATATAAGGGTCACAGAAATCACTGCTGCTACCATTGAAGTTCTAGACCATTCTAAAACCCAAAAGTAGGTATCTGGAGACTTACTCTTCTACCTTGAGTCCAGGTGAGTACATAGCTTTGGCTGCTTCTAATGAAACCTTCTCGGTATTCCTTGTCTTCATGTTTACTATAAGCTCTACAGTGCAGTGTGCATGACCATGGAGACCAAGGCAGGATGTGTCCTTGCCCGTGGTGAAACTCGACTGGAGAACAGCAGCACCAGGCTTTGCTTCAGAGTGGCAGCTTGGCATAAAGAACAACCATTGCAGAAGGCAATGAGGCAGCTTGTTGTGGATCTGATCATCTTGCCAAAAGCTGGTGTGCACACCTTGTCCTGGACCAACATTAGTACCAAAACAACTGTAATAGTGAGCTCTGCTAAGACAGTCTTGCAGCAAAGAATTGGAAGCATGAAGAAATCTCACTGGCTGCTGAATGTTACTGACTTGTCCTCTATCCTGAGGCTGTTGCTGATGCATCTTACACTCTCAATATCTCTAGAGTGCTGCAGAACACCACAGTGAGCATTCACTGCATCCATGCCATATCTAAGTACCGTCACTGATGATATTGCCACTCCTCCAGGCTGTGAAGGTTTAAGCTGATCCCTCCACCTAGCTCCACAGTTATGAGATTTGTGAGGCGGAGGGCTAACACACATTTAGAATCCCCTTGTGAGTCTGGGTCTAAGCCCCAGAGTGCACATAGTCATAACCAATCTCCCCGTCTTCTTGTGGATGCCTGCTGGCATCAACTATCTCCTTGAGAAGATTTAGGCACTCAGGGAAGATTGAGGTGCCTGGTACCATTTTTCCTTGCCAAGGGTGCTCTGTGCCATTGAGCATGCTGCTGGACCTGGGTCTCCACAACAGCCTGTGCTGTTTCTGTGAAGGAAGCCAAGTGACCAAGGCCAATGCAGGCTGTCCTCCATCATCATACCTGCCTGATACTCTCCTCCCTCTCTCAAGCTGCAGCCTGACCCTATCAGTTATGGCCAAGTACAGGGACACATCTGCCTGGCACACAGCAGCTATCTGATCTGCAACAATCTTCTGACTGTCTGACTTCAGGCTCACCTTCCTTCACTGGCGTCATGTGTAACTGATACATTCACCCAATGGTGAATGTAAGCTTGTTAGCATTCGCACGCCGATGACTGTCTCTGTCTCTGTCTGTGTCTCTGGAGGGTGAAGGAGAACACTGCAGGTGTTTCCTCAGAGGGTTTACAGGCTTCCTGCTCAGATGTACTGGTGCAGAGGGGCTCAGGCTGTGGCCTCTTCCGGTAGGCCTGGTGCTCGCTGCCAATAGTGCCTGCAGGAGAGAAGAGGGAGAGTTAGTTGCTGAAGATGCAGAATATATCATACACATAAAGGTATTTGGTTTTATGCATGTCCGAAAGGGTAAGAGCACAGTGGTGCTCACTGGACTTTGTGATCATTGTATCTCTCCATCACAAGAGGAATGGTTCCCATTCTTCTCTGTTGCCCCTTCCTCAGAGGAGGTGAGGATCTTTATGACCGGGACCATCTCCACTACTCTTGGCCCTTTCAGCACGGCTGTGGGCTGCACTGAGATAGAGAAGGTTTGAATCTGGTAGCAGTGGGTGTGTGAGCAGGGTTTGAGTATGTGGAGCCATGCCACGTGGTGTCCATCTGAAGTAAATGAGTAGGAAGTGCAGTGCCTCAGAGGGTTAGCAGCTTGAGAGTATGGGTCTAAGCCTCAAAGTGCATATGATGTCTGTGATACCAAGCTGGCAGGCTCTGCCTTTTGTGAGATCCCTGTGCAGAGAGAGAGAGTTAAACGAGTGATGCATCTGAGAGCGTGAGTTGGCACAGAGACGATTGTGCCATTTACGCTGCTGGAGGGTAGCAAATCATTCATTTCCGTACACCACTAGTTCATAAAGGGCATTGGTGCACAGTCTGCTATTTCAGTCCAAGTCAAACAAGTTTGATGGGATGGCCTCCTGGTCTCGTCCCCCGTGAAGATGGCCTCCATTCTGTCCCTTGCTCCATTCAACAGTAGCTGTATCAAAGCATCACTGAACTGTGTGGCAAGTTTCTCCTGCTTGGCGGGCATTTTTCAGGTGTTGGGAGCTGTCACAATAAAAACTCCCAGCAAGTGAAGTGGTGTCCAGTTGCTCTTTAAATATGGAGCCAGAGTCTGTCTGTCAGGAAAGTGTGGCTTAGGACAAGAACTTCCTTGTTGCTTGTTATATGTGATTCACGAGTCATTCTCGTGATAACTTATTGTGTGTACTTATTGAGGTGAGTGGTACATCACTGTGTAACTTGAACTGATGCCTTCTTGTAGCCATATTTGCACTCCACGAGTACAGGAGCACAAGTAAACCCCATTTCATTTGTTGGTCCACACCTTTGGGTCAAATGAGACGTGACATCACTTCCTTCAGTGACTATTTGCAGTTACTTAACGTGATCCTCAAAACACCAAGGTGAGCACAGAAAGCCCCACTCTTGAAGAAAGGTAGGGAGGCTTCCTTGGTAAATAAAAGCAGAGACTGCTGAAGAAACTCAGCAGTTCTGGCAGCAACTGTGGAGAGAGTGACAGAGTTAACATCTCAAACTTCTCTTCAAAACATTTCCAAAGAAATTAAAAGAAAATATCCAGGAACACGACACTTGCCCCATTGTGTTAAGGGATTAAAAGTGCTGGCGCTATAATGGCAACCAATCCGGTATCACCTGGGCTCACTGAGCGAATACCTTCAGTTAAACATTCTGGCCCTTCACCAGCTAGCCTACGTCCCTTCCTCAGACACCCCTGGCCAGCCACTTTGACCCATGCCCATTACACTCCAGTTTCTATCCCACAGTCATCCTCAATGTCCCATGTAGCTGACACCACTGCCAGTGTCAATCATGCTCTGGAATAGATGAATGCTTCCCAAAGGAGGCAGAGCAGCAGCTACTCATGCCAAAGTGCAGTACCTCCCCTGTCAAACGTCATTATTGCTGTTGGGAATCGGCCTACTTGCAGGGAATTTGCAAGGGGAATATAATTCTGGTGACCTTGTTTGTGCTTGGCAGGCAAATACATGACACAGTGCTTTCTGTCACCTTTCTTTTGCAAAACTCAGCCTGCCTTTAAAGTTCTGAGAATTTAGTTGCAAATTTTCATCCCAATGTTGAAAACTTGTCTTTTGGCACAATTAAGTACCATCACTCGCTCTTGAAGGTAGCACAAGATTCAGTTATCCACAAATATCAGTCAGACTAGCAATTTAAAGTGGTGATAGTATAAAAATAAGATCTTTTGGTAGATGGTTTCTCAGAATTTTTTTTAAATCACAAATTCTTCAGCAATAACATTTTCACTCCATTAAAGCTTTAAGCCAATTCTGAGGAAGGGTCTCTGGATACGGAACATTAATTCTGATTTCTCTCCACAGATGCTCCCAGACCTGCTGAGCTTTTCCAGCAATTTTTGTTTTTGTGTCTGATTTCCAGTACCTGCAGTTCTTTCAATTTTTATTAAGCTTTGAAACAGACAGCCAGTCAGACATGGTACAGCTTAGCATAACTGTACTGGATTCCAAGTAAGTAGAATAATTGTTGTCATTCTAAAACTCTGATCTGTTCTGCAGAGGGACAGGCAGGAAGTAAAGGTTAGGTGGAGTAGCTTTGTCAGTTTGAGATGGAATAAGTACAATAGCAAAAAAAACCTTGGATCAGAAAGTGTAGATTTCAGTATGGGTGGAGGTAAGAAATAACAAGGGGAAGAAGGCACTGCAGACCTCTTAACATCTGTCCGGCAGGACAGAGATTAAATCAGGAAATATTGAGGACATGTAGAAAAGGCAGTACACTAATTGTAGGTGATTTTAATCTCCAATTAGATTGAGAAAGTCAGATTGGTAAAGTAGCCATGAGGAATAATTCATAAAGTGTACTCCAGACAGTTTCCTAGAACAATATGTTGTGATTCCAACGAGGGACCAGGCTATTTCAGATCTGCTGATGTGTAATGAGGCAAGTTTAATAAATGCTCTCAGTAAAAGATCTCCTCTGTGGTGCTGTGGAGTCTGTGGACCACTTATATATTGGGTGTGAGTGCTTGCACTCCCTTTTTTGATTTTTCTCAAAAACCTTCTCCTCTGTTTTTGGCTATACTCGACTGGTCACAAGCCTCCAGTCTGAAAAAATAACCCTCTGCCACCACCCTCTGTCTTCTACCTTTTGAGCCAGTTCTGTATCCAAATAGCTAGTTCACAGTGTATTCCGTGAGATCAAAGCTTGCTAACCAGTCTCCCATGGGGAACCTTGTCGGACGCTTCATTGAAGTCTATAAAGATCACATCTTCCGCTCTGCCTCATCAATCCTCTTTGTTACTTCTTCAAAGTCACCTTACCTGTGACTATCAATGATACAAATATTTCAGCAAGAGGCCCAGCAATCCCTAGTTTCCCAAAGAGTTCTAGGGTACACCTGGTCAGGTCCTGGGGATTTATCCACTTTTATGTGTTTCAAGGCATCCAGCATTTCCTCCTCTGTTATATGGACATTTTTCAAGATGTCACTATCTATTTCCTTACATTCTTCATCTTCCGTGTCCTTTTCCACAGTAAATACTGATGCACAATACTCGTTTAATATCTACCCCCATTTTCTGCGCTCCAGACAAAGGCTGCCTTGCTGATCTTTGAGGGGCCCTATTCTTTCCCTAGTTACCATTTGTTCTTAATGTGTTTGTAAAAACCCTTTGGATTCTCCTTAACTCTATTTGCCAAAGCTATCTCATGTCACCTTTTTGCCCTCCTGATTTCCCTCTTAAGCCACTCTGGTGATGGACATTGAAATCCTCTATTCTGGATTAGTGGTGCTGGAAGAGCACAGCAGTTCAGGCAGCATCCAAGTAGCTTCGAAATCGACGTTTCGGGCAAAACCCGAAGGGCTTTTGCCTGAAACGTCGATTTCGAAGCTACTTGGATTCTGCCTGAACTGCTGTGCTCTTCCAGCACCACTAATCCAGAATCTGGTTTCCAGCATCTGCAGTCATTGTTTTTACCTCATTGAAATCCTCTACCAGAGTATATTTTGCACCTTTTCCACTGCCCATACTTCCTCCAAGGGTTGTTCAACATGGAGGAGTACCGATTCATCAGCTGAGGGCAGATGATACTTGGTAATCAGCAAGACTTAGTTTCCTTATCCATGTTTAACCTGGTGTCATGGAGATGTACAACATAGAAACAGACCCTTTGGTGCAACTTGTCCATGCTGAGCAGACAGCCTTCACCACTTCCTCTGGTAGCTCATTCCATATGCACACCACCCTCTGTGTGAAAAAGTTGTCCCTTAGGTCCCTTTTAAATTTTTCCCCTCTCTCACACTAAACCTATAGTTCTGGACTCCCCCACCCCAGGGAAAAGGCTTTGTCTATTTATCCTATCCATGCCCCTCATGATTTTATAAACCTGCATAAGATCACCTCTCAGTCTCCGATGCTCCAGGGAAAACAGCCCCAGTTATTCGTCCTCTCCCTATATCTCAAATTCTCTATCCCTGGCAACATCCTTGTAAATCTTTTCTGCACCCTTTCAAGTTTCACAATATCCTTCCTATAGGACGGAGACCAGAACTGCGCACAGTATTCCAAAAGTGGCCTAATCAATGTCCTATACAGCTGCAATATGACCTGCTGACTCCTATATTCAATGCTCTGACCAAAAAAGGAAAGCATACCGAACACTGCCTTCACTATCCTATCAACAGGTGACTCCACTTCCAAGGAACTATGAATCTGCACTCAAAGGTATCTTTGTTCAGCAACCCTCCCTCGGATCTTACCACTAAATTCATAAGTCCAAGCTGAATTGCCTTTCCAAAATGTAGCACCTCACATTTATCTAAATTAAACTATTTCTGCCACTCTTCAGGCCAT
This sequence comes from Chiloscyllium punctatum, assembly GCF_047496795.1. Lineage (NCBI taxonomy): Eukaryota > Metazoa > Chordata > Chondrichthyes > Orectolobiformes > Hemiscylliidae > Chiloscyllium > Chiloscyllium punctatum. Next base: position 68,793,490 of record NC_092764.1, on the reverse strand, counting down.
TGGCCCAGGTAAAAACAATAACTGCAGATGCTGAAAACCAAATACTGGATTAGTGGTGCTGGAAGAGCACAGCAGTTCAGGCAGCATCCAACGAGCAGCGAAATCGACGTTTCGGGCAAAAGCCCTTCATCAGGAATAAAAGCTTCTGATCAAGATCCTAATGTACTCTGAGGTAGCGTTCGTCACTGTCCACTACACCTCTAATTTTGGTATCATCTGAAAACTTACTAACTTTATCTTAATAGATGCCACCATCTATTTCCCCACATTCTCTATCTTCCATGTCCTTCTCCATAGTAAACACTGATGCAAAATACTCATTTAGTATCTTTCCCCCCCCCCCCCCCCCCCCACCCCACCTCCTGTGGTTCCACACATAGGCTGCCTTGCTGATCTTTGAGGAGCCTATGCTCCTTAGTTACCCTTTTGTCCTTAATATATTTATGAAATCCTTTGGATTCTCCTTCACCCTATTTGCCAAAGCAATCTCATGTCCCCCTTTTGGCCTCCTGATTTCCTTCTTAAGTATATTCCTACTGCCTTTGTACTGTAAGGATTAACTCAATCTATCCTGTCTATACCTGACATGTGCTTCCTTTTTCTTAACCAAACCCTCAATTTGGTTAGTCATTTCATGTAGCATTCCCTACACCTACCAGCCTTTCCTTTCACCCAAACTGGAATATACTTCCTTTTGGACTCTTATCTAACTTTCGAAGGCTTCCCATTTTCCAGCTGTCTCTTTACCTGTGAACATCTGCCCCAATCAAATTTTGAAAGTTCTTGCCTAATATAATCAAAATTGGCCCTCCTCCAATTTCGAACTTCATCCTTTTTTATCACTATTTTAAAATTAATAGAATTGTGGTCGCTGGCCCCAAAGTGCTCCCCCACTGACACCTCAGTCACCAAACCTGCCTCATTTCCCAAGAGTAGGTCAAGTTTTGCATCTTCTCTAGTAGGTACATCCATATACTGAATCAGAAAATTTTCTTGTACATACTAAACAAATTCTTCTCCATCTGAACCCTTAACACTATGGCAGTCCTAGTCTGTGTTTGGAAAGTTAAAATCCCTTACCATAACCACCCTATTATTCTTACAGATAATTGAGGTGATCTTAAAAATTTGTTTCTCAATTTCCAGCTGACTATTGTGGGATCTATAATACAATCCCAAGAAGGTGATCATTCCTTTCTCATTTCTCAGTTCCACCCAAATAAGTTATCTGAAAGTATTCCAAGGAATATCCTCCATAAGTAAAGCTATCTCTTATCAGAAATGCCAACCCACTATCTCTTGATCCCCTTTCTATCTTTCCTATAGCATTTGTATTCTGGAACCTTAAGCTGCCAGTCTTGTCCATCCCTGAGCCAGTTCCTGTAATGCTATAATATCCCAGTCCCATGTTCCTAACAATGTGTTGAGTTCATCTGCCTTCCCTGTTAGGCCTCTTATATTGAAATAAATGCTGTTTAATTTATCATACTACCTTGTTCTCTGCTTTGTTCCTGTCTTCCCTGACTGTTTGGCTCCTTTTCCTAACTGTACCAGTCTCTTTGCTCACAGTCTCTCCCAGGGTACCCCCCCCCCCCCCACCTCAGCTTACTAGTTTCAATCCTCCTGAGCAGCTCCAGTAAATCTCCCTGCCAGTATGTTAGTCCCCTTCCAATTCAGATGCAATCCATTCCTCTTGTACAGGGCACTTCTACCCTAAAAGAGTTTCTAATGATCCAAAATGTGAACCCTCAACCACACATTTTTCTGCTCTATCCTCCTATTCCTACCCTCACTAGTTCATACCACTGGCAGTAATCCAGATATTACTACCTTTGAGGAACCCCTTTTTAAATTCCTGCCTAACTTTCTATATTCTCCCTTCAGAATCTCATCTTTTTTCCCTTCCTATGACATTAGTTCCAATGTGTACAACTACCTCCTACTGGTCCCTCTCTCCTTTGAGAACATTCTGCACCCTCTCTGAGATATCATTAATCCTGGCAACAAGGAGGCAACACACTCTTCTGATTTCTCACTGTCGGCCAGAGAAAAATCTGTCTGAGCCTCTGACAAGACTGTCCCCTATTACAATCAATCGCTTGGAACCAGACGTACCTCACTTCTTAGACCCATTCTCAGTACCTGAAACTGGTACTGAAACAGAATGCTGGTGCTACATTCCTGTGAGTCCATCAATCCCAACATTTTCCAAAGCAGCATGCTTGTTTGGGCTGGGGATAACCACAGGAGACTCCTGCACTACTTGTCTCCCTCTCCTACCTTTCCTGGAGTTAACCCATCTACAGCCTTCCCCTCTTCCTATAACTGCCATCCATCACACCCCTAGCTCTTATAAGTTCCTTATTGCCTCTTACTCCCGCTCCAACCGATCCTTGAGATCTGATAGAGAGAGAGCAGAGAGGAATTGTAACCAAAAACACTTCCTGCAGACATAATCATCAGTAACATGGAAACCCCCAAACTTACACATTTGACAGGAAGTGCACATTACTGTACTGAAGGCCATGTTTGCTCCTTCATGTTCTAAAAACTGCTCGAGGCTAACTTAGTACTTATGGTTTGCATTTTTAAAACTTAATCAAGAGACCGATCTCGTTAAGAAAGAACCCATTCTCCTCACTGCTGCAGATTTACAGCAAGGTTATTTTCAAAACCTATACACTGATCTATTCCTGTGCTGTGAGCTCTCCTACACAGTTTCCTGCAAGGTCAGCTGTGAATTTCACTGTTGTTAACTTTTCTTAGATGCACTCCAATGTCCAGAGGTAGTTGAACTTAAGCAGCAAAGACAGTCACTGTGCAGATTCAATGCTGTGTCAGACAGCAGTGTAGGTTTTTTTCTCTGACCATCTGGTTGCTGCCTTTGTCTGTCTTCCTCCTTTTTTAAGTACATAGAACAGCACAGTACAGGCCTTTCTGCCCGCAATATTGTGCCGAGCATTTATCTTAATCTAAGACCAACTTAACCTACACCTAAATTTACTGCCATCCATGTGCTTGTCCAACAGCTGCTTAATTGTCCCTAATGTCTCTGATTCTACAACACCGCTGGTAGTGAATTCTGCGCACCCATCCCTCTTTGCATAAAGAACATACCTCTGATATCTCCCATATCTTCCTCCAACCACCTCAAACTTATGACTCCTCATGACAGTCATTCCTGCCTCGGGGGAAAAAGTCACTGGCTATCGGCTATCTATTCTATCTATGCCTCTCATTACCTTGTACACATCTACCAAGTCACCTGTCTTCTTTATTCTCCAGCGCAAAAAACCCTAGCTCACTCAAACCGTCTTCATAAGACAAGCCCTCCAATCCAAGCAGCATCCTGGTAAATGTCCTTTTCACCCCCTCTAAAACATCTATATCCTTCCTATAATGAGGTGACCAGAACTGGACACAATATTCCAAGTGTGGTCTAACCAGGGTTTTATAGAGCTGAAGCAAAACCTCGCAGCTCTTAAATTCAATCCCACTGTTAATGAAAGCCAAAACAGCATACGCCGCCTTCTTAATCCTGTCAATTTAGGTGGCAACTTTGAGGGATCTATGTACGTGGATTCCAAGAGGCCCTGTTCTTCCACTCTGTCAAGAATCCTATCTTTAATCCTGTATTCAGCCTTCAAATTCGACTGTCCAAAATTAATCACTTCACATTTATCCAGGTTGAACTCCATCTGCCACTTCTCAGCCCAGCTCTTCATCTCGACCATGCCTTGTTGTAGCCTGCAAAAGCCCTCAACACTACCTACAACACCACTAACCTTTGTATCATCGGCAAACTTCCTAATCCACCCTTCCACTTCTTCGTCCAAGTCATTTATAAAACCTACAAAGAGCAGAGGCCCAAGAACAGATCCCTGCGGGACACCACTGGTCACCAACCTCAAGGCAGAATACTTCCCATCCACTACCCACTGGCTGTCTTCTTTCGGCCAGCCAATACTGTATCTAGATAGCCAAATTTCTCTGTATCCAATACCTCCTATCTTTCTGATTGCTTGACCTTCGTCAACTTGTCTTGTCACATCCTCAAAGAACTCAATAAGGCTTGTGAGGCATGATCTGCCTCTCACAAAGCCATGCTGACGATCTTTAATCAAACTGTGTTTTCCCCAAATCCTATCTCAGAGTCCTTTCCAGTACCTTGCTCACCACAGACTAAGACTGACTGGTCTGTAATTCCCAGGGATTTCCCTATTTCCTTTCTTGAACAGAGGAACACCATTCACCTCCCTCCAGTCATTCGGTGCTACTCCTATGGAGAGTGAGGATACAAAGATCATCATCAGAGGTGCTGCAATCTCATTCCTCACTTCCTGTAGTAACCTTGGATATATCTGGTCTGGCCATGGGGAGTTATCTATCTTGATGCTTCCCAGAATTTGCAGCACATTCAATTTCTTAATATTAATCTTTTCAAGCCTATTAACCTCGTCCACAGTGTTCTCACTATCAGCAGAGTGGCTCTTTAATGAATACTGAAGCAAAAAACTCATTAAGGGCCTTCCCTACCTCTGCATACTCCAGGCACAAGTTCCCTCCACTACCCCTGATCGGCCCAATCCACCTCTCTTATCATTCCCTTATTCTTCAAGTAAGTGTAGAACGCCTTTGGGTTTTCCCTAATCCTTCTAACCAAGGCTTTGTTGTTCCCCTTCCCTCCTAGCTCTCTTCAGTCCATTTTTGAGTTCTTTCCTATCTACCCTGTAATCCTCTCAAGCTATTCAGGGAGTTTTACTCTGATTCTAACTCAGCAATGTCCTTGTCTTGGGAGTGTTTGGTGGGGAACAATGTCAAAGGGCCTTTACTTTCATTTTAAAAGAGTAGAGGGAGACTTAGTCAATATTTAACCCTTTGCTGTGCCTGATCTGGAATGTTTGATGTGGACAGTATTGGGGAAGCTTTGCTTTCAGTTTATTTTCAGATTAAAAGAGTAGAGTTTTACTCTATATCTAACCCTCTGCCGTACCTATCCTGGAAGTGTTTGATGGGACAGTGTAAAGGAAGCTTTACTTTCAGTTTAGAAGTATTGAGGATGCCTAACTCTGTATCTAACCCCATGCTGTCCCCCATCCTGGGAGAGTTTGATAGGGACAGTGTTGGAGGCTTGTATAGTTTACTTTCATTTTAAAGAGTAGAGTAGGCTTTACTTTCAGTTTAAAAATGTGGAGGAAGCTTTACTTTGCTGTCTTCTGTCCTAGGAATGTTTATTGGGGACAGTGAGGGAGTTTTAATCCCATGTTGTTTGTTGCTCATGCAGGAACCTCGACTTTAATGGAGTAACTGAATTAGAGATGGACCTTTCTCTAATACAGTTTTTTACTTGGAGACTGTGGGTGAAGTGATGGGATTGGTTGCCACCTCAGTGAGTTTGACCATGTGTTGTAAGTGGTGCAGGGGTCAGAGAGCCACACGTACAGTTCCCCTCCACAAGGCACATTAAAATTGGGAGCAAGGAAGCAGGACAGTTTGTGATCAGTTGGTGGAGAGGTCAGGCCACTTGCTCCTGCTGCTCTGTAAGAAATCGTATAATTTCCACTTAAACTGGGAGTGCATGTGGGAAGTATCTGCCAACCATATTTAACCTACCAGCCTAGAGATTTTACTGATCTTTATTGACCACCTGAGGTGGTGCACTTGTCATCATCTGGGCACCAGTTCACCTTTTAAGTTCAGCCTCAGCTGCTCTAGGGAGTGTGTCTGACCTACATATAAATTCAGACACAAATCAATTGAGGAAGTGGAGGGTGCGAGAATTTTAGTGAGTGGGGGTTACATATTAACATGAAGTGCATCAGAAACCCTCCCACCCACACTGTTCTACACGGCTGGGTGAAGTGTTTAAAATCAGGCCTTGGTACTTTGTTCTGAATTGAAAAATACCATTGTTCCCTGTCTGAATTTGGCTTGGCAGAAGCTGGTATGAAGAGGCATATGTTAGCAGTTTGTAGTAACTGTAAATCAGCCTTCATTGGTCCATTGTTCGACTGTAAGCAGTTATACTCTTCATCAAGGCAGTCAGAAACATCCCTTTCCATTTTACTCGTGATTTCTTTACACAAAAAGAACCGTTCACTTCTAGCCACATATTATACTATACTGCCACATGTAATGCATGAGTATTTTATCAATTTCCTTACTACTTCCATCAACCTATGGATAGAATGTCTTAAAATCACAGTATTTGATTTACTTGGGAGTCCTGGCTAGTTTTTTTTTGTCCTGTCTTCATTACCGATCTAGATGGTGTTGTAAATCAAAAGGGGTTTGAGTAGAGGAAGATGAAAACAAGGGCAGAATCCTGCAAAAACAATGATGTATCAGCTTGTTATCACTTGGATTCAGTAGCATAACGTAAAAATGGTCCCTTTACATCCTCTGCATACAGAATCAGAAAAAGTTTTTCACTGAGATCTGAAAGTTTTTAATTTCTCCTCATGCCATGATATTTGCAAAGACATCAAGTTACCAGCACCCTTGCAAGGATTCCTCCTTTTGAATCAATTAATGCATTGCCCTGTATTTTTCTGGGTAAAAACAATGACTGCAGATGCTGGAAACCAGATTCTGGATTAGTGGTGCTGGAAGAGCACAGCAGTTCAGGCAGCATCCAAGTAGCTTCAAAATCGACGTTTCGGGCAAAAGCCCTTCATCAGGAATAAAGGCAGTGAGCCTGAAGCGTGGAGAGATAAGCTAGAGGAGGGTGGGGGTGGGGAGAAAGTAGCATAGAGTACAATGGGTGAGTGGGGGAGGGGATGAAGGTGATAGGTCAAGGAGGAGAGGGTGGAGTGGATAGGTGGAAAAGAAGATAGGCAGGTAGGACAAGTCCGGGCAAGTCAAGGGGACAGTTACTGAGCTGGAAGTTTAGAACTAGGATGAGGTGGGGGAAGGGGAAATGAGGAAACTGTTGAAGTCCACATTGATGCCCTGGGGTTGAAGTGTTCCGAGGGGGAAGATGAGGCGTTCTTCCTCCAGGCGTCTGGTGGTGAGGGAGCGGCGGTGAAGGAGGCCCAGGACCTCCATGTCCTTGGCAGAGTGGGAGGGGGAGTTGAAATGTTGGGCCACGGGACGGTTTGGTTGATTGGTGCGGGTGTTCCGGAGATGTTCCCTAAAGCGCTCTGCTAGGAGGCGCCCAGTCTCCCCAATGTAGAGGAGACCGCATCGGGAGCAACAGATACAATATATGATATTAGTGGATGTGCAGGTAAAACTTTGATGGATGTGGAAGGCTCCTTTAGGACCTTGGATAGAGGTGAGGGAGGAGGTGTGGGCGCAGGTTTTACAGTTCCTGCGGTGGCAGGGGAAAGTGCCAGGATTTTTCTGGTCTAGGTTTGCATATCCTCAGTGTGCTGTTGTATGTCACACAGAAAGAAACAAAAGGAGTGTAATATTGGTTGCATTGTCAGCTAAAATTACCATTTTGTGACATCTTTGTTACCTGTATTAGACATAACGATATCCTTGTGTTAGAAATTTGAGGAACAGGAAACATTGACATGATTCATTAATACTCTTTACTCATCAATATATTGACACAATCAATCTATTATGAGCAATACCATGTGGAAAGTTTATGTACAGCAAAACTCACTATGATAAGCTTATTCCTGCTAACCGACTCAAGGTTAGGTAAAAGTCTCTGAGGAGCTGAGGTACTTTGTATCTTTATAGAATTAATAACAATTCTCTAAAGTGCTGTTACTTAGTAAACTTACTCCCATTTATAAGCAGTTAATGAGAGTACATTTGTTTCATGAATCATTATGTCAAATAGCTATTGTTGCTCTCTTCCCTACAGCTATGTATTCCTGTCACAACTTTGCTCATTTTCTTTTGACATGAGTAAACAGTTAGCTGACACTGAATCTATCTGGCAATATTCCCACTAGTTAACATTTCCTTCTCATATCTTTCCACAATGAGGTGCAGTACCTCTTTTGCAATGTTCAGTTTAATATAGGGAAAGGTTGGCTCTAGCTCTTTCATTTACTGGGAATGGGTCTGGATGCCACATGCAGTGGATTAAAAATGCTGAGCCTATGCACCACATCTCACAGCTGAATCTGCCTGTCCTTGCCAAGTTTAGCGATCAGGCTAGTTTAGATAGAGGCATTCCAATTGGCCTCTGCCTCGGCTGAGCTTTGTAAAAAAAAAAAATGCTTGCTCATTTTTGTGTTCCCAGCCTGAAATTGCTTGTGTTGAAATATCTGGCATACAAGTGATGCTATCATAGATGGATACCTACTCATTCCTCAATGGCTAGCTTTACAGATGGAGAATAATACCACACATGAAAGTTGCCAATAAAAGAGGGGCATAGCAACGTGAGATGGAGAGAAATAAATTTTCTTTGAGAAAAATGCTGTTAGAATGCTGATTTTGCAGGCCACTTTATAGATGTTTAGGATTAGAGCAAATTCTGACCATTATCTCATGTACGTCAGATCTGGGATAGCTTAGCGCCAAGTGAATACCAAACCCACAAACCACCCTCTCCCTCAACTCCCCCTCTTGGATGTACTTGGGTTGAAGCATCTGTGAACCAGAAATAGTTTCAGCAATGTTACTCTGTATTCTCTTCACAGATGCTACCATACCTGCTGAGATTTTCCAACAATTTCTGTTTTTGTTTATGATTTTCAGCATCCATCAATCTTTATTTCCTTTTTTTTGTTTCGTGCATCCTTATTTCTATAGTTTCCCATTCTCCGTCTCAGTGGATAGAAACAAGATACCAACTATTCCTGACATGTAAGTCAGAGCTGATAGCTGGAGGCTGCAGCTCATCACTTGCCCCTTTGGCCTTCTCTAGTATCGTAGAAACATGCCATTCAACCCAACAAGTCCACACTGACACCCCAGACCCATTCCCCTACCCTATAACAACATCACTCCGCAAACTCTTACGCTCCAGGGAAAGAAGTCCCAACCAATCCAGACTCTCCCCATAACTCAAACCCTCCAGTACCAGCAATGTGCTTGTAAATATCTTCTGCACCCTTTCTAGTTTTACAACATCCTTCCTATAGCAGGGTGATCAGAATTGTACACAGTACTCGGAAAGTGGCTTCACCAATGTCTTGTACAGCTGCAACATGACATCCCAACTCCTATACTTAATGCTATAATTAATTAATTAAGCGTACCAAACGCTGCATTCGCCAGCCAATCTCCCTTCAAGGAACTATGAACCTGCAACCTCATGTCCCTATGTTCAACAGCATTCCCCAGGGCCTTATCATTAACTATGTAAGTCTTGCCCTGGTTTGCCTTACCAAAATCGACACTTCATATTTATTTAAATTAAACTCCATCTGCCACTTCTTGGACCATTGGCCTAGTGATCATGACCTCGCTGAATTCTTAGATAACTTTCTTCACTGTACACCCAATGTTTGGTGTCATCCACAAACTTACTACCATACCTCCTCTATGCACATCCAAATTTTTAATGTAAATGACAAACAACAGCAGACCCAAACCAATCCTTATGGCACACCACTGATCACATGCCTCAAGTCCAAGTAACGACCCTCTATCACATCCTGTCTTCTACCATCAATGCAATTTTATATACAATTGGCTATCTCGCTCTGGACCTCATTGGATCTAAACTTATTAACCTGTATGAATCCCTTTTGTGAAACTTGTCCAAATTGCTTTCCAGTAAAATTCACTCCTACTAGAGTTTGCATTGAAATATAGATTGATAGGTAAGTTGGCAAAAGTTTACAGATAGAGTGCAATGTGGAAAAATATGTGGTTGTTCACTTTGGCAGCAAGAATAGAAAATCAGAGTATTGTTTAAATATAGAAATACTACAGAATGCCACATCAGCGAGACCTTGGCATTCTAGAATTTGAAACATAAACCATTAGCCTGCAGGCGCAGCAAATAATTAGGAAAGCAAATGTAATATAGGCCTTTATTTATGAGTTGGAAAAGTAAAGAGAGTCTTGCTTGCAATGTACAGGCATTGATTAGACGAAGCCTGCACTACTTGTACTTTTTGATCTTCTTACTTAAAGGGGAAACATGCTGGGAACGATTAAGAAAAAAATAATCATTAATTATCCTGGGATGAAGGGCTGGGTTTATGAGAAAAGATTGAGCCTGTACGCTGGAGTTTAAAAGAAAGAGAAATGATCTTATTGAAACATGCACGATTTTGAGGGGTCTTGACAGGGTACTCGTCGAGAGGGCATTTCTCCTGGTAGGTGAATCTAGAACTAGAGAATACTAATTTAAAAATAAGACTGAGTTGAGGAATGATTCTTTCTCTTGAATGGTCGTTCATTTTTGTACAGTGGACACTAGGTCTCTCAATATCTTCAACGCTGAGTTTGAATGGCATGAGTCTCAAAGGCCATGGGGAAACAGATAGGAAAGTGACACCAAGGCCATTAACAGGTTGAACCAAAAAATACGAGAAAATGAGGACTGCAGATGCTGGAGGTCAGAGCAGGACTAAGCTATTTTTTGGTTCAGAGCTGAAAATGTGTTGCTGGAAAAGTGCCAGCACGTCAGACACCATCCAAGGAGCATCCTGAAGAAGGGCTCATGCCCGTAACGTCGATTCTTCTGCTCCTTGGATGCTGCCTGACCTGCTGCGCTTTTCCAGCAACACATTTTCAGCTCTGAACCAAAAAAATGGCTTAGTCCTGCTTCCATTTCTTATTTCCTAATGTTATTATTTATTTTCATACTCAGGACCCCAAATAAAATTGATTTCGATATGGGGTTTCAAGTGAAACTCTCCTGGTGGAGTTACAATAAGAATTCAATTATCTCAATTCCAGGATTTTACTCAGGAGAGTGTCCTAGGCCCAACCATCTTCAGCTACTGCATCGAAGACCTTCCCTCCATCACAGGGTCAGAGGGGAATGTTCGCTGATGATTGCACAATGTTCAGTATCATTTGCAGCTCCTTGGGTACTGAAGCTGCAAGGGTCAATATGCAAAGTGTTATGCTTAACATTCAGGCTTGGGTAATAAATAGAAAGTAACGTTCGGATTAAATTGTTAAATTTTCTCTATCTGCCAATATTCCGGGGCTCATTGTTGGCTGGAAACTGAACTGCAGTAGCAATATAAATGCTGTGACTACAAAAGCAAGTCAGAGGCTGGGAGTCCTGGGACAAGTAACCCCCTCAGTTGTATGTCGGCTATTTGCAAGTTGCATATCATGAATGTGATAAAATACTCTCCATTTGCCTGGATGAGTGACCTCCTACAACCCTCCAGAAGCTCAACAGGGTTCCAGACAAAGCCTTCATTATTCATATTCACACTGAATCAATTTACCACACAGTTTTTAATAACACCTTACAAATGGATGACCTCTACCAGATGGGAACAAGAACAGCAGATGCAAGGAAACACCACAGTCTCTAAGTTTGATCTACAATCGCCACTTCCTCACTGCCCCAGATTAATATCATGGAGTCTTTGTGGATTCCTTCAAACGCAAAGTGACCTGTTGTGAATGAGGATGACCACCTATCTGGTCTAACTAAAAGAATCTTCTTGAGTAAACAGCACAAATTTCATTGCATTACTGCACTTTTTACAGCTTCCAGGAATATGGCCCACATTATTGCAGAGACAGGAGCACAGTACCTCTGGTCTGTCTCCAACCAGCTCCTCCTTTTACTGTGACCAGATTCCTGTGCCATTATCACAGTGGCTGGTGCTTACTGTCCTCAATCAACTGTTAACTCCTTCAGACCCATAAACAACATGATGTGTAAACACTGTCCTCAGCTGGTTGGGCTGAATGCTCTGCACTTATTCTGTGCATGAAATGGTGATGCTAGATAATACTCTGTTTAAATTTAGGCTTGTTGAAAAATTGGGAAGCCTGTTTTGCTTCCCAGTCCCGGCATAGTTGTTTGCCAGAAGCACTTAGACTGAACTATAAGGTTCATAACATGAATCTCATTGCAGTGAGTCATCTCACAGCATGAGCTGTTAGACTTACTGTTAATGTTCAGCACGACTGGAATTAGTTATGCAACTTGCAAGAAGTGTAAGCTGCAGATAGTGTGATGAAGAAAACTCGGCATCTGGGACCTTTTGGGAACAATGAGATCAAAAATGTGCTTCTTCAGCTAGTGAGATTTAAGTATTGGGAAATAAACATAGGCTTGATGGAGGAAGAAATAGAGAAGTTAAAAAAAAATTGGACTAAGAAAGAGAAAGGAGAAAGAAAACTCAAAGGAATCTTTCAAAACAAAATTCAAAAATGTTCATATCATTTAAAATTTAATCACCAGGAAGATGTACTCCCAAGTGAGACATTGTACTCTAAAGTGTACCCTTTCCAAATGAGAGAATTTGACATTGTTTGAGCAAAAATTCTACTGTTTAAATATTACCTTCCTCAATTAATTATGAACCTTAGTTTTCTGTGGTGAGTTTGATGGGCATTGTGCAAGCCCAGCAAGCACTTAAAGTTAACAGTGGTCTCTGAGCACAATGCTGCCTATGCAAAACAAATGGTGGGATGACAGGTTCTGACAATTTTCAAATCATGATATCTGCTATTTTCCCCTGAACCTGCTGTCTATTTTACAGATATCAATGAGTGTTGGTTATTTGCCATTACATTTCCAAGGAGATTTGGCTTATTGTCTGAAAGGGAGGAATCTGTGGGTGTTATGTCCTATTGGGCCACTCAGTAAGGCGTTAGGACTGAGCTGTGGAAAAAATGGGTGACAAATGTAGAGGAAAAGACCTCTCAGATAATGTAACAAGGTTGTATAAATCTACTAATGCACTTCTGTTTAAAAGCCAAGGTCAAAAACCTAATGTCTTTTATAGCAGTATGCAAACAGCTAGAGAGCATCATAGACATTTTCCTTTAATGGCTTTGGTTCATGAGCATCACTGAAAACAGCTGGAGCAAGAGATGTTAAATATGGCGGTGAAGAAAAACTGTCTTCTTTTAAAAATGAGTTATTTGCTTTGAGTTTCTGAATGTATGGATAATGAAAGTCCCACAGTTGAAAGCTGTTAGATAATGTGCAGCATACACTGTCTAGACCTTAAAGAGCTTAGTGAATTGAGCTAAGCAAACACTCTAGCAGAGTTGCATGGAAAGCTGCTGAATGTTCTTCCCAATGGACCTGATCTTGAAAGTTATACAATGTTATGATTCTGTCAGTGCAGAGTCTCCATACTGAGCCCACACATCATACTGGTGAATTCTGAATGGTGGGAATTGCTGTCAGAAAAGCCATAGTAACAAATTACTTTAAGAATTAAAGACTGAAGGGCTTTATCAATCACATGGCTGCAGGAATAAAGACAAATAGAAAGATAATACTTATAAAGCAACCCAAACAATACTTTTGGAATATATAGTCAACTGTTGCATTGTCGGAAACCTGCCAAGCAATTTCTGCACAACAAAATCCTGCAAATAGCTGATGGTTGGATAAGCTGTTCTTATTGATGTTGAGGGATAAATATTTGTCAGGACACCGGGGAAATCTCTCCTGCTCTTCTTCAAATCAGTGCCATGCAATCTTTCACTGAGAAGGGAGATGTTCTGTTGGGTTAATATCTAATCCAAAAGACAACACTCACTGTGATGCAGTTCCCCACTGCACTCTGTTAGAGTTGTTGGCCTGGATTATGTGTTCCTGTCCCTCTGATGAATTCATTAAACTTTGACTGCGAGGTGGGTTAGATATACACAGAGTGACAGTAAAGACTTAAACATATTTTATAAACTAAACAAGGCTGTTGTCTCTGTTAAAAAGCATAAATGGACAATTGAGTGAAACTTGAAAACCTAATTAGTTAAAGAAAATAGAAATGACAAAGCAGGTGATGTTCTACAGTTTATACACTCATGCTGTGATCCACAGCAACAACAAGAACAATAAATATCTGTTGCTTGAGAAACATTAGCACAGTGTTGATGAACTGGAGTCTGAGCTTCAGACCCTGTGATGCATCAGACAGAGAGAAAGTTTCCTTAACACTTTCTTCCAACAGGTAGTGACATCCCTTAAGTGCATCAGATGTGGCTTGTGGTTAGAAGCAGGAGGCTTTGACTGTGATTATTAGGGCAGGTATGGTAATCCAGAGGGTAGCACTGGAGGACCATTAGATTCTTCTCTGTGTGAATAAGAGTTGACACCCCACAGATGTGACAGTTCAATAAGGCAGCTCACCATCACCTACATCAAGATTCTAGTCTCCCTGCTGGAGGAAGGATGTTGTGTAACTTGAAAGGGTTCAGAAAAGATGTACAAGGATGTTTCAGGGTTGGAGGGTTTCGGCTATAGGGAACTGCTGAATAGGCTGGGGCTACTTTGCCTGGAGTGTTGGAGGCTGAGGGGTGATCTTATAGAGGTTTATAAAATCATGAGGGGCATAGATAGGGTGAATAGTCAGGGTCTTTCCCCCAGGATGGGAGAATCCAAAACTAGATGGCACATTAGACTCCCTATAGTGTGGAAACAGGTCCTTCGGCCCAACAATTCCACACCAACGTTCTAAAGAATAACCCACCCAGACCCATTTCCGTCTGACTAACGCAATGGGCAATTTAGCAGGGCCATTTCACCTAACCTGTACGTCTTTGGGCTGTGGGAGGAAACCAGAGCACCCAGAGGAAACCAACGCAGACACAGAAACTTTACATGGATAATTGTCCAGTTGGTACTTGGTGTTGTGAAGTAGCAGTGCTAACCACTGACAGAGAGTGAGAGTGAGAAGAGAGAGAGAGAGACAGATGCCAGAGGTAGTGATAGGGGCTACTACAATGACAACATTTAATGGACATCTGGATAGATACATGAGTTGGAGGGATTGTATGGGCCAAATGCTGGCAAATGGGTCTAGATTAATTTCGGATATCTAGTCGACATGGATGAGTTGGACCGAAGGGTCTGTTTCCCTCTTGTACATGTTTGTGACCCAATGACTCTAATTAGGGAGGGGTTGTCCAGCAATGTCTGCGTTGTTTTATTCATTCATACAATGTTGAAAGAATGTTTCTGCTCTTGGGGTGACTTAGAACTAGGGGGACATAGTTTAAAAATAAGTTGTTGTCTATTTAACCTGAAGATGAGGAAGAATTTCTTCTCTGTGGTTTGCGAACCATTGAAATTCCTGATTGCATGTTTGAGGTTTAGTCAGACAGAGGCCCAGTTTAATGCCAAAGAGTGCTATTTCTTGATTCAGCAACACTGAAAGTGCGTGCAGACTACCATGTAAAACTCTATGAGGAATGTTTGCTGGTCGTGATGCCAGACTGGCTGAATTTTTTTAAGATAAAATCTTTGTTTCACTGGATGCCAAAGGGATAATGAGAATGATACCCGGGCAAGTAGACAGAAATGATTCTGGGAAAGAAGAGTCAAGAATTATAATTTTGTTAAAAAAACTTTATTGAATTACTTGAAATGCCAGTGATTAATAATACTTTATTAAATATAATGTCTTCCTTGAAAGTGATAACTAGTGTCTTTGGGCTTTCTGTTCAGATCAGCAAGTTGGAAACGCTGCAGTATTTGGCCACCTCCACTGTGGGTCTGTTACCCTCCCAGATACTCAACTCTTACCTGGGCAGTACTGTCAGGACCTTGGAAGATGTGGTAAATCATCAAAGTTCAGAGGGCTACTTAGCATTTGTATTACAGGTAACAATCTCCAAGAACTAATAATACATTTTTCACAAAATGGGAAACAAACAGTCCGATTTATTGCAGTAAAAAACAGCTGCTGCATTTACCATTTCTTGGCCTCTGCTTTGCTCACTAGTTGTTCACCTCACGTTGCTACCAAGCCACTCTTCTTCATGATACATTCACACACCCTCTCTCTCTCCATACCCTCCTCCTCACTCCTATCTCTTCTTGACTCCCTTTGTCCATCCTCTGTCCCTTCCCCCTCATACTCACCATTCACTCTACCTCACTCACCCCATCCAATTTCTATCCACTCTCCCTCACCCCTTCCATCGTGCTGTCTGTCTATTCTGCCTCACTCTCTCTCTCTACTCTTTTTCCCTCCCTCCCTCTCCCTGTTCTCCCTTCACCTCTCTGTTCATGCTCTCTCCCTTTTCTCTGTCCACACAGTCTGTCTCTCTGTCCGCTCTGCCACTCCCTCTCCGTCTGCTCTGCCACTCCCTCTCCATCTGCTCTGCCACCCTCTCTCTCTGTCCACTTTCCAATGCCCTCTCCATCTGCTCTGCCACCCTCTCTGTCTGCTCTGCCACCCTCTCTCTCTGACTACTCTCTCACCCTCCCTCCCAACGGCTCTCCCTCATGTCCTGTGTCCATCATTCCCTTCCTCGTTCACGCATGTAGTCTCTCTCATTCTTCACACATCCACTGTCCACTCTCCCTCACTCCTTCATACTCTGTCTGCCCACTAGTTCTCACACACTCATCCACAATCCCAATTACCACAATCCCTCCCTAGGTCCACTTCCCTTCACTGTCTCTGCAAAATCTCCCTCACTCTTGCTCAATCCCTCTGTCCAATCCCTCTTCCTCACTCTCTGTCCAATTTCCCTCAGTCCTTCTGTCCACTCTCCCTTGGTCTGTTTGTGCACTCTGTTTCACCTTCTCCATTGACTGCCTTTCACTACATCCATTTTTACCCTTCCACCCTTCTCTCTATGCTATCCTTACTCTCTCCATCCACTCTCCCTGACTATCTGTTTAATCCTTCTTTCTCTCTAATCACTCTTGCTGTTGTGAAATTATCAGTCTCTTTCTTTCACTTTCTAGCACATCATCCTGTGTCCAGCTGTTCCCCTTGTAAAACACTTGACTCTTTGACATTAAAAATTCTTTCCATGTCCACGCTTTTATCGACAGTGCTGGGTTGTGGGTGAGTGAATGGTTACTCAGCTGTGTTTTTGTGTTTGCAACTCGAAGTGTGTGATAAACTGAAAAATAGGTTAAGTGACCATTTTGTGGTTATGGTAGCTTATCTGTTGCATTGATAGAATGTGGACAGTACGTGATGTACTGTTTGAACTACTTGCATTCTTTAAACCTGAAAATTTCTGCTTTATGCAGTAAATCCATTGTTGCTGAAGCCCTCAGGAGCAAACCAGAATATAGCTGTATGTATTTGTGTGTAGAATAATTGATGCTCATTAAAATTAATGTGAAAACTGCAATTGCTGCAATTCGAAAGCTGGCTGTCAAGTGGATGGATCAAATCACTTGGAATGTGCCGAATCCTTCATCATCATCTCGGTCAAAACCCTAGGGCTCACTCTTTAATGCTGTAGGAGTACCACCACCTTCGCTTGCATAATCGGGGAATGTCAGTAAATGCTGGATTTGCTCCCATTGGCCACATCCCAAGAATAAATAAATATACTAAAATTTAAAATGAAATGCATAATCATACCTGGAACCATAACAAGACAGTTCCAGGTATGAGAAACGTCAGTTATGGGGCTATTCTCCTTGGACAGAAGAAGATCTAATGGAGGTTTTCAAAATCATGAGTGGGCTGGACCGAGTAGATAGAAATAAACTATTTCTCCTTGTAAAAGAAACAAGAATGAGATGACATATTTTTAAAGTGATATGTAACTGAAGCATGGGTGACGTGAGCAAACACTTCCTCACACAGCAAGTAATTAGGTGGGGGAAGCACTGCCTGGAAATGTGGCGGAGAAATGATCAATTGAGACATTGAAGAGGGGTGTTGGATGGTTATTTGGGTAGAAATGGTGCACAGGAATAGGGGAAAAGGCAGGAGAATGGTCCGAGGTGATAGAACCGGTGCAGGCCTAATGGCCTCCTTCTGCATTGTAATAATTCTATGATTAATAAGCAAGTTTAGACTCACAGAAAAGTGAAATCCTACAGTTTTCTTGGAACATGGCCATTCGTTGTAGTTTGTAGCTTGGCTGACTGTTATACAGAAAGGTAGTATGTGAATATAAGGTTAAGTAGTAAACCTGTTTGAGTGATATTACATGCCAGATAGAACTTCCTCAGGACATATTCTTGGCAGACTGGTTGCTCCATCTATTTGTGAAACTCTATTGCTCTTTCCTCTGGGAGGGCCATCTGAATGGAGGTGGGGTGTCTGAGTAGCAGGGGCTGCTTCACAGGAGATGGAGGCTGTTGTATTTCAGGAGGGTATTCCAATGGTGTTTCATGGTATCCCTACAATGTGGAAGCATTCAGCCCATCGAGTTCACACTGCCCCTTCCAGAGAGCATCCCATCCCTCTATCCTATCCCTGTAACTCTGAATTTCCCATGGCTAATCCAACTAGCCTGCACATCTTTAGACTGTTGGAGGATACTGGAGAACCCGATGGAAACCCACACAGACACAGGAAAGATGTGCAAAATCCACGCAGACAGTTGCCCAAGGCTGGAATCAAATTTGGTTCCTGCTGCTATAAGGCAGCGATGCTAACTGCTGAGCCAATGTGCAGCCCTATTGGGGAACAGGTTTTCTAAGTATCCTCACAATGAGTGAACTTGCCCTGTTAGACCCTTTTGGTGCAATGTCAGTGTCCCTGATCTGAGCCAGGAGGTCTAGGCTAACACTTCAGAAGAGTGCTGTAACATCATTGAGTAGGTCAGTTAGAAAGTAATCTGAAAATGCCCTGTCTGTTTGAGCAATTAGCCCCACGGTTTTATTTTCTGAAGGACCAAAGTTGATATCAGGAGGTCAGACTGAGAGACCATAAGTAGACACCGAATATTCCAGCATTGCATAAGCAACATTTCTCACCATGGTCCAGGGACCAGCCACTGGGAATGTGATCCTGAGGGAAATCTGGACATAATGGGAGCTTTTTATCCAGGCCGTTCTTTGAAATGTAACTCTGTCCTATATTGAATATTAGTTAATCACCAGTACGATTTCACAAAGAGTATGCCGACCATTTGAAGTCCTTATGTGAAGCGTGGTTAAAGGCTGAGATCATGTAGGTATAAAGATCATTGCATGTAGTAGTCAGCTAAATAGGCTGGAAGATCTGTACGAAGATCTATAAATTCAACAATTCAAGTTTGAAATGGCTCTGGTTTGGAACCCACTTATGGGAATTGACTGGTTAACTCTGATTCTGACTCCACAGAGGCTGCCAGGCCAGCCGAGTTTTTCCCACATTTTCTAAAAATGTTTTCAGCATCCACAGTACTTTGATTTTATTCCTGGCTTGATGACTCCACCACTCAGTCTCTTGCTAAATGCTCACTTAGGGAGTCTGAGATCGAACTGCAATTGTCCTCAATCCCTTGGGTCAGGACAGTAAGAAATGTCTGAACAGATAATGATCCACTGCCCCCTGCTGGATGTTGTGTGCTTGAACAGCGTACAGTTGAGTGTATGAATGGGCAGTGATGATCCCTGTTGTTGAATAGCAAGGTCATATTTGTTTTCAAAGCATGCACATGAAGAATGGGGATGTGGGTCTAGGGGGATGGGGGAGCTGGGTTGAGGGGAGGGCTATTTGGAGGGCAATAAGATGAAGTCAAATTAATTTTCTTCTGTGAATAATATGATTGAACAGGTAAGTGTATCACAGTATGGAAAAGTCATCAGACCCATTGTGTCCATTTTCCTCCAGATTTTCATCAGTGTTGTCATGATGTTATACTTAGTACGTCGAGCTCACCAGGAACTGAATAAGACCATCCAGGCCCATGATGCCAAGCAGCCCGAGGATGAAGCTGTTCCAGACAAGGAAACGCACAGTACCAAAAGAACCAACATTCCACCTGATATGGACTTTGTGTGACCAACAAACTTGAATGTGTTGAGCTGAAGCATGAAGGCAGATGACCACCAGGTGTGGAAAGGAGATAGGAGAAGTCCGAGATAGCAAACATCCCCATAGCTAACATGCTCGATTACTGACTGGACCTGGCACAGATAGTGGAGAGTCCAGTTATGAAGGTGGGGAGTGGAGAAGGGCCTGTGGGTATGCCCAATATGTTGGTGCTTCCCAAATCTAGAAATGATAGCTTCCGGATTGCTGTTGCAGAAGATGGCCAAAGTTTATCGCACTTTCCCTGAAATGCCGACATATTGCTGGTCTTGTCGGCTGGGATTTGCACCCAGTATTGGGAGTGCTCAGTGTTATGGCTGGTTCTGGAGTCTGTACTGGCTTTGGCCAGTGGTGAGTTGACTGCTGGAGCAGGAGAATCTCTGCTGACACTGTTATTGAACTCATTGAGGGCATAGGGAAGTGCACACCCAATACTATCAGGCCAAAGACATGCCTGGCTCAACTTGTCAGTGCCTTACTCTCAGCTGTGAGTACTGGAGCTAAATTTGGGTGGTGGGCTTCAGATGTTTGGGAGAACCTGTTAAAGGTGACTGGCTGGTTTCATCTGGATTTAAACCCAAAGCACAAGAACTGCCTTAATGCTGCTCTCAAGTGGCAATCTTGATGAGATGATCAATCGACTGATGTGGACAATAGAAGACAGTTCATGAGGGATAGCTGCTCTTGTACCTAACTCAGATATGGGGTCTATTAGGTGGGACAGTGGAAAGGGAGCTTTACTCTCTCCCTAAGCACTCCAGCCTGGGCCATGCAGAACTGGTTTCTAAACACTTCTACCCATTCACTTATCTAGTCCAGATCTGTTTTCTCAATATTCCAATGCAGATCTCTTTATATATTTTTTAAAAATCTCTCTTCTCATTTGCTGATGACCTAATTTCTAACATGTTGAAGAATAGCTTCTCATACACTGTGTGTACAGGGCATGCAGTGGAAATTAACTATTAAATTAAAATATCTGCAGTCTGTTGTTGAAACAACCAGTAATGAAGGTTTAATTTACAGTAATGAAGCACAGGATCGTTATAGAGCTTGCAATAGGGTTAGTGCCTGAAACCATTTCTAGACTCTGCCATCGATTGGGAGATGTTGTTTGGAGCATTTATCCTACGCTTCCATAAATCTGGTTAAAAACTTAGCAGAAATATTGCTCCTGTGAAAGTGCCTGACATCTTTCTGTTGATATTGATCATGATGCCAGCAAATTAAATAAATATGTTTTTTAACATCTTGTGTCTGATTTAACACAATAACTGATATAAACTTTGGTCAGCCTTTTGTTTTTACTTAACAATGTGACACTGAAGAATCCACTCCTGAAATTTCTGCAGTGTGTGAAAGGTGCAAAGCGAATGAAAGAAAGAAAGAAAGAAAGAAAGAAAGAAAGAATTCCTGTCACATTTCAAACAGATTTTAAAATCGTGTGCTTTTGTGCAGATGCAGAATCCCAGTCAGTTAAAATTATATAAATTTCATTTATAGGTTCAGATAGATGTCGGAATCTGTGGAGTGGTGGGGAGGATTCTGGAGCCATTGGGTGGCAGGGCTGTAGACAAGCTGACTGATTTGAGGTGGGGGTGGGGGAAACAAAGAAGCCCCTGTTTTACTGCAGGAACAAGGTTCCTCCTGTTCCCTGAGGCTGTTGGAATGATGGGAGAAAGGGATTTAGATACTCAGTGTGGAGTTCAGCTCACATGGAACTATGACCCTGGAGCAACATGAGACAGTAAACAATGCTGCAGGAAGTACAGGGCTGTCAATTAGTGATATATTAATATCAAGACAGATTATAAATTACATTATTTATTTTCTTGTGTCTATCACTTGCTAAACAGGTATATCCTATCTAATTATTAACTTACTTAACAAATCTGTCCTACAGACAGTAACCAGCTTTAATTGATACTGTTTCAGCAAGGATTCATAGAGAGAGAACTGGAGTCCAAAACTAGAGAACGTAGTTTTAAGGTGAGAGGGGAAAGATTTAAAAAGGGACCTTGAAGTGTCCCTCTTTTCACACAGAGTGGTGCTTGTACGGAATGAGCTACTAGAGGAGGTGATAGAGGCAGGTACAGTATTTAAAAGGCATCTGGGTGGGTATATGAAAAGGGAGGGTTCAGAGGGGTATGGGCCAAATCTGGCAAATGGGACTAGATTAGGATATCTGGTCAGCATGGATGACTTGGACCGAAAGGTCTGTTTCTGTGCTGTACATATCTATGACTCAGACTCTCTGATTATGAATCTGTGTCCTCAATAGGTGGCACTAAACAACTGGTTTACTGTTTATCGAACAAGCACACATTGGACGGAAAGGATTAAACATCTCCTGCTCTGACTCCTGTTAGGGCAGATTTTAACTGCAGTCTGGAGGGCTTCTATTCTCCCTAAGTACTTCAGCTCACCCAAAGCTCTGCTACCTAAATTGTACCAATTCTCATTCATTCATCACCTCTGTATTTGCTGACCTACGTTTGTTTCTGGATAAGCAGCAGCTCAATTTTAGAATTCTCTTAATTTTCAAATCCTTCCATAGCCTTGCCACTTCATTCTCTCTGCAACTTCCTGTCACCTCTCAGCCCTCCCAGATATCAGCTTTCCTCCAATTCTGACCTCCTACATCTCACTGATTCCCTTCCTTCCAGCATTGGCTACCATTACTTTCTTTGGATGTTAGCGCTGTAGGCTTGTGACTCGATGAGTGAGTTAATAACTTTGTCAAACTTACATGGAGATCAGTCTCTAGCTGGGACATTTCATATCTAGTCACCTCATCACAGGCAGGATATCACTGTCCAAAGAGTCAGGACAAGCAGTAAAGAAAGATGGACCTAGGAATATATTCCACATCTGGAGTTTAATTCCATCCACTATTATACTTTTTGCTGTCTGTGCCCCTTTTCATGTCTCAAGATATTTTATAACTAATGAAATGCACTTAGAATAGTTTTTGTTATATTATAGAAATCTCATAAACTACAAAGCAATAATGACCAAATGATCTGCTTTTCTTAATTTTGACTGTGGACTGTGTATGGGCCAAGAAGCAGGAATGAACACCCATGATCCTCAAGAACGTGTCTTGGGATCTCTCACATCGAACTGAGAATGTGAATGAGGTCTCCATTTCATCCAAAATCTGTCACCTTCAACAGTGTAGCACTCTCTCAGTACTGCACCGAAATACCGGCCTAGTTCATTGTGTAGTGGGAGCTGAACCCATACCGTTGTCACTCAAAAGTAAGTGTTACAGTTGTAAAGCAAAGGTTGACTCCCCACCCAAAACAGAAACAACCAAAGAGGTGCACCTTGCACTATAATCTGTAAAAAAGTGTGAAAAGTGGTGTAACTTGCTCTTCAGCAGCTTCTAGTGGTTAAATAAAATAAATCCTTGACACTTTAAAATCAACAAGTTACAATTTATTTATCTAACTCTAACAGTGAACAAATTAACTAAGCTATTGACAAACTGAATAAATCCTCTGTAACTACTAACTATTCCTGAATAAAACAAGATTCTAATTGTATGCTATTCCAATAAATACAAGTTCACTCATATACAGAAAAACAGAATTTAGTCTCTTGAAATTACAGCCAAGTTATGTGTCTTTCAGAATTTTCTGTGCCTTCTTCTGTCGAGGCTTCTGTCAGAAATGCCTTTTTCTCCGATTCTTCATCATTGGTACCATTATTCTTTATTCTGGATTAGTGGTACTGGAAGAGCACAGCAGTTCAGGCAGCATCCAAGGAGCTTTGAAATCGACGTTTCAGGCAAAAGCCCTTCATCAGGAATAAAGGCAGTGAGCCTGAAGCGTGGAGAGATAAGCTAGAGGAGGGTGGGGGTGGGGCGAAAGTAGCATAGAGTGCAATGGGTGAGTGGGGGAGGGGATGAAGGTGATAGGTCAGGGAGGAGAGGGTGGAGTGGATAGGTGGAAAAGGAGATAGGCAGATAGGACAAGTCCGGACAAGTTATTCTTTAGATAGTGCTTTCTCTAATACAGAGATGACGGTGAGAATCACTTTCTCTCTCGAATGTTGAGGGCTTTTAGCTGTGGCAGATGGCAGTTAGCTGTAGGGTCTTAGTCTAACTTCCTGCTTCTTTTATACCTGTGATGACATATCAATATTACTTACAAAGCAGTGGCCCTATGTTCTCAAAACCATCAGATTTAAATTTAAATTAGTATCTGAGTGCCTGGTTCAAATTGATTGGCTAAGTTCAAGAACTTGTCTTGGTTAAAAAGTGCTGCTTGTCCTACTTATTGTATGGCCTTTCAATGCAAATGTTTCAATTCGGGCTGTCTCTGTACTTGCATTTTAAATCTCTGAGCACAGATAAAGCACCATCTTTTAAAGGGACCATGTAATACCTCTCACCTCCCTAGCATTTTAGAATTTTACAAACACCAAATTCTAACTTCCTACCTCAATCTACAATTACACTACTCAACTTTGCAACACTTCCCCATGCCTCCTCCTTAAGAAAATAATGAACTACATTATGAAAAGATGTCTTCTTTTATTTTATTTTAAACTCTTAACTCCATTACTAGACCCTTGGCTCATTAATCTACAGTTACACTTTTTATACTAATTATATATAACATTGAATGCTACAGTTTCTATCTTACGTAAACATTTTTCTTTAAAACTTGCAATAAAGCATCGATGATAGTATTTTCATGTGTATAATCTTCTGACACGAGACTCATAAAAAATAATCTGGTGCTCTTGTCATTAAATCTTTCCAGAAATGTCAAAGGATTGTAATCGGTATGCATATTAGTCTCTGATGCATTGTTTACAATGTAAACGTTAAAATGTTGTAAGGCCATTACCAAACTCAATATTCAACCATTGAAAAAGAGGGTTTTTTTTCTGGTGGATATTGAGGTGTTTTGAAAAATAACCAATTGGCCTTTCAATGGAGTAAACTGGGTTGATTCATCTGGAGCATTTCTAACAGCAAAAAATATAAAGTATTAATATATAATAGTACCTTTATCCCAATCATTTAGGTAATCCTGGCAATAAGACCTCAACATGGTCTTAAGGGTTTGATGCCACCTTTCCATTGCTACCTGAGGTTCAAGATGGTACACACTTGATGTGAAGTGTTGAATGCCTCAAATGATTTGACAGTAAAATTGAACCCTTGCTCTGACTGAATTTCCCTGGGTAATCAATAACGGGTAAAGGAAGCAAGCAACTCCTCCACAATCATTTGTGACTTGACATTCCATATCGGAATTATCCCTGGAAAGCTGGTTCGCAGATACTGATTTCCACTTTTGGTTTTAAGGAGGAGACAATTGATTATAATCCATGTAAAAGGTTCTTCAAATGTGGGAATTGGCATCAAAGGTCCTGTTTTTATCACTGCCTGTGGTTTTCCTACCATCTGACACGTTTGACAGGTATGGCAAATTTCAACCGCATCGTTAGGTAATCTAGGTCAATAAAAATGCTTCTGTATCTTAGCTTGAGTCTTCCTCACTCCTAGATGACCTCTTACAGTTAATTTGTATGATATCCGCAATATTTCCTGTCTGTATTCTACCAGCAAGACAATCTGGTGAACTTCCACCCAGTCCTCATCTGCACTACCCTGCCTTGGTCTCCATTTCCACCTTAAGATTTTATCCTTAAGCTAATAGCATTCTGGATTGCAGTCTGATTCTTTTTCTGAGTAGGCTTTATGATATAAATCTTTTATTGTCTCATCTTTTTGTTATAGCTTTATTAATCTTTCAGAACTAAACACCTCTGCCTGATCCTCTACCTGCTTAGGTTTTTCCTTTACCATCTCATCAAGCAGTGTGTCAGTTAACTGGACCTCAACTCCTTCATCTTTCTCTTTTGTTTTCCCTTCTTGTTTTAACATATGGCTATGGGATCTTATCACCACACAGATTAGAAACATTCCAGGGTATTTTTCTTTTAACTCCTCAGTTCCCTGGTTTTCTTTTGACTTTTCCACTATAATGGGCATCACTCCCACCTGTGAACCAGCTGTATCATTTCCAAGAATAAATGGGATTCCTGTAAGAGCCAGTTTTTCCATCACTCCCACTATCACTCCTCCAGTCTTGATTAGACTTTCCAGCCTTATCTTACACAGGGGAACATTATTCATCTCTCTATTTATGCCCCAGATTACCACTCTCTTGGGCCATATTTCAGAAGATTGCAAATATTTTCATCTCTTACTATTAGAGAGAGACTAGCTCCCGTATCTCTCAATATTTTAACTTCTTCACCTACTCCCCATATTCCACCTGAGCAAATGTTACCCACACAGCTGAAGTCTTTGAAAAGACCGAGCACTTTCTTACTGTCCAGCCCATGACTAGGCCGTGCACCCTCCTTCAGCTCCTCGACTTCTCTCAGGATTTCCTTCGTTGCCTTAACTAATCCCACTGGTTTAGCCTCTTTTACCCTATCCTTTTTTCCTAGTGCATTTCTTAAACCACCAGTACTGTGACTTTGTGTGTCCCACCTTATTGCAGTGAAAACACTTGAGGTCTTTCACTTCTTTTCCACCGTCTTGGGTTTCTTTTTTCCTATTGGTCAATAGTTCCCAGTGTGGTCTACCTTTTGTTTCTCATGAAGAATTTCCCTCTTTAACAATTTCTATCCCTTATGGAACGAAATTGCTGTCTGAAGCTAGATTTGGATTTATGCACTGATGCATATTCATCTGCCATCTCTGCAGTTGTTCTCACTGTTTTAAAATTCTGTTCCTCAACATGAATTCTTATCACTTCTGGAAGTGAGCTTTTAAACTCCTCCAGCAGAATAATATCTCTAAGAGCCTCATATGTCTTTGCTATCTTTAGTGCTCTCATCTATCTATGGACTTTGCTCTGCTTAATTCTTTCAAACTCGATATGTCTGACCTGGTTCCTTTCGTACATTTCTGAACTATTGTCTATATGCTTCTGGTACCAATTCATAGGCAGCTAAAAATAGCCTTTTTTACTTATTCATATTCTCCTGACACCACCTCTGTCAGCACTGCAAACACCTCAGTAGCCTTGCCAACAAACGTGGACTGAATTAATATTACCCACGCAGTCACTGGCCAATTCACCAGTGTCATAAATTTTTCAAGGAAATGAAAAAGGCTTCTACATCATTTTCATTGAATTTTGGTAATGTTTGGACGTAGTTGGATGTATCCCTACCAGGCTGTTGGTTACGATGAGTTTGCTCATCATCACTTCAGTCTGTTACTTTTCCTTCTGTCATTTGAAGTCTTTTTGCTTCAAGTTCCAACTTCACCTTTTCCAACTCGAATATTCTTTCCTTTTTCTTCTGCTTTTAACCGTAATTCAAACTGTTTCCTTTCTTTAAGTTCACTTTCTAACTCCAATTGTCTCATTTCCAATTTAATTTTTTGTAACTCCACTGCGCTTGACTGTTTCTCTGATATATTTAAACGCTTGTCCAACTCTGTTACAAATTCAACTTTCATATTATCCTTAAATAAACCCAATTTAGCATGTTAGCTAATACTACAGTTGTCACCTTTTTCTGTCTTTCTAACTTTCTTGACAACCGCTTTAGAAATGTAAAGAGCTATTTCACCACTTTTGACTTAACCAACAACAAGCAACCGTAATTAAACAGATTTTCTACTTCTCACTTAAGTTTAAAGACCTAGAACACTAGTCCCCAAGTCTAAATCTGTCCAAATCCCAGACTGAAGCCCCCAATCTGTTATAAAGTGGAAGTTGACCTCCCCCGAGAACTAAAACCGAAACAACCAAAGAGGAGCAGCTCACCCTATAATCTAAAAAGTGTGTGAAAAGTGGTCTAACCTGCTACACAGCAACTTCTAGTGGTTAAATAAAATAAATCCCTGACACTCATTTTAAAATCAACAAGTAATAATTTATTTATCTAACTCTAACAGTGAACAAATTAACTAAACTGTTAACAACCTGAATTAATCCCTTCTAACTACTAACTTCCCAAATAAAACAAAATTTGAATGGTATGCTGTTCCAATAAATAGAAGTCCTACTCATACAAACAAACAGAATTTAGTCTCTCGAAATTACAGCCAGTTTATGTGTCTTCTGGAATGTTCCGTGCTTTCTTCTGGAATGTTCTGTCTCTTCTTCCATCAAGTCTTTTCCTTCGATTCTTCATTGTTGGGACTAATTGTTTAGATGGTGCTTTCTCTAATACATAGATGATTGTAAGAGCCAATTTGTCTCTTGCGTGCTGAGAGCTGTTAGCTCTGGCAGATGGCAGCTAGCTCTGGGGTCACTTTTTGTCCAATTGCTCCCTTCTTTTATACCAGTGATGACATATCAATATTTCTTACAAAAGGATTGTTGTATGTTGTCAAAACCATCAGATTTAAATTTAATAAGCTTTTGGTATCTAAGTACCTTGTTTCAAATTGGTTGGCTAAATTCAAAAACCTGTTGTCTTGGTAAAAACCACTGCTTGATCTGCTATGTGGCCTTTCAAGACAAATGTTTCAGTTCGGGCTCTCTATGTATTTGCATTTTAAATCTCTAAGCACAAACAAAGTGCCATCTTTTACAGGGACCATGCAATGCTATCTCCTCCCCCCACCACTTCCCCCCTTCCCCCTCCCCTAGCCAGCAGCATTTTACAATTACCAAGTTCTAACTTTCTGCCTCCCAATCTACAATTACTCGACCAAATTCGTAACATCATCCACTGAGTCCCTGTTGACATGAATCCAATTTCTCTTCCCATGGCGGGAATTGCCCAGCAAAACCCTCGTTTCCCCAAAAGGGCCTAATACACTGGAGAAAAGGATACGTCAGTGCACAGGAGGAGTTGGTCTCTGAAAAGGAACTAGACCTGTTGGGCCTTTCCTGCTTATAAAAGTTCTTTTTTCTAATCTCTGGCCCAGATTTCCTTTTAAGTCTGTTTGCAGAATGTGGGCACTTCTGTCTTGCACAGCATTTATTACCCATGCCTAATCACCCATGAGAAGGTGATGGTGAAGCTGCTGTCTTCAACTGCTGCAGTCTTTTGGTATAGGTGCACCCATAATATCAGACCTTTTAGCAGGTAAATGCAACTGAGTTGCTTGCTAGGCCATTTCAGAGGAAATTTAAGAGTCAGACACATTGCTGAGAGTCTGGAGTCACAGATAGACCAGACCAGATAAGGATGGTAGATTTCCTTCCCTAAAGGACATGAGTGAATCAGATGGCAATTGACAGTAGATCATGCTCACCATTAGACTAGCTTTTGATTTTCACCCTACTGCATATCCTCTTGCAAGGATGCCTGCCTTGAAGAAGTTTTCTTCCTCTGTCTACAAGAATCTCAGGGAGTCCCTCTCCCACTGCAACTCCCAGGTCATTTCCTCTGCCCTGAAGCTCTTCAACCATGTCCTGAAACAAACTCGCTACCACAGCTACATTTGCTTCCTCAGTGCTTGCCTCCGTAACCAACTCATCCCACACGGACTCCGGACCACCTTTAAACCAGCAGAGTTCGGACCCGAACAGGGCAAACAGTACAGACTACAGATTCAAAAACACCAGCAACAGTTCTCCTTCAAGATCCTCCGCTCCACACTTGCAGCAATGCGCCGGCACCTAACCTCTCTACAGTCAGTCCTGCCTCAGCTGAGGGCTACACTCTCTCAGAATTGCCAAGGACCCACTCTGTACTACATCCTCAGGAGAATTCATACTCTCAACAAACAGTATTTCAACTCCATCTCAAACATCAAAAACTGTAAGTACAGCAAACTTTTATCTACCCACCTCCATAACCAGCGCTCCTCAAATATTCCAGAAGATTCCCCGGCCTCTGGAACTGCTCGGACGCCATTAGCCATGCGACTGGTGCAGCTGCCACCCCCACATTGATTGATGACGTCACATCCGCCCCCATCATGGCCACTCCCACAACCACTTCCGCCCCTCACAATTCCTCATGCATCACACGTGACATCACTTCCGCCCCTAACATCATCGCTGATGTCACACGCTCAGTGACTTCCGCCACCCTACTGCCGTGTCTGCCACCACTTCTGCCCCCACCAACGCCACTCACCTGCATTCTGCTGACACGCCCCTAACAGATCCCACTGTCACCATTCCTGGCCCCCAGAACCCTGAGGGGAACACTACCCCTGCTCATGACTCCACCCCCATTCCCCCACCATCACACCCACTCCAGTTACTGGCTCCGCCCCCACTCCCAGCTCCACACCCACACCAGATCCCAGCTCCCAGCCCTGCCGAGTTTTCACCATCCCTCCAGACCTTCCCCTCACTGAGGACGAATGATCAGTCCTCAGCAAAGGACTCACCTTCATCCCCCTCCGTCCACGCATCAATGAATTTAATACACGCCGTGATGTCGAACACTTCTTCCGCCGCTTCCGTCTCCAAGCTTACTTGTACAATCAGGACTCCCGCCCACCTTCCGAGGACCCCTTCGCCCACCTCCAACACACTCCATCCACCTGGACACCCCGTGCTGGCCTATTACCTGCCCTCGACCTATTCATTTCCAACTGCCGCCGGGACATTAACCGCCTCAACCTGTCTACCCCACTCCAACCTCTCACCCTCACAACGCGCAGCCCTCCAATCCCTCTGCTCCAATCCCAACCTCACCATCAAGCCAGCGGATAAAGGGGGCGCAGTGGTAGTCTGGCGCACTGACCTCTACACCGCTGAAGCCAAACACTAACTCGAGGACACCTCTTCCTACCGCCCCCTTGACCATGACCCCTCCCCCCATCACCAAACCATCATCTCCTAGACCATACAGAACCCCATCACCTCAGGATATCTCCCACCCACAGCTTTCAACCACATAGTCGGGGAACTCCACACTGCCCGGTTCTATCTCCTTCCCAAGATCCACAAGCCTGACCACCCTGGCCGACCCATTGTCTCAGCATGCTCCTGCCCCACAACTCATCTCTACCTACCTCGACACTGTCCTATCCCCCCTAGTCTAGGAACTCCCCACATACGTTCGAGATACCACCCACGCCCTCCACCTCCTCCAAGACTTCTGTTTCCCCGGCCCCCAACGCCTCATCTTCACCATGGATATCCAATCCCTCTACACCTCCATCCGCCATGACCAGGGCCTCCAAGCCCTCCGTTTTTTCCTCTCCCGACGTCCCCAACACTCTCATTCGTTTGGCCGAACTGGTCCTCACCCTTAACAATCTCTCCTTCGAATCCTCCCACTTCCTCCAGACCAAAGGGGTAGCCATGGGCACCCGTAAGGGCCCCAGCTATGCCTGTCTCTTTGTTGACTACGTAGAGCAGTTGATCTTCCGTAATTACACCGGCACCACTCTGCATCTCTTCCTCCGCTACATTGATGACTGCATTGGCGCCACCTCGTGCTCCTGTGAGGAGGTTGAGAAATTCATCAACTTCACCAATATATTCCACCCTGACCTTTCATTTACCTGGACCATCTCTGACACCTCCCTCCACTTCCTGGACCTCTCCATTTCCATTAACGACGACCGACTTGATACTGACATTTTTTACAAACCCACCGACTCCCACAGCTACCTGGGTTACACCTCTTCCCACCCTACCAAAACTTCCATCCCGTATTCCCAATTCCTCCGCCTCCGCCGTATCTGCTCCCAGGAGGACCAGTTCCACCACAGAACACACCAGATGGCCTCCTTCTTTAGAGACCGCAATTTCCCTTCCCCCACGGTTAAAGATGCCCTCCAACGCATCTTGTCCACATCCCGCACCTCCGCCCTCAGACCCCACCCCTCGAACCGTAACAAGGACAGAACGTCCTTGGTGCTCACCTTCCACCCTACAAACCTTCGCATAAACCAAATCATCCGCTGACATTTCCGCCACCTCCAAAAAGACTCCACCACCAGGGATATATTTCCCTCCCCACCCCTTTCCACCTTCCGCAAAGACCGTTCCCTCCATGACTACCTGGTCAGGTCCACGTCCCCCTACAACTCACCCTTCCATCCTGGCACCTTTCCCGGCCACCGCAGGAACTGCAAAACCTGCGCCCACACCTCCTCCCTCACCTTCATCCAAGGCCCTAAAGGAGCCTTCCACATCCATCAAAGTTTTACCTGCACATCCACTAATATCATTTATTGTATCCGTTGCTCCCGATGCGGTTTTCTCTACATTGGGGAGACTGGACGCCCCCTAGCAGAGCGCTTTAGGGAACATCTCCGGGATACCCGCACCAATCAACCACACCACCCTGTGGCCCAACATTTCAACTCCCCCTCCCACTCTGCCGAGGTCATGGAGGTCCTGGGCCTCCTTCACCGCCGCTCCCTCACCACCAAAGCCTGGAGGAAGAACGCGTCATCTTCTGCCTCGGAACACTTCAACCCCAGGGCATCAATGTGGACTTCAACAGTTTCCTCATTTCCCCTTCCTTCACCTTACCCGAGTTCCAAACTTCCAGCTCAGCACTGTCCCCATGACTTGTCCTGCCTGCCTATCTTCTTTTCCACCTACCCACTCCACCCTCCCCCCGCCCCAGATCTATCACCTTCATCCCCTCCCCCACTCACCTATTGTACTCTATGATACTTTCTCCCCACCCCCACCCTCCTCTAGCTTATCTCTCCACGCTTCAGGCTCTCTGCCTTTATTCCTGATGAAAGGCTTTTGCCCGAAACGTCGATTTTACTGCTCCTCGGATGCTGCCTGAACTGCTGTGCTCTTCCAGCACAACTTATCCAGAATCTGGTTTCCAGCATCTGCAGTCATTGTTTTTACCTAGCTTTTGATTCCAGATTTATCCTTTAAATTTAATGCTATTGTTTCATAACCTTTCCAGTCCTGAGCTTCCATTAGAGCTGCGAGCTCAGGTTGGACATATTACTATATTACTGCTGGTTTCCTACATAACTAACTGTGCTCACTCGTATCATCTGTCTCCTGAAATATATATCAGAATGACACCTGACTTCTCCTGCCTGAACATGGCTCTGAAACTGGATTTTATGGCTTACAATTCATCGTCCAAAAACATCTCCAAAGTAATTTGAACTATTTAGTGGAAGTGACAAAAGGTGATGAAATTATCTTTTTTTATGATTTTATTTCCCTCTAGTTGTGATTTATTGGAATTTCATCTTCAGTATTCCACAGACAATGGAAGCTAATATTGATACAATCTCCGTCTACTGGGGACAACAAATGCATTTCCTCACTACCTTCCCCCCCCCCGCCATCTCTCTGAA
This sequence comes from Chiloscyllium punctatum, assembly GCF_047496795.1. NCBI lineage: Eukaryota > Metazoa > Chordata > Chondrichthyes > Orectolobiformes > Hemiscylliidae > Chiloscyllium > Chiloscyllium punctatum. Next base: position 68,760,442 of record NC_092764.1, on the reverse strand, counting down.
CCATGAAAGAGAAACCAGGCCCTGATACGAATTCTACTGGTTGTCTGCCAGCACTCCGGTGCCAGTCTGATGGGAAAGAAGCACAGCTGGCACAACTCCAACTCATTATGGCTATACGTGGAGGTTCAGTCCTTTTCATTGCGCAGAAGATCTTTTATTAAGTCTTCATCTAAAAGTTACAGAAACCTGCAGTGGTCTCCATAGTAACTGAGCTTAAAATGAAAAGTATACAGAGTATTTTTTTCTCTCTCTCTCTACCGTGAGTGGAGAGGGAGTAATAAAAGAAAAATGAGAATTTGTGCAGCTCAGTTTTGGTTGAGGATCGTTTGGTTGCTTCTGAAACAGGTTATGGGTTTGGACCCAACTGAACTGAGCACTTCACTTTTGTGTTATTCATGGAGCATCTGTGTCACCTGATAGGTCAGCATTTATCACCCAGAGGGCAGTTAAGAGTTGACAATATTGCTGTGGACTGGAGTCACATGTAGGCCAGACCAAGTAAGGACAGCCTTTCCTAAAGGCTGTTAGTAAATCAGATAGGCTTATATGACATTCAACAATGGTTATGTGTCACCATTTGTTTCCTCCCAGATTTTCTTTGAATTTAAATTTAAATATCTATGAACCCATATCCTCAGGATATGAGCCTGAGGTTTTGGATTCCTGGTCTAGTGACATTACCACATTGATGACTGAGGGAATGCCACATTGTCGTTGGTGCTGAATTTCGCAAGATAGAAAATTGAGGGTCATCAAAAGGTGACGTGGGGCTATATTTGCGGTCTGTTAGGCTTCATGTGTGAAACCCTCTCAGAAAAGGCAGATTGCCAATTTAGATTTTTAACAGGGATTTTGAGTATTTTTTCAACTGAGGTTTTCAGTTTTAAGTGTGGGTGCATGGGTTTCTCAGGCAGAACCACCAGTGAAAACAAGGTGAGGGCACAATGTCAATGTTGGGGCAGAAAAAGTGACAGGGAAATGTTCCCCAAAGTTCTGAGACTCAACTACTGCTTCCTTAGTGAGAGGAACTTGCTCATTGAACTTTGAGAATGCTCCAGAACTGGCCACATTTCAACTTGAGCTGTTCCATTACAGTCGCAATACTGGACTCCATTCAAGATCGGGAAAACCTGTAAAGGTATGTTCTCCACAAAAAGCAGAACAAATCCACTCCAGATAATCAACACTCCATTAGCTCACTCTTGATCATCAGTAAAGTGATGGAAGGTGGCATCAGCAGTGCTACCAAGCAGCACCTGTTCTGTGATAAGCTGCTCCGTGATGCTGAGTTTGGGTTCTGCCAGGGTTACCCAGCTCCTAATTTCATTACAGCCTTGTACAGACAGGGCAGCATGGTGTCTCAGAGCGCCAGGGATCCGAGTTTGATTCTAACCTCTGGTGACTGTCTGTGTGGAATTTACACATTCTCCACGTGTCTACGTGGGTTTCCTCCAGGTGCTCTTGTTTCCACCCACAATCCAAAGATGTGCAAGGTCAGGTGAATTGGCCAAGCTAAATTGCCCATAGTGTTCAGGGATGTGTAGGTTAGGTTCATTAGTCAGGGGTAAATGTAGAGGAATTGGTCTGGGTGGGTTACTGTTTGGAGGGTCAGTGTAGACTTGTTAGGCCAAACAGACTGTTTCCACACTGAAGGGAATCTAATCTAACATGGTCAGAAAAGCTCAATTCCAGTCCTATTTCTTAAAGTTCCTTTACCCATAGATAGTAATAGGATAAATGGCTTGTTAATATGCAAAGTGTTTTGGGTGTTGATTGATGGATAAGTACTAGTCTCTTTGCTGGGGAAATCTCAGCTTCAAAATGGGATTTTTCATGTTCACTGATCGAGGAGCCAGGCTCTTACAGCAGTGCAATCATCCCTCAGTACACCTTGGAGTGCCAGCCGAGATCACGTGCTGAAGTCTTTGGACTATCCTGTGTCCAGATCAACATTGACAACATTAGAATCAAAATTTCTTTGATAAGGTTTGAGGCTGTAGAAGCTGTCCTATCAGTCAATCTTTCTTCCATTTAAGGTGAACTATTGTCAGCAACTGATATGAATTCTAAACAGAATTCTACTGCTGGGCTTGGGTCCAATTCTAATTAGGAGTGAAGTATCCTTTACAATCTATTGACAAACTGCAATCATTAATAACGCATAAAACAGGGAGGCAAGCACCAACTTGAAAGCTGTACTGATAATGTAACCTGTAAAATTAACTCCTCACAGATCTTCATTTGGAAACAATCACAAAAGCTGATTGTGTGAGTGTAAATACTCTGGTCGTTGGAGAGTTGGCAGAACATTGTTGACTGTCTGGGCAATCTGAGGCGGGCGGCCAGCCCACCAGGAAATAAAGATAGCACTGGCAGGGCACTGCTGGGAACAGCCTGGCATCAGAAACCAGAAAGGCATTCAAACAGAACTTTAACGCTTCTACATATTTGGTGGAAACTTGGAGATAATTGAGGAGATTGTTTTCTCTCTGAATGGTGCAATGCAAGAGTGGACATATCAGCTGACCAAAAGGGAGAAAGTGAGTGGGAGAGGATGGGGCAATTGGAGGGGGTCACTTTCTGAAATCTTTAGTTCCACTCCCATTTACAATCTTAAAATTGAGAGGAGTGTGAAGGTTCAAGTGCACACATTGGAGGCTTCTCAAAGAGAGTATGAGTCAAGTTACGCTGCCCAAGACTGATATCATTGATGGGTGCAGTTATCAAGGGATGCGTGACAAAGGCAAGTAAAGGGAGTCAAGGGACAGATTAACCATGATCTGAATGAGTGATGGAAAAGGATTAAAGGGCTGAGTGGCCTCCACTTGTTCTCAGGTCCTTTCAATTCCTGTTCAGATTCTGAGGGTGAATGAGGGTTGCCAGCTCTGGGCATACATTCCTGGAGGTGCCATCACATGACTTCCAACATCTCACAGAGTCAAATTGCCCATTCCTTTTCATACTTGGGAAATGTATTGAACTGATAATGAGAGTTCAAAGAACATCAACTGGATATCTTGTAGTGCGGCCATAATGTCTCTCCTGGATTGAAGGTGCAGTGTCTCAGAGATGAGCTGGCATTGACATCCATGGGCCAGGATGCTCTATGGGCAGTTCACTGCTGCCCGCAATAAACCAGTGCATTGCCAGAATTGCCGAGTTAAGAAAGGAGGAATAAAATAATTGCTGTCCTTTCCTGGTGTCCCTACCCGTACCTCACTTGATGATTTTCATTGCCCGTATCGGGCTTTGGATGTTAATAGCCAATTAGCTGCACAAGTGACTTACTGATATTAATAGTTAAAAGAAAGTCATGTGATTTGGTGGTTAGAGAAAACAATTTGGTTGATTGCACTTCTGGGTATAGAAAAAGTTGAAATCACCAAAACAATCATTCTTAATGAGTTGTCAAATCCCATCCCAATGACAATCTAATGACACATGTTGGAGTGTAGAGCATCAATGTTAGGTGAAGTTGGTGTTATCGTGATCCCTCCAGTAGTCAAATCGTCCATCATACCTAGCTGTAGAGAGTGGCTGCTTGGATAACGTGTCAGAAGTCAGCCTCTGAAACTGGACTGAATGCAAGATAATGGAAAGAATGCTTACTCGTGCTCCTTAGTTGGAATGGGACAGTCTATGAACTCAGCAATTGTTGATGGAGAGGCTTCTGGGCAAAAGAATGTGTGGTAAGTTGCATCAATCACAGCAATCTACATCCCTGCTCCACCATATACAGTCATAGATAGAGGCATAGAAATGTACAGCATGGAAACAGACCCTTCAGTCCAACCCGGCCATGCCGACCAGCTATCCCAACCCAATCTAGTCCCACCTGCCAGCACCTGGTCCATATCCCTCCAAACCCTTCCTATTCATATACCCATCCAAATGCCTCTTAAATGTTACAATTGTACCAGCCTCCACCACATCCTCTGGCAGCTCATTCAATACACGTACCACCCTCAGCGTGAAAAAGTTGCCCCTTAGGTCTCTTTTATATCTTTCCCCTCTCACCCTAAACCTATGTACTCTAGTTCTGGACTCCCCGACCCTAGGGAAGAGACTTTGCCTATTTACCCTATCCATGCCCCTCATAATTTTGTAAACCTCTGTAAGGTCGCCCCTCAGCCTTCGCTGTATAAAGTTCAAAATGGGGCAGGAGAAGTGACTCTTCACATCGCATTATAGAATTCTGCTGTCTGCCATGTCACAAGTGACCTCATTGGCTTTAAGGCTGGTTGGAGCCGAGGTGCTGCATAGATGTGAGTCTTTCTCTGCTCCTGGTGTGAAGGTGGAATTGGAGAGATTGAAAGAGGGCATGTAGATGCAGCCTCTGTGGTCGAACAACCCTGTGACATCCACCGTCATGGCTCACGAGAGTGTATGGAGAGCTGCCGTAGGGAAATGTGTACCCAGTGAGATTGAGAGAGGAGGGGCAAGTGGGGGTTACTGTGAGCGAGCTTCTTGTAAAACTTCCTTCTAATCCTGATTCTTGACAGATACATGAATGCTTTTCATTAGCTGAAACAAGGCAATGAGATAGTGGGGCAGGGTCAGCACTGTGTGTAGCTAACACACCAATTTTAGTGACAGCTCCATCAAAGCAACAATGGTGTCTCTTTCAGCTCTGTCACTCCATGGATTGCTGTGCTACTGTAATTGGATTCACACAGATTTCAGGATGTCAAAGAGAAACCACAGTTCCCATGGGAACACAGAATACGTGCGCATTTATGCAGTTTAGTGACAATATGAAACAGAGAGCCCACCACAAAAACTCAGCTGTAGTTTCAGACTTGAGCAGCCTGCCAGGGAGAGTCACATGACTGAGCTACACTGGGCAGCATGGGGCAATTCAACCTGGGTGAGAGAGCCCTGCTCACAATAAAATGTGCTGGTCAAGATTGAGGGACGGTTTCAGCAGTTAATGAATGTAGGTCACTGCTCTCAACTGGATCACATTCTTTCAAAATCTGTACAAATTCCAGGTTGTGAGCATCACTGACAAGGCCATAATTTATTGCTCATGGCTAATTGCACTTCAGAAAATTGACAGAGATCCACTTACTTGGACCACTGCAGTCCATAGCGGCAATTCCAAATATTGACCCAGTGGCACTGAAGGAATTGTAATATATTTCCAAATCAGGGTGGTGTATGGCGTGGAGGGGGTGTTTGTAAATGGCACTGTTTCTAAGTATCTGCTATCCCTTTTCTCCTAGACAGTTTGCTAAGAAGGTTCATTGAGTTGCTGCAGTGCACCTTATGTATAGTACACACTGCTGCCAAGGGTAGAAGTGACTGTTTGAAGTGATGGGTGAGGTGTTATCAAGTGGTTGATCTTGTGGATGATGTTGAGTTTGTTTGAGATGGGCATTGCCTGACATTTGTGTAGTGCACATGTTACTTGACACTTTTTAGTCCAAGCCTGCATTGCTTTAGTATATAGGTGAAAGTGAGGACTGCAGATCCTGGAGATCAGAGTCAAGATCTTCCTGGTGAAGGACTTTTGCCTGAAACATTGATTTTCCTGCTCCTCGGATGCTGCCTAACCTGCTGGGCTTTTCCAGCACCACCCTAACCTTGACTCTTGCTTTAGTATATGCAGAGTCGTGAATGGTGCTGAACATTGTGCAATCATCAGCAAACATGTACACTTCTGACCTTATGATGATTACTGAACAAGCAGCTGACACATGTCAACTTTGCCTCATTTGGGTATCACTTTAAATCTATGCCCTCCATTTTTTAACGAGCATGAACAATTTCTCTCTATTCTATCCAGCCCACTCATGATTTTGCAAAACTCTATCAAATTCTAAGTGTCTACCCATGCCCAGCTGCTTCAAACTATCCCAATAACCAAAGGTTTTATTTCCTGGACCCTTTCTTCTGCACTTGCGCACTCCCGCCAATGTATTTGCATTTTTTTGGAAACGTGGTGCTCATAATATTCCAGCTGAGTTCTGATAAGTGCCTTGTACAAATTCAACCTCACCTCCTTGCTGTTGTACTCTATGCCCTTACTGATAAAACTGAGAACGCTTTGCTTTATTAATTGCACTCTCCACCTGTCCTGCCACCTGGAAGCAGCAGACATTGCTGTTTCAAACAAGTAAATACCAGCATCCCCACCTCCAGCCACAGTCTCCAGCCTAAAACAAGCAGGAAAAACTTGTATTGTGCCTTCTGCAAGTAAAATTTTGTTATCTAAGCAATGAAGTAGAAGTCACATTTCAGCAAAACTTATTCAGAAGTCCTTCAAAGAGGGTTTTAACAAGAAAAAGCCGCCTACAATTCTTCAACTACTGGCTTACCAGCAAGCCACCACCTCCCCTCCCTTTCAAAAAAGAAATTCCAGACTGTTCCATACTTTTGGACTCCATCCTAAAAAGCAAGGAACTGTTAAATCAGTTTTATTTTCTTGATACTTTAGTTGATATTAATTGAATAATTCCTATTCCTTTCTGTTTCCATTTCTGTGTTTGTATTTGTGCGTGATTTGTGAAGCATTCCCGTGTCTGAGTGCGTTTCCAGTTGAAGTTTGCCACCACATTGTTGCATTTCTTACAAAGTCAGAGTAAACCAATAAAGTGAGGGGGGGAGGGGAAGTATACCCCCACTGTTTAAAAAAAAGGGGGGGATTAAATAACAATCTGCTTATTGTCAGGTGGCAAGAGTGGGATGGGGGTGGAGGGAAGTGGAGATTTGTTTTAAAATTTGCAATCTGCCCCTTGACAACTTGCGCACAAATCGGGTCTTGCATCCCTACATTATGTCAGTGATGAAACTTCTGTAACCATATATTTTTCCTTTTTAGAGGCTATAAAATGGAATCTAGACTGCTATCTAGTAGAAATACCAAGGGATCTTGCAGGTTGAGGAAATCAAGTGGTGAACGTTTTAGCTGTACAAGACAATGTTGCTTTTCAAAGTGAAGGGGATACCTTGAGACAGAGCAACACTGAGTCTTTGAAATAAGGAGGTTCGGCCTGATGACAGTCCTCTGATGGTTAAGGTGCAGTCTGTTACAAAGTTGTAATTGTAATGCAGCTAGAGACATGCAGAGCCTACAACCTCAAAGTATCTGTCTCTCTGTCTCTCCTCATGGTGAATAGATTCAAAAATCAATACAGCTTAAAAGGCTGGCAAGTTAGTCATCGTCATGGTCTCAGTGAGACTTCATAAGTTTCCTGAAAGCTTTTGGAACAGGGGTGGGCACCATGTTCAGTGCACTCTTCCCAGTTAAGCTGTGGCACTTTCAAAGCACATTGTCTATTGTAAACAAAATCTGTCTGACGTTTTGTGATTGTGATGGATGCAATGTAAATTCAAGTCTTTCATTCTTCCTTCAACCACATTGCAGTTTGGAGCACATGGTGGGGAGAAGAGAATGGGGACATAGAACATAGAATGTTACAGCGCATTACAGGTTCTTCGACTCTCGATGTTGCGCCGACATCAATCTAAAGCCCATCCAACCTATACTATTCAATTATCATCCACATGCTTACTCAATAACCATTTAAATGCCCTTAATGTTGACGATTGCACTACTGTTACTACTATCTGACTAAAGAACCTACCTCTGACATCTGTCCTATATTTATCATCCCCTCAATTTAAAGCTATGTCCCCTCATGCTAGCCATCACCATCCAAGGAAAAAGGCTCAAACTGTCCATCCTATCTAATCATCTGATCAACCTGTATGTCTCTATTAAGTCACCTCTTAACCTTCTTCTCTTTAAGGAAAAACAGCCTTAAGTCCTTCAGCCATTCCTCATAAGACCTTCCTTCCAGACCAGGCAACATCCTAGTAAATCTCCTCTGCACCCTTTCCAGTGCTCCCACATCCGTCCTATAATGCAGTTACCAGAACTGTATGCAATACTCCAAGTTCGGCCACACCAATTTTGTTCAGCTGCAACATGACCTCATGGCTCCGAAACTCAATCCCTCAACCAATAAAAGCTAGCGCACCATTTGCCTTCTTAACAACCCTATCAACCTGGTGTGTAGCTTTCAGGGATCTGTGCACATGGACACCTAGATCTCTCTGCTCATCCACACTACCAAGAATCTTACCATTAGCCCAGTACTCTGTATTCCTGTTACACTTTCTAAAGTGAATCACCTCACACTTTTCCACATTAAACTCCATTTGCCATCTCTCAGCCCAGCTCTGCAGCTAATCTATGTCCCTCTGTAACCTACAACATCCTTCTGCACTGTCCACAACTCCACCAGCTTTAGTGTCATCCTCAACTTTACTAACCCTCCTTCTAGCCCTCATCGGAGTCATTTATAAAAACAGCAGTGTCTGCTAAACAGATCCTTGTGGTACATGACTAGTAACTGAACTCCAGGATGAATATTTCTCATCAATCACCACCCTCTGTCTTCATTCAGCTAGCCAATTTCTGATCCCAACCGCTAAATCCCCCTAAATCCCATGCCTTTGTATTTTCTGCAATAGTCTACCAGCAGGAGCCTTATCAAATGCTTTACTGAAATCCATATACTGCACATAAACTGCTTCGCCCTCATCTACCTGTTTGGTCACTTTCTCAAAGAACTCCATAAGGTTTGTGAGGCACAACCTATCCTTCACAAAACCATGATGACTATCCCTAATCAACTTATTCCTCTCTAGATGATTATAAATCCTATCTCTTATAATCCTTTACAAAACTTTGCCTACACCCGAAGTAAGGCTCACTGGTCTATAATTACCAGGGTTGTCTCTACTCCCCTTCTTGAGCAAGGGGAAGACATTAGCTATCCTCCAGTCTTCTGGTACTATTCCTATAGACAATAATGACATGAAGTTCAAAGCCAAAGGCTCTTCAATCTCCTCCCTAGCTTTCCAGAGAATCCTAGGATAAATCCCATCCAGCCCAGGGGATTTATCTATTTTCACACTTTCTCAGACTGCTAATACCTCCTCCTTATGAACCTCAATCCTGTCTAGTCTAACAGCTTCAGTACTCTCCTTGACAACATTGTCATTTTCCTGTGTGAATACTGACAAAAAAAATCAAGTTAGCGCCTATCCTGTCTCTTTGGACTCCACACACAACTTCCCACTACTGTCCTTGATTGGCCCTAATCTTTCTCTAGTTATTCTTTTATTCCTGACTTAGCTATAGAAAGCTTTAGGGTATTCCTTGATCCTACCTGCCAAAGACTTCTCATGGCTCTTCTTAGCTCTTTCTTTAGGTCCTTCCTGGCTAACTTGTAACTCTCAAATACCTTAACTGAGCCTTCACATCTTATCTTTACATAAGCCTCCTTCTTCCTCTTGGCAAGAGTAAACCACAGCTCCCTTGCTCAACCACTTCCTCCCTGCCTGACATGTACATACTTATCAAGGGTGCACAGTAGCTGTTCCTTGAACAAGCTCCACATTTCAATTGTGCCCGTTCCCTGCAGTTCCCTCTCCCATCCTATGCATCCTAAATCTTGCCTAATCACATCATAATTGCCTTTCCCCCAGCTATAACTCTTACCCTGCTTTCTCTACCTATCCATTTCCATCGCTCAAGTAAACATAACCGAATTGTGGTCACTATCACTAAAGTGCTCATCTACCTGCAAATCTATCCCCTGGCCAGGTTCATTACCCAGTACCAAATCCAATATGGCCTCACTTCTTTGTTGGCCTATCTACATACTGTGTCAGGCAACCCTTCTGCACACACTGGGGAGGTCAGGAGCTGACAACAGAGGATAATATTTTGCAAAACAATTCGCAAAACTATGTCTACATTCTAATAGGTGACAGTGTCTCATTGCGTGGCTGTCAGCAAAGTTACCTCTGATGGGCAGAGACAGGCACATTACAAGCTCACAGAATTGATATAGTGCAGACGGAAGCCATTCACTCCATCATGCCTGCACCAGCTGTATCACATAAATCTCCTACATTTTTCCTTTATCCTTGCACACTTTGTATCCAAATAACCATCCAGTGCCCTCTTGAATGCCTCACTTGTGCCTGCCTCCATCACATTTCCAGGCAGTGCTTTCCAGACCCTAACCATTCACTGTCTGAAAAACACTCCCCTCACATTGCCCTTGCTTCCTTCTCTAAATCTATGCTCTCTTATTCTTGTTCCTCTTCTGAGCGGGATCAGCTTCTGTCTCTCTATTCTATCCAACCTGCTAATGATTTTGAAAACCTTACTTCGATCTTCTTTCAGTCTCCTTCTCTCCAGTTTCAATATGTCGTTATAGCTGAAGTTTCTCATGCCTGGAACCACTCTTGTAAATCACTTCTACACTCTTTCCAGTGTATTCACATCTTTCCAATAATGTAACACCCATATCTGTACACGACACTTCACCTGACATCTAACAAGTATCTTGTACAAGTTCGCCAACACCTCTTTGCTTTTGAACTCTATGCCCCTATGAGTAGAGATGTGTGCTTTATTAATTGTATAAGACAACAGAACCTTCATGCCCCATTGCTGCCTGAGGGAATGCAGTAATGAGGATTTCATCATATTCAGATCTTCCTCCCATACCAAAAACTCAAAACTTTAACCTATTTCTCAACATGGTATATCATCAGCTCCAACTCCCCACGTCCCTCTGGACCCACCACTGCCTACAGCCTATCAACTATTAAATTATTGAAATTCACAGGATTTAATGCGTCAGCTATTATTATTCAGATAACAAAGCTCTGCTCCTTTTCCTGATCCCAGCCTAATTAACACTTGCAGTTGGATTATGTTGGCATATTTGCTTGTGACTCTATTGAGTACTGGGAAACTCAGTAACTCAATACAAGCTCCCAGCTTTTGATTAAGTCATTATATCTCAAGCTTTTCAACATTTGCAAGATTTGGCCAATACTGGCAGACTCTGCATTTATTCCCAATCTCTGTTTACCTTCAGAAAGTGGTTTGGGGTATTATTCTTGCATTGCAGAATAACCTCAATTATCCAAACGAGACGGACAGGGACTATTTTGTTTGGATAACTGATTGTTCGGATCGTGGATAATGTTTTTACGGGACCTTGAGATCTTGTTCGGAGAATCTGAAATTTGGATAATTGATATTCAGATAAGTGAGGTTGTTATGCATTCACCATCTTTTCAAGGGCAGTTAGGGATGGCAATAACTGCTGGCCCAGTCAGTGACTCTCACATCCATGAATAAAATAAATCTGACAAGGTCCTGTCATTTATACTGATCACAGTTTTGTTTCCAGATTCCTGAATTCACATGTTCAAATTGTGACTTTGAGATTTAAACTCATGAATGAATGATTTGAAGGAATGATTTTTGTTGTCATGTGTACTTTACAGTAAGAATGTAATAAAATACTGTGAAAAGTTATCATCGGTCACCATGATTTGGCAACATTTTGAATAATTTAAGAATAAAGAGAAAAAATGACATAACTTAAAGTCAACAAAGCCTGCGCCACCATCTCTCCTCCACTGTTGCCAGAACCAACCAATGTCAATGGCACCAATCCTCAGGCGCCATTTTTTGCTGCTGGGCAAATACTCCTCCACAACTGCCATTGTCTCTTGCCACTGGGCCCACCTTGGTGATGTTGCTGTGATGCCCTTCTGCCTGCGTTTCACCATTGGCAGCGCCAGATCCAAACGACGATAAAGTTGCTGAACCTCAGGTACCAACTTTCACAGCTGAGCCTATGATTCCAAAGGCCTAAACATCCAAGCAATGAGTGAATTCCTGTCTTTTCCTCTCTGAGTGCACATCCAATTGGGTATTCCTCATTGCCTGATCCTGTGTGGTGTTGACTGCAGGGAAAGCTGTTTGAATAGGTGGGGATTGGTGAGAAGGGACAAAACTGAAATGAAGGATAATCCCACCATTCCTGTCTCCACATCTTAGCAGCTTGAGGAAAGAAGGTGATGTGAGAGCCACATGCAGTCGGGATAGATGGCTGATTTTTTTTTTAAGTATACATACTTTATTTACAAAAGTACCTTTATATACATAGATAGTCACAAGCAATTTGATTCTGTACAGTAGCATATGAAGAAACAAAAAAAATTGGAGTTTGACTCCATCCAGCATCAAACCCAAGGCATTAGTTACTTGCACAAGATTATATTGATACACATTTGAAGTACCAGGAAGGCCTGATTACTGAACGGACTCCCATTTAACTTCGGCAGAAAAACCTTAGACAATAGTCTTTCCCCACCATGCCTTGGTGGCAGCTACCCCAAGCTTTATTGTGTCCCTCAGCATGTAGTTCTGGAACTTGGAATGTGGCAGTCTGCGACACTCGGTCAAGGTCAATTCCTTTCTTTGGAAGACCAACAGGTTTTGGGCAGAACAAAGAGCATCCTTCACTGAATTGATGGTCCTCCAGTCGCAGTTGATGTTTGTCTCAGTGAGCGTCCTGGGGAACAGGTCATAGAGCACAGAGTTCTGTGTCATGGAGCTGCTCAGGACGAACCTTGACAAAAGTCACTGCAAAGGCACATTCCAGAAGGAGATTTGTGGCAGTCTCTAACACCACCTCTGCTAAAAACACCAGCAGCTTGCAGTGGTGCAAAAATCTGGGCTTACACAAAGATTTCACCACTAGTTGGGACACATGACCGATGGATGAGGCTGTAATCCTGTGTGCTCTCTGACAGCTCCCAGCTCACTGTGATCCAGTGCCATGACTAAAACACATTTCACTCTCGGATACTGCCAGTGCAACTAGGTAGTGTGAGGTCTAGTTTGGAAACCTCGCAGTCAATGATGTGTCTGAAGAGATGTAGACCACAGCTGGATAATGGCAGAGCTGCATCATTTAAAGGCCATGAACTACTTTCAAAGTGAGAACATTATTTATAGAAAAAGTCATGAATACAAATGAGATGCAGGCAAGTCACCAAAGATAGAAAGAAAGAGCTTAATATTATTATCACATCTTTCACAATCTCAAAGCTCATTACTGCTCATGAAGTACTTTTGAAGTGCAGTCACAGTGTTAATGTGAGACAAACAACAGCCGATTTGTGCACACCAAGCTCACACAAACAATATGAACCAGGAACAGGAGAAGGCCATTCAGCCCATCGAGTCTGCTCCACCATTCAATAAAACCAAGGCCGATCTGGATCTACATTCTGGCAAACCACTGATAAACTTTCACCTCCTTGCTTAACAAGAACCTATTTACCTCTGCCTAAGAATAGATAAGGATTCTGCTTCTGCCGCCTTCTGATGAAGAGAGGTCCATAGAATTATGAACGTCTGAGAGAAAAATAAAGTCGGCTAATCTCTGTGCCGTCCCTCATTTTTGAAAAGTGGTCCTTAGCTTCAGATCACCGCAGAACAGGAAATATTCTTTACTCATTCACCCTGTCAGACCTCTCAGGATCTGATATATTTCAATCAAGTCACACCTCGCTTTTCAAAACTCCAACAGATACAAACCCAAACTGTCCAAACCTTCCTCATAGAACAACCCATCCATTCCAGGTATCGATCTGATCAACCTTCTCTCACTTGCTTTCAGTGAATTAACATTCTTCCTTCAATAAGGCCAACAGTCTTTTTGTGCTGAAAATTTCAGACTAATTATTAGGTGAGAGACCAAAGAGTAAATTCCTTGCACTTGTTTGAAATTGTGCAATGGGATCTCTCTAAGAGAGCAAATAGGGTTTCAGTGCAATGTTTCACTGAGAGGATAGTAATACAGCAATACTGTACAGCATGTCCTCAGACCTGCCACCAGGCAGGTCAGCCTGGATTATGGATCATGTCTCTGGAGTGGGACTTTAATTTGTCTTACTCAGAGGTAGAGAGTTCACTTCCCAGCCTTTGGAAAATGATGTACTCGCAGGAGAATGTAGCACGAACAGCTAAGTTTCTGGTACTGAGACTGGTTCTAAAGTAATGAGATGTATGTTAGGTTCCAAGCGATAGATTGTGATAGGGGACTCTCTAGTCAGAGGCACAGACAGATGTTTCTGTGACCAACAATGATAAATCAGAATGGTGCGTTGCCTCCCTGGTACCAGGATCAAGGATATCTCGAAGACAGTGCAGAATATTCTCAAAGGGGAGAGGGACCAGCAGGAGGTCATTGAACACATTGTAACTAACAACATAGGAAGGGAAAAGGATGAGATTCTGAAGGGACAATATAAAAAGTTAGACATGAATTTAAAAAAGAGGTTCTCGAGGATAGTGATATCTAAATTACTCCCCAGTGCTATAAACTAGTGAGATTAGAAAAAGGAGGATAGAGCAGATGAATGCTTGGCTGAGGAGCTTGTGCAGGGGAGAAGGGTTCGTATTTTTGGATCATTGGAGTCTCTTCTGTGGTAGAAGTGACCTGTACAAGAAGGATGGATTGCATCTGAATCGGAAGGGGACTAAGATACTAGCAGGGAGATTTCCAGAGCTGCTCAGGATGATTTAAATTAATAAGGTTGGGGGGGAGGGGTGTGTGGATGGGACCCAGGGAGAGTGTGAGGAAAGAGATCAATCTGAGACTAGTACAGTTAGGAAAAGGAGCAAGTCAAACAGTCAGGGCAGGCAGGAGCAACGCAGAGAACAAGGTAGGACTGATCAATTAAACTGCATTTATTTCAGTACAAGAGGCTGAACAGGGAAGGCAGATTAACTCAGGGCATAGTTAGAAACAAGGAACTGGGATACCATAGCAATTACAGAGATGAGGCTCAGGGATGGGACAGGACAGGCAGATTAATATTCCAGGATACAAATACTACAGGAAGGATAGAAAAGGGTACAACTGAAGAGGGGGAGAAGTGTTGTTAATAAGGGATAACATTATGGCTGTACTTAGGGAGGATATTCCTGGGAATACTTCCAGGGAAGTTATTTTGATTGAACTGAGAATTAACAAATAGATGATCGCCTGATTGGGGTTGTTCTGTAGATCCCCAATAGTCAGCTAGGAATTGAGAAACTACTTTTTAGGGAGATCTCAGTTATCTGTAAGAATAATAGGGTGGTTATAGCAGGTGTTTTTAACTTTCCAAAATAGACTGGGACTGCCAAATTATTAAGGGTTTAGATGGAGAGGAATTTGTAAGCGTAGTACAAGAAAATTTTCTGATTCAGTATGTGGATGTATCTACTAGAGAAGGTACAAAACTTGACCTACTCTTGGAAATAAGGCGGGGCAAGTGACTGAGGTATCAGAGGCAGAGCACTTTGGGGCCAGCAACCATAATTCTATTAGATTTAAAATAATGATGGAAAAGGATAGACTGGATCTAAAAGTTAAAGGTCTAAATTGGAGGAAGACCAACTTTGATGGTATTAGGCAAGAACTTTCAAAAATTGATTGGGGGTGGATGTACACAGATAAAGGGTTGACTGAAAAATGGGAAGCCTTCAAAAATGAGATAATAAGAGTCCAGAGACAGTATGTTCCTGTTAGGGTGAACAGCAAGACTGGTAGGTGTACAGAATGCTGGATGACTTGAGAAATTGAGGTTTTGGTCAAAATAAAGAAGGAAGCATATGTCAGGTATAGACATCAGAGATTGAGTGATTCCTTAGAATCATATAAAGTCATTAGAGAATACTTAAGAGGGAAATCAGGTGGGCAAAAAGGGGACATGAGATTGCTTTGGCAAATAGGGTTAAGGAGAATCCAAAGGGATTTTATAAATACATTTAAGGACAAAAGGGTAACCAGGGACAGAATAGGACTCCTCAAAGTTCAGCAAGGCAGCCTATGTGTTGAAACACAGGAGACGGGGGAGATACTAAACAAATATTTTGCATCAGTGTTTACTGTGGAGAAGGACATGGAAGATATAGAATGTGGGAAATAGATGGTGACATCTTGAAAAATGCCCATGCTACAGAGGAGGAAGTGCTGGATGTCTTAAAACGTTTAAAGGTGGAGAAATCCCCAGCACCTGATCAGGTGTATCCTAGAACTGTGTGGGAAGCTAGGGAAGTGATTGATGGGCCCCTTGCTGAGATATTTGTATCATCGATAGTTACAGGTGAGGTACCGGAAGACTGGAGGTCGGCTAACATGGTACCACTGTTTAAGAAAGGTGGTAAGGAAAAGCCAGGGAACTATAGACCAGTAAGCTGAACATCGGTATTGGAGGGAATGCTGAAGGACAGGGTATACATGTATTTGGAAAGGCAAGGACTGATTAGGATTCGTTAACATGGCTTTGTGCATGGGAAATCATGTCTCACAAACTCGATTGAGTTTTTTGAAGAGGTAACAAAGAGGATTTGGACTTCAGTAAGGTGTTTGACAAGGTTCCACATGGTAGACTGGCAAGCAAGGTTAGATCACATGGAATCTTGGGAGAACTGGCCAATTTGATTATGCAACTGGCTCAAAGTTAGAAGACATAGGGTGGTAGTGGTGGGTTGCCTTTCAGACTGGAGACCTGTGACCAGTAGTGTACCACAAGGATCGGTGCTGGGTCCACTGCTTTTCATCATTTATGTAAATGATTTGGATGTGAGCATAAAAGATTTAGTTATTAGGTTTGTAGATCATCCCAAAATTGGAGGTGTAGTGGACAGCAAAAAGGTGACCTTAGAGTATATAGGGATTTTGATCAGATGGACCAATGGGCTGAGGAGTGGAACATGGACTTTAAATTAGATAAATGCGAGGTGCTGCATTTTGGAAAGGCAAATTAGAGCAGGACTTATCCACTTAATGGTAAAGTCCTGGGGAGTGTTGCTGAACAAAGCGACCTTGGAGTGCAGGTTCATAGCTCCCTGAAAGTGAAGTTGCAGGTAGTTAGGATAGTGAGGAAGGCTTTTTTTTGTTGGTCAGAACATTGAGTAAAGGAGCTGGGATATCATGTTGCGGCTGTACAGAACATTGGTTAGGCCACTTTTGGAATATTGTGTGCAACTCTGGTCTCCCTCCTATAGGAAGGATGTTGTGAAACTTGAAAGGGTTCAGAAAAGATTTACAAGGATGTTGCCAGGGTTGGAGGATTTGAGCTATTGGGGGAAGCTGAATAGGCTAGGGCTGTTTTCTCTGGAGTGTTGGAGGCTGAGGGGTAACCTTATGGAGGTTTATAAAATCAGAAGGGGCATATTTAGAGTAAAGAGCCAAGATCTTTTCCCTGCGGTGAGGATCTCAGAACTAGAGGGCATAGGTTGAAAGTGAGAGGAGGAAGATTTAAAAGAGACCTAAGAGGCAACTTTTTCATGCAGAGGGTGGAGCGCGTATGGAATGAGCTGCCAGAGGAAGTGGTGGAGGCTGGGATAATTACAACATTTAAATGTGATCTGGATGGGTATATGAATACAATGGTTTAGAGGGATTTGGGCCAAATTCTGGCAAATGGGATTAGATTAATTTAAGATATCTGGTTGGCATGGACGAGTTGGACTGAAGATGCTGTACATCTCTATGACTCTCTGACCAGAACTGAAGAAAATTATCTTACCTTGTTGGGCCTATTACATCTTCCTTTATTTACCAATTCCTTCTTGGTGATGAGAGTTTCCTGTAGTTGGTCAGTGTAGCCTAATACAGAACCACGTGTGACCAAGTATGTAGGAACTCAGATGTGATCAGTCACCTTTCTAGTGAGTTAATGAGAAATGAAGACCAAGCAGTCATAGTCATAGAGTCATATAGATGTACAGCATGGAAACAGACCCTTCGGTCCAACTCGTCCATGCCAACCAGATATCCCAAGCCAATCTAGTCCCACTTGCTAGCACCTGGCCCATATCCCTCCAAACCCTTCCTATTCATATACCCATCCAAATGCATCTTAAATGTTGTAATTGTACCAGCCTCCACCACTTCCTCTGGCAGCTCATTCCATACACATACCACCCATGTGACTAGCAAACTCACATTCATGAAGTGTGTGCGTGTCAGTGAAAGCAGAAGTTAAAATGTTGAAAGCATGAATAGGGTCACCCACAATGTTGTGAGGGAGGGAATTCCATGATTTTGACTCAGCAACAATGAAAGAACAATGACATATTTCCAAGTCAGGCTGGTGGGTAGCTTGGAGGGGAACCAGCAGGTGGTGGTGCTCCCATGTACCTGTTGTACTTGTGCTTTGAGCTGGTAGTGGGCATGGATTTGGAAGGTGCTGTCTAAGTATCTTTGGTGAATTTATGCAATGCATCTTGTAGATATTACGCACTGCTGCTATTAAGCACCTGTGGTGGAGGAAGTGGATGCTTGTGAATGTACAATCAAGTGGGCTTCGTTGTCCTAGACTGTGTCAAACTTCTTGACTATTGTTGAGGCTGCACCCATTCATGCAAGTAGGGAGTAATCTGTCACACTCCTGACTTGTGCCTTGTGGATGATGAACAGGCTTTGGGGAGTCAGGAGGTAAGTTATTCATTGTAGAATTCCCAACCTCTGTCCTGCAGTTGAAGCCACAGCACTTATATGGCTAGTCCTGTTCAGTTTCTGGTCAAAGGTAACCCCAGCATGTTGACAGGCATTCAGTGGAGGTGATGTCATTTAATGTCATGGGGCATCTTGTTGGAGATGCTCATCGTGCAGCAGATGTGTGTTATGAATGTTACTTGCCACTTGTCAGCCTGGATACTGCGTAGTTCTTGTTGCATTTGATCATGAACTGCTTTAGTATCTGAGGAGCTGCGAATTGAATTGAATTGAATTTATTGTCACGTGGCACAGTGGAAAACAACTGGAGCATTGTCCAATCAGTTTGTGAAATAAACATGTGCAAGCCATATAAATATTGTACAAATAAAGCAATATCCATGAAGTAAACAGGAAAAAGAGAAAAAAATGTTCAATTCTTGGGATGTGGGAATATCCAAAAAGGAAACATTATGTGGACTGAACCTGTATCTCCTAGAATTTAGCAGAACAAGAGGTGATCTCATGAAAATATAACATTGTCAAGGGGATTGACAGGGTTAAGTCATAGATTTCTTCTGCCAGTTTTTTTTGTACAGCAGTTCAATTAGCACCACTCCCACTCTCTATCTCTGTAGCTCTGCAAGTGTGTTTCTTTCAAGTGTCCATCAAATTTCTTTTCAAAACAATTCATCATCTTATCATCGCAGGTAGGTGCCGAGCTGGAACTTTAGAACTGGGAGTCAGTCTCAGGAAAAGAGTCAACCATTTCGGGCAAAGATGGGGGAAGGTTTATTCATTGACAGAGTTGTGCATTTTCAGAATTTTCTACTTCAGAGACTTGTAGATGCTCAGACATTGAGATCAACAGAATTTTTGTTCTATTAACAGAATTAAGATACAGTAATAGGGCAGGAAACAAGGGCTAATGTAGGAGAATGGACATGAATTCATTGAATGCTGGAGGGACCAACGAGAAAGCTCCTTTCCCATTTCCTATGATCTTACTTTCTTATCTGCTCACTAACCTGAATTGTATCTAATTATGTTCTTCTAAAGTGAATGCATGTGGTTAAAATCGTATCTCCATATGCAGGCCTGTAGCTAGTCAGTGATTTCTATTAGACAACAGGTAGCTGGTTTACTGTCAGCAGAGGGAAAGGGAATAGGCAGTCAGTGTGGGGATCCCCTGCGGCTTTTCCACTCAATAATAAGTATATCACCTTGGATACTGTTTTAGGGAATGACCTAATAGGGGAAAGCCACAGTGGCCAGGTCTCTCGCACTGAGCCTGGCTCTGTGGCTCAAAAGGGAAGTGGGGAGAATAGGAGAGTGACAGTGATATGAGATTCAGTGGTTAGAGGAACAGACAAGAGAGTCTATCCAGAAACCCTAGCCACTCTCCCCTACATCAAAAACGTCTCGGAAATGACTGCCAGACTACTCAGACCCCTTGGCATCATGGTGGTCCACAAACCCACCAACACACTAAAACAGCAGCTAATGAACTTGAAAGACCCTATACAAACAACAAGCAAAGCTAATGTCATTTACGAGTTACCTTGCAAGAATGTAACAAACTCTACATTGGACAAACAGCCAGAAAGCTAGCCACCAGGATACATGAACATCAACTAGCCAGAAAATCATAACCCACTCTCATTAGTATCCTCACATACAGATGAGGAAGGACACCACTTCGACTGGGACAACACATCTATCCTAGTACAGGCCAAACAGAGACACACACGAGAATTCCTAGAAGCATGACATTCCAACCAGAACGCTATCAACAAACACATTGACTTGGATCCTGTTTACCACCCCCTGAGAAAAAGAACAGGAAATGACATCACCTCAGGAAATAACATTACCACAGGAAATGACATCACCAATCCAAGGAAACCCAAACACATAAATAGAAAGTGGGCCATACCATCAGTGCGTCATCCGGAGGCTCACCGATGATGTTACCTAGCATGGTGACAGAACATCTGAAAACGAACCTTCCAGTTCAGCAAGCAAACCTACACCCAGAACATGGAGGTTGTTTAGGGAGCACTTGCTGCAAGTGATAGATATGTTTGTTCCACTGAGGCAAGAAAGGGATGGTAGGATGAAAGAACCTTGGATGACAAGAGATATGGAACATCTAGTAAAGAGAAAGAAGGAAGCTTACTTAAGGTTGAGGAAATAAAGATCAGACAGAGCTGTAGAGTGATACAAGGTAGCCAGAAGGGAACTGAAGATTGAACTTAGGAGAGCTAGAAGGGGGCATGAAAAAGCCTTGGCATGTAGGCATAGATAGAGTGGAAAGCCAGAGACTTTTTTTCCCAGGGTGGAAATGGCTATTACAAAGGAGCATAATTTTAAAGTTATTGGAGGAAGGTTGAGGGGTGTGTGGAATTCACTGCTGGCTGTGGTAGTAGAGTCAGGTACATTAGGGACATGGATGATAGTACAGTGTAAGGTATGTAGATTAGTCTGATCTGAGATTAGGATAAAAGGTTGGCACAACATCAAGGGCCACAGTGCCTGTACTGTGCTGGACTGTTCTACGTTCTAACACTGGATTAAAATTCTTGGCTCTAAACTGTGTGAAATTTCTCTGTAATGCGCCCAGTCTGGCATGTAAAGTGGAGTTTACTGGGAGGGGATGTGAATTATTTTTCTCACCTCTGATCTGTTCTTGCTTACGTTTTATGCTATCGTGTGTCTTTCAATTAATAATTTCATGAAGCATTTACAAGGCTCAATCACTCCAAAGGGAACACCCATTTCCAAAAAGGCAGTATAAATTCCACAGCTCTTGCTGAGGAGCTTGGCTGATGCATAACTGTACCTGAGGGTCATATTCAGCTCAGTGGATCTGCCTTAAAGTATAGCTTTGTGGCAGCTCTTGGTCTGCCTCTCAGGTCCAGTTTTAATGGTGGACCTGGTGGGGTGTGGAAGCTATGTTCAAGACTCTTTAAAGTGCATCTGTGCACAAATAACGTTAGTCAAACACACAGCAAAGTCTGCTACAGGTATAGGTGCTGTTTAATGAATGGTGTGGAGAGCCACGCTAAACCTCCACTACAGCTGAGTAACCATGCAAACAGGTAACAAAACCAGACCACTCGGCCCTTCGGGCCTGGTACACCACTCAATGAGATCATGGCTGCCCTGATTTTAACTTTGACTCTACATTGCTTCATATCTTCAATAATCTTTCATCCCCCCCTTGGTAATAAAGAAGCTACCTCTGCCTTAAAGATATTTAAAGATTTTGCATTCACTCCCTTTTGAAGAAAAGAATTACAAAGAACCCTCTGAGAAAAGAAAATGTTTCCTCATCCTGGTCATAAAAAGGTCATTTAAATATGACCTCTCATTCTAGATTCTCCACAAAAGGAGACATCTTTTCCACATCTGCTCAGTCAGGTCCCCTCAGGATCTAATATGAATCACCTCTGAGTCTTCTAAACTCCAATGGATACAGGCCTAGCATGTCTAGCCTTTCATCATAAGATAATCCACTTAATTCAGGTATTAAGCCAGTAAACATATTCTGAATTGCTTCCAACACATCAACATCTTTCCATATATATGGTGGCCAGTACTGTACACAGTACTTCAGTTCAGTTTCACTGTAGTATAACTGAAGCATAACCTCCCTACTGTTGCATTCAATTCCCCTCACAATAAACGATTGCATTATATGAGCTTTCCTGATAACTTGCTGCATCTGCAGCCTAACCTTCTGTGATTCATACATAAGGCCATCCAGATCACCCTGCACCTCAGAGTTCTCCAAGCTCTCACCATTTAGATGATGCTTCTTTCTTATTGTTCATTCAACGTATCTTGCACGGAAAAAAATAAGTTTGATCTGTTCCTGAAAGAGGAACAGATGGCAGCAGAGTCAGGCTCCTGTGCCAGAGCCCATCCGCTCTGACCACTTTACTTTTTCCCCTCTCTTTTCCTCCTTTTTACTAACTTGCCTTTGTCCTGAGTTTGGACTGCATCGGTAGCGGTGAGACCCCAGTGCACAGACCTCAAGTGGACCCAGGACGCAGATCTTGAGCGGTCTCAGGCCGAGCCCAGAGGGTCGACCTTGGGCTGGCTACCCCAGACCTCCAGCAGGATCCAGTGCGAAGGAGAGTGAGCCCCTATGTACTTTTCTGGAAGAAGCACTGGACCTGGAATCAGTGGCTGCTACATCAACAGAGGCAACGTCAGCAAGATAGGCCGAGCAGCAGAAGATGGAGCCTGATAATTGGCGACTTCGTTGTTGATTGGATCCAGCACTGTCGGTGCCAAGGTGGTGGTAGAAGGCCATCACAGCAACATCGGTGAGGTGGACCCAGTGGCGAGACACGTGACTCTGATGTTGGTTGATCTGGTGCAAACGACGGCTAGGCAGCCGCAGAGGAGTATCAGTCCAATGGCAAATATGGCACCTGAGGACCGGCAATTTTGATGTTAGTTGAATCTAGTGTAGACAGCGTTGAAGTGGTGACAGAGGGATGGCCAAGACAGGTGTCATTGACAATGATGAGCTGGCTCAGGGCTGATGGACTCTCTTCAAGCTATATCTTTTCTTTTCCTTATTCTTAAGTTATTCAAAACGATGCAGTTTCAGGGCGACAAATGAAAGCTTTTCATTGTATTTTATTATATTCTTACAATGCTGACAAAAAAAATCAAAAGGTCGCAATATCCAATTCTATAGCCAGGGCAGAAAACCGAGGGTCCAAAATGGTGGCATGGGAATATTGCATGCTGAGTGACATTTTAGCAACATAGGAGATAGGAGCAGGAGTAGGCCATTTAGCACCTCAAGCCTGCTGCACCATTCAACTTAATCTATCCTCATAAAGCAAACCCACCATTCCAGGGTGGACAACCACTGTTCTCTGTCTCTGTTGTATGTCTATTCATGTTTTGATAAAGAATGAAAACTGTCCATAGTACTCCATTGCACTAATCTATCTGATCCATTTTTGTACAGTCGACATTAAGCAACGAATAGTACAGCATTTGAACAGGCTTTCAGCCTACGAAGACTTTGCCAACCCATGATGTCTTTCTAAACTAAAAACCTTTTGCCTTTACACACTCCGTATCCCTCTATTCCCTGCCTATTCATATATCTATGAAAATGCCTCTTAAACGTTATTATTGTATCCGTCTTCACCACCTCCTCTGGCAGCACATTCCAGGCACTTACCACCCTTTGTGTAAAAGACTTGCTTCCTACATCTCCTTTAAACTTACCCATTTTTATGTTAAGCCTATGTCCCCAGACATTTCTACTCTGACCGGTGTATCATTACCCAACCTGAGGGCACTGAGACCGATTTTAGAGCCAATGCTGCCAGCATACCCAAGACCAGCTACCTCAATAGAACCTGTTAAATCTGAGACTACTGACAACCATTTTCAGCTGTTTCATCAATGACCCGCTAAGATCAGAAAATGGGGATGTTCGCTGATAATTACACAATATTCAGCAGCATTTACAACTCCTCAGATATTGAAGTCGTTGTTGTTCAAATACAACAGAATCTGTACAATATCCAGGCTTAGGCTGACAAATGGCATGGGACATTCATGCCACCCAAGTGCTAGGCAATGATTGATTGCCCGATTGATTGGCACCACATCCACAAATATTTAATCCATCCACCACTAAGCAATCATGTGTTCTATCGACACAATGCCCTGCAGAAATTCATCAAGGTTTCTTAGCATGACCTTTCAAAGCATGACCACTTTCATCGAGAAGGGCAAGGGCAGCAGATACATGGGATCACCACCACCTGCAAGTTCCCCTCTAAGCCACTCAACATCCTGACTTGGAAATATATCAGAGCTGAAAATGTGTTGCTGGAAAAGCGCAGCAGGTCAGGCAGCATCCAAGGAGCAGGAGAATCGACGTTTCGGGCATGAGCCCTTCTTCAGGAATTCCTGAAGAAGGGCTCATGCCCGAAACGTCGATTCTCCTGCTCCTTGGATGCTGCCTGACCTGCTGCGCTTTTCCAGCAACACATTTTCAGCTCTGATCTCCAGCATCTGCAGTCCTCACTTTCTCCTTGGAAATATATCATCATTACTTCACTGTCACTGGGTCAAAATCCTGGGATTCCCTCTCTAAAGGCAATGTGGGTCTACCCACACTACTGCAATGATTCAAGAAGGCAGCTCGCCATCGACAGGCTATAAAAGTTGGCTCAGCCAGTGATACCCATGTCCTGTGCATAATAAAAAGATCCAGTAAAATGGCTTTGGGATTATTGCAATTTCTGACAATCAGATAAATGCTAATAAAACAGAAATGATCTTGGGCAACTATTAGAATTAACTCAATAAAATATTAACTTAAGTGCATTGATAGCCATTAAAATATTATTGGAATACAAAAGAAATTTAAATATTTAAGCTCAGTTCACTACCTTTGTATTTTTAGCATGAAAATTGGGTTGTGTTTTTCTGGTTTCTCTGTTTCATATTTCATCTTAACCCCCATTTCTTTATGCTTCATTAATTTAAAATGAATTGCTTATTTTCGATAGCTTCGTCAGGATGCTCCCGTTCCAGAGAAACTTCTGAATCAGTGGAATTTTGTTGCCTGACAACAGGTTTCAAAACCCAACGTGAGCCAATCGAAAGGAGGAACAGAAATGTGGCGTTGCCATAGTAACAGTCAGCTCCACCTCCACTGGGATTTCTGGGTCAGGACAGGATGGTTGATAGTGACACTTAAAGATTGATTTAAACCTAGAGTTTCAGAGACAGGAATAGCATCAAGAGAGAAAAAGAAGTTCATACCTGAAAATTAGGAGAATCTTCGACTTCAATTTCCTCCCAGTCAGGGGAGGATTTTATCCAACATCGTCCTCAGTTCACAGCCTATATCCACTGACTGTGTAAAACTCACAAATGGCATCCTACATATGTCTGTGATGGAGATAACAGTTCTCTCATAATTCATCTTAAACTGCTGTAGCTCTCTGACATTACACCATTTTCACTGAATTGGCCGGTTGTTTGTTTGACATTAAGTATTGGTTAACCAGAAGTCTGTAGCCAACATTCTCAATGCATTACAGACACTGTGTTCTTTCGCCATTAATTCTAACCTTCTTCTGGGCAACTCTCCGAGACTGACCCAAACTATCTGCAACTTGTATTTTACGCTGAGCTTGTGACAACATACCAGCAAGGTCACTACTCCCACCTAATTTCACCTTTAGACTATCATCCAATTCCACTCCTGCCCCAATTCATCTGCTGCTGAAACCCTCAATCATGTCTGATTCCCCGAGACTTGTGCTCGCTGACCCACATAAACCCCTCATTGATTGACTTCTTGCTTTTCACATAGTCTTTTTTTTTCAGATCTCTCGAGGCTGCCCGCTATATGATCCTCTGATACCCATGTGCAGCAGTGTCCTCCAGAATTGGCGCGCTGATCAAGCTTCTCAGAGGCCCCTCCCATTTTCTGTCTCCTCTTCCTGACCCACAGCCTTCTGAGATACCTGCTCTCCTTTACGCCTGACCTCTTCAGCCATCCTGGGTTACTCATGCCAATGCAACTTGTGGAGGAAGATCCCAGGCTCTGATATACCCTTCCTAAGCCTCTCTTGCCCCATAAAGATGCTCATAAAAAGTCAATTCTGAAATAATCCTGAGAAAAATAGAATCCCTAGAGTGTGAAAGCAGACCATTTGGCCCATTGAGTCTACACTGACCCTCTGAAGAATATCCCACCCAGAACCACTTCCCTATGTTCTCCTTGTTTTTCCTATGGCTATAGTCTGCACATCTTTGAACTGTAGGTGGAAAACCATGCAGACACAGGGAAAAGTCCAAACTTTGCATAGGCAGTGACCTGAGGCTGGAATCAAACCCACTGAACTATCACACCACCGTACTTCTTTTATTGTGACCTAATTTGAATAGATAACACTCCCAGAAACACCTTGAACTAATTGGAACAAGAAGTATGAGGTGATGCACTTTGCTGGAATGACATTGACAGTCAAAATAAAAAAGGGAGATACAATTTTGAAGGGGTAAAAACAATGACTGCAGATGCTGGAAACCAGATTCTGGATTAGTGGTGCTGGAAGAGCACAGCAGTTCAGGCAGCATCCAAAGAGCAGCGAAATCAATGTTTCGGGCAAAAGCCCTTCATCATTATTCCTGATGAAGGGCTTTTGCCCGAAACGTCGATTTCGCTGCTCTTTGGATGCTGCCTGAACTGCTGTGCTCTTCCAGCACCACTAATCCACAATTTTGAAGGGGCAGAGGAACCAAGCTGAAATCATAGAAGATGGCAGGATGGATGGAGAGAGCAGTTAGGAAAGTGTAGTTTCCTTGGCACTTCTTCCTCAGGCAGCTTAGGAAATTCGGCACGTCGATAAGGATTCTCACCAACTTTTATAGATTCTCCATAGGAAGCTTACTGTCCGGGTGCATAATGACTTGGTATGGCAACTGCTTTGCCCAGGCCCGGAAGAAGCTACAGAAGTTTGTGTGCACAGCCCAGACCTTCACGGAAGCCAACCACCCATCCATGGACTCCATCTACACTTCTTGTTGCCATGGAGAGGGTACTAACATCACCAAAGACCCCTTCCACTCTGGTAATGCTCTCTTCCAATCTCTTTCGCCAGGCAGAAGATACATAAGCTTGAACTCTTGCACCAGCAGGTTTAAGAGCAGCTTCCTCCCTGCTCTTATCAAACTACTGAACAGACCTCTCTAATTTCAAATCTAATGTTAATCTTGCTTTATGCATCTCCTGTGCAGTTGTAACCTTGTATGCCTCGCTCTGTCTAAGCACCCTATGTCTGCCTGGACAACTCGCAAAGCAAAACTTTTCACGTACTCAGATTCATGTGACTACAATAAATCAAATCAAATCAAATATTAATAGGGAGATAGAGTTCAGGAATAAGGAGGTGAAGTTTGTACTTGTAAAATTACGTGTTAGATTTTAGTTAGAGTATTGTATACAGCAGTGGACCCCACACTGTAGGAAATGTGTGAATGCATAAGAGATTTACAAGAATGTTGCGAGTATGAGACATTTCAGTGATGAGGATGGATTGAAGAAGTTGGGACTGTTCTCCCTGGAGAGAGGAAGGCTGAGAGGAGATTCGATAGAGGTTTTTAAAATCCTGACCAAGCTGGATAGAGTAGAGGAAAAGTAAAGCCTGTAATAGGGATGTGTTCTTCCTGACGTTGGTTAAGGATAGTAAGAAAAACTCTCCATTTTAACTTAGAAAGTGCTAAGAAATTTCTAATTTTATATTTGATCCTGTGTCTTTCCCTGATAGTTTGAGAGCACATAGTACACACCCAACAGTGTGTTTGCCCCTTTTATGTTTTTTATATCCACCCTCCCAAGATATTATCCATCTTCACTGCCGTTATTGATTCCTTCATCAATGCTGTGACTTTTTCTTGTCTATCCTCCAGTCTATATCATCTTGTCCTATGCCAGTCTGTGCCCTCAGCTCCTCTTTCTTATTCCTCAGACTCCTTACTAAACCCACTTCTTTCTTATCTAGACTATGTTTCCTCTGACTTCCAGACTCACTCGTGTTTTAACCTCTAAGTCCATCCCAGCTTATCACCCTTTGGATTACTTGTTAGGCTCTCTGTCCCCTGCCCCCTTAATTTAAACCCACCCAACAAAATCAATGTACAATGTGGTAGAATGAAGCAAACTCAGGCATTGGTGCAGGCAAGTCTTCATGTAATCGCGTGGGTCCAGATAAAGAGGAAGAGTTAACAAAAGGAATCTAGCTGCAAGATTACCGCTTTATTCAAGAATAAAGAGATGCTTGTTGCAACAGTGGTCCTCTGCAAAGTGGAAAGAGCTGAAAGAGAAAGGAAAGGTCCTCATGAATGCTTGAAAATCGTAAAAAAAATACAACTGGTTCACTAAAGTCCTGTCCTCACCAGCTTGAGTCTATTTGTGGCTCCAATCCTACAGTTGACTTGAATTCAACAAATAAGATCGGGATTAAGAGTCTAATGATGACCATGAAACCATTGTCCATTGTCAGAAAATCTCAACTGGTTTGTTATTGTTCTATAGGGCGGGAAATCTGCCATCCTTACCTGGTCTGGCCCACATTTGACTCCAGATGCACAGCTGTGTGGTGAACTCTCAACTGTCTTGCAGACAATTAGGAATGGGCAATAAATACTGGCCTAGCCAGTGACTTCACATCCCTTGTATGAATTGACCACTGAAGCAGCTATTGCAAATCCATGAGTCTCAACCTCAATGCAATGGCTGAATAAAACAACTTAGGATCATCTTCACAGGGTAGTCAGGAATGGACAATAAATGCCAGCTTTGCCAATGAATATAGCTGTGAGAGTAGAACCTGAAACAGTCAGCCTGGCTTGTTTAACTGAGTTCCAGCCAGCTCAGTGAGATCACTACCCAATGTGCAAGCATAATCCAACTTAATTAGACTGGGATCAAGATCAACAACAGAGCTTTGATCTTCTCTGAAGAATAAAACTTGAAGTATTACCTCCTGCAGAATTTCAATAATTTTAATAATAACACTTTAATAACACTCTCACTGATAGACTGCTGTCTTCCTTAATTCATAAGCAGGTGTGATACTTGTTGAGGGAGACTATTCAACTGGGAAAATACTTAGAAATGTACACAGTTTTACAGTGCACCAGAGAGGATTCCTTTCAGGTGAGACATTAAAGCAAAGCCTCCCTGTTGCTTCATAGCTGGATGCAAAACATCTCTTAGCAGTTGTAAAGAAAAACAAGGGAGTTCTTCTTACTATCCTTAGCCAACATCAGGAAGAATGGAGTATCTGGTGATTATCTCTGTGTTTCAGTGTGATCCTGCTGTGCGCACATTGGTTGCCTTACTCATACAATTGAAGGATGGCTAAAGTAGGCTTTGGGATAACTTAGGAGAAAGTGAGAACTGCAGATGCTGGAGATCAGAGCTGAAAATGTGTTGCTGGAAAAGCACAGCAGGTCAGGCAGCATCCAAGGAGCAGGAGAATCGACGTTTCGGGCATGCGCCCTTCTTCAGGAATGAGGGAAGTGTGCCAAGTGTGCTAAGATAAAAGGTAGGGAGGAGGGACTTGGGGGAGGGGAATTGGAAATGCAATAAGTGGAAGGAGGTTAAGGTGCGGGTGATAGGCCGGAGTGCGGGTGGGGGCGGAGAGGACAGGAAGAAGATTGCAGGTTAGGAAGGTGGTGCTGAGTTCAAGGGTTGGGACTGAAACAAGGTGGGGGGAGGGGAAATGAGGAAACTGGAGAAGTCTGAGTTCATCCCTTGTGGTTGGAGGGTTCTGAGGCGGAAGATGGTTGGAGGGTTCCTCCAGCCGTCGTGTTGCTATGGTCTGGCGATGGAGGAGTCCAAGGACCTGCATGTCCTTGGTGGAATGGGAGGGGGAGTTGAAGTGTTGAGCCACGGGCGGTTGGGTTGGTTGGTCCGGGTGTCCCAGAGGTGTTCTCCGAAACGTTCCGCAAGTAGGCGGCCTGTCTCCCCAATATAGAGGAGCCACATCAGGTGCAGCGGATGCAGTAAATGATGTGTGTGGAGGTGCAGGTGAATTTGTGGCAGATATGGAAGGATCCCTTGGGGCCTTGGAGGGAAGTAAGGGGGGAGGTGTGGGCGCAAGTTTTGCATTTCTTGCGGTTGCAGGGGAAGGTGCTGGGAGTGGAGGTTGGGTTGATGGGGGGTGTGGACCTGACGATGGAGTCACGGAGGGAGTGGTCTTTTCAGAACGCTGATAGGGGAGGGGAGGGAAATATATCCCTGGTAGTGGGGCCCGTTTGGAGGTGGCGGAAATGACTACGGATGATACGATGTATAGGGAGGTTGGTGGGGTGGTAGGTGAGGACCAGTGGGGTTCTGTCCTGGTGGCGATTGGAGGGGCGGGGCTCCAGGGCGGAGGAGTGGGAAGTGGAGGAGATGCGGTGGAGAGCATCGTCGACCACGTCTGGGGGGAAATTGCGGTCTTTGAAGAAGGAGGCCATCTGGGTTGTACGGTATTGGAACTGGTCCTCCTGGGAGCAGATGCGGCGGAGACAAAGGAATTGGGAATATGGGATGGCGTTTTTACAGGGGGCAGGGTGGGAGGAGGTGTACTTTAGGTAGCCGTGGGAATCGGCCAGTTTATAGTAAATGTCCGTGTTGATTCGGTCACCCGAGATAGAAATGGAGAGGTCATGTTGATTCGGTCGCCCGAGATAGAAACTTACCCTTGTGAAAGGCTATCAAACACAAACCTTCCTTCTTTCTCATTTTTCAGCTCAGCAACACTCTCTCTTTAGCTAAGTCATGTAAAGATTCAAATGATTGGTGATGACAATGGAGTGTTGTGACTCCAGTAATCTCCAAAACCCACTGAAATGGAAGATATCTGGCAACTCCCAGACAGTGAGGCTTTGGCCATTGGGAGAGAAAAAGAGAGTTTCACCTTGAGTTTGTGACACAAGGTTATTGAATTGACCAGTTAGTTGCTTGTGTTTATTTCTTAGGTACAGGTTGACCTGCTTAAGGTTTCAGCTGGAACTGACAGCAGGCTGTTCCTGATCTTGACCCTGTCTCTGATGTTTGCACAAAGTTCAGCACCATTCGCAACTCCTCAGATACTGAAGCAGTCCATGTTCAAACGCAACACCATCTGGACAACATCCAGGCTTGGGCTGACAAACTGTATGTAACATTGGTGCCACACAAATGCCAAGCAATGACCATCTCCAATAAGAGACAATCCAACCACTGCCATTGACTTTCAATGGTGTTACCATCACTCAGTCCCCCACTATCAACACCCTAGAGGTTGCCATTGACCAGAAACTCAACTGGTCTTGCCACATAAACACAGGACTGCAAGAGCAGGTCAGAGATTAGAGATACTGCGGCAAGTGACTCACCTCCTGACTCTCCAAAGACTGTCAACCATCTATATGGCACAAGTCAGGACTGTGATGGAATACCCCTCACTTCTCTGGATGGGTGCAGCCCTAAACGACACTTAAGAAGCTTGACACCATCCACGAGGTTGAGCCTCTTCATTCATACCACATTCACAAACGTCCACTCCCTCCACCGCTGATGCTCAGTAGCAGCAGTGTGTACTATATCTACAAATGCCCTCCAGAACTTCACCTAAGATTCTTAGACAGCACCCTCCAAACCAACAACCACTTCTGTCAAGAAGGGCAAGGGTAGCAAATACATGAGAGCATCACCATCTACAAGTTCCCCTCCAAGCAATTCACCATCCTGACTTGGATGTATTTCACCATTCCTTCACTGTCACTGGGTCAAAATCCTGGAATTCCCACCCTCATGGCATTGTGGGCCAACCTATAGCACATAGACAGCAGTAGTTCCAGAAGGCAGCTCTCCACCACCTTCTCAGAGACAATGAGGAACGCGCAATAAACGGTAATGTTCAAATCTCAAAATATGGCATCACACATCACAATGGAGCTCATTTATCCCACTGGTGTCTGTGCTAACTTGCTTAAAGTGCATTAATCCTATTGCACAGCTCAGTGCTTCACCTTAGTAGGTAATTCTCCAACCCCTTGGGAAAGTTCCCATTGAGCCTGCTTCACCAACTTCACAAGCAGTGCATTCCAGATCTGACCAACTTGCTGCTGAATGGGCTGCAAAGGGGTTCTAATGGATCTAAAAGAAGACGGTGACCCAAGACAATAGCATGTGAGATGGCCAGCAGGAGATCACAGTTTCCTTTGATTCTCTGAGGAGGAAGAAGCTGCTCCTGGGCTGACTAGCCAGGCTAAATGCTAGAACCTCCCTTGTTTGTTCTGCTCCAGAAAATCTGAATAAAGCCTCCAGCACCAACAAATCTCAGTGTCACTGGGTCTTTCCCATCAGTGCTTTCACATAATTCACTTCACATTCTCACTCACATCCCCATCACTCAGCAAACTTGGAGCTCAACCCATCTGTAAGATGGCACTAGCCATGAAACATTCCTGAAAGGCTCTCACCTCCATTACCTACCTTTATTTCTCTCTTACTGTCTTTTTTTGTCTCCCTCAATCTCTTCCTGTTTTTCTTGCTGTCACTTTGTGCCTTTGTCTACCTCTCCCAACCTCCATCTGATTCTTTTCCTCTCTCATTTTCTTTCTTTCCAATGTTCTTACATCCCGTTTTATTAATACACTAATGTAGAACCTCACAGCTCAGAAGGCCATTTTGCCCTTTCGGAAAATTCTGTCCTGGTTCTTTCTATCAAGAGTGACACCAGTAGTTAGCACTGCAGCCTCACAGTTCCAGGGACCCAGGTTCGATTCCAGCATTGGTGATTGTCTGTGTGGAGTTTGCATATTCTCCCCGTGTCTGCATGTGTCTCCTCTGGGACCTCCGGTTTCCTCCCACAGTCCAAAAATGTGCAGGTTAGGTGGATTGGCCATGCTAAATTGCCTGTGGTGTCCAAGGATGTGCATGCTAGGTGGATTAGTCATGGGTAATGCAGGGTGACAGGGATGGGGTAGGGAGTGGATCTGAATGGGATGATCTTTGGAGGGTTGGTATGAACTCGATTGGCTGAAACGTCTGCTTCCACACTGTAAGGATTCTATGATCACTTCTCTGGCCATGCATGTGCCATACCCCAGGTAGGGAACGTGCTATTCAGGACATGTGGCTGTGGGAGCAGGAGGCCCTATTTCTTCCCCTGTCTGTATTTCCACAATTCACATTGCCAGAGGAGGTGGTGGAAACAGACACAATAGCAGACAAGTACATGAATAGGAAAGGAATAGAGGGACATGGATCCTGGGAATGAGGACAGTTTTAATATGGAAGGCTAAAACATTGTGGTGCAAACTTGGAGGGCCAAAGCTCCCGTTCCTGTGCTGCATTGTTCTTTGTTCTACTTCCTTGTGTCTCCTGTGCAGACAAGTTCTCCCATGATCCTGTGAAAATGTTTCTTATTTTGGTCAATATTCAGTACCCATGGGGACTCTTGCCTCTTTCATTTAGCCTTGGGTCCACACAAAATGTTTCTTTTGGAATTCTCACCCTAACGGGGAATAGAATGCACATGCATCATTACCTAATACTTACTCATGCTGACCAGAAAATGTTCAACAGTTGGAAAAAACCGCAGATTAGATTTTACAGAGAACCCCGCACAGTCCTCCCCACAGGGTAGTTTTTTTTATAACAACTAATAATGGAATATAGTCACTGTTGTAATGTCGGATATGCGATGGTCAAAATGTGCAGAGCAAGCTCCCACAAAGCAGTCATGTGGCAAAGGCAAAGTTCTCTAAATGCTGCTTGACCAAGACATAGGAAAGAACTCTGATGTTCTTCTTTACAATCAGACTCTGGGTTCCTTTCTGTCCACTTCAGAAAGGGTCAACATGGATGGGTTGGACCGAAGGTTCTGTTTCCAAACTGTGCAGCTCTATGACTCCAAGATTCGAAGACGGATCTACCTCCAGTGCAGTGCTTCTTGTTGCAGGATCAGGGTAATGGGCATAATTCTATAGAGTGGGGACTCCAGCTAACAACGTCTGAGATAGAGACCAGGACATGTTAATTGAGCCACAGCTAAGTCCATAGCACCTTATGTCTGGGAGAGATAGTGAGATAGTGGTAACATTCTGGGATCGGGGTTCATAATCCATGGCAGGTGGGAAAATTTGAATTCAATGAAAATCTGGATTAAAAGGTGACAATGTAGCCATTGTCAAAAACTCATCTGATTCCCTAATGCCCTCTAGGGAAAAAAAAACTGCTGTTCTGATCTAAACTGACCTACATGTGACAACAAATAGGTTGAGAGTTGGCCTTATAGGAGTGTATAGAATGGTGAAGGGTATAGATGGAGTTAATAGTAGATGTGTTTTCCCTAGGATGGGGGATTTCAAGACTAGGGATCACATTTTTAATGTGACAGAAGAGAGATTTAAAAAAGACAAGAGGGGCATTTTTTTTACACAGAGGGTGGTTCGTGTGTGGCATGAATGCTTGGGGAAGTGATAGATGTGGGTACAATTACATCATTTAAACATCTGGATAAGTACATGAATAGGAAAGTGGATAAATCACCTGGACGATATGGGCTACACCCAAGAGTTCTGAAAAAGATCACTGAAGAGATAATGAAGGCTTTAGTGTATGGGAGGGTCCCAAAGAACTGGAAAATCTTCTATCCATGCTAGTACCTTGCCTCTAACACCATGAGTCCCTATATTACCCAGCAGCCTCCTGTGAGGCACTTATCAAAGGCCTGCTGAAAGGTTGGTTTGGCTGTCCTTGGTAATATAACCCCCCCCCCCCCCCCGTTTAAGAAGGGAGTAAGGCAAAAGATGGGAAATTATAGGTGAATTAGTCTGACCTCAGTCTTTGGTAAGATTTTGGAGCCCATTGTGAAGGATGAGATTTCTGAATACTTGGAAGTGCATGGTTTCATGAAGGGGTGCTCACGCCTGGCAAATCAGTTAGAATTCTTTGCAAAGGTAACAAGCAGGTAAGACCAAGGAGAACCAGTGAATGTTATCTACCTGGATAAGGGCCTTACAGAAGGCTGCTGAGTAAGATAAGGTCCCATGGTGTTAGAGGCAAGGTACTAGCATGGATAGAAGATTGGCTGTCTGGCAGAAGGCAGAGAATGGGGATAAAAGGGTCCTTCTCAGGATGGAAGCCAGTGACGAGTAGTGTTCTGCAAGGGTCAGTGTTGGGACCACAACTTTTCACATTATACATTAATGATCTGGATGAAGGAACTGAGGGAATTCTGGCTAGGTTTGCAGATGATACAGAGGTAGGTAGAGTGACAGGGAAGCTGCAGACAGTTTTAAACAGGTTAGTAGAGTGAACAAAGAAGTGGCAGATGAAATACAATGTCAGGAAGTGTGAGTTGGAAGAATTGAGGCATGGACTATTTTTTAAATGGGAAGAAAATTCAGAAAATGAAATGCAAAGGGATTTGGGGGTCCTAGTCCAGTATTCTCTTAAGGTAAACTTGTAGGTTGAGTCGGTGTTCAGAAGGCAAATACAATGTTGTCATTCATCTTGTGAGTACTACAATATAAAAGCAGGGATGTACTTCCTGGGCTTTATAAGGCTCTGGTCAGACCATATTTAAATTACTGTGAGCAATTTTGGGCCCTATACCTCAGGAAGGATGCATTGACCCTGGAGCAGGTCCAGAAGAGGTTCACGAGAATCATCTCAGGAACGAAAGGCCTAACACATGAGGAACGTTTGAGGACCCTGGTTCTATACTTGATGGAGTTTAGAAGGATAAGGGAGGTAGGTATCTGATTGAAACTTACAGAGTACTGAATGGCCTGGACAGAGTGGACTTTGTGAAGATGTTTCCATTGGCAGGAGAGACAGGAACCTGAGGGCACAGTCTTAGAGTAAAGGGAAGATATTTTAGAACGAATATAAGGAGAAACTTCTTTAGCCAGAGAGTGGTGAATCTGTGGAATTCACTGCCATGGAAAGCTATGGAGGCCAGGTCATTGCATACATCTAAAACAGAGATAGGTAAGTTCTTGTTTGCCAAGGGGATCAAAGGTTACAAAAAGAAAGCAGGAAAATGGGGTTGAAAAACATGTTAGCCATGATCGAATGGCAGAGCACACTCAATGGGCCAAAAGGTCTCATTTCTGCTCCTATGTCTTATGGCCTTATGATTTGTAGGGATATGGGTCAGGAGCAGGCAGGTGGGACTAGGTTAGTTTGGTCAGCATGGACTGGTTGGACTAAAGGGTCTGTTTCTGTGCTGTACGACTCATGGCTTTGCCAGTGATGCCCACACCCAGATCAATGAAAGAAAGTGTAGCCACAGGGGCTGTTTTTGTTGTACAACAAACCAACCCATTAGAGGTGAACACACAAGATGACATGTCTGTATTGTAGAACAAATGTAATAGGGAACCAACTGGTATATTTTGAAATGGAAGTGGGGTTTAATCTCCTGCCCTTTTCCCTTCTTTTTACTCTGCTATGCTGCAGTCACAGTACATTGGGCAGTTTGGAGAAAAGGTAAATGATTTCAGTCTGATGATTTCACAGGCATATCCTGAGATTACACCTACTTCTTCCCTATCTCCTTGCTCAGGCCCAACTACCCCAATCCCCAAATCCGAACACTGCACCACAATAGTGCCAACTCTGGCATTCATTTCTGCCAATGTGAAGTTATAAGGACATAGAACACAGAACAGTACAGGCTCTTCAGCCCTCAATGTGCCAACCTTTAATCCTACTCTAAGATCAAGCTAATCTCCACACAGACAGTTGCCCACGCTGGAATCGAACCTGTGACCCTGGTGCTGTGAGGCAGCAGTCCTAACCATTTAGTCATCATGCAATATCGCTTTAACTCTATTGTCCAGTTCACCTTCCATTCCCTTGCCAGTCAAGAATCTCAGCCTTCAGAGTATTCAATGGACCTCCATCTACAATTCTCTGGAGGAGCAAATTCCACAGATTAACTACCCTTAGAAAGGAAAGAAAGTCTTAATTGGGAAACTCTTGCTTAAGAGTGTCCCCTAATTCTAAATACCCCCTTGAGCGGGAACATCCTCTCTGCCTCCAGCCTGCCCAGACCTCTCAGGCTCTAAGATATATGGATTTGAAATTGTTGCCAAGTCATGTTCAAGGTTCTGTCAAATCTCAATAAATCTCACCCAAATGTTAAAATGACCATAACGAATAATCGATGAGAAAGGTTCTGAACTCAACCCAAGCTTTCATTTTGTAGCATGAGATTTAAAGTGTCAGTTTGTTCATCCATCATTAATGCACACCGGGGACAAGTGCAGGAGTCTTCAATGAAGAGTTTTAATTTTTAATGTGATTTTAACTGATGTTATAAAAACATCTTATAAATTTAGAAAATTGGACGTCAGTGAAGATAAATATTTTAATATTGCTCAAAAAAAAGGCTGAGGAACGAGTGGAGCAACGACCTTATTTTCCGCTGAGACTGCAAATCTGGATGTAATTTGAAGAAAACCTGCGAGGAAATTTGGGTGCAGGAAGCTTTCATTTGAGGTGGGTAATTTTAGGGACAACACATCTTTGTGGATGGAGATGTGTTCCGGAAGGTGAATCGATACACACACACACACACACACACACACACAAACACACACACACAAACACACATACATACACACACACAAACACACACACACACACACACACACCTGGTTTGCATTTGTATGGTGCTTTTAGAGTAGTAAAATGGCCCCAAATGCTTCAGCAAAGTATTGACAGATGAAATTCAATGTATTATTGTCATGTGATAAAAACACAGAGGGGATGTGATGAAAGCCAACACCAAAACATCAAGAATATACCCATTGGGAAACAGTTAAATCATGGGCTTTCTTTTCTCTTCAAAAGAAAATGTTAAGTAGCTAGCCTAACATAAAATTATTCAAGGTTTCAAAAAATCGATTGCTACATTTGAAATATAGAACTGTACAGCTCAGGAACAGGCTCTTCATCCCAGCCATGATGCCAAACTAATTCCAGCTGCCTGCACAAAGTTCATATCCCTCTATTCCCTGCCTGTTCATGTATCTGAGTAAATGCCTCTTAAACTTTGCTAATGTGTCTGATTTTACCATCTCTCAGGCAGTACTTTCCAGGCACCTACCACTCTCTGTGGAAAAGAGTTTCCGTGCACATCTTTTCTCTCTCATCTTAAATCAATGCCCAGTAATATTTGACATTTTCACCCTGGATAAAATATTTCAACTATCCACCCTATCCATGCCCCTCATAATTTTATATATACTTTGTTCAGGTTGTCCCACAGCCTCCGCTGCTCTACCGAAAACCATTCAAGTGATTGTTATTTGGGTGGGTGTGTTCTAGACCCCAGGTCCTACAAAGTAGGGCCTCCCTCCCACCCTCCTCCTCTAACCTAAATTAAAAGTCCACAGACCTGCCCCTGAAAGAGGGTCCAAGGAAGTTCCTGTGGATTGAAGAGTGAGGCTTTAGCTCAGGAGTCTTTGACAAGGAGGTTGAGTGAAGTGATTACGCCACAGTTGAAGAGGGTGAAGACATGACTGTCCAGCTGGTTCAGTGTGCTACGTGCTTGATGTGGGAGGTCAACGACTCTGGTGTGTCTGGCTCGTATAAGTGTGGAAAGTGTGTGCACATTCAGCTATTGACATACCATATTGCAGCGCTGATGAAAGAACTCGAGGACCTTAGGCTCATCTGAGAGAATGAGATCTTTCTGGACAAGACCTTCAGCGATGTTATTACACCAATCATACCAGAAAAGAGCAGAAGAGAGCAGACAATGAGGAAGGCAGAGAGGAGACAGGTGCAAGAGACCCCGGGGGAACAAGTTGAATCTTTTGGAAACAGTAGAGACAGATGACACTGCCAGTCCTCGAGGTGGCCAGGTCTGTAAATCAAAAGATGGCGCAGAGGCAGAGCGGAAGAGTCGGACATCGCACAGAGCCGTGGTAATAGGGGACTCCATAGTGAGAGGAACTGACCGGGGTTTTTGAGGCAGCAGGTGGGACTTAAGGATGGTGTGTTGCCTTCCTGGTGCCAGGGTTAAAGACATCACAGACAGAGTGCAGGAAATCCTCAAGGACGGAGGTGGTGGTACATGTCGGCACAAATGATGTCGGGAAGAAGAGGAGGAACATACTACAGCGGGACTTCGGAGAACTAGGAAGAAGGCTGAAAAGCAGGATGTCCAGGGTGGTTATCTCTGGTTTGCTTCCAGTTCCTCGGGCTGGTGTGGCCAGAAACAGGGAGATAATGGACTGGAACGTGTGGCTGGGGAACTGGTGCAGGAAGCAAGGATTTAAATTCTTGGATCACTGGAGTGTGTTTTGTGGTAAGCATAAATTATACAAGAGAGACGGTTTGCACCTTAATAGGTTAGGGACCAGCATTCTGGCAGGCAGGTTTGCTACTGCAACACAGCTACATTTAAACTAAGTAGCGGGGGGAGGGAGACAAACTGGATGTTTAAGAAGGAAATTGAAGGGAAAGTTAGAACAAGAGAAGTCAAGAAAGACAACTGTATCAATGAGGCAGAAAACTCAAAAAGGGATCATGCTGTAAGGTTGAGTGAAATAGGGGTTGATGGGAAGGGTGAGGACAGTAACAAATTAAAAATACTATACATGAATGTACGAAGCATTAGACATAAGATGGATGAGCTTGAGGCTCTTTTGGAAATTGGCAGATACGATATTGTGGGGATAACTGAGACGTGGCTTCAAGTGAGCAGGACCTGGGAAATGAATATTCAAGGCTACACGTGCTATCGTAAGGACAGACTGACAGGCAGAGGGGGTGGGTTGGTAAGGGATGATATTCAGTCCCTTGCACAGGGGGACCTAGAATCAGGGGATATAAAGTCAGTATGGATAGAGCTGAGAAACTCTAAGGGTAAAAAGACCCACTTGGGAGCTATCTACAGGCCCCCAAACATTAGCCTGGATGTCGGATGTAAGTTGAGTCAGGAGCTAAAATTGGCCTGTCGCAAAGATGTTACTACAGTTGTTATGGGGGATTTCAACTTGCAGGTAGACTGGGAGAATCAGGATGGTATTGGACCTCAAGAAAGAGACTTTATGGAGTGCCTCCGAGATGGATTCTTAGAACAGCTGGTGCTGGAGCCTACCAGGGAGAAGGCAATTCTGGATCTGGTATTGTGCAACGAACCAGAATTGATCAGGGACTTCGAAGTGAAGGAGCCATTGGGAAGTAGTGACCATAATACAATAAGCTTCAAACTGCAATTTGAAAGGGAGAGGGTACAATCAGAAGTGACAATATTTCTTATGAATAAAAGGAACTATGGAGCTATGAGGGAGGAGCTGGCCAAAGTTCAATGGTGCAATACCTTAGCAGGGATGACTGTGGAGGAACAATGGCGGATATTTCTGTGTATAATGCAGAAGATGCAGGATCAGTTCATTCCAAAAAGGAAAAAAGATCTGAGGAGGAGGCATGGGTGGCCGTGGCTGACGAGGGAAGTAAAGAAACATATAAAGTTAAAAGAGAAAAAATATAACATAGCAAAGATTAGTGGGAAAACGGAGGACTGGGAAGCTTTTAAAGACAACAGAGGATAACTAAGAAGGAAATACACAGACAAAAAATGAGGTACAAAGGTAAACTGGCCAAAAATATAAAGGAGGATAGTAAAAGCTTTTTTAGGTGTGTGAAAGGCAAAAAAACGGTTAAGACCAAAATTGGGCCCTTGAAGACAGAAACAGGGGAATATCTTACAGGGAACAAAGAAATGGCAGAAGAATTGAATTGGTACTTCAGATCTGTGTTCACTGGGGAAGACACAAACAATCTCCCTGAGGTAACAGTGGCCGAAGGACCTGAACTTAAGGGAATTTATATTTGCCAGGAATTGGTGTTGGAGAGACTGTTAGGTCTGAAGGTTGATAAGTCCCCGGGGCCTGATGGTCTACATCCCAGGGTACTGAAGGAGGTGGCTCAAGAAATTGTGAATGTGTTGGTGATTATTTTCCAGAGTTTGATAGATTCGGGATCAGTTCCTACGGATTGGAGGGTGGTTAATGTTGTACCACTTTTTAAGAAAGGTGGGAGAGAGAAAACAGGAAATTATAGACCAGTTAGTCTGACCTCTGTGGTGGGAAAGATGCTGGAGTCTATTATAAAGGATGAAATTATGAGACATCTGGATAGTAGTAACAGGATAGGTCAGAGTCAGCATGGATTTATGAAGGGGAAATCATGCTTGACTAATCTTCTTGAACTTTTTGAGGATGTAACTCTGAAGATGGATGAGGGAGATCCAGTAGA
The DNA here is from genome assembly GCF_047496795.1 of Chiloscyllium punctatum. Taxonomy (NCBI): domain Eukaryota; kingdom Metazoa; phylum Chordata; class Chondrichthyes; order Orectolobiformes; family Hemiscylliidae; genus Chiloscyllium; species Chiloscyllium punctatum. The sequence goes on along the minus strand of NC_092764.1, from coordinate 68,719,288 downwards.
TGTAGTGTACCTGGACTTCCAGAAAGTTTTGATGAAGTCCCACATAGGAGGTTAGTGAGCAAAATTAGGGCGCATGGTATTGGGGGCAAAGTACTAACTTGGATTGAAAGTTGGTTGGCTGATATGAAACAAAGGGTAGTGATAAACGGCTCCATTTCGGAATGGCAGGCAGTGACCAGTGGGGTACCGTAGGGATCCGTGCTGGGACAGCAGCTTTTTACAATTTAGGTGAATGATATAGAAGATGGTATTAGTAATAACATTAGCAAATTTGCTGATGATACAAAGCTGGGTGGCAGGGTGAAATGTGATGAGGATGTTAGGAGATTACAGGGTGACCTGGACAGGTTAGGTGAGTGGTCAGATGCATGGCAGGTGCAGTTTAATGTGGATAAATGTATGGTTATCCACGTTGGTGGCAAGAACAGGAAGGCAGATTACTACCTAAATGGTATCAATTTAGGTAAAGGAGCAGTACAAAGAGATCTGGGTGTTCTTGTACACCAGTCAATGAAGGTAAGCATGCAGGTACAGCAGGTAGTGAAGAAAGCTAATAGCATGCTGGTCTTCATAACAAGAGGGATTGAGTATAGAAGCAAAGAGGTTCTTCTGCAGCTGTACAGGGCCCTGGTGAGACCACACCTGGAGTACTGTGTGCATTTCTGGTCTCCAAATTTGAGGAAAGACATTCTGGCTATTGAGGGAGTGCAGCGTAGGTTCACAAGGTCAATTCCTGGAATAGCAGGATTACCTTACACTGAAAGACTGAAGTGACTGGGCTTGTATACCCTTGAGTTTAGAAGACCGAGAGGGGATCTGATTAAGACATATAAGATTATTAAAGGCTTGGACACTCTGGAGGCAGGAAACATGTTTCCGCTGATGGGTGAGTGCCGAACCAGAAGACACAGCTTAAAAATACAGGGTAGACCATTTAGGACAGATGAGGAGATGAGGAGAAACTTCTTCACCCAGAGAGTGGTGGGTGTGTGGAAAGCTCTGCCCAGAGGGCAGTGGAGGCCCAGTCTCTGGATTCATTTAAGAAAGAGTTGGATAGAGCTCTCAAGAATAGTGGAATCAAGGGTTATGGAGATGGCAGGAACAGGATACTGATTAAGGATGATCAACCATGATCATATTGAATGGTGGTGCAGGCTCGAAGGGCAGAATGGCCTACTCCTGCACCTATTGTCTATTGTCTATTGTCTATTGTCCAACCTTTCCTTATTGCTAATACACTCCAACGTTGGCAACATCTTGGTAAACCACTTTTGCACCCTCTCCAGAGCCTTTGCATCCTTCCCATAGTGTGTTGACCAGAACTGAACACAATACTCCAAATGTGACCTGACTAAAGTTGTATACAGCTGCAACATGACTTGCCAACTTTTATATTCAGTGCCCCAACCGATTAAGGCAAGCATGTCATGTGCCTTCTTTACCACCTTCTCCAGTTGTATTGCCGCTTTCAGAGAGCTGTAGACTTACACCCTAATATCCCTCTGTATATCAATGCTCCAAAGGGTCCAGCCATTTACTGTATACTTTTCTCTTGCATTTGACCTCCTCCAATGCTTCACTTGCCATTTCTCTGCCTAACTTTCCAACTAATCTATATCCTGTTGTATCTTTTCATAATCTTCCTCATTATCCAAAAATCCAACAACTTTTATGTCATCTGCAAACTGACAAACTCACCTACATTTCATCCAAATCATTTGTATGAAAAGCAAACAGCACTGCTCTTTGTGGAACACCACTAGTCACAGACCTCTAGTCAGAAAAAAAACCCTTCACAATTACCATCTGTCTTCTGTGACCAAGCTAATTTAGTATCCAACTTCCAACTCACCATGGATTCCATGTGATTTCATTTTCTGGACCAGCCTGCCATGGGGGGCATTATTAAATGCTTTAATAAAGTCCATGCAGACAATATCTATTGCCCTACTGTCATTTATCATTTCTGTCACTTCCTCAAAAACTTAATCAGGTTTTAAAGTCATGCTGACTATCTCTAATAAATTCATTATTTTCCAATTGCAAGTAAATCTTGTCCCCAAGAATCTTCCCTAATAATTTCCCTACCACTGTTGTAAGGCTGACTAGCCTATAATTTCCTGAATTAATCCTGTTACCTCTCCTAATCAAAGGAACAACATTGGTTATTCTCCAGTCTTCTGGGATCTCACCTATGGCTGAAGAGGATACTAAGATCTCTGTGAAGGCTCTAGCTGTCTCCTCCCTTGCCTCCTTCAGTATCCTGGAATAGATCTCATCAGGCCCTGGGGACTTATCTACTCTAATATTTTGCAAGACACCCAGTACTTCCTCCTTCTTAATATCAACATGATCCAGACTATCAATGTACCCCTTCCTAATGTTACCATAATCCATGTTCTTCTCCTTGGTGAATACCAATGTTAAGCATTCATTGACAACCTCACACACTTCCTCTGGCTCCATGCATGAGTTCCCTTCTTTGTCCTTGAGTGGACCTACACTTGCTCTAGTTACTCTCTTGATTCAAATGTAGATATAAAATATCCTGGGATTCCCCTTTTCTGACATACCAAGGACATTTTATGGCCACTTCCAGACCTCCTAGTTTTTTGCTTGTTACTTTCTGATTTCTTTATGCTTTTAAAGGCTCCAGTTTGATTTCAAATTCCTAAACTTTACATAACCTTCCTTTTTATTTTGAACTAAACTTTCAATATTGCTTATCATCCAAGGTTGCCAAATCTTGCCATCCTTACCTTTCATCCTGACAGAAACATACTGGTCCTAAACTCTGATCAACTGACTTTTAAAAGGCTCCTACATGTCAGATGTAGATTTACCCTCAACAGCTGCCCCCCCCCCCCCCCCCAATCTAATTTCTCCAGTTCCTGTCTAATACTGCTGTAATTAGTTTTCCCCAATTTAATACTTTCCCCCAAGGACCAATGGGCTGAGGAGTGGCAGATGGAGTTTAATTTAGGTAAATGTGAGGTGCTGCATTTTGGAAAAGCAAATCTTAGCAGGACTTATACACTTAATGGTAAGGTCCTAGGGAGTGTTGCTGAACAAAAAGACCTTGGACTGCAAGTTCATAGCTCCTTGAAAGTAGAGTTGCAGGTAGACAGGATAGTGAAGAAAATGTAGGGTATGCTTTCCTTTATTGGTCAGAATATTGAGTACAGGAGTTGGGAGGTCCTGTTGCGGCTGTACAGGACATTAGTTAGGCCACTTTTGGAATATTGTATGCAAATCTGGTCTCCTTCCTCTTGGAAAGATATTGTGAAACTTGGAAGGGTCCAGAAAAGATTTACAAGGATGTTGCCAGGGTTGGAGTATTTGAGCAATCAGGAGAGGTTGAAAAGAGTAGGGCGATTTTCCCTGGAGCATCGGAGGCTGAGAAGTGACCTTATAGAGGTTTATAAAATCATGAGGGGCGTGGACAGGGTGAATAGATAAGGTCTTTTCCCTGGGGTGGGAGAGTCCAGAGCTAGAGGGCATAGGTTTAGGGTGAAAGGGGAAAGATATGAAAGAGTCATAAGGGGCAACTTTTTCACGCAGAGGGTGGTACGTGTATGAAATGAGCTGCCAGAGGAAGTGATGGAGGCTGGTACAATTGCAACATTTAACAGACATCTGGATGGGTATGAATAGGAAGGGTTTGGAGGGATATGGAATGGGTGCTGGCAGGTGGGACTAGATTGGGTTGGAATATCTGGTTGGCGTGGACAAGTTGGGTCTGTTTCCGTGCTGTACATCTCTATGACTCTATCTATGACCAGTCTAAACTTTATCTATAATGATCTTAAAATTTACAAAGTTATGAATCACTGTTCCCAAAATGCTCCCTGAAACTTTGATCACCTGACCAGACTCATTCACCAATAGAAGGTCTAGTAGAGCCTCTTCCCGAGTTGGGTGACCTACATATTTCAAGAAACCCTCCTGGATGCACCAAATAAATTCGGTCCCAATAGAGCCCTTGTTACGAAAGGTGTCCAGTCGATACTGGGGAAGTTAAAATCATCCACTACAACAACCTTGTTGTTTTTGCATCTTTCCATGATCTGCTTGCATATCTGTTCCTCTATCTCTTGCTGGCTGCTGGGAAGCCCAAAGTATAACCCTATAATAGTGATTGCACATTTTTTTATTCCTGAGTTCTACCCATATGGCCTCCCTGAATGAGCCTTCCAAAATGTCCTGTCTTAGTACAACCGTGACATTCTCTTTGATCAGTAGTACAACTCCCCACCCCTTTTACATCCGTCCTGAGCCCACCTGAAACAACTAAATCCCGCAGCATTCAAATGCCAGTCTCTCTGAACCAAATCTCTCTAATGGCTATCAACTCATAGTTCTGTCTGCTAATCCAGGCTTTACGTTCATCTGCCTTACCTGTTATACGATTTGCATTAAAATGAGTACACTTCAGACTGCCAGTCCCACCATGTTCATCAAGCTGGTCCTGCCTGTTCTTCTGACTAGACTTACTTGACGTAACATTGACCTTCCCCTCCCTTCCTGCTCTGGTTGCCACCTCCTTGCCACATGAATTTAAACCCTTCTGAATGGCACTAGCAAACTTCCCTCTAGTTTAGGTGTAATCTGCCTTTCTTGTACAGGTGTCTCCTGCCCTGGAAGAGATCCCATTGATCCAGACATGTGAATCCCTCCCTTTTACACCAGCTCTCTAGTCACACAGTCAACAGGAATATCTTCATATCTTCACTCGCATGGGGACCAGGGAATATTACCAAGTTAGGAGAAAGTGAGGACTGCAGATGCTGGAGATCAGAGTCGAGAGTGTGGTGCTGGCAAAGCACAGCAGGTCAGGCAGCGTCCGAGGAGCAGGAGAATCAATGTTTTGGGCATAAGCCCTTCATCAGGAATGCCCAGATAGAGAAAGAAAATTTGGCGGTCATATTTGGAGTCTGGAAGTTTCACAAATACCTGAGGCGTTAGGACCAATATGGACCACAGCCTCTGGCTGCTCCCCCTCCCCCTTGCAAATATCCTGCTCAGAAATATCATTGACCCTGGCATCAGGGAAGCAACACACCATCCTGGAGTCTCACTGATGGCCACAGAAACCTTTTTGTGCCTCTGACCATAGGGTCCCCTGTCACTACCACTCACCTACACTTGGATCTCCCAGGCTGTACAACAGTGCCAGTCATGGTGGCACTGATTTAGCTGTTGTTGCTGTTTTAAGCTGAGAGGGCATCCACCATCAAACAATTTCCAAACTGATATCCCTGTTTAAGAGGGGAATGGGCAGAGGGTATTCTTGCACTGCCTGCCATGTTTACTCATCTTCCTGTGGTCACCCAACTCTTCTCTTCTTTTGTGATGTGACCAGCTCACTAAATGTGCTTTCCATGATGTCCTCTGCCTCATAGATAGAGTCATAGAGATGTACAGGACAGCACAGAAACAGACCCTTCGGTCCAACTCGTCCATGCCGGCCAGATATCCTTATAAATCCAATCCCGTTTGTCAGCATTTGGCCCATACCTCTCTGAATCCTTCCTATTCATGTACCCATCCAGATGCCTTTTAAATGTTATAATTGTACCAGCGTCACCCACTTCCTCTGGCTGCTGTACACGCACTGCCCTCTGCGTGAAAATGTTGCCCCTTAGGTTCCTTTTACATCTTGCCCCTCTCACCTTTAACTTATGCCCCTCTAGTCCTGGACTCCCTCAGCCCAGGGAAAAGACCTTGTCTATTTACCCTATCCATGCCCCTCATGATTTTATAATCTTCTCCGGAAGGAGTACATCTGCAGTTCCAACCACCCCAGACAACAAATCAGGAGTTGTAACTGACTACACTTCTTGTATACGTGGTCACCACTTGCTCTCTATTCTTAACCAGAAAGCACAAAAAAAGCACTTTATATGCTCTCTCTCCCTGCAGGCAACACTCACTCAGACTCTTGACCTGGTTCCTGAGCAGCCAATCCTTCATCACATTTCAGCCTTGATGTCACTTCTGGAGCTCCACTGAAAGTTCCCACTCTGCTCCTATCACCCTCTGACTTGACCTCAGTCCCCATCTGACTGACCACGATCCTCCAGAACCTCCTGCTGCTGTTTATTGCAGGGTTCACTCCATTTTGCTCCCACTCTGCTCCTGTCACCATTCTGAGTGACCTTTGAGTGAATTCTACGGGGTCTCGATGAGACTGTTTGCAGTTTTGGCTTCTTTATCATAGAATTACTGAATTGTTACACTATAGAAGGAGGCCACTTGGCCCATTGTGCCTGGGCTTGATCTGAGGATATTCTGGCTTTGGAGGGAATACACTGAAGCTTTACCAGGCTGATTCCTGGGGTGGAGAGAGAGTGGACTGCAGATGCTGGAGATCAGAGTCAAAAATATGGTGCTGGAAAAGCACAGCAGGTCAGGCAGTATCCGAGGAGCATTAGCCGATGATTTTGGGCATTAGCCGATGATTTTCCAGCACCATACTTTCGACTCTGATTCCTGGGATGGCAGAACTGACATACGAAGGGAGACTGGATTGGTTAGGATTGTATTGACTGGAGTTTAGAAGGAGGGGATAAAAACCTAAGGTAGGATAAACACAAGAAGGATGTTCCCAGTGATCGGAGTGTCCTGACTTGGGAATCGCAGCCTAAAGGATACAAATTAGGCCAGTTAGGACTGAGATAAGGGGACATTTCTTCACCCAGGGAGTGGTGAGTGTGGAATTCTCTACCACAGAAAGCTGTTGAGACCAAGCATTGAATGTTTTCAAGAGGGTATTAGATGTGCTTCTTTGGGTTAAAGGAATCGATGGGAATGGGGAGAAAGCAGGAACAGCGTACTGAGGTAGATGATCAGCTATGATTCTGTTTAATGACAGAGCAGGCTCAAAGGGCTAAATGACCTATTCCTGTTTTTTTTAATTCCTTTTTTTCGATGACTGTTTAAAAAAGTACAGTGTTCCAACCTGCAAGGAACAGCAAGACACCAAGAATCATAGAATCCCTACAGTGTGGAAACAGGCCCTTTGGCCCAACAAATCCATGCTGACCCTCCAAAGAGTAACCCATAAAGACCTACTTCCCTATATTTACCCCTGACTAATGTACCTAGCCTACACATCCCTGAACACTCTGGGCAATTTAGCGTGGCCAATTCACCTAAGCTGCACATATTTGGATTGTGGGAGGAGGTCCACACAGAGAATGTGCAAACTCCACAGAGACAGTTGCCTGAGGCTGGAATCAAAGCCAGGTCCCTGGCACTGTGAGGCAGCAGTGCTAACCATTCAGTCACCATTCAGCCCTTTGAGCTTGCTCTCTCTCATTTAAGACCATAAGACCATAAGACATAGGAGTGGAAGTAAGGCCATTCGGCCCATCGAGTCCACTCCGCCATTCAATCATGGCTGATGCGCATTTCAGCTCCACTTGCCAGCGTTCTCCCCGTAGCCCTTAATTCCTCTAGACAACAAGAACCTATCAATCTCGGCCTTGAAGACATTTAGCGTCCCGGCTTCCACTGCACTCCGTGGCAATGAATTCCACAGGCCCACCACTCTCTGGCTGAAGAAATGTCTCCGCATTTCCGTTCTGAAATGACCCTCTCTAATTCTAAGGCTGTGTCCACGGGTCCTAGTCTCCTCGCCTAACAGAAACAATTTTCTAGCATCCACCTTTTCAAAGCCATGTATTATTTTGTACGTCTCTATTAGATCTCCCCTTAATCTTCTAAACTCCAACGAATACAATCCCAGTATCCTCAGCCGTTCCTCATATGCTCGACCTGTCATTCCAGGGATCATCCGTGTGAATCTCCGCTGGACACGTTCCAGTGCCAGTATGTCCTTCCTGAGGTGTGGGGACCAAAACTGGACACAGTACTCCAAATGGGGCCTAACCAGAGCTTTATAAAGTCTTAGTAGTACATCTCTGCTTTTATATTCCAACCCTCTTGAGATAAGAGACAACATTGCATTCGCTTTCTTAATCACAGACTCAACCTGCATGTTTACCTTTAGAGAATCCTCGACTAGCACTCCCAGATCCCTTTGTGCTTTGGCTTTATTAAGTTTCTCACCATTTAGAAAGTAGTCCATTCCTATATTCTTTTTGCCAAAGTGCAAGACCTCGCACTTGCTCACGTTAAATTCCATCAGCCATTTCCTGGACCACTCTCCCAACCTGTCTAGATCCTTCTGTAGCCTCCCCACTTCCTCAGTACTACCTGCCTGTCTACCTAACTTTGTATCATCGGCAAACTTCGCTAGAATGCCCCCGGTTCCCTCATCCAAATCATTAATATATAATGCGAACAGCTGTGGCCCCAGCACCGAACCCTGCGGGACACCGCTCGTCACCGGCTGCCATTCTGAAAAAGAACCTTTTATCCCAACTCTCTGCCTTCTGTTAGATAGCCAATCCTCAATCCATCCCAGCAGCTCACCTCGAACACCATGGGCCCTCACCTTGCTCAGCAGTCTCCCGTGTGGCACCTTATCAAAGGCCTTTTGAAAGTCCAGATAGACCACATCCACTGGGTTTCCCTGGTCTAACCTACTTGTTACCTCTTCAAAAAATTCCAACAGGTTTGTCAGGCATGACCTCCCTTTACTAAATCCATGTTGACTTGTTCTAATCAGACTCTGCTCTTCCAAGAATTTAGAAACCTCATCCTTAATGATGGATTCTAGAATTTTACCAACAACCGAGGTTAAGCTGATTGGCCTATAATTTTCCATCTTTTGCCTTGATCCTTTCTTGAACAAGGGGGTTACTACAGCCATCTTCCAATCATCCGGGACCTTTCCTGACTCCAGTGACTCTTGAAAGATCTCAACCAATGCCTCTGCTATTTCCTCAGCAACCTCTCTCAGAACTCTAGGGTGTATCCCATCGGGGCCAGGAGATTTATCAATTTTAAGACTTTTTAACTTTTCTAGCACTATCTCTTTCGTAATGGCAACCATACTCAACTCAGCCCCGTGACACCCTTTAATTTTTGGGATATTACTCATGTCTTCCACTGTGAAAACTGACGCAAAGTACTTGTTAAGTTCTCCTGCTATTTCCTTATCTCCCATCACTAGGCTCCCTGCATCAGTTTGAAGTGGCCCAATGTCTACTTTTGCCTGTCGTTTGTTTCTTATGTACTGAAAGAAACTTTTACTATTATTTCTAATATTACTGGCTAGCCTACCTTCATATTTGATCCTCTCATTTCTTATTACACTCTTTGTTATCCTCTGTTTGCTTTTGTATCCTTCCCAATCTTCTGATTTCCCACTGGTCCGATTTGTATCCTTTAGACTGTGGATCCCAGTTTAGGACACTCCAGTGAGATTTTTGAAAAGCTATCTTTCCAGAGAGTGGTAGGCCTTTGGAACTTGGTACCATAGGGAGGAGTCGTGGTGAATTGTTATGAACTGTGTTAAAGGAGAAGCGAGCTAAACTGAGAGGGAGACAGGAATAGAGGATTATCCACGTAAAAAAGAAAAGGGAAGAAGCCTAAGCAGAGCTTAAATACAGCATGGTTTTATTGGGTTGAATGGCTTGTCTCTGTGGTGTACACCAGATATTATTGGATATAAAATGCATTAGGACTATGGATCAGAAGACTAAGCAAACATATACTGTGACAAGACTTTGCTTTTAAAAGTCATGTTCTCTCATTGTTTCTCTTGCAGAGGGCTATTGTCACAGTGGAGTCTGAATGTCTCCTTCAGACAGGCAGTTGGCAAACAGCTTTTGAGTTCTTCCAGGCTGTTTTGTTTTAAAGGACACAAAAGAATCATGAGTGGGCTGTGCCAGGGCTCACGGAGATCTAGAAGGTTTTTAATTTCGCTTTCAGTTAGTTGAGAAGGTTTCTGCTGGCTGCTGAGCTAAAAGCTTGAGTTTGCTGCTGCTAGAGTCAAGTCTTAGACATCAAGGCATCCTCTTAAAAATTAAAAAGGGGCAGATTGTTTCCTTCTTCTGGAGAGATACAGCACATGAGAATCAAACTGTTCTGCTGAATTGCATTTTTGCCAAAGGGTGTGTTTATGGAATGCTGCCTGTATTGGAACAGTTGATGATTAGTGGTTAAATAATACATTGTCTTTTTAAGTATTTTAATAGAGTTAAAGTTACGTCAAAACTATGTTTTTGCATTTTAACTGTGTTGTAAGAATTAAGTGTGTTTTAATTAAATCCGAGTGGTGGACCGTTCAAATCACACCTGAAACACGGCGCTTTACATTTGCCTTTCAATATATAAATCTAGACTATCTCCTTACAATACTTCAGGGGTTGGAAAGGAGGTATCTGGTATCATCAATAACAGCACGTTTTCAGGAATATCTAAAAGATGGAAGGAAAGATGAAGAAGTGGGAAGAGGGGTATCTCCAGAATTTAGGACCTCAGCAGTTAAAATCCTGTTTGTTAATGGTAGAACAATGTGGCTAGGACTAGCGCATCAGACAAAAAAAGGATGGTTTTGAAGCAAGTTCAAAGATAAGGGCAAGGCTGTGAATAGAACATAGAACAGTACAGCACAGAACAATCCCTTCAGCCCACGATGTTGTGCCGACCACTGATCCTCATGTATGCACCCTTAAATTTCTGTGACCATATGCATGTCCAGGAGTCTTTTAAATATCCCCAATGACCCTGCCTCCACAACTGCTGCTGGCAACGCATTCCATGCTCTCCCAACTCTCTGTGTAAAGAACCCGCCTCTGACATCCCCTCTATACTTTCCTCCAACCAGCTTAAAACTATGACCCCTCATGTTAGTCATTTCTGCCCTGGGAAATAGTCTCTGGCTATCAACTCTCTCTATGCCTCTCATTATCTTGTATACCTCAATTAGGTCCCCTCTTCTCCTCCTTTTCTCCAATGAAAAAAGTCCGAGCTCAGTCAACCTCTCCTCATAAGATAAGCCCTTCAGTCCAGGCTGAAGGATGAGAATTTTAAAGCTGAGGTATCACTTGACCGGTAACCAATGTAGATCAGCGCACACAGGGGGCTGGGATGAAGTGCTTACAGCCTTGACTGCAAACAACTTAAAATGCACTCCTTTGAGAAAGAAATTCCTCTCTCAGCTCATGAAACACTTCCCCATCGATTAACAACAAGACTCCCTCAATCTCTGAGTTGTTGTACACTGACAGGGTGCAATGAGTAGATACAGATTCACAGCACTGTGTAGGTAAAAAATTGTGACCTTATCTAGATAAACCCTTATGCTAGCAACTGAATCAATAAATCACTGGTTCACGGTTTGACTAATAGAGCGACAGGGGTATTTTTAGATTCTATTGCTAAGTGGATATTGTGTGCGACTTTTCTCAACTTTATTTGATCCCCAATTAAGGAGAGAGTTATCTTATCACAGCTGCTGTATTAACCGTGTGCAGTGGATGGGTTAAATTCATTCTGGGGCAGTGATTTTTCTGATGAGTTCAACACCAATGCCTTTCTAGTTTCCTTTTGGCTGAGGTCAAGACAGCACCAGGTTATAGTCCAACAGGTTTATTTGGAAGCACTAGCTTTCAGAGGCTGCGCCTTCATCAGGTGGTAGTCAAGACAGCAGACAGTGTAAATGGAAGCAGAAAGCTGTGCACTGAACCAAGCACTGGCAGACTTACAGAAGCCACCGAACTGTGTGCTGTTGCATTTTAGAAACAGACAGATATCGCTCAACACTTTGAACCTGCTCCTTCATTGAATACGATCAGTGGAGAAATATACTAGCCATGCCCCGGCAATTGGAGCCCATTGCCATTATCCCTACCCACTGTCTCCTACAGTTTCTGACCCATGTTGCAACTTCAGGTGGCACAGTGGCTCGGTAGTTAGCATTGCTGCCTCAGCGCCAGGGACTCATGTTTGATTCCCCCCTCGGCCGACTGTCTGTGCAGAGTTTGCACATTCTCTGCGTGTCTGCATGGGTTTCCTCCCGCAATCCAAACATGCAGGATGGGTGGACTGGCCATGATAAATTGCCCCATAGTGTCCAGGGATGTGCAGGCTGGTTGGGTTGAGTATGGTAAATGTGTGGTTATGGGGATAGGTTGAGGTGCAGACTTGATGGGCTGAATGGCCTCAATCTGCACTCTAGGGATTCTATGAACATTGCTTCCAATTTTAATTTTTTTCAGTGTTTTTTCTCTTACATGGCAAGTGGGAATCCAAATGAATAATGTTTATTGATGTTCTGTCGTTTACTGTGTTTGTTACAGTTTTTACAATCCAAAGCTACTTAGTGGAACATGAAACTCCGTGCCATCGCCTTGATAGTATATTTGTTTCTAAAATGTGGCACTACATATATCTGCTGTTCTACCTCCTAACCCTCAGTATTCCAGCAATCACTATTTATATGTATTTGCTAAACAGTTGCACTAAATTAAACAAGGAAAGTCAAAGAAGACAGTCTCTTAAAGGTGCATGACATCAAAGGACAAAACTTTCTAAGAAACCGATAAAACGTAATGAATGTGCTATTTGGAAGGGGAGATAACGCCATTGGTCATGGTCATTAATTGGATAACACATGCTTTCTATTCAAGGATACCAACGGTGCTCAAACACAACCATGACAGAGAGTCAGACAGGGTTGAGAATGTGTTGCTGGAAAAGCACAGCCGGTCAGGCAGCATCGGAGGAGCAGGACAATCGATGTTTCGGGCTGGACCCCTTCATCAGGAATGAGGCTGGGAGCCTCAGGGGTTGGAGAGATAAATGGGAGGGGGGGTGGGGCTGGGAGAAGGTAGCTGAGAGTACAATAGGTGGATGGAGTTGGGGATAAAGGTGATAGGTCAGAGAGGAGAGTTGAGCGGATAGGTGGGAAGGAAGATTGACAGGTGGGGCAGGTCATGAGGATGGGGCTGAGCTGGAAGGTTGGAACTGGGTAAGGTGGGGAGAGGGGAAATGAGGAAACTGGTGAAGTCCACATTGATGCCCTGGGGTTGAAGGGTCCCGAGGTGGAAGATAATGTGTTCTTTCTCCAGGCGCCGAGTGGTGAGGGAGCGGCGGTGGAGGAGGCCCAGGACTTGCATGTTCTCGGCAGAGTGGGAGGGGGAGTTGAAATGTTCAGCCATGGGGCGGTGGGATTGATTGGTGCAGGTGTCCTGAAGATGTTCTCTAAAGGTTCAGTCTCCCCAGTGTAAAGGAGACTACATTGAGAGCAACCAATACAATAAATGACATGGGTGGAAGTGCAGGTGAAACTTTGATGGATGTGGAAGGCTCCTTTGGGGCCTTGGATGGAGATGAGGGAGGAGGTGTGGGCACAGGTTTTGCAATTCCTGGGGTGACAGGAGAAGGTGCTGGGCAAGGAGAGTGGGTTTTTGGGGGGGCCGTGAACCTGACCAGGTAGCCGTGGAGGGAACAGTCTTTGTGGAAAGCGGATAGGGGTAGAGAGGGAAATATATCCCTGGTGATGGGGTCCATTTGTAGGTGGCATAAATGTCGGATTATGATGTGATTTATGCAGAGATTGGTGGGGTGGAAGGTGAGGACTGGGGGGTTCTGTCTTTTTTGCGGTTGGAGGGGTGGGGTTTGAGGGCGGAGGGCGGGATGTGGATGAGATGCATTGGAGGGCATCTTCAACCACGTGGGATGGGAAATTTTGGTCTTTAAAGAAGGAGGCCATCTGGTATGTTCTGTGGTGGAACTGGTCCTCCTGGGAGCAGATATGGTGAAGGCGGAGGAATTGGGAATACAGGATGGCACTTTTGCGGGAGGTAGGGTGGGAGGGGGTGTAATCCAGGTAGCTGTGGGTGTTGGTGGGTTTGTAAAAAATGTCAGTGTTGAGTTGGTCCTCGTGGATGGAGATGGAGAGGTTGAGGAAGGGGGGGGGGGAGGTGTTAGAGATGGTCCAGATGAATTTGAGGTAAGGGTGGAATGTGTTGGTGAAGTTGATGAATTGCTCAACCTCCTCGCGGGAGCGCGAGGTGGTGCTAATGCAGTCATCAACGTAGTGCAGGAAGAGTTGGGGAGTGGTGCGGGTGTAACCCCGGAAGATGGACTGCTCTATGTAGCCGACAAAGAGACAGGCATAGCTGGGGCCCATGTCGGTGCCCATGGCTACCCCTTTTGTCTGGAGGAAGTGGAAGGATTGGAAGGAAAAATTGTTGAGGTTTGAGGCTTTCTCCTAGAGAGGCAGACAGTTGGGTCAAATCCCCACGGCCCACAGCCAGGACCTGTTAGTGAGCACTTTGGTCAGTTCCTCTGGTCTGCCCACTTTCCTTCCATGTGCAAGGCACTAGTCAGACCATAACTGGAATGCTGTGAACAGTTTTGGGTCCTTTATTCAAGGAAATATATACTGGCATTGGAAGCAGTCTAGAGAAGGTGGGACTGTCTTATGAGGTGAGGTTGAGTACTCATTGGAATATCGAAGAATGGGAGGTGACCTTCCGGAAACAAAAGATTCTTTGGGGACATGATGGGGTGGATGTGAAGGGGCTGTTTCCCCTTCCACGAGACTGGAGGTCATTATGTCAATATAAAGGACTTTTCAAGGCTGCAGTTCAGTTCTAAAGGAGGGTCACTTCATCCAAGATGTTAATTCTGCTTTCTCTTCACAGATGCTGCCAGACGTGCTGAGTGTTTCCAGCAATTTCTGTTTTTGTTGCAGAAAATACAGACCTGGTATTCCAAGAATCGTCTTAATGGTCTGTGGCATTATATAGCTTCATTCAACATCCTCCATGTCAGTTATACAATGGTAAAAGGAAGAAATCTGATATGAGCTAGTTGTATAGATTATAAGATGTAAGAGCAAAATAAGGCCATTCAGCCCACTTCATCTGTTCCATCATTCAATGAGATCGTGGCTGATCTGATAATCCTCAATTCTATTTTCCTGCCTTTTCCCCATAACCATTGATTCCCTTCCTATATATCTCAACCTTGAATATACTTACTGACCTAACCTCAACAGCCCTCTGCAGTAAAAAATTCCACAGATTCAGAAGAAATACCACCTCAGCTTTGAGTTAAATGTGCGACCCTTTATTTTGAGATATAGCCTTCTGGTCCGAGACTTTCTCACAAGTGGAAACAACCTACCCTAAGGATCACGTATGCTTCAATAAGGTGATCTCCCAATCTTTGATACTCCAATGAGTCCTACTCAACGTCTCTTCATAAGACAGTTCCTGCTATCACCCCTAGTGAACCTTCTCTAGACTGTTTCCAATGCCAGTATATATTTCCTTAGGTAAAGGGCCACAAACTGTTCACAGACAGTATCTCAACTGTTTTCTGACTAGTGCCTTGTATAGTTTGAGCGAGAACTCCTTATGTTTATACCCCATTCCCTTTGAAATAAAAGTTAATATTCCATTTCCCTGCCCTATTACCCATTAAACTTGGTTGCCAACTATTTGTGAATCATGGAGGAAATGAGGACAGCAGATGCTGGAGATTACAGTCGAGACTGTGGTGCTAGAAAAACACAGCAGGTCAGGCAGCATCCGAGGAGCAAGAGAATCAACGTTTCAGGCATAAACCCTTTATTTCCTGCTCCTCGGACTGCCTGACCTGCTGTGCTTTTTCAGCACCACACCTTTCGATTTGTGAACCATGGTCGGGTACTCCCAACTCCCTCAGTTCTGTAACTTTCTGCAGTCTTTTTCCACTTAAATATGTGGGCAGCGTGGTGGCACAGTGGTTAGCACTGCTGCCTCACAGCGCCAGAGACCTGGGCTCAATTCCTGCCTCAGGTGACTGACTGCGTGGAGTTTGCACATCCTCCCCGTGTCTGTGTGGGTTTCCTCCGGGAGCTCCGGTTTCCTCTCACAGTCCAAAAATGTGCAGGTCAGGTGAATTGGCCATGCTAAATTGCCCATAGTGTTAGGTGTAGGGAAATGGGTCTGGGTGAGTTGCAGGTCAGTGTAGACTTGTTGGGCTGAAGGGCCTGTTTCCACACTGTAAGTAATCTAATCTAATAATATTCATTTCCTCTATTCTTCCTGCCAAAGTGCATTTCTTCACATTCCCCCACATTGTATGCCAAGTTTTATCCAACCTGCTTAATGTATCTATATTCCACTGAAGACTGTTTATATCATCCTCTTCACTTGCCTGCACACCAAATTTATGCCATTTGGCTGTCATACTTTTGTTTCCATCATCCAAGTTATTGATGTATATTGTAAATAATTGTGGCTTCTGCACTGATCCTTGTAGTATTCAACTAGCTATAGTTGGCCATCATGAAAATGCCCACCTTATCCCAATTCTCTATTCATAAGCCAGTCCTCTGTCCAAACTAATATATGACTACAAGCACCATGAGATCTTATCACATTGATTAATGTCTGATACAAGATGGAGGATGAGAAAAATTTTTGGCTATAACAGGCTGCTGCTTTTTTGAGGTATTTTAGGTGTTGCAGGTGATTTCTTCAAATTCCAGGAGCAGCATAAAACATATATACTGTTTTATATGCTGTTGCATTGTTTTGGAACTTTAGAGAGAAAAAGAAGTCAAAACAATGGCACTTTTAAAAGTGAGAGGAACAGACAAAAGCAGCACATGGTGCAGTCAGTGCAGGAGAGAGAGAGAAAGAAACCCACACTGTTAACTGACACAGCAGTGAAGCTGCACAGTTACTGCCTTTGCTGTTTGAATTCATGTATTGCTGGACATCGGAGTGCATCTGGGAAAATTAAGAAACAGTGAAATTCACAACTAATCTTGGAGGAACCTGTTTGGGACAGAGACAGATAAGTCAATATTTTTAAGTGTAGCCTGATAGTAAGTCTGCAGTAGTGAATAGAGTGGGTTCTTTCTTGATTATGTGTTTTCTTCAGATACGTCTCTTGATTAAACTTAAAAATATAAGCCGTAAGTATTAAGTTAGCTTGGAGCAGTATTTTGTAGAGGAATAAGACGGGACTATTTTCCGGATCTGCAGATTGGAGGAAGCAAAATGGCCCTTAATAGAGTGATATGCTCTTCTTGTCGGATGTGGGAGTTTAGAGAGAGTTTACATGTTACTGTAGATTATATCTGCAATAAATGCCATTGGGTGCGAATCCTATTAGATTGAATGGAACAGTTGGAGCGACAGTTAGAGGCAATGAGGAATTTACAAGAGCAAGGGGATGTGATGGATGGCAGTTATAAGGAGGGAGAAAAGTTGCAGATACAGTCACATAGATGGGTTAACTCCAGGACAGATAAGAGAGCTAGGCAGGTAGTGCAGGAGTCTTCTGTGGCGATCCCATTTCAAACAAGTGTGCTGTTTTGGAAAATGTGGGGGAATGATGGATTCTCAGGGGAATGTAGCGCAAACAGCCATGTTTCTGGTATTCAGACTGGCTGTAATGCAATGAGGGGTGTGTCAGGTTCCAAGAGACCGATTGTGTTAGGGGACTCTCTAGCCCGAGGCACAGACAGACATTTCTGTGCCCAGCAGCGAAAAATCAGAATGGTGTGTTGCTTCCCTGGTGCCAGGATCAAGGATGTCTCAGAGAGGGTGCAGAATGTTCTCAAGGGGGAGAGCCTAGCAGGAGGTCATTGTACACATTGGAACCAATGACATAGGAAGGGAAAAGGTTGAGATTCTGAAGAGAGATTACAGAGTGTAAGACAGGAATTTAAAAAGGAGGTCCTCGAGAGTAGTAATATCTGGATTACTCCCGGTGTTTCAGTTAGTGAGGGTAGGAATAGGAGGATAGAGCAGATGAATGCATGGCTGAGGAGCTGGTGTATGGGAGAAGGATTCGCATTTTTTGATCGTTGGAATGTCTTTTGGTATAGAAGTGTTCTGTCCAAGAAGGACAGTTGCACCTGAATTGGAAAGGGACTAATGTACTGGCAGGGAGATTTGCCAGAGCTGCTCGGGAGGATTTAATTGGTAAGGTGGAGGGGGGGGAATGTTGTTGGGACCCAGGGAGATAGTGAGGAAAGAGATCAATCTGAGACTGGTACAGTTGATAAAAGAAGCAAGTCAAACTTTCAGGGAAGGCAGGGACAAGGTAGGACTAATAAATTAAACTGCATTTATCCCAATGCAAGAGGCCTAACAGGGAAGACAGATGACATCAGGGCATGGTTAGGAACATGGACTGGGATATCATAGCAATTACAGAAACATGGCTCAGGGATGGGCAAGATTGGCAGCTTAATGTTCCAGGATACAAATGCTACAGGAAGGATAGAAAGGGAGGCAAGAGAGGAGGGGGAGTGGCAGTTTTGATAAGGGATAGCATTACAGCTGTACTGAGGGAGGATATTCCTGGAAATACATCCAGGGAAGTTATTTGGGTTGGACTGAGAAATAAGAAAGGGATGATCACCTTATTGGGATTTTATTATAGACCCCCTAATAGTCAGAGTGAAATTGAGAAACAAATTTGTAAGGAGATCTCAGCTATCTGTAAGAATAATAGGGTGGTTATGGTAGGGGATTTTAACTTTCCAAACATAGACTGGGACTGCCATAATATTAAGGGTTTAGATAGAGAGGAATTTGTTAAGTGTGTACAAGACAATTTTCTGATTCAGTATGTGGATATACCTACTAGAGAAGGTGCAAAATTTGACCTACTCTTGGGAAATATGGCAGGGCAGGTGACTGAACTGTCAGTGGGGGAGCACTTTGGGGCCAGCGATCATAATTCCATTTGTTTTAAAATAGTGATGGAAAAGGATAGACCAATCTAAAAGTTGAAGTTCTAAATTGGAGAAAGGCCAATTTTGACGGTTTTAGGCAAGAACTTTCGAAAGCTGATTGGAGGCAGATGTTCGCAGGTAAAGGGACGGCTGGAAACAGGGAAGCCTTCAGAAAAGAGATAACGAGAATCCAGAGAAAGTATATTCCTGTTAGGGTGAGAGGAAAGGCTGGTAGGTACAAGGAATGCTGGATGACTAAAGAAATTGAGGTTTGGTTAAGAAAAAGGAAGCATATGTCAGGTATAGACAGGATAGATCGAGTGAATCCTTAGAAGAGTATAAAGGCAGTAGGAGTATACTTAAGAGGAAAATCAGGAGGGCAAAAAGGAGGCATGAGATAGCTTTGGCAAATAGAATTAAGGAGAATCAATAGGGTTTTCACAAATACATTAAGGGCAGAAGGGTAACTAGGGAGAGAATTAGGGCCCCTTAAAGATCCTGAAGAAGGGCTAATGCCCGAAACGTCGATTCTCCTGTTCCTTTGATGCTGCCTGACCTGCTGCGCTTTTCCAGCAACACATTTTTAAGCTCTGATCTCCAGCATCTGCAGTCCTCACTTTCCCCCTCAAAAGTCAGCAAGGCAGCCTTTGTGTGGAGCCGCAGGAGATGGGGAGATACTAAACGAGTGTTTACTGTCGAAAAGGTCATGGAAGATATAGAATGTAGGGAAATAGATGGTAGCTTCTTGAAAAATGTCCATATTACAGTGGAGGAAGTACTGGTTGTGTTCAAAGGCATAAAAGTGGATAAGTCCCCAGGACCTAATCAGGTGTACCCTAGAACTCTGTGGGAAGCTAGAGAAGTGATTGTTGGCCCCCTTGCTGAGATATTTGTATCATCTATAGTCACAGGTGAGGTGCCAGAATACTGGAGGTTGGCAAACGTGGTGTCACTATTTAAGAAAGGTGGTAAGGACAAGCCAGGGAACTATAGACCGGTGAGCCTGACGTCAGTGGTGGGCAAGTTGTTGGAGGGAATCTTGAGGGACAGGATAAACATGTATTTGGAAAGGCAAGGACTGATTAGGGATAGTCAACATGGCTTTGTGCGTGGGAAATCATGTCTCACAAACTTGATTGAGTTTTTTGAAGAAGTAACAAAGAGAATTGATGAGTGCAGTGCAGTAGATGTGATCTATATGAACTTCAGCAAGGCATTTGAAGAGGTTCCCCATGGGAGACTGATTAGCAAGGTTAGGTCTCATGAAATACAGGGAGAACTAGCCATTTGGATACAGAACTGACTCAAGGGTAAAAGACAGAGAATGTGGTGGAGGGTTGTTTTTCAGATTGGAGGCCTGTGACCAGTGGAGTGCCACAAGGATCGGTGCTGGGCCCACTAATTTTCATCATTTGTATAAATGATCTGGATGTGATTATAAGAGGTATAGTTAGTAAGTATGCAGGTGACACCAAAATTGGAGGTGTAATGGACAGTGAAGTAGGTTACCTTGGATTACAACAAGATCTTGATCAGATGGGCCAATGGGCTGAGAAGTGGCAGATGGAGTTTAATTCAGATAAATGCGAGGTGCTGCATTTTGGGAAAGCAAATCTTAGCAGGACTTATACACTTCATGGTAAGGTCCTGGGGACTGTTGCTGAACAAAGGGACCTTGGAGTGCAGGTTCATAGCTCCTTCAAAGTGGAGACGCAGGTAGATCGAATAGTGAAGAAGGCGTTTGGTATGGTTTCCTTTATTGGTCAGAGTATAGATTATAGGAGTTGGGAGGTCATTTTGCGGCTGTACAGGACATTGGTTAGGCCACTGTTGGAATATTGCATGCAATTCTGGTCTCCTTCCTATCGAAAAGATGTTGTGAAACCTGAAAGAGTTCAGAAAAGATTTACAAAGGTGTTGCCAGAGATGGAGAATTTGAGCTATAGGGAGAGGTGTAATAGCTGGGGCTGTTCTCCCTGGAACCTCACAGGCTGAGGGGTGACCTTATAGAAGTTTATAAAATCATGAGGGCCATGGATATGGTAAATAGACGAGGTATTTTCCCTGGAGTGGGGGAGTCCAGAACTAGAGGGCATAGGTTTAGGGTGAGAACAGATAGTTACGAAAGAGACCCAAGGGGCAACGTTTTCATGCAGAGGGTGGTGCGTCTGTGGAATGAGTTGCCAGAGGAAGTGGTGAAGGCTAGTACAAGTGCGACATTTAAAAGGCATCTGGATGGGTATATCAATAAGAAGGGTTTGGAGGGATATGGACTGGGTGCTGGCAGGTGGACTAGACTGGGTTGGGATATCTGGTGGCATGGACAAGTTGGACCGAAGGGTCTGCTTCCGTGCTGTACATCTCTATGACTATGACTCTAAATGCCTTCTGAAAATCGAAAAAACGTTACGTCACTGCTTCCCTTTTGTCTATTGTGTATGTTAGCTCCTCAAAGAATTCTAGTGAACATGTCAGGCAACATTTCCCCTTCATGAAGCCATGCTGACTCTGCTTCATCATATTCTGTATTTTGAAATGTGCTACTGTTACATCTTTTTAAACTGATTCTAACATGTTCCCAATAACAGATGTTAGACTAGCTGGCCTGCAGTAACTTCTTTTTTTAAATCTTCTTCCCTTTCTAAGTAAAGGTGTGAAATTGTCAGTTTTCCAATCATCTGGGACTTTTCCAAAATCTAGGGATTCCAACAATAGTTCATCTTTGTAGCTACTTTCTTTAATATCCTTGGATGCATTCCATCAAGTCCAGGGAATTTATAGTCATTATCCCCAATAGTTCTTCTCATACTTTTTCTCTAGCAACAGTTGTTGTAATTATCCCTCTCCTCCATTGCTCCTTGATTATTTGATATTTTTGAAATGCTGTTATGGTATTCTACCCTGAAGATTGATGCAAAGTATTTCTTCAACTTCTCTGTCATTTCCTAGTCCATCATCATCATTTCCCCATCCTCACTCTCAGGGGTCTCTGCTCACTTTAAATTCTCTCTTCCTTTTTATATATTTAAAGAAGTTCTTGCTCTTTCTTATGTAGGTTAATGCTCAAAGTTTATCTTCTCCCTCTTTTCTTTTGATTGTCTTTTGCTGGTTTTTAATATTTTCCCAACCCTCTGGCCTGCCACTAATGTTTGCCACATTATATGTTTCTTTTCTTTCAATCTGTTAGTCTCCTTAAGTTCCCAAGTTAATCATAGTTGACTTTTCCCCTTCCCCGGATCCTTCCTCTTCACTAAGATTTTTTTTCCTGTGAACTATGAGCTATTTTCAAAATGTCTGCCATTACTCCTCAACCATCTTGTCTTTGCTACCAAACTCCTTCCCCAATGCATTCCAGCCAGCTCTGCCCTCGTTCTTTTGTAATTATCCTTAGTTAAGTCTAATTACTTCATGATACAATGTCCTTCTCATATGTGTTCTTAACTGTGGCAATATAATTAACATATTACTCGCAATTACCTCAACAATTCTACCTCAACAGTTAGAGTCTTTGTGAAACCTTTACTTAGAAAGGGAAGAAGATTTAAAAAAAGAAGTTACTGCAGGCCAGCTAGTCTAACATCTGTTATCAGCTTGGATTTGTCCAAATTCTAAGTTACCATTAAGACATTCTACAAATTAAAATCCCCTAAGATGTAATTTCAATCGATGGCATGAAAATTTGGCAGCAAGAGTTTTTGGATCTAACATTTCAGTTAATAAGCATACTTTGGTCTCACTTTCCATTGTTAATTGATATACTGCCAGTTACTGAACATGGAAGTAGCATTGACTATCATTGATGCAGTGGTATTGCCCCTATCTTTGGGCCAGGAAGCCCAGGTTCAACTTCCACTTGCTCCAGAGGTTTGTCTGAACAGGTTGGTCAGAAATATCTTGAGCAGCTTTGCACGGACACCCAGGAACAATCACAAAGAACCACTTAACAAGCCTGATTACTCTTCGAAACAATACCATTGGGAAGTGCCAAATGCAGTGTTTGGTTGGCAAATCCTGCAAGGCTGGCTCGCTCAAGCTTTCACTGGCCTTGAGTCAAGAAGGATTTGGCAGCCAAAAAAAAGCCTCCATTTAAAATCCCAGTCTGAAGCAGAGAAGGCTAAGAGATTTCATATATGTTTCAGACCGAAGCTTGGAAGAAGACTATCCAGCTTCATGTGTTTGTACTGACCCTTTGAGAATGCTATGCCTTCCCAGCTGGCTTCTGCCAGGCAAGGGATTCTAGCCTTTCATCATGGGTTTTAAATCCAGACATGGTATGATAAAGAAGTAATCACTTTGTTTGAAATACTGGTTCATCCCCAGTTAGGTCTCAGTGTGCAATTTTGGGTGTTTTAAAGGGGTTTGAAAATCACAGGAGTGCACAATGCAGTTGCACCAAGATAATTCCAGGTACGGCTAACTGTAGCTCTGAGGACAGCTTTGAGATACTAGGGTTTTCACTACAGTTGATTCAGTAATGAAGTCTCATCAATGTTTCATGCATTTTTAAATTGTATAGTCCAGGAGGAAGCTATTTAAGCCAATCAAATCTCTGCCAATTTCTTGAAAGATACTCCCATTCCCAAAGCCTTATAATTATTTTTTTCTCTTTTCGCATACATTTTCAATTCTTTTTTAAAAGTTATGATTGAATCGACAGCCACAGCCTCACCAGAGAGTCCATTCCAGATCGTAACCATTCAACTGCAAAAAAAAGGGAAGAAAAATAAATAAATGCAATCAGCTTCTCCCTATTTCTTTCATCAGGACCTGTCAGAGTTTGAAAGCACTCTGTTGAATGTAAATCACTAAGTTATGAATCAGGAAGGACTGCTCTGGTTGGAGAATCAGTGATCATGAATTCCTCTTCATTGCTGAGGGGGTGGAAATGGGATAAAGACGCTATCTTTGCAAGTTGCTGGCTGGAGAATGGAATAGCTCCCTGCATTAAGGCAAATATCATTTCATACTTTTTTGGGAAAATTAGATAAATATTTGAAACACAGTTTCCCAAAACCAGTGGGAAGAGAGTGGACAGAACCATTAATTTGGGATTGTTTAACAGAAAGGACAGCACAGTTTCAATGGGACAAATGGCCATCTCCTGCTGGTTTCAATTTGTCTTTCATGCTGATGAGGATTTTGGTAATAATCTTCATGACAAATAAAGCTAGCAGTTTGTATGTTTTTTAATTTATTCACGGGATGTGGGTGTCACTGGCTAGGCCAACATTTATTGCCCATCCCAGAGACTACCCGCCTTGCTATGGGTCTGGAGTCACATGGAGTCCAGATCAGACTAGATAAATCCAGATTTTTGTTGGATTCGAGTTCCGCCATCAGCCATGGTGGGAATGGTACCCGGGTGCCCAGAACAGAGAGGCTGGATAGGCTGAGACTTTTTTCACTGGAGTGCAGGAGGTTGAGGAGCAACCTTTTCAAGGATCAAAACATCATGAAGGGTCCAGATAAGATAAATGGTGGTATCCTTCCCCCAGGGTGTGGGATTTCAAAACTAGGGGGCATATTTTTAAGCTGAAAGGAGAAGGATTTAAAAAAGGCAAGGGGCAATTTTTTTTTCACACAGCGGTATGACTCGTATGTGGAATGAACTTCCAGAGGAAGTGTCTGTTTCTGTGCTGAATGACTGGACATATTACCTGCATGTCTGGGTTAACAGCCCAGCGATAATGCCACTAGACCATCACCCGTACATCAGCACAGTAAGCTCCCACAAACAGCAAAGAGAACCATAAGTAGATGATATGGAGAATTTGATATGTTAGGTGGATGTCAGCTGGAAGGGAATAGGTTTGTAGAAAACGTTGACGATGTCAATTGCTGCTTTAGAAGGAAAGCCACCCAAACCCTTCCTTACTGTTTGCTCATCACTATCTGACAGATTGAATAAGTTTTGCTGTTGAGCTCTATGGAATCATCCTTATGACACTGGACTTTCAGTTACACAGGCAGCAGCTTTGATGGCAAGCCCAATCAGTGAGAATGGCACCCACGGGGCCAATATGACCTAATGCCCGACTGTGTCATATTGACTGAGGAAGGGGAACCTCTCAAGGGGGTGCTTCTCAAACCTCTTCCATCTCTTTATTTCTTCAACATAATTCTGCTATTGCTTTACACTCACCAGTTCTGATCCTTAGCTTTGAACTTCCCTTCCTGAGTCTTTCTGCCTCTCTGTGTCTCTCCCTCCACTTTGATGATATTGACTGAGATGAGGAGAGACTTCTTCACCCAGAGCTGAGTGAGGATGTGGAACTCCCAGCCACAGAAAGCATTTGAAGCCAAAACATGCAACGTTTTCAAGATGGAGTTAGATCCAGTTTGTATAGCTAAAGGGATCAAGTGGAGGAAATGGGAACAAGGGACTAAGTTGGATGATCATATGTGCTGGAAGGCTATTGGCATTACTGGGGCCTGGCGCTCAATGATATTCCACAAGGAGTAGTGCTGAATCCCTCATTACTTGACCCTTGTTCATAAATAAATGATGTAGATAGGAACATGGGAGGTGATGATTAAGTTTGTGGATGACACAAAGATTGTCCTGATGGTTAGTAATGAGAAAGATAATCTCGGCCACAGGAAGATGTAAAAGGATTTGTCTGTTGGGCAGATCAGTGGCAGATGCAATTTAAGCCTGATAACTGTCAGAAGGAGTAACACCAGGGAATACTCAATGAATGGTAAAACACTAGGCAGCTCACAGGATCTTCCGGTGACTATCCACAAATCCCTGAAGGTGGCAGAACAGATTAATAGAGTAGTTAAGAAGGCATATAGGATGCTTGCCTTCATCAGTTGTGGCATAGATTATTTTACAATGTTACAGGCTATATAAATGCAGTATGTTATTTTTCGATCTCAGACAAATGATCATGCTCAATGAATTAGAATAGAATTCCTACAGTGTGGAGGCAGGTCATTTGGCCCATTGAATCCACACTGACCGTCTGAAGAGCATCCCAACTAGACCTAACCCATTAGCCTATCCTTGTAACCCTGCATTTCCACCTAGCCTGCAATTTCTGGACACATGGGAAATCTAGCATGATCATTCCACCTGACCTGCACAGCTTTGGACTGTGGGAGGAAACCGGAGCACCCGGGTGAAACCCACACAGACACAGGGAGAATGTGCAAACTCCACACAGAAAGGCAGTCACCTGAGGGTGGAATCAAACCCAGGTACATGGCACTGTGAGGCAACTGTGTTCACCATTGAGCCTCAGTGTTACCCCCATTGCAGGATCATTTGAACTGAAGCTTGTCCAAACATTACGATTTGGTGAAAAACATCCCAAACTTGACATTTTTTTAGGAGAAGTCATATATTACGTGAATGAAACAGTGTAAGAGAGGTACCTTCTTGTTTACCTACAACAGTGCCATGTTGTGCTCACTAGAATAGTTGAATACGAGAACTGTTTTCGTTCCAAAGAGGAGTCATACTGTTTAATATTAACTGTTTCTCATCACAGATGCTGAGAGACCTGCTGAGTTTCTTCGGCAATCTCTGCATTTGTCTCAGGTTGTGTACAGTTTCAGACAGATGGCTTTAATCCTATACTCAGTCGTCTCACAATGAATGCAAACCTGCCTTTTCCTTTCCCAATTAGCTGCTGCATCTGCCTGTTAGCAACTCATGTCCCTTTGGACATCAAAACATTCCAATTTTTCTGATCAAACAGAGCCAACACAAAGCTCAAAGTCTCTTCATCCATCTTGTTGTTTAGGTTGTAAGTTTGCTTGCTGAGCTGGAAGGTTTGTTCTCAGACGTTTCCTCACCATGTCATGTAACATCATAGTGAGCCTCCAGATGAAGCGCTGGTGTTCTGTCCTGCTTTCTATTTATGTGTCTTGGTCTCTTAAGGTGGGAGATATCATCTCTAGTTCTTTTTCCCATGTGTGTCTCTGTTTAGCTTGTCCTAGGATGGATGTGTTGTCCCAGTTGAACTGGTGTCCTTCTTCATCTGTATGTAAGGATACTAGTGATAGTGGGTCATGTCTTCTTGTGGCGAGTTGGTATGAATGTATCCTAGTGGCTAGTTTTCTGCCTGTCTGTCCCCTGTAGTGTTATAGTCATTGCATAGAATTTTGTAAATGACATTGGTTTTGCTGTTTATTTGCATTGGGTTCTTTAGGTTCATCAGTCGCTGTTTAAGTGTGTTGGTAGGTTTGTGAGCTACCATGACATTCAAACTAAAGTGACACACACACGGGAATCCCTAGAGGCCTGGTATTCTATCAAAACTTCATCAATAAACACATCGAGTTGGACCCCATCTACCATCCTCTGAGACAAAGAACCGGCAATGATATCGCCCACCTTAACAGACCAAGACACAAATCGATAGCAGGACAGAATGCCAGCTCTTCACTGGAGGCTCACTGATGATGTTATCTGGCATGGTGACAAAATATCTGAAAACAAACCTTCCAGCTCAGTGAGCAAACTTACAGCCTGAACCTCAACCTGAGCTACAAATCTCCTCAAAACTGCAATGTCGTTGTTTGTTCAGTAACCCTTCAATTATAATTAAAAGAAAGAAAGTCTGTTAAACCTGAAGAACACAAATGAAGAGCCCAAGCACTTTGAGAGGTGCACTACTGAATTTGACAGAGAATAGGGAGGTCAATCGGGTAAATTTGGTTGTGGAGAATTTGGGTATTTTGCTATAAGTAGTGTTTCAGTGAGCAGTGGTAGATTGAAGAGGGGAGGGTGGGACAGAGGTTAGCATTGCTGCCTGACAGCATCAGGGACCTCAGTTTGATTCCAGCCTCAGGAATTCTCCCCATGTTTGTGTGGGGCTTCCTCCCATAGGGCAAAGATTTACAGAGGTCTATAAAATCATAAAAGGAGTAGGTAAGGTAGATAGCCAACAGCGTTTATCCATGGTGAGGGAGCCTAAAACTAGTGGGCATAGGTTAGAGAGGAGAGATAGAATAGGCTTCCAGAGGTAGTGGTGGAAGGGAGTACAATTTCATCATTTAAGAAACATTTTGACAGGTACATGGACGGGATAGGTATGAAAGGTTATTTAGCAAATGCAGGCAAATGAGACGAGTTTAATTGTGAAAACTGGGTGCCAAGGGGCAAGTTGGGCTGAAGGGCCTGTTTCCATGCTGTAGACCTGTATGACTCGATAACTCCACGTGCAGTTTAGGTGGATTGGCCGTGCTAAATTGCCCTGCAATGTGCAGGCTAGGTGGGTTAGTCATGGTAAGTATGGGGCTCTGGGCGGGATGTTGTTTGTAGGGTCAGTGCAGACTCCATGGATCGAATGACTGTTTTCCATACTGTAGGGATTTGCGACGCAGACAAATTTCAGCCCTCCCAATCCAGCAGTGAAAGATTGCCCTTCCACCACCCTACACTCTTTGAGAGGCCAACCTTCAAATGCAAAGCTCATTTGAGGCCCTGGACACCACCTCAGTGCAAGGGAGTCCTGGCCCAGCATTGCTGACTGTGGGATCTTTCTGTGTAGCCAGTGGTTGATGCATTTTAATTTGATAACCAAGGCTACACTCCAAAAATACTTCATTAGCCTTGACGTTATTCAGGACATCCAGGGGTTGTGAAAAGCCCTATATTAATTATACTTTCTCTATCTATCAGCTATTTGGGGATAAAAGGGTGATCTCAGAATGAGGCAGACAAAAGCTCAGAGAGAGCTTTACATTCTCAATTTCAAATTGAAGTTCTTTTTTCTTTTACAATGTTCCTGTCTTAAATCTGTTCCCAGACCAAACCTTACATGCTCTGCTCTCCAAGTCTGTCAGGTAATTTTTGCTCTGTCCAGTGAGGTAAACAGTTTTCCTTTGAAGGATAGGATTAACTCAGCATTGATTGAGCTAGTTCTGGACTAATTGGCACTGTTCCTCATGTGTTTATCCATTTATTGCAAATGCAGATTTAATTGGGGAATGCTTTTACTGGAGTTGGTGTGTGTGATGATGAGACAGACAGACTGGCAGGTGGTGAGATGGGAAACGACTTTAATCTGCATCTTCAACCTTTAAAACACTGTAGGGATTGACTAATTAACCACACAGATAGTCAGGAGAACGTTGCTTTCAAGTGAAATATCACACTGAGCCTCTGCTGCTCCAGTAATGAGGAAAGCATGCCAGACTCCACCGGGAAGTGTGCTCTGATAGTTCAGAGAATTGGTTCACCGTTTCCCCTTCCCTCAAAACACACCAGGGAAGGAGGGAATTTGTTTTTCTCCATCCCTCAATTTTCTTCCTTCCCCTCCCTCGGGTCACCTAGTCACCAATTTCCTGTGTGTTTTGCTGGGGTTGTCTAAGCATAGTGATAGGAACCATAACTGAACCCAATTTTGAGTCTTGCCGTAATGTTTGCACGTGGCATCAGGGCTTTTCCTTCTTTGGTCTTTCACGGCATGTGGGCAGCACTGGTAATAATTGCTCCTCCCTACCTACCCTTGAATTAAGTGGCTCAACTATTTCAGAGAGCTGCTAAGAGTCAACTTTTCTTGCCATGAGTCTGGAGTCACATATAGGCCCATACCACATAAGGGCGCAAGATTTGCTTCCCTATAAAGAACACTAGAGAACCGGATGCATTTTTACTTAATAACTTGACAGTGGTTTCATGGTCACCATTACTGGGAGTAGCTTTCAATTCCAGCGTTTAGAGTCATGGAGATGTACAGCAGGGAAACAGACCCTTTTGTCCAAATGGTCCATGCCAACCAGATATCCTAAATTAATCATGTCCCATTTGCCAGCATTTGGACCATGTCCCTCTAAAGCATTCCTATTCATGTACCCATCCAGATGCTTTTTAAATGTTGTGATTGTACCAGTACCCACCACTTCCTCTGGCAGTTTGTTCCATACGCACACCACCCTTAGGTCCGTTTTATCTCTTTCCCCTCTCACCTTAAATGTATGCCCTCTAGCTTTGGACTCCCCTACTCCGAGATAAAAGAACTTGTCTATTTACCCTATTCATGCCCCTCATGATATTATAAACTTCTATGTAAGGTCACCCCTCAGCTTCCAATGCTCCAGGAAAATAGACCAAGCCCATTCAGCCTCTTATAGCTCAAACCTTCCAACCCTGACAACATCCTTGTAAATCTTTCTTTAGTGAAACTGTATCCCCAAAGCACTAGGCAAGGCCTGTAGTTTCTAGCCCAGTGGCAGGGTACAGAAGGAGTCAGGAACTGATTGATTTACTGCATGATTTACTCTCCGAGGACAATTTCAGTCTTCCCACTTGCCGTATCAGTGATGAGAGCAGACAAAAAGGAAACCAGGATCTCTGATATTCAAGCTGAAAGAAGAAAATGGTACCTTTTCTCAAAGTATCCCACATTCATAACTGTCAGTTCACTGAAAGATGAGTGTACAATCATTACCGAGGTAGCAGCAAGCAAGGAATTAGGGAGTGCTGTCTCGAGGTGAATCTTCACAGAACAGTACCTGGTCAAAAACAAATGTTTCAAATTGCTTCACAATCAATGCATTAGCATTGTCATCACTGTCCTGTTGGAAACACAGCCGCCAATTTGAACACAAAAAATTCACACAACACACAAAGAACAAGAGTAGGCCCCTTGACCCTACTCCACCATTTAATAGGATCGTGACTGATCTAGTTTTAACCTCAGCTCTACATTCCCATTCCTGCACATCCCCAATAATCTTTCATTCCCTTGGCCATCAAGAATATATCTAACATTGGTTTAAAAATATTTACTGATTCTGCAACCACTTTCTTTTGAGGAAAGGAATTCCAAAGGCCAACAACCCTCTGAGAGAGAAAAAAACAGTTCCTTGTCTCAGGCTGCAGTGGCGATCCCTTATTTTTCAACCATAACCCCTCGCTCTAGATTCTTCCACAAGAGGAAACATTGTTTCCACATCCACCCAGTCATGCCCCTCAGGATCTTATATGTTTCAGTAAAATCACCCATGAATCTTCTATACTCCAGAGGTTCCAGGCCTAGCCTGTCCAGCCTTTCCTCATAAAATAATCCACTCATTCCATGCATAAATCTTATAAACCTTCTTTGAACTGCTTCCAACACATTAACAGTGCCTAGTACACAGTACTCCAGTTTCAGACTCACCAATGCCCGTTATAACTGAAGCATCACCTCCCTACTCTTCTATTCAATTCCTCTCACAATAAACCATAATTTTCTACGTGCTTTCCTGATTACTTGCTGTATTTGCAGACTAACCTTCTATGCTTCTTGCCCTAGGACACCCAGATCCCTCTGCATCTCAGTTCTCTACAATCTCTCACCATTTACATAATATGTTTCATTTTATCCTTTCTGCCAACATGGAAAATTTCCCACTTTTCCACTCTACTCCATTTTCCAGGTCTCTGCCCATGCTAGAGCAAATCAGTTATGCTTATGAACACCAACAGAAGTTCCTGGATAAAGGCTCAGCAAGGCTGGTAATATCTGTGGAGAGAAATCCGAGTTAATGTTTCGGGTTGAGTGACCCTTCCTCAGTTCTGAGGAAAGATCACTCAACCCGAGATGTTAATTCTGGTTTCTCTCCACTGATGCTGTCAGACTGCTGAGCTTTTACAGCATTTTCTGTTTTTGTTTCTGATTTACAGCATCAGCAGTTCTTTCAGATTTTATTTATGCCTATGATGTCGGTTGAAGGATAAATGTTGAGCTGAGCACTGGGAGTAACTGTTCTGGTCTTCCTTGCAATAGTGCCAAGAGAACTTTCAGATCAATGTCTGTCTAACTCTAAAGGCACGCCACGGACAGTGCAACAGCCTCCCACTACTGCAGGGAGATTGTTTATTTGGTTTATGTGGTCAACTCAGCAGAGCAGCGCCTGAAACAACAGCCTGAGGCAGGTATGAGGCAGGGCTGCTATACCCGGCAACAAACAACTTGCTTCAGTGATCACAAATGCTAGAGGAGGTCGGAGTGTGGATCAATATCATTGCAATGTGATAATGAAAATCAATGTTCATCTCAGCCTTTAACTCAAACGTTTAGTCAAGCACAATTTAAAAGCCGTGGAGACATGCCTGGGCAGTCTCCTGTTACTGAGGGTCCTATCACTTCTGACTTCTATTATTCCTGAAAATTTACTGTGACTTCTATCACTGTGACTCCAGTTACTTTAACTTCAATTTATATGACACCAGTGTCTGTGATTCCTATTACAGTCACTCCCATTACAATGACTCCAGTTACTGTAACTCTTATTTCTGTGACTCCAGCTCCTGTTTCAGCTGGATAAAACTTTATTTAGGCCACATTTGGAGCGTGCAATTCTGGCCACCACAGTATCGGAAGGATGTGGAGGCTTCGAACTGGATGCAAAATAGATTTACCAGGATGTTGCTTGGATTGGAATCTATTAACTATAAGGACAGGTTGGACAAACCTTGCTTGTTTTGGTAGAGTGTTGGAGACTAAGGGGTGACTTGGGTGAATTATGAAGGGTATGTTAGGACAGAAAGTAAGAGTCTTTTCCTCTGGTTGAAAATGTCATATACTAGGGGACGTAGGTTTAAGGTGGGGGGGTAGTCTAAAGGAAATGTGTGCTGCTGGTTCTTATACACAGAGCATGGTAGGTGCCTGAAACATGCTGCAGGGGAGAGGGTAGAAGCAGATATGATAGTAAAGTTTAAGACATTTAGACATATAACTAGGCAGGGAATAGAGGAATACAGACCATGAGCAGGGAGATAAGATCGATTTAGAATGGCATCATGGTCAGCACGTAGATAGTGGGCCAAAGGACCTGTTCTTATTCAATGCTGTTCTATGATCGATGTATTGTGACTCTAATAACAATAACTCCACTTCCTGTCACCCTAATCACTATGTTTCTGTTACTGTAACTCCTGTTACTGCGAATCTCATTGGACACTAACTACCCCGGCTGTTACTGTGAGATCTGTTATAGTCCAGATACTGTGACTCCTTTTGCTATGACTCCAGTTGCTGTAACTGACAGGGTTTCAGGACTGAGGGAATGCTGCCCTGTCAGAGGGTCAGTACTGAGGGAATGCTGTACCGTTGGAGGGTCAGTATTAAAGGAGTACCACATTGTTGGAGGGCAGGCACTGACAGTGTGCTGCACTGTCGGGGGATCTGTACTAAACGAGTGCTACACTGTTAAAGGTTAGTAGTGAGTGTTGCACTGCCAGAGGTCAGCACTAAGGGAGTGCCATGCTGTTGGAGAGTCAATACTGAGGAAGTTCTGCACTGTCTGATTGTTAGTGCTGAGGGGGTGCCATGCTATCGGAGAGTCAGTACAGCACTGAGGGAATGCCATACTGTCAGTGTCAGTGCTGAGGGAGTGCTGCACTGTCAGAGGGTCAATACTGAGGGGGTGCTGCACAGTCAGAGGGTCAGTACTGAGGGAGTGTTGCACAGTCAGAGGGTCAGTACTGAGGGAGTGTTGCACAGTCAGAGGGTCAGTATTGAGGGGGAGCTGCACAGTCCGAGGGTCAGTGCTGAGGGAGTGTTGCACTGTCAGAGGGTCAGTGCTGAGGGAATGCTGTACTGTCAGAGGGTCAGTGCTGAGGGAGTGCTGCACTGTCAGAGGGTCAGTGCTGAGGGAGTGCTGCACTATCAGAGGGTCAGTACTGAGGGAGTGTTGCACTGTCAGAGGGTCAGTGCTGAGGGAGTGCTGCACTGTCAGAGGGTCAGTGCTGAGGGAGTGCTGCACTGTCCGAGGGTCAGTGCTGAGGGAGTGCTGCACTGTCAGAGGGTCAGTACTGAGGGTGTGCTGCAGAGTTAGAGGGTCAGTACTGAGGGAGTGCTGCACTGTCAGAGGGTCAGTGCTGAGGGAGTGCTGCACTGTCAGAGGGTCAGTGCTGAGGGAGTGCTGCACTGTCAGAGGGTCAGTGCTGAGGGAGTGCTGCACTGTCAGAGGGTCAGTGCTGAGGGAGTGCTGCACTGTCAGAGGGTCATTACTGAGGAATGCTCTATTGTCAAAAGGATATTATCATCAGAATGGGATATCAATTGTTCGGTTAGTCATGATATTCTAGAATCAAAGAATCTGGACAGTGCAAATAAATGCCAT
This sequence comes from Chiloscyllium punctatum, assembly GCF_047496795.1. NCBI lineage: Eukaryota > Metazoa > Chordata > Chondrichthyes > Orectolobiformes > Hemiscylliidae > Chiloscyllium > Chiloscyllium punctatum. The sequence continues at coordinate 68,685,612 of NC_092764.1, read as the reverse complement.
TCAGCCCATTGAATCTGCACCAACCTTCCGAACAGCATCCTGGCTGACCCATCCACCTCCCTGTAACCCCACAGTTCCCATGTCTAACCTAACTAGCCTGCACAGCTCTCAACACAATGGGCAATATACCGTGGCCAATCCACTGAACCTGCCTAACTGGGATCGGTTTTCTCCAGGGAGGAAAAGGGAATTTTCTGGTGAATTTTCCTTGAGCAACACTTGGTTCATTCCTTCGCTATTCTGGGTGATTGTGCTGTTTATAAATTGGTTCTGATGTCGCTGAATTCACTCTTTGGGTAGTAATTTATTTGAGAGGTTCTGAGGTGCTGAAGGAATGCAAATTGCTTTGATAATGTGAAAAGTCATCACATGTGGACGATGTGGACATTCCCCTGAAAGCTGGGGATGCGGGTGACTTTAATCCTTTCAGGTGTGAATCAACATTTCAGACAGCACTGGTTAAACATTGTGTTTCCTCGCAGTCTCCTATACAAAATGGTGTTGTGAACATCCTGATCCACCAGTGTTCACATTGACAAAAAGCAAAAGCAGCTGGAAACCTGACTCTGAGAGACAACAAACTGACTGCTGTATCCTTGTCAGTCAATACTATCCAACACATTTATCAAGTAATGATGCAAGGAATATTATTGAACACTGTAATAGAGGCTTCATCCCGTATCCAGCCCTGTGCTGTCCCTGTCCTCAAAGTGTTTAATGAGACCTGAGTAAAGGGAAGCTGTACTTTCAGTTTAAAAGTGTAGAGAGACCTCTACTCTGTATTGGACCCCATGCTGTTCCTGTCCTCGGACTGATTGATTGGGACAGTGTGGAGGAAGATTTGCCTTGTATCTAACATCATGCTGGACCTGTCCTGTGAGTGTTTGATGGGGACAGTGTCGAGGAAGCTGTATTTTCAGTTTAAAAGTGTGGAGGAACCTTTACTCTGTATGTAATCAAAGAACAGTACAGCACAGGAACAGGCCCTTGGCCCCTCCAAGACTGCACTGACAGATGGCAACCTTCTAAACTAAACTTTTGGCTGTACGTGGTCCATATCTCCTTATTTCCTGCCTATTCATGTATCTGTTAAGATGCTTGTTATTGCACCTGCCTCCACTATCCCTTCAGGCAGCACATTCCAGGTACTTCCTACCCTCTGTGTAAAAAAAGCCTGCCTCTCATATCTCCTTTAAACTTACCATTTTTTACCTTAAACTATCTCCCCTAGTAATTGACATTTCCACTCTGGGAAAAAGACTCCATAACTTTGCAAACTTCTGTCAGGTTTCTCTCCATCCTTCAAAGTTCAAGTGAAAACCAACCAACTTTGTCCAATCTCACCTCATTGCTAATACCCTCCCTTCTGATGAAGTGTTTCTGTACCTGCACCTAAATCTCAACATCTTTCTGGTAGTGTGGCAACCAGAACTGTACGCAATATTCTAAATGTGGCCTAAATAAAGTTTCAAACAGCGGTGACGTGACTTGCTGATTTTTATACTCTTTGCCCTGACTGATGAAGGCAAGCATGGCACATGCCTTCTTGACTAATTTATTCACTTATGTTGTCATTTTTGGTGACCTGTGGACCCCCATGCATTGATCGCGCTGTTTGAGATGACACTGACAGCTCATGACGTTAAGGCTGCATTTGACCAAGTGTGGTATCAAGGAGCCGTCCCAATACTGGAATCAATGGGTATCAGGGTTGGAGTCATACCCGGCACATAGGAAGATGATTGTGGTTGTCGGAGGTCAGTCATCTCAGCCCCTGGACATCTCTGCAGGAGTTCCTCAGAATAGTGTCCTCAGCCCAACCATCTTCAGCTGCTTCCCTCCATCATAAGTTCAGAAGTGTGGATGCTTGCTGATGATTGCACAATGTTTTGCACTTTTCATGACTCCTCAGATACTGCAGCAGTCCGTGTTTAAAGTCCTGGACAATATCCAGGGTTGGGGTGACAAGTGGCAAGTAACATTTGCACCACAAACAGCGGTAAGTAACTCACTTCCTAACTCCTTAAAGTCTGTCCATCATCCACAAGGCACAAGTAATGGCTGTGATGGAATACTCCCCACTTGCCAGTTTGAGTGCAGCTCAACAACACTCAAGAAGCTTGACATCATTCCTCACAAAGCAGCCCACTTGATTGGCACCACATCCACTCTCACCACCACTGACACTCAGTAGCATCAGCGTGTACTATCCACAAGATGCAGTGCAGGAATTCACACAAGATCCTCAGACAGTACCTTCCAATGCTCAACGACTTCCATCTAGATGCGTTATCCATGGCTGACATGGGAAGCATAAAAACAAAAGGAAAAAACATACAATATGGTGAAGATTAATGGGAAGCCAGAGAATTGGGGACCATTTAAAAACTAGAGAGGACAACTGAGAAAACAATGAACAGGGAGAAGATGATATATGAGGGTAAGCTAGCTAGTAATATGAAAGAGGATTGCAAGAACTTTTTTCAATATATCAACTTTAAGAGTGGAAATTGAATCCTGGAAAATGAAACTGGAGAAGTAGTAATGGGGAACAGAGAAATGGCACAGGAACTGATCAGGTACTTTGCATCAGTTTTCTCAATGGATGACACCAACAGAATACCAGAACGTCAAAGAGTCAGGGGCAGGAGTGAGTGTAGTGGCCATCACTAAGGAGAAGGTGCTGAGGAAGCTGAAAGTCTGAAGATAGATAAATAACTTGGCCCAGGTGGATTAAACCCCAGAGTTCTGGAGGAAATAGCAGAGGAGACTGGGGAGGCATTGGTGGCGATCTTTAAGGAATCACTGGAATCAGGGACGGTCCCAGAGGACTGGAAAATGACAAAAGTAACACCTGTGTTTAAGAAGGGAGGGAGGCAGATGACAGGAAATTATAGGTTGGTTAGCCTGACCTTAGTCATTGTGAAGATTTTAGATTCCATTATTATGGGTGAGAATGTGGCGTACTTGGAAGTGTATAGTAAAAAAGGCTGAGTTAGCATGGCTTCATCAAGGGGAGATCATGCCTGATAAATCTTTTAGAATTCTTTCAGGAGGTAATGAGCAAGTTAGACAAAGGAGAACCAGAAGACTTTTGACAATGTGCTGCACAGGAGGCTGCTAAATAAGAATCCAAGGTGTTAGGAGCAAGATACTGGCATGGAAAGATGATTGGCTGATTTGCAGAAGGCAGTGCAGAATACTGAGAAGTTTGAATAGAAAGGATATGGAGAAGATGTTTCTATTAAGGAGAAAGACTAGGACCTGAGCGCACAGCCTCAAAACGAAGGGACAACCCTTTAAAACAGAAGTGAGGAGGAATTTCTTCTGCCAGAGGGAGGTGAATCTGTGGAACTCATTGCCACTGAAGCCTGTGGAGGCCAAAACAATGAGTGTATTTTCGAAAGCAATAGGTAGGCTCTTGATTAGTAATTTGATCAAAAGTCACGAGGAGAAATCAGGATAATGGAGTTGAGAAATATCTCAGCCATGATCGAATGGCGGAGCAGACTCAAAGGTTTGAATGGCCTAATTCTGCTCTGATATCTTATGTTCTTGTGGGATAGGCCATTTGGGACTGAGATGAGGAGAAATCTCTTCATCCATGGAGCAGTGAGCTTGCAAAATTCTGTATAAGCAACTCAGGTGAAAAAATTAAGTTAGATATAGTTCTTAGGGCTAAAGATTTCAAAAGGAGAAAGTGGGAACAGGGGACTGAGTTTGATGATCAGCCATGATCATATTAAATGATGGAACAGGCTCAAATGGGGGTCTAGAACCCAAGGGGACACAGTCTCAAAGTCAACGGTAAACCATTTAAGAAGTCAGGGAAAGAGGAATTTCTTCACTTCAGGGTGGTGAGTCTTTGTAATCTGGTCAATCTTGTGGATGCTCAATAATGAAATATATTCAAGAGATTGATAGATTTCTAGATATTAAAGAGAAATAGGGATAGCGATGGAAAATGGTGCTGGGAGAGAAAATCAGCCATGATTCAGTACAATAATGTAGAAGATCTGAGTGGCTGAATGGCCTGCTCCTGCTCCCATTTCCTGTCTCCTGTGTTTTCCTAAGAACAGGAGGTTATCCCTGGAATCCCATCAAATGTTTCTACCTCAACCAACACACGGTCAATCTGCCTTTGCTGTGTCCAAATTGGCTGTTGCATTGTTTCCTCTTCAAAGAAGGACTTCATTCACTGTGATGCACTTTGGCATCAATGAGATTGTGCAAGGCTTCGCCGGAAAGCAAGTCTTCCCTTTTGATCACGAGCTGCCTGCACACTTCAGAGAAAACAAAAGATGTTCTGAACATTTCACTTTGTATTAAAAGAAACAGCAGGCTCAAGGAACAGAGGCTGTGGCTTACATCGATTCATCATTCCGGTCATACAGTATGTATGAATCCTATTGGAATACAATTGCTTCCCAGTTTAATCAGTGTTTGTGCAGGTCAGTGTCCTTTTGGAGCTAGAGGCAGTCGATGGGATTTTAAGGTGACCATTAGCATTTTGTCTTTTGCAGTTGCACAGTGGATGATTATCCAGGAGTTTCCCTAAAGGACAAATGCATCTTCATAAAAAGCAATAATCACAAGGGTTAACAAAAGCAGGAATTGCTGGAAAAACTCAGCAGGTCCGGCAGCACCTGAGGAAAGAAAGCAGAGTTAACATTTCAGATCCAGAAGAATCATTTTTTTTCTGATTTCCTTTTCAAATCATTCAGCTATCTTTGAACTGAGATCAGATTTTACTACATACCATGGTGGGATTTGAGCCCATGTTTTACAGAGTATTAACCAGGATTACTTGTTCAATGATATAACAATTATGTCACTACCTTATTCAGGTGATAGCTGTAGGATTCTCGGGAAGGAATAAATCATGTTTAACAGGAGAGTTAAAGATTGTATCAAATGGAAAGGAAAACCATAAAATATAGCAAAGAGTCACATGAAATCAAAGAATTGGGAACATTTTAAAAAGCCAGCAAAGGTAATTAAAAACTAATAACAAGGGAGAAATAAACTGAGGCCAAACTCACAAGTAACATAAAAATAGATGGTAAGACCTTCTTTACATAAATACAAAGGAAAAGAAAAGCAACATAGACCTCTTAGAGAACAAGGCTGAGGGAATAATAAAGGTGAGCCAGGAAATAGAAGCAGAGTTGAACAGATACCTTGCATCGGTCTTCATGGTAGGGGTTCCAAAAATGTGAAATAATTAAGTAGCTAAGAAAGGGGAGGAAATAAATGCAATAAGTACCACTACAGAAAAAGGACTAGGAAAACTAATGGGAGTAAAGGCCAAAAGGCCACTTTGACATGATGGCTTGCATCCTAGGATTTTCAAGGTAACTCCAGAGATAGTGGATGCACTGATGGCAATCTGGAAGAGGCTCAGAGGATTGGAATACTGCCAATGTAACCTTCTTGTTCAAGAAGGGAGGACCTCAGTGTTCAGAAAAAGTAACACGTTCAAGAGAATAGCAGGGATTGTGGTGTTGACACATGCATCAATCCACACACACACACTCACCTAGGCATGTGCACACACAGACATATACTCACACTGATACACGCACAGGCAAATGCACACATGCATACATACACATGCATTTGGATAGATAGACACACAGATACTTATACATAGACACATGCACCCCCACACACACACATTCATATAGCAAAACACAAATTCAGACATACACACACAAGCTCAAACACACTGATACATACTAAGACATACACACAGATTCAAATATATAGCTGCACATTCTACAGAAACACACAGATACACACATACATATAGACAGACAAGCACCAGTTAGCTTATCATCTATCATAGGAAAAACATTAGAGTCCATCATAAAGGATGTAATGACAAAGCATTTTGAAATACAGAATATGATCGAGCAGAGTCAGCATGGCTTCATGATTAGGAAATTATGTCTGACAAATTTGTTACAGTTCTTTTATAAGGTAATGAGCAGAGAGGTGAGGGAAGGAGTGGATATTCAGATGGTGTTCCATAAGATAGCACACATTAGGCTACTTAATAAGGTAAGAGCCCATGGTGTTGGGGATTGGATGTTAGCATGGATTGAGAACTGGCTAACAAAAGATGAAAAGTTGAGATAAGGCGGCATTTTCAGGATGGCAACCTGTACGTAGCAGTGTGCCACAGGCATCAGTGCTGGGACCACAATGTATATTAATGACTTGGATGAGGAAAGTGAATGCACTCTTGCCAAGTTTGCAGATGACAAGAAGCATGTAGGAAGGCAAGTGATGACAATGACACAAAGAGCACGCAGAGAGAAATAGGTTTGTGAAGTGAGTGGGCAGAACTCCATCTTGGCAGGTGGAATATAGTATGGGAAAATATGAGACTATACACTTTGGCAGGGAGAATAAAGGAGTTGTATATTATTTAAATGGAGAAAGATCACAGAAAACTCCTGCACAAAGGGTTTAGGGAATCCTCATACATGAATCACTGAAACCTGTCATCTGAGTTCAGTGGGTAATGAGGAAAACAAATGGAATATTGGTCTTTATTTCAAAAGGAGTGGAGTATAAAAAGTAGGGACGTTTTGCTAAAACTCTACTAGGCACTGGTCAGACCACAGCTGGAATACTGCGGACAGTTTTGGGCCCTTTATCTAAGAAAGCTATGCTGGCATTGGAGGCAGTCCAGTTCACTAAGTTGATCCCAAGTATGAAAGCTAAAAATGTGTTGCTGGAAAAGTGCAGCAGGTCAGGCAGCATCCAAGGAGCAGGAGAATCGACGTTTCGGGCATGAGCCCTTCTTCAGGAATGAGGAGAGTATGCCAAGCAGGCTAAGATAAAAGGTAGGGAGGAGGGACTTGGGGGAGGGGTGTTGGAAATGCCTCTCCTCAAGTCCCTCCTCCCTACCTTTTATCTTAGCCTGCTTGGCACACTCTTCTCATTCCTGAAGAAGGGCTCATGCCCGAAACGTCGATTCTCCTGCTCCTTGGATGCTGCCTGACCTGCTGCACTTTTCCAGCAACACATTTTCAGCTCTGATCTCCAGCATCTGCAGTCCTCACTTTCTCCCAAGTATGAAAGGGCAGTCTTATGAGAAGTTGAGTCGATTGGGCCTGTACTCATTGGAATATAGAAGAATTTTGACCTTACTGAAACATATGAGATTCTTGGGATCATGAGAGAGTAGATGTGGAAAGGTTGTTTCCCAATGTGGGAGAGTTTAAGACCAAAGTGCACAATCTCAGAGTAAGAGGTCACCCCTTTAAGACAAAGACGAGGAGGAATTATTTCTCTCAAATGGAAGTGAATCTGTGAAATTGCGGTGATGTGGGGAGTGTTATGGATATTAATGGCGATCAATGGAGTGGATCCTGGGGTTAATATTGGCTGATTTCAATTGTGTAAATGGGGAGGAACTTGTCCAGGGCAGTGACCAACTGGAGAATGGGATTAGCCAGCAGTCATCTGTGGCTCCCCATATTTAATTCCACCCACTGTAATGGGACTGAATAGCAGGTATTGTGTAGAACAGGAAGCTGATCCTATGTCCCCCGATTCTGTCACTGCTGATGATAAATTTATCTCTTACTGTCACAGTGTTAGAGTCAGTGAACAATTGTCCTGTTTCTTGCTGTTTCTCTTCCTGCTCTGTACCAGTTTATTACAGCATTACCTATAGTACAGCTAAGCTCCTCTGAGGACTGACTGCTGAATGAGATACACTCATCAGGAAGATCCAGGCTCCATCCTCCGTCTGCACTCACTGACTTGGCCAGAAATATAATTAATCCCTGTGGCTCAGAAACATCAAACTCTGCCAGGATCCCAGTTGGCTGGCCACCCTCTCAGGACCTCAGCAAAAGTAACATGTTCAAGTGAATAGCAGGGATTGTGGTGTTGACACATGCAACAACAACACACACACACTCACATAGGCATGTGCACACACAGCCATATACTCACACCAATACGCATACAGACAAATGCACACATGCATACATACACATGCATTTGGATAGACAGACACCCAGATACTTATACATAGACACATGCACTCACACACACACATTCGTATAGCAAAATACAAACAAACTCAGACATACCCACACAGACAAACTCAAACACACTGATACATACTAACACATACACACAAATTCAAATGTATAGCCACACATTCTACAGAAACATACAGATACACACATATGGACTCACCTACACACATACAGACAGACAAGCACAATGAAACAATCTCAGGCACAGATATACACACACATACAAAGAGACCAATCACACACAACAGAAACTTGCACACACATGCATACATAGTGACACACACAAACATACATACACAGATATGAAGGCACACAGACTCGCAAAGGCCAAAGACATATTCACAGATCCATGCAGAAACGCACAGAAATGCTTACAAACTCTCACATATACCGCACACATACATACAGATACACATATGTACAGAAACAGATATACTCACACATTTGTGTAAACACATGTAAACTCATGCACGTAAGTACAGACAGCTAGACTCGTGCACAGAAACACATACGCACAGAGACAGGTATACACATACAGACACACATACACAAACAACTGATATACACACAGGTATGTATATACACAGATATACTCATACGCACACACAGATACACATAGACATACTCATACACATTCAAATAGATACATATAAATAGATACAGATAAAAGGAAAAGTTACCATAGTCCAATGGGCCATAGAACTGTGTTCTCATTAGACAGATGGATGGCTGGTGGTGGTTTAACCTGAGGGTTACCACACCTTAGGTGACAGGAGAGTTTGAGAAGGTGAGACTTTCATGGTACCCTCAGCTGGTGTGGGAATCAAACCCACACTGTTGGCATCACATGCACACACACAATCACGCACAAAATTACACAGTCACAGTCACAGAGACTCTGTTACACTCAGTCACATGCACACAGTCATACACACAGCAGTCTCACGCACAGTAACACAGTCTCACCCACACTAACATGGTTGCAGGCATTCACTCAATGTACTCACAAGGATATCTATATATACACTCTCAGACACGCATGTACAGACACATAGACTGGTACACCTAGACAGACACACACATAAAGGTGCAGAGATAGATACATACACATAGGCATACAGAGCTACACACAAGCACAGACACATCCACCCACTGACATGCATAGGTACAGACAGAGTCACATACACAGACAGACACACAGATACACAGGTATGGAGCCACAAACACACACCCGTTGATAAAAGCACACAGACACGCACAACATAGCTGTTGCATCTCTAACAGTTTAGACATAATGTACATGCACCCATACCTGCACACACGTATCAGAAACACACAGTCACATATTCACAAAGTTTACCCACAGTTTTTATATATATTATTATCAACCTGGGGGCTGCCCTGTGAGGAGGGACCCTGGTTGGGTCCAGCCTGTCTCCAGCTGACTGGGCAGCAGTTTGAGGAGGACAGTGTCTGTGAGTGCAGAGCGGGGCCTGATCTTTTCCTCCCGCCCCTCTGTGCCTCTGCATCTCTCCATCTCTGCCGGCCTGTGTGTGTGTGTGTCTCTCTGTTCTACATCTTCTCCCGTTTCTCTCCGGGTCCCTGTGCTTGGTGCGTGAGCGGTGACGGGGAGCGGGGGGGGGGGGGAAGAGGGAGGCGTGTTGCTGGAGCCGGCCTGAAGCTGAGGGAAGGGGGAGGGAGGGAGGGGAGGGAGGTGAGGGGAAGTGGGTGGGCTGCAGGATGTGAAGATGTGTGATCAGGCAGCTCGCTACTGCAGGGTCAGCGTCCAGCAGCAGCCCCGTGACAAGCAGCCGCCTCTGCAGCGCAGCATTCGGGGGCTGGACGGGGTCCTGCGCTGGGTCTTCACCAAGATGAGCGACAAGAAGTTCGGGGATAGGGAATCCCAGAAAACTGAACAGGCAGCTTCCAGCGAGCAGCTCCCACTGGACACCAAGAAAGGCATCTCGGTTATCCTGGACGTAAGTAGTTCTCTTCACCAACCCCTCTCTCTCCCCAGCCTGGAGTTTATACCAACCCTGGCCTCGACTGTATTCAAAGAACTTTGCTCTTACTTTCATTAATAGCTCCCAGTCTCAGACCCGCAGGAGGAGGAGGCGATAGAGACAGTGGCCAACTTTCAGGGACCAGGGACTGAGTCGAAATCCTACCCTGTCAAAAAGGGACCGAAAATGAATAAATTCGATCGGAACGTGAGGAGAAAGGAAGTGCCCGAGGATATTTTAAAAAAAGGGCACACGGGGAGAGAGAGAGAGAGGATGTGAGTGAAAGTGACAGGGAGAGAGAGAAATAGAGGGACATGCAGAAAGGAACGGAGAAAGTGAGAGAGACAGAGATTGAAAGAATGCGAGAGAAAGCGACAGGGAGCGATAAACTGTGAGGGACAAGCAGAAAGGGAAAGCAAAAAAAGAGTAAATGAGAGAGAGAGACAGTGAGGGGAAGAGGGAGCAAGAGCGAAACTGTGAGGGACACAGAGAAGCAGAGAGCAAAACAGAAAGCGAGACAGAGACAGAAACGCAGAGTGACACAGAGTGTAAAAATGTGAGGGACGTACTGAGAAACTGGAGAAAGGAAAGGGGGACACAGAGAGGCAGTGGCTGAAAGGCAAGAAGGAGACGCAAAGGGAAATAGAGGGAAAAAGACAGAAAAGTGCAGAGAAAGAGGGAGGATTGAAAGGAAGATGAGCCGGAAAGAGAGGCAATCTGTTGGCAGGGGTGAAATTAATATGAAAGTTGGGTGGAAGTATGAATAGAAATACCAAAATCTGAAGAGGGAGCGTGTCTGTATAAATGTTTCCATAGCTTTGGCTATGTCTCCATAGTCTGGTTTGTAATGTAATATTAAATACTGCAAACAAATCCCGGGGGCATCCGGAGGGAATGGTTTCTGTTTGAATTTCTGCTGAGTCAGCGAAGAAATTAACCTTTTATAAATCTGTTTTCTCCATCTCTCTAGATATTCAGAAGAGCCGATAAAAATGGTGAGTGCAGATTTATCATGATGCATATTTAATTTATATTAGGCTAATTTTCAGAGGCATTTTTGGTAACGATACTGAGGGTGAAAGGGTTAAATTGCAAGGACAGCGTGTCAACTTAGCTCATGTGCCTTTGGGTTGGACCAACTCCGCATGGATCTGGTTGTGGTGATTAAATGTACAAAAAGATTCGGTTGGGATAATGTGAGAGGCGTCATCCTCTTGGATGTTGACCTTTCTCTCCAGCAGCTTGGAATCCAATTGTATTTCCAATACAACAGAGCCTGGGTTTGACCACATCTACAGTACTGTGTTCACTTCTGAACACTGCAACTCAGGAAGCATATAGAGTATTGGCAAGGATTCACTTGGATGTGATCGGGGTTTCAAGGGTTAAAGGAGGACAAGATTCTCAGGTGAAGCCAGCAAGAGCCAGTCTGGGTCAATAGAGATCAGCTACAGACCAGGCAAGATCTCAGCACTGCAAGAGGAAGCCATTCAACCCATTATCTCCTCACCTACTATCTCAATGAGCATCTCACCAAGTGTCATTCTTCCTTTGCAGTTTGTTCCTTTTCTAATAAACCATCTGATTTCCCTTTGTCGAGCTTTGATTGAGTTTGCGTCCACCATCCTTTCAGATATTCCATCTCAGACCTGAAACACTTGCTGTGCAGAAAAGCTTGTCCTCAAATCACTTTAGCTTCTTTCACAAAGTCTTTGAAATCTGTGGCCTCTTGTCCTCAATCCTTTCACAAGTGGAAACAGTTTTACCCTTTTCTATTTAGGCCCACCCCATGATTTTGAACTTAAACCAGATCACCTCCCAGTTTTCTCTTCTCGAAGGAGAACAGTTCCTCATCCCTGGAACCATGCTGATAAATTCCTTTCTGCAATCTCCTCAATGCCTTCACATTGTTCTGAAAGTGCACTGTCCAGAACTGAAGTGATGCTGAGCTAGTTGGAGACTTGATGGACCGAGTGGCCTTTTTCGTTCCCTTAATGATGACTATCGGCTTCTCCTGAAAGAGAGTGAGAGTTTACATAGAATGATGGAAGACCTACCTTAATACTGTGAATAATGTGTATACCTGATTTGAACCTGAGCTTGAATGAAAACAAACTTCATACTCAAAAAAGTTGATTAATTCTGATTTCCGCTCTAAAGAGCCTAACCCAGGGACAGCGGATGCCACACACACACTGATTGTCATTGGGGTACAGATCCCACACCCACACTGATTGTCGTTGGGGTAAAGATCCCACACACACACTGATTGTCGTTGGGGTACAGATCCCACACACACACTGATTGTCATTTGGGTACAGAACCCACACACACACTGATTGTCATTTGGGTACAGATCCCACACACACACTGATTGTCATTGGGGTACAGATCCCACACACACACTGATTGTCATTTGGGTACAGATCCAACACACACACTGATTGCCATTGGGGTACAGATCCCACACACACACTGATTGTCATTTGGGTACAGATCCCACACACACACTGATTGTCATTTGGGTACAGATCCCACAGACACACTGATTGTCGTTGGGGTAAAGATCCCACACACATACTGATTGTCGTTGGGGTACTGATCCCACACACACACTGATTGTCATTGGGGTACAGATCCCACATACACACTGATTGTCGTTGGGGTAAAGATCCCACACACACACTGATTGTCGTTGGGGTAAAGATCCCACACACACACTGATTGTCATTGGGGTACAGATCCCACACACACACTGATTGTCATTGGGGTACAGATCCCACATACACACTGATTGTCATTGGGGTACAGATCCCACATACACACTGATTGTCATTGGGGTACAGATCCCACACACACACTGATTGTCATTGGGGTACTGATCCCACACACACACTGATTGTCGTTGGGGTACAGATCCCACATACACACTGATTGTCGTTGGGGTAAAGATCCCACACACACACTGATTGTCGTTGGGGTAAAGATCCCACACACACACTGATTGTCATTGGGGTACAGATCCCACACACACACTGATTGTCATTGGGGTACAGATCCCACATACACACTGATTGTCATTGGGGTAAAGATCCCACACACACACTGATTGTCATTGGGGTACAGATCCCACACACACACTAATTGTCATTAGAGTATAGATCCCACACACACACTGATTGTCGTTGGGGTAAAGATCCCACACACACACACTGATTGTCATTGGGGTAAAGATCCCACACGCACACTGATTGTCATTGGGGTAAAGATCCCACACACACACACTGATTGTCGTTGGGGTAAAGATCCCACACACACACTAATTGTCATTGGGGTACAGATCCCACATACACACTGATTGTCATTGGGGTACAGATCCCACACACACACTGATTGTCGTTGGGGTAAAGATCCCACACACACACTGATTGTCGTTGGAGTACAGATCCCACATACACACTGATTGTCGTTGGGGTAAAGATCCCACATACACACTGATTGTCGTTGGGGTAAAGATCCCACATACACACTGATTGTCATTGGGGTACAGATCCCACACACACACTAATTGTCATTGGGGTAAAGATCCCACACACACACTGATTGTCATTGGGGTACAGATCCCACACACACACTGATTGTCGTTGGGGTACAGATCCCACACACACACTGATTGTCATTGGGGTAAAGATCCCACACACACACTGATTGTCGTTGGGGTACAGATCCCACATACACACTGATTGTCGTTGGGGTACAGATCCCACATACACACTGATTGTCATTGGGGTACAGATCCGACACACACACTGATTGTCGTTGGGGTACAGATCTCACACACACACTAATTGTCATTGGGGTAAAGATCCCACACACACACTGATTGTCGTTGGGGTACCAATCCCACACACATACTGATTGTCGTTGCGGTACAGATCCCACACACACACTGATTGTCGTTTGGGTACAGATCCCACACACATACTGACTTTCACTGGGTTATGGGAACCACACATACTGAGTCTCACTGGGGTATAGGGTCCCACACACATATACAGAGGAACCTCGATTATCCGAACAAGATGGGTGGGCACTATTTCATTCGGATAATCTTTAATTAGTTAATTGATTCAATGCCTTTCCTCTGGGTCTTGGAGTTTTCTGTGAAGTCCACTCCCCGTTCAGGAGATGAGGCAGCAGCACATCGTGCGTGAGCCCCCGCCCTCTCCGCCAAACCCCGTCCAACACTGCCCCTTCCATCTGACCCCCCATCCACCCTCCCAACCCTGTCCAACCCTGCCCCCTGCCTGACCCCCCGACCGACCCCCCGCACCCCCCTGTCCACCAAACCACCGTCTGAACCCCACCCACGCCCCCACCACCAGTCCTCCTAGCCGCCCTGCCCCCCTACCCTGCGCGTCCCCCCGACCCCCAGGCAGCCATACCGGACACCAACAATAAGAGTGCTGCTGCCTTTGGAGTGTGTAAGTCTCCAAATAGCGCGCGTGCACACACCCACAGACTCACACACACTCTCTCACACTCTCAGACACACACACATACACACACATTCTCTCACACACACACACTCACACACTCACACACACACATTCTCACACACACACACTCTCACACACATTCTCACACACACTCTCTCACACACACGTTCATACACTCACACACACACACTCACACTCTCACACACACCCTCTCACACAGGCACACACTCGCACGCTCACACACACACATTCTCACACACACACTCACACACTCTCACACTCACACACACTCACACACACACACTCACACACACTCTCACACTCACACGTTCACACACACACATTCTCACACACACACACTCACACACTCTCACACACACATTCTCACAGTCTCACCCACACCCACACACACACCCACAGACACACACGCACTCTCTCTCACACACGCACACACCCATAGACACACACGCACTCTCTCACACACGCACACCCACACACACAAACACACACACACACTCTCTCACACACGCACACCCACACACACAAACACAGACACACTCACACACATGCACCCACACACACACACACACACTCACATGCTCTCACACTCACACACACAGACTCTCACACACACTCACACAGACACACACACTCTCTCTCACGCACACACATGCACCCACAGACACACTCACGCACACTCTCTCACACACACACCCACACACACACTCTCTCACACACACGCACACTCTCACATCCACACACACACGCTCACACTCACCCACATACACACTCTCACACACACACTCACACACAGTCATATACACACACACACACACTCTCACACAGACACACACACACTCACACATTCTTCCACGCACTCACACAGTCTCACACACACTCACACTCTCACACGCACACTCACACACACACACACACTGACAAGGTCTCACACACACACTTATGCACACACTCACACACACACTCTCACACACACTCTCACACACACACTTTCTCACACACACTCTCTCACACACACACACTCTCTCTCACGCACACACACACTCACACTCTCACACACTCACACACACACTTTCTCACTCACACACACTCTCTCACACACACGCACTTTCACACACACACACTCACACACACACTCACGCACATTCTCTCTAACATGCACACTCTCACACACACACACATACTCACACACACACACACACTTTCTCACACACACATTCACACACACACTCACACAAACACACACACACACTTTCTCTCACGCACACACACTCTCACACACGCTCACACTCACACACACTCGCAATCTCTCACAGGCACACACACACACACACATACACACACACACAAACTCTCACACACACACATACTCACACACACACTCTCTCACACACACACACTCATGCTCTCTCTCACACACACCTTCACACACCCACACACACTTGCACATACACACACACTCTCATACACCCACGCACTCTCTCACACACACACTCTCACATACACACACACTTACACACTCTCACACACACATACTCACACTCTCACATACTCACACACACACTTTCTCTCACACTCACACTCTCTCACACACACTCACACACATACTCACAACACACACTCACATACATGCATTCTCTCACACACACATTCTCACACACACATTCACACACATACACTCACACACACACCCTCTCACACTCACACAGTCTCTCACACACACACACATACTCACAACATACACTCACATACATGCATTCTCTCACATACACTCACATTTTCACACACACATTCACACACACACACCTCTCACGCACACACACACACACGCTCACACTCACACGCACACACTCACACACACACTCACACACACTCACACACTGTCTCACACACACACTCACAAACATACTCACACGCACATACACACTCTCTCACACACACACACTCACACTCTCTCTCTCACACACACACCCTTACACACACACTCACACGCTCTCATACACACACGCACTCTCTCACACACACACACACAGTCTCTCTCACACACACTCTCACACATCCACACAGACACACACACACTGACACATCCACACACACACATGCTCTCACACACCCACACACGCACTCTCACAAACCCACACACACTCTCTGACACACACACACTCACACACACACAGACTCTCTCACACCTACACACACACTCTCACACATCCATACACACATACCCACACATCCACACACACTCACACACACACATTCTCACATGCACACACACTCTCACACACCCACACACACACTCTCTCACACAGACACACACACACACACTCTCACACACAGATACACATGCACACACACTCTCACACACACACAAATACACACACACACTCTCATACACTCACACACACTCACACATCCACACAGATGCACACACACTCACATGCACACACACACTCTCACACACCCACACACACTCTCTCACACACACACACTCACACACGCTCACACTCACACACACACAGTCTCTCACAGGCACACTCACACTCACACACACACACTCACACACACTCTCTCTCACACACACACTCACACACATACACACTCACACACACACTCCCACACTCTCTCACACACACACTCACACACACACACTCTCACACACACTCACACACCCACACACACTCTCTCACACATACACACACACGCAGACACTCTCTCACACTCACAGATACACATGCACACATACAATCTCACACACACGCACAGATAGACACACACTCTCACACACCCACACACATGCACTCACACATCCACACACACACGCACACACACTCTCACACACCCACACGCTCTCTCACACAGACACAGAATATCTCACACAGACACGCTCATGCACACACCCTTTCACACACACAGATACATACACACTCTCATGCACACACACACAGATACACTGTCACACAGATACACTCTCTCACACACACACTCTCACACACCAACACACACACACTCACACATCCACACACACACTCTTGCACACACACTCTCACATGCACACACACTCTTACACGCACACACACTCTCACACACCCACACACACACTCTCTCACACAGACACACACACGCACACACCCTCTCTCTCTCACACACACACACACCCACACACACACTCTCTCACACAGACACACACACACACACACCCTCTCACACACACACATACGCAACCTTTTGACAGCTTCCACTTTTGCCTTGTACAGGACAATGTTGGAGAGATTATCTGGGAAAGGGGGGTTCAGGGTACATCTCTGTGTAGAACTCCAGGGAAAGTGTGGGGAGAGAGAGAGGGCGGGAGGTCAGCTCGGCAGCATTTCAGTAAGCCGAGATCACTTTTAATCACCATTAACAAAAGGCGCAATCAGTGTTGGAAACACATCATTGATGTAATGTTTCTGTCAGGACCTTGAGATCTTCTTCAGGTAATCCCAAATTCAGATAATTGATGTTCAGATAATCAAGGTTCCTCTGTAGTTCTCACTGGGATACGGGTACCACACACACACTGACTTGCACTGGGATGCGGGTACCATACATGCTGATTCTCACTGGGGTGCAAATCGCACACAGAGTCTTTGACTTTCACTGGGGTGCAGGTCCCCTCTCCCACCACACACACACACACACACACGCACACACAGACATACACACTGACTCTCACTGGGATTTGGGTCCAACACACACACAGACACAGACACACTGACTCTCACTGGGATTCAGGTCCCATACACACACTGCCTCTCACTGGGATTCATGTCCCATACACACACTGACTGTCTCTGGAATCAAGGTCTTGACTATTGATGTAGTTAGTAATTTCTTTGCATATTCGGCGGGAGACTTTGAGGGCATCATTAACGTATTTCTCTGTTAAGGGCTACCATGACTGAGATCGAAATTGGGAGCTTGTTGTGAAAGTATTGAGTCAGGCAGTTGGACAGTGCAGCTAATTGGCAGAAACAAGCTCCTCAATGTTGGGGACATATCTGAGCCGGTACATGGATATTGAAACAGCAGGATCTGCCAATAGATTGCAGTGTTTGAAGAGACATTACTGATGATACTTCCCAAGGCATTTGAGGGATGTGCTGAATACTGTTCAGGTCTTGGGCATATACAGCTGCTGCTACCCTGCTTACTGAGAACTGGGTTTGCGGGCTTTGTGATTAAACACTCTTCCTCAAACGGCCAAAGGCTGTGCTGATGTGTGAGGTCATGTGCTTGCACCAAGACTGCCTGTCCACTGTAATCCCAGATCTCGATAAGGATAACATCTGCAGCATTGACCTTGTTGGTTCCGAGCTGTCAGAAGATGTTTATATGTTTGGCTGGGCTTGAGCTGAGCTGGCAATGGAGGACATTCTGTAGGGCGTGGTTGAGTAAATCTGTAATGGGGACTGAGTCTTGGTTGGAGAGATGCTCAAATGATTGCTGACCACCTGTCTGTCCTCAGCTTTCCGTCAGACATGGGTGTGAGGGTACTTGGGTTGTAGATGGTTTTAACTCACACATCCTGAGTGTCGGCAAGTCGCTGGATTTCCTGCATTCTTTGCTCCCCCACCTTCCATTCTTTAAATCACAGGCCATTCAGTTAGACCTCAATCTTCATTTATCTTTAGAGCTATTTTCTCTCCGTTGAGCATTGGTGGTGTTTCCACCTGTAGTTCTTGGATCTCTATCAATAGAGCCATGATAGATCCTGGCAGCGAAACCGAGAGTCTCCTGCTGATCAGGATGGATTTAGGGGCAGGCTTGGCACTGAGGGCCATTCTGTGTCTGCTGTTCATTGAGCATCACCAGGTGTTGACTGAGTAGGTCTTCCTGCACAAGGACCTTGCGTCATTGAGTCATAGAGTTGTAGAGCACGGAAAGAGACCCTTTGGTTCAACATGTCCATGCCAACCAGATATCCTAAATAAATCTCTTCCCATTTGTCAGCATTTAACCCGTATCCCTGTAAATCTTCCCTATTCATATCCTTCATTATTGATCTTCCTGCACAAGCACATCTGCCGCCACTGCCATTTCTCTGCCAGGCTGATGGAACAAGGCCCAAAACAGGCTCGTGGCCATAGCGGAGTTGAGTTTGGGCTGATGCACTACCCACTGGTGGCATCAGTGGTGTCTGCATTGACAAGGCCCAGCTAGTGGCAAGGTGGAGGGAAGACAGTTAGGGAAGAGTGACGACTTTCATCCCAGAGACAGCAATGTGGCGAAGGGACATGTACCTGACGGCCAGGCCCATGGCCCATGACAGAGCACTTAACAAGAAGGACTGTACAGTTGGACACTTTCTTTATTTTGTCATTTTTCTGCCCTTATATTCTATTTTTTGGTTTAATTTTCTGTGTTTTGAGATGGTGCTGGAGAGTGGCAACACTACACACTTTCACTGTATTTTGTAACAAGATACACTTGACAATAAATAAATCAAATCAACCATGTTGAAAGCTAACTTCTGTCATGGCATAAGGGATGTGTCCCACACTCGGGCAGTGCCATGCTGAGCATGCACTACTGTCCAGAGCAAAGATGTTGCCATGAGGACTGCTTGATGATAGAGGATGTTAGTTATGCTCAGATCGAAATATGTCACCTGGAGAAGGAAGAGGGCACCATTTGATGTTTGCTGGCCCAAAACTTTCCATGCCAATCTCACATTTCCAGAAGTTTCAGAAATCACCAGGGGAGAATCCATTCAGATCCAATGGGGACCCAGGACAATGACTGATCGAGGTTGGAATTCCATGACTCTTTGTTCTCATTCATCGCTTCAAGGTGTACAAATATAACCATTACTTGGGGTTAGGATCAAAGGATCATAAGGCATTGACTTGTCACACAAGGGAGCTGGCCACGGTAGTCAATGGGCTCATTTTTTTTAATGTTGAATCTATCCAGTGAGGCAGTGCTTTTCCTCAGATTAACCCCTACCAGAGAGAGTGTCTCCACTTTGTCGTTCTTTGAGCTGACCT
This sequence comes from Chiloscyllium punctatum, assembly GCF_047496795.1. NCBI lineage: Eukaryota > Metazoa > Chordata > Chondrichthyes > Orectolobiformes > Hemiscylliidae > Chiloscyllium > Chiloscyllium punctatum. The sequence goes on along the minus strand of NC_092764.1, from coordinate 68,665,003 downwards.
TCTCCTACCCACTCTGTTTCACTCAGGGCTGAGGTGCCATTGCCACAGTACCAGACCTTGTGGCTATGACAATGGTGTGATATCCAGGTCTCACGCTGCTTGCCTTGTCTGTGACATTGCAGATCCCTCACTTCATTTTGACAGAGTGCAATATGTCACTGCCCTGTATAGTAGGGGGTTCCATTATAGACTGCCACACAGCCCTGAGGGAGCCAGGATTCTGTCCATTGGCAGGCACAGCCAGGGACACTAGAAGACCAACCTCCATTGCACAGACACACCATGCACATGTTGTAACCCCTAGTCAAGATTAGAGTGGTGCTGGAAAAGCACAGCAGGTCAGGCAGCATCTGAGGAGCAGGAAAATCAACGTTTTGGGCAAAAGCCTTTCATCAGGAATCGTGATGAAGGGCTATTACCTGAAGCGTCAAATTTCCTGCTCCTCAGATACTGCCTGACTTGCAGTACTTTTCCAACACCACTCTAATCTTGACTGTAATCTCCAGCGTCTGCAGTACCCACTTTCACTCTGTTTTAGCTCCTAATCCTCTTGAGCCTAGGGCAGTGTCAGACTCAAATCGAACAGGGTCTCCATATCACTAAGCCTGTGTAAGATCAGCAAAGACTCATTTTGCATCCGACCGCTTCACAAACTGTAAGTGTCCATGTTTGGGGCTCAGCTATTGATGATGTATGTGGATGACTTGGATGAGTGAAGCAAATGCAACATTTACCAATGACACAAACTGGGATACCATTGTGAGATGCAAGGAGGATGCAAGATGATTTAGACGAGTGGAATGAGTGGGCCGGACAGACGTCAGTACAATGTGAAGTTATACACTTTAGTGTGAAAAATAGACAGGAAGAGTATTATTTAAATAGTGATATATTGAGAAGGGTGGATGGACATAGGGATCTGGGTGTCCTTCTACACCAGTAAACAAAAGTGGACAGAGAGGTACAGCAGGGAGAAAGAGAGGACTGCAGATGTGGGAGATCAGAGTCACAAAAGCATAGCCAGTCAGGCATCATCCGAGGAGCAGGAGAACCGACATTTTCATCATAACGTCAGCAAGCAATTAGGAAGGCAGACAGCATGTTGGCCTTCATCACACGCGTGTTTGAGGTCAGCTGTAGAGACCTCTTATTGCATTATTCAAGGCTTTGGTGACACCACACTTGGAATATTGTGTGCACTCTTGCTCCCCTGCTGAAGAGGGGATATACACGCCATTAAAGGGATTGCAGGGCAGGTTCACTCAGGGTTGGCAGGACTGTCCAATGAGGAGCAATTGTTTTAACTGGGCCTGCACTCACTGGAGTTTCGAAGGAAGAGAGGGGATCTCATTGAAATGTTTAGCATTCTAACAGACTCAACCTGCCTTCATCATATGAAAGAGGGTTACACCCAAAACATCGACTTCTCCACCTCCTGATGCTGCCTGGCTTGCTGTGTCCCTCTCCCTCCTGATGCTGCCTGCCTTGCTGTGTCCCTCTCCCTCCTGATGGTGCCTGCCTTGCTGTGTCCCTCTCCCTCCTGATGCTGCCTGCCTTGCTGTGTCCCTCTCCCTCCTGATGCTGCCTGCCTTGCTGTGTCCCTCTCCCTCCTGATGCTGCCTGCCTTGCTGTGTCCCTCTCCCTCCTGATGCTGCCTGCCTTGCTGTGTCCCTCTCCCTCCTGATGCTGCCTGCCTTGCTGTGTCCCTCTCCCTCCTGATGCTGCCTGCCTTGCTGTGTCCCTCTCCCTCCTGATGCTGCCTGCCTTGCTGTGTCCCTCTCCCTCCTGATGGTGCCTGCCTTGCTGTGTCCCTCTCCCTCCTGATGCTGCCTGCCTTGCTGTGTCCCTCTCCCTCCTGATGCTGCCTGCCTTGCTGTGTCCCTCTCCCTCCTGATGCTGCCTGCCTTGCTGTGTCCCTCTCCCTCCTGATGCTGCCTGACTTGCTGTGTCCCTCTCCCTCCTGATGCTGCCTGCCTTGCTGTGTTCTTCTAGCCTCCAACCTGCCCACTTCATCACATTTCGAGGCAGCACATTTCAGACCCTAATTAACCTCCGATTATGAGAGTTTTTTTTCTCATTTCACCCTTGTTCTTGTTCCCCTTACAAACAGGAACAGTTTCTCCCTATCCACTCTATCCAGCCCGCTCTTGATTATGAAAATTTCAATCAGATCTCCTCTCAATCTCTTCTCTCCAGGGAGGACAGTTCCAACTTCTTCAATCTATCCTCATAAGCGAAGTGTCCCATTCCTGGAACCACTGCTTCTGAACTCTTTCCAATGCATTCACGTCTTTTCCCACAACTGGACACAGTCACTGTCTAACAAGTCTAACGTGCAAGTTCTGTATCGCTCCTCATGAGCAGAGACCCCAGGTTGCACCGATGTTGGATCTGAAGGGGTTCTGTTGATCAGCGTCATGGCTCCCTCTTACTGTGCAGCCGGCAGAGGATGGAGATGAATATGGTAACAAAACTACAGCAGCATAACCCACATTCCTCTCCTAGTTGTCAGAGTCGAAGGCCAATGTGAGATTGAAGAAGGCTGTGTAAAAGTTGCTGTTTCTCTCTATAGTTCATGCATGTGTCTTGCTGTGAAGATCATGTCCTCTATCCCCTTGGAGAGGTTGGATAGTTTGGGCCAGTACTCATTAGAGTTTAGAAGGATAAGAAATGGCCTTTTTGAAATATTTAAGATACTTAGAGAACACAACAGAGTAGTTGGGGGGAGGTTTTCTCCCCAGGTGGGACTAAAGGGTAAAATCTCAGATGAAGGGGTTGCCCATTTAAAACAGATGAGGCGGAATTTCTTCTCTCAGAGGGTAATGAGTTCATGGAATTGGTTACTGCAGAGGGCTGTTGAGGCTGGCTCATGCAGTATTCTCAAGGCTTAGATTTTTAACCAGTAAGGGAATGAAGGATTTATGTGGTTTAGACAGGAAACTGGAATTGAAGATTATCGGATCAGCCACGGTGTCATTGAATGAGGGAGCAGACTCAATGGGCTGAATGGCCTGCTCCTATAGTCTTTAATAGACAGAACGCACCTTGTGAAGCCAGTAGGAGTTCTGGGGAGCAGATGATTGAGGTGGATGTTTGCACTGACCTTCTGTGTGAGGACAGCAGTGAGAACCCTCCATAGTTAGTACAATGGGCCTTTATTTTAATTCACTCAAGGCACATGGGTGTCACTGGCTTGGCCAGAATTTATTGCTCGCCCCTCGTTGTCCTTGAGAAGGTGGTAGTGAGCTGCTTTCTTGAACCACTGCAGTCCACATGCTGTAGATACACCCACAATGTCCTTAGGGACAGAATTCCAGGATTTTGATGCAGTGAAAATGAAGGAACAGTGATATATTTCCAGTCAGGATGGTCAGAGGCTTGGAGGGGACTTTGCGGGTGGTGGTGTTCCCATATATCTGTTGACCTTGTCCTTCTAGATGGAAGTGGTCATGGGTTTGAAATGTGCTGTTTAAGGATCTTTGGTGAATTTCTACAGTGCATCTTGGAGATAGTATACACTACTGCCATTGAGTTTCGGTGGTGGAGGGAGTGGATGTTTGTAGATTTGGTACCAATCAAGAGGGCTACTCTGTCTTGGATGGTGTCAAGCTTCCTGAGTGTTATTGGAGCTGCACCTTTCCAGGTAGGTGGGGAGTATTCCATCACACTCCTGACTTGTGCATTGTAGATGGTGGACAGGCTTTGGGGAGACAGGAAGTGAGTTATACTTTGCAATATTCCTAGCCTCTGACCTTGTCGTCACTGTGTTTATGTGCAAGCCCAGTTGAGCTCCAATCAATGATAACCCCCCGGGATCTTGGGCGATTCAGTGATGCTAACATCTTTGAATGTAAAGAGATGGTGGTTAGATTGTTTCTTATTGGTGATGGTCATAGCCTGGCATTTGTGTGGCACAAATGTTACTTGCACTTATCACTCCAAGCCTGGATGTTGCATTTGAACACGGACTGCTTCAATATCTGAGGAGTCACGGATTGTTGCTAAACGTTGTGCAATCATCGGTGACCATCCCTCACTTCTGACCTTTTGGTGAAGGGAACATCTTTGATGAAGCAGCTGAAAATGGTTGAGCCTAGATCACTACCCTGAGGAAGTCCTGCAGATACGTCCTGGAATTGATATGACTGACCTCCAGCAACCACGACCATCTTCCTCCAACCAACTGAGAGTTTCCCCCGATAGCCATTGATTCCAGCGTCGCCAGGCCTCTCACCTCATCTATGGAATTCAGTGCTTTTGTTCATGGTTGAACCAAGGCTGTAATGAGGTCAGGAGCTGAGTGACCCTGAGCATCACTGAGCAGGTTATTGTTATGTAATGCTGCTTGATAGCCCTTTTGATGACATCTTCATCACTTTACTGATGATCAAGAGTAGACTGATGGGGCAGGAACTGATCGGGTTGGATTTGTCCTGCTTTTTGTGTCTAAGACATACCTGGACAATCTTCTAGGAGAAAGTGAGGACTGCAGATGCTGGAGATCAGAGCTGAAAATGTGTTGCTGGAAAAGCGCAGCAGGTCAGGCAGCATCCAAGGAGCAGGAGAATCGACGTTTCGGGCATGAGCCCTTCTTCAGGAAGGCTCATGCCTGAAACGTCGATTCTCCTGCTCCTTGGATGCTGCCTGACCTGCTGCGCTTTTCCAGCAACACATTTTCATACCTGGGCAATCTTCCACATTGGAGGGTAGATGCCAATGTTGTAATTGTACTGGAACAGCTTGGCTAAGGGAGTGGCAAGTTCTGGAGCATAAGTCTTCAGTATTATTCCAGGAATGCTGTCAGTGTCCATAGCCTCCAATATCCAGTGTCTCAAACCATTTCCTGATTTCACGTGGAGTGAATCAAATTGGCTGGTATCTGTTATGCTGGGGGGCTCTGGAGGGGACTGAAATGGGTCATCAACTCGGCACTTTTGATTCATCTCCTTTCTTGACGTTGATCACAATTGCAGTGTCTCCGAGATCTTGGGCATGCCCTCCACTTTGCGAATAAGGGAGAGGAGGTCACATATGTTCTGCCATATTTAATTGAAATAGTTTGGTGAGGTTTCCATCTTTGTCAATGACTGTGTGGGTTCTTAGCTGTTGGGGGCCTTTTGAATCTCATGGCAGGCTGGCATTGTGCTGAGGTGGTATTGGGCAGCCTCAGTTGGGGAGACACCTAGAGTGCTGAAGCCTCTCCATACTTTTGATGGACATCGGTCTGTTCCTCACTCTGAGTAGAACAAGGTGTTGGTCCAGAGACAGTCTGGACTGCACCATACATGTCATTGTTGTTGGTGAGTTGCTTGTGTTTTTTGGCAATCTTTCCACCCGACCATCAGTTCTCAGTCCTGACCTTCAGTTGGAAGAGGTGAGAGATGTCTGTGCTTGGTTTCTTATCCTGCCCTCCCCGTCTCCCATCATTTTCACTGGCTTCTCTTTGTGGACAAAGTGGGCTGAATGGCCTCCTCCTGTATACTTGCGACTCCAAGATTTCTGCACTTCTAAGGCAGGTCCCTACCTCGTGATGATCTCGGAATGGAGTGATGGGCCCCATCAGAGAACAAGGCCGGAGGTGGACCCAGGGGCCCATGCCAGGAACAGACCTGGAACCTGAGAGGAGTATCAGTGCCAACATCTTGAAGAGAGACGAGAACTCTCTCAATCAAGAGGGAATTCAGTGGAGTGTGTAATGGACCATACCAACCCCCTCAGAATATATCCAAGAGATAGCCTAGACCCTAACCTCTCCTTGTTTTAAAGGTTAGTGGAAGGGATTGCATTCCAGATGCATTCTGATTGGTCAAACTTCATAACATTAAGCAAAACATACTTTATTTTTACACTTACAGTTAAATACAGACAAAATAAAACTAAAAGAATTGGCTTAACTGTAGCTCTATCAAAATGCTTCACAAAATAATGTATATTAACTACTGCTAATTAATTATTTCGATATAGTAATATCTCAGAAACAGTCAAGATTAGAGTGATGCTGGAAAAGCACAGCAGGTCAGGCAGCATCCGAGGATCAGGAGAATTAACATTTCGGACAAAAGCCCTTCATCAGGATTCCTGCTCCTCGGATGCTGCCTGACCTATTGTGCTTTTCTAGCACCATTCTAATCTTGACTCTATGCTCCCACAAATGCAGTACCCACTTCTGCCTATCTCAGAAACACACCCTTGGCAAAGGCAAATTCAATAAAATAAATTGTCTCACATGCAGTTTGAGCACCAGGAAGAGCATCCCAGCTTTTAGCTGGAACAGAGAGAGGAATAGGAACTTCCACATCCAGGTTGAAGACCCAAGCAACTGCTGAAAGCTAAAAATAAAAATCCTGGTTCTGTGGGAGCTTGACCCCACCCGTTCAGGATGCTTCTCTTGTCCCAGCTTTTAAAAAAAACCTAAGGCCTCACAAGATGTTTACTTTATTCAGAGTAAATGGACAGCCCTTTGCCTCTGTCTTATAATCTTGCTTAAAAAAAAAATGCCAGGACAAAATGAACCTCTTAAAGTCACAGTGTTGTGACAGATGTAAGAGAAACCGGTCATTCACTGCAGCTCAGGGTTTGAGATGGGCTGGGATGGAAGTGGGATTGGGAATTGGGAGTGGGATTGGGAGTTGGGAGTGGGATTGGGAGTTGCGAGTGAGGTGGGGACAGGAGGATGTGGAATATTGTGAAATGAAATGGTGAAGAGCCAGAGGAATGGAATTTGTTTTTATTCTACTTGTTGATCAAATTTCCAGCGTCACCTCTCTTACTCCCACTCGACAATCTCCCAATAATCCTTCCCCATTTGCCGACCTCTGAGCTGTAGTAAAAGTAAGCAACACCTTTTCTTCAGAGTAAGGGGGCACCTGCCCCCATTCTCATTCCCTTCACCCAGCATTGCTTCCCCCTCCCAATTCTATCTTCCTCTACCCTCTTTCCTCTGTCCTCCCCCTTCTCCTTCCTCAGCCCCTCCCTTCCCATTCTTATTGCCCCTCCATCTCCTCCTCTTTCCCTCTCCTCCATTCTCTCTTCCCATACCCCCCTTCTCCCCACCTGATTTCTCCACCCTCTATCTCAATCCCCCCACCTAACCTACCCTCCTCCCTCACCTTTTCCCTCCCCACTCTATGTTGGACACAAGATGTGGGACTGGGTCCAGCGCACATTGTATTGCCCAGTGCGGGGGTTGGGGAGGGGAACGAAGCTGGAGGTGAGGTGATCGGACACACTGAGAAACCCTGCGACCTGCTCTTGACCCTCGCAACCTCTACTCCACAGTCTGCTCTCTTCAGACTGGAGAGTATACTCATTCCGATCAAAACAAAACCAAAGAACCGTGGACGCTGGAAATTAGAAGAAGAATCACCGGACCCAAGACATTAACTCTGCTTTCTCTCCGCAGGTGCTGCCGGACCTGCTGAGCTTTTCCAGCAATTCCTGTTTGTCTTATGCACTCACCTCACCTTCTCTGCCAAACTTTGCAGCAAGGTTGTCTTTTACCGTTCAATAATTTATAAGCTGCAGTCAAATCATTCATTAAGCTCCCTTCTCCTCGGATCACACAGCTTTGAACGGAATACTTGCTGCCCTTACTTCATCCCCATCCTCACGAGAGATCCGTTTGCTTTCTTTTTAGCTGCATCTTTTCCCGATGCATGGTTCAGGTGTGAGTGAGGTGTCCTGGTTTATTTTAAACGTAGGTCCCTGCCTTTCAAAACAAGACTATTTTGTGCCTCAGAAGCCTGGTTTGCTACATTTGCCCTTAGCGCTGAGGCAAGTGAGTGAAGATAAAGAGCTTCAGAGTTTCTTTGTAACATTAGCAGACATGCTACCCTTCATGTATGATCCAAGGATGTGTGCACAGCAACATCTACAGATTAGGAAATTTCGAAAGGATGCAGGGTTAAACTCACAACCTTTAGGCTTTTTTAACCAATCTGTTCAGAAATGGTACATCTGAAGCAGCTGGGACTTGAACCCAGGTCCCCTGGCCCAGAAGTAGAACAGCTAGACCCCGCACACAAGTTGTAAGGTTCATTTCTGGCAATGCTGTTCAGTAATGCAGTTGGAACATAAGGGTAACTACAAGTGGGCCGACGGACTGAAGAGTGGCAGATGGAGTTTAATTTAGATACAAATCATGTTTTGTATTTTGGTAAGGCAAATCAGAGCAGGTCCTATCCAGTTAATGGTAGGATCCTGGGGAATGTTGCCAAAGAAGGACACCTTGGGGTGCAGGTTCATTGTTCCTTGTAGAAGGAGTCACAGGTCGACAGGACAGTAAAGAAGGTGTTTGGTCTGCTTTATTGGTCAGTGCATTGAGTAGAGGTACTGAGATGTCATGTTGTGGCTATACAGGACATTTATGCCACTTTTGGAATATTGCATTCCATCCTGGTCTCCCTGTCATAAGAAAGATGTTGTGAAACTTGAAAGGGTACTGAAAAGATTTACAAGGATGTTGCCAGGGTTGGAGGATTTGAGCTATAAGGAGAGGCTGAAGAGGCTGGGAGTTTTCTCTGGAGCATTGGAGGCTGAGGTGTGACCTTGAAGAGATTTATAAAATCATGACGGGCATGGATAGGGTAAACAGACAAGGTATTTTCCCCAAGGTAGAGGAATCCAAAAGTAGAGGCCATAGGTTTAAGATAAGAGGGGATAGATTTAAAAGGGACCCAAGGGGCAATATTTTCAAGCAGAGGGTGGTGCGTGTATGGAATGAGCTGCCAGAGGAAGTGGTGGAGGCTGGTACAATTACAGCATTTAAAAGACATCTGGATGGGTACATGAATAGGAAGGGTTTAGAGGGATATGGGCTAAGTGCTTGCAAATGGGACTAGATTTATTGAGGATATCTGGTCGGCATGGACGAGTTGAACCGAAAGGTCTGTTTCTGTGCTGCATAATTCTATGATTCAATACAGCTGACCCATACCTTCTTTTCTCCTCCATCTCGGTGCTCATTAATCCTACTCTGTGCATAAAAATAAAAGCAAAATACTGCAGATGTTGGAAATCTGAAACAAATGCAGAGAATGCTGGAGAAACTCAGCAGGGCTGTTAGCATCTGTGGAGAGAGAAGCAGAGTTAACCTTTTAAGTCCGAAATGACTCTCCCTGGAGATGCCGTCCAGAACTGAGTGTCTTTACTGTCTCTCTCACCATCACCATCTTGTCAATTTGAATGTGATCTTTTATTCCAGAGTTTTATCTCTGCCCCAGGTTTGGTTTCTTACAAAAGCTAGCTCAATAATCATTCTGTCCCCTCCACAATCGATAATCCCAGGTTCAATTCCAGCCTCGGGTGACTGTCTATGTGGAGTTTGCACATTCTCCCTGTGTCCGCATGGGTTTCCTCTGGGTACTCCGGTTTCCTCCCACAGTCCAAAGATGTGCAGGTTAGGTGCATTGGCCATGCTAAATTGCCCCATAGTGTTCAGGGATGTGGAAGTTAGGTGCATTAGTCAGGGGAAATATGGGGTGATGTGGTGGGGGAGTAGGTCTGGGTGGGTTACTCTTTGGTGGGTCGGTGTGGACTTGTTGGACCAACTAGCCTTTCTCCACACTGCAGGGATTCTATGTGTCAAGATATGATAGATTCAGATTGACCATTACTGCTGCTACACTCTAGCCATTGGAGGGTACTGCCAACTCTATCCCTGGCACACGACGTTACGTTGTGCATCGTTCTCTGTACATACTGCAGCAACTCACCATAGAAACTTCAGCAGCACCTTCTAAACCTGCCCTTACTTTCAGCTCAAAGGCCAAAGGCAGCCAATCAATTGGAACATCCCCATCTGACAGGCAGCAGTGGTTCAAGAAGGCAGCTTACCAACACCTTCCCGAAGGCTATGAGGGATAAGCAAATGCTGGCTTTTCCATTGAGTACTCCCCCACGTCCCATGGATCAAAAGAACCTAGTTCAATTATTTTTACAGGGTGCAGTAACCCAGGAAGGCAATCATGATCACTTGCATTTAAATAGCACCTTTTCAGAGTAAAGATTGTCCAAGGAGCTTCGATATCAGAGCAACCTGACACTGAGCCACATCAGGAGAGATTGTGAATGATGATTGAGACGCTTGGGGCCAAGGATACACTTTTTAAGGAAGATGGGGTGATCATTTTAAAACCGATGTGTCATCTGCATGTGCATAGTTGATGGATGAGTGGAAGTTACGTTCAAACAGAGGCTACAGAGTTTATGATGAATGTTGTAAATCAGGCAGGACTTTTTCACACAATGGGGTGTAGGTAGGTGAGATGCCGGATTGTACAGTCCTGTTGTCGTCAGGTCTAATTTCCTCTTCATCATAACCCTGTTCTTGTGAGATAAAGAATGTGTTAATTCCATCATAGCATTCGGGAGAGACAGTGTAACCAATGGGACCATGATCTCTAATGGACTGTGTGTGAGTGATGTAAAGGGTTAAGACAGAGAGCAGGCTGGTGGCAATGATCATCTGTTTGTGCCTGAATGGTGTGTTTGTCACTTTTACTGCACATTTTATTACAAAGAGGTGGCTGGAAAAATGCCGTGTTAATCAATAATGTCCCGAAATGCATTGAGAGCAAAAATATACTGAGTAACATAGGCCGAGGCAGCTCCCCAGGGAAATCTCTGGAGAGATATCAAACCTGACTGAGAATGGTTGGAAAGATATTTCCTATATGCCAGCTTATCCTTTCCGGCAAAATGATCCGTAAAAATTCCAGGCTCTGAATGGGCAGCCGCCCCTGATGAGAGTTTCCTATTAGTGAATGGAATCTTTCTTTCCAGGGAATAGTGAGCACAGAAAGATCCCATTTCAGCCCCAACATCAACCTGGCCAGATTCAGTGCATTTCCCTATTCTCTTTCTGCCACCACATGTCCAGATATGTTGGGAGTGGCTCCAGGGAGCTGGGATGCCACAGATTCCTCCTGAACCAATGGAGTAGACAGTCTTCGCAGGGCGTCATCCCAGGCTGGGCTAACAGCAGCAGCAAAGGCTGATGGGAGGATCTTCGATGTGAGGACAGCACGCCTTCATAGAAACAGAGAAAAATAGGAGCAAGATTAGGCCATTCAGCCCTTTGAGCCTGCTCCGCCATTCAGTATGATCATGGCTGTTCATCCAATTTACTATCCCACTACTGCTTTCTCTCTCGACCCTTTGATCCTTTAGACCTATGTCTAACTCTTGAAAATATTCAATATTTTGGTCTGAACTGCTTTCTGTGGTGGTGAATTTCACAGGCTCACCCCTCTCTGGGTGAAGAAAGTTCTCTCATCTCAGTTCTAAATGGCCTCTTTGGATTGTAATACCTGGTTCTAGACTCCTCTGATCATCAGGAACATCCTCCCTACATCTACCCTGTTAGATTTTAAGTTTTGGTGAGAACTCCCTCATTCCTCTAATCTCCAGTGAGTAAAGTCCTAACTGATCCAATATCTCTTCATCTGTCAGCCGTGCCATCCCAGGAATCAGTCTGGTAAACCTCTGTTGCATTCGCTCCATTGTCAGAACATCCTTCCCCAGGTAAGGGATCCTGAAACTGCACACACAATACTCCAGGGTGTGGTTGTAGCAATCTCACTCACCTCATTATCATCAATGGCTTAGTGCTGGGAAAGAGGTCACAAACACAAATGAAGTAGAGCGGAAGATGTCCTACTGGCAGGGCCCATCCCTGTCACCCCGACGAGATAGAATGGAATAACATCCCTACAAAGTCCACACTGACCCTCAAAGTAACCTACCCAGATCCATTCCCCTACTATCCTGTATTTACCCCTGACTAATACATCTAACCTACACATCTCTGAACACAGTGGGCAATTTAGCATGACCAATTCATCTAACCTGTACAACTTTGGATTGTGGGAGGAAACCCACACAAACATAGGGAGAATGTGCAAACTCCACTCAGACAGTTACCTGAGGTTGGGATTGAACCCAGGTCCCTGGCGCTGTGAGGCAGCAGTGCTAATCACTGAGCCATCAAGCTGCCCCTAGTATTGGCGTGTCTAGTCTGGATCACTCCAATCATAAACCAGTGGGACTAGTTTAGTTTGGGATTATGATCAGCATGGACTGATTGGAAAGAAAGGTCTGTTTTTGTACTGTATGACTCTATGACTGTAATAGGATAATGAGCCCATCCAGTGTTAGTTAGGAGCTTGAGGAAGGTATCAGTCTACAAATAGAGACTTCTGGGCTGGTATTAAGCCAAAAACAAAATCCCCGAGGGAATTCACTTTCAACTCACTTATTCAGTTATTTAATTTGTTGCCATGTAATGGTATTATTTTTATATGCATTATAACTGTGTTATTGAAACCTGGGTACCTAGGGCAATTCTAGCATAACCAGTGGAAGTGGTCTGATTCCTTGAATTATATGTCATTATTTAATATGTAGACAACAGCAGCACAGGTGAGTTTGTATTTTTAGTTCGGCTTATTTTCCAAAAAACATCATCATATGCTGGAGGAGGCCATCGCAGGCCATTGCCTTTAACCTCAGGCTCCATGGTAACAGCTGACGTCAGGGGGTTTCATTGACAATGCATTTCAAAGACTCAGTCTAGGCAGAGTTTTGGACTGCAGGGGTGGGGGTGGATTGGTGTCGTGCTGAGTTGGAGTTTGAAGTGACTGACAGCTCTTCATGTTTGCAAACTACTTGGCTCTGTTTCGGTTGTGCAGCAGTCTGGGTACCTCGGCAACTGGCTGTCGGGCTCCCATTGAGAGAAAGAGAAGGTCCAAGAGAGGAGAGGAGTGGACAGTGGGCCAACCCCATCACCTTCCAGCTCCCCTTTAATGCCAACATCCCATGCTCTCTCATTCCATCCCTGGACTAAAGATCACCCTCTTCGACAAGTGTGCAGATAAAGGCAGACAATTTGACAAGATTTTCTATCTCTATTGCACATTCCAAGATGGTGACTGGATCTGAGAGCCATGGTGAGGGGGCATAGAAAAAAGAGAGCTCCTAGTGTCTGAGGGTGGGTGTTGAAGGGAAGACTGCTTTCAAATCCCGACTGCGATGCCCTCTCTCAGGTCTCATTCTCACAGCCCCACCCACATCTGGTCTGAGAGACAGGAAGGATGATGGCTTTGTGCCATACTGTTGTGAGATCAACCCTCAGCAATTGGCCTAGGTTAGACAAGATGGCACAATGAGGATGGCAGAGGTGGGGCTGGACCTCAGCACTGCCCTAGGGCAGCACGTGCAATCTTGGACTGAGGGAGTGCCACACTGTCAGAGATGTTCGGTTTCAGATGAGATATCAAACTGAGAAGATGCCATAGCTGGTGAGTCCTTCTCCTATGACCTGACCGATACATATTCCTCAACCAACATGAAAATTAAACTGATGCTCCAGTCGCTGGTGTTTATGGGACATTGCTGGATACAAATTGATGCCATTGAGTTGACTACTGATGACTTTGAACTTAGTGTGAGCCCACAATCCCTGTGATCCTGTAACCTGGACACCTGCCAAGCCCATAATCCCAGAATCCACATGGCCATGTGATCCCAGACCTCCATGACCCCATTATCCCACAATCCCCGTGACCCCATAATCCTAGAATCCCTGTAGCCCCATGATCCCAGATCTCTGTGACCCCATGAGCCCAGGTCCTCATGACCCCGTAACCCCAGATCCGCATGACCCAGAATCCCTGTGATCTTGTGGTCCCAGAATCCTGTGACCCCATGATACTGGAATCACCATATCCCAGAATCCCTGTGATCCCACAATCCTGTGATCCTATGAACCCAGGATCCCACGTTCTTGAGAATGGTGCCACAAGAGTCTGAGTTATAGGGAGAGGTTGGACAAATGAGGAAAGTTTTCTTTAGTGTGTAGGAGACTGAGGGGGAATCTTATAGAAGTGTATAAGATCAATGAGAGACATGGATAGGGTGAATGCCCTCAGTCTTTTTCCCAGGGTTGGGGAATCGAGGACTAGAGGGCATGAGTTTAAGGTTAGAGGGGAAAGAATAAAAGGGAACCTGAGGGACAATTTTTTTAAACAGAGCATGGTACGCATATGGAATGAGCTGCCAGCGGATGTGGTTGAGGCGGGTACATTAACAACATTTAAAAGATATTTGGATAAATACATGGAATGGTTTGGATGGATATGGAGAAAGTGAGGACTGCCCGAAACATCGATTCTCCTGCTCCTTGGATGCTGCCTGACCGGCTGTGCTTTTCCAGCACCACACTCTTGATTTAGAAGGAGGTGGGCCAAGTGCAGGGAGATGGGGTTAGCGCGGATGGACATTTTGGTCGTCATGGATTAGTTTGGGCCACCGTGCTGTAAGACTCTATGACTCTAAGAATAGTCCAGTTTGTGATGGTACTAGGGATTGGCAAAAACAAAACCCTGGAAGCAGCTGTCTGCTGAGGAGCAGCTTGAAGTAATGTATTTGTGCAGACTCACTGGGAAATGGAAGGATAGTGGTTCAGTCATTTGGAAAGAGCCTAAGAGTGCTCTGGCTCGAACAAGCAACATTGCTGATGACCAGTGACTATCGGTTCCAACATGTAGATCATGACGGACCAGTTGAACACAGAGTCTCTGGCAGTCAATCACACCACCCGCCTGCCTGCCTACATTCTCTCACTGTGGGCACATTGATCAACATTGACTTCCATTTCCAGAAACTGCGTGATTAGAGATAAGTGCATCCTCTTAATAGGCTTTGCCGGCTTGTTGCAAAGTGTTTCAGTTTAGACCAGATGTACTATCTCTGCGGGGTTCAGAATAATGCACTGAAATGAATTAAAATCTACGAGGAGCTGATGTTTGAAGCCAGCACATTACAGAGCAAGCCACAAGGCTATTCAGCTGATCTTGTTCATGCAGACTGTCTGCAAGAGCAGCTCAGTTTGTCTCACTCCTCTGCCCATTCTCTGTCAGCCTTTTCTCATTCAGCTGCACATCTAACAGGTCCGGTCAATACAAAGAAGAATTACAAGTATGCTGCTTCACCCCACATCCAGTGTCCAAGCAGCGCAAGCTGACCAGGGTCCTCAGAAATGAATCACGACCACAGATGAGATCCTCCCACCCCCAACCCACCATGCCTCCACACTTGAATACTGCAAAATTCTGGCTGTTCCAATTACGTAGACCTGCCAAGTGAGGTCATGAACTTCAAGGTGAAGCATTCATGATGAGTGATGCACCTGAACTGTCTGATAAGAAACCGAAAAGAAATGGACAACTTCGACATCGAGTGGGAAAATAAATTTCTGTTCACAACTTGAACGTCAAAGGATGAGGGGTGACCTGATAGAAGTTTACAAAATTCTGATAGGAGTGGATAGATTGGGTTGTTGGAGGCTTTCTTTTGCAGGGTAGAAATGTCAATTAATAGGGGACATAGGTTTCAGGTAAAAGGAGTTTTAAAGGAGATGTGAGAAGCAAGTTTTTTACATAGAGGGTGTTAGTGCATGGAATATGCCGTCACAGGAGCTGGTAGAGGCAGATAGAATGGCAACATTTCAGAGACAACTTGACAGATATATGAATAGGCAGGGCATAGAGGGATATGGATATGGACTGCAGAGATGCAAAAGGTTTTCAGTTTAGACAGGCACCATGTGTTGGTGTGCAGTCTTGGTGTTCTTGTGCTGTCCTGTTCTTTGTTAATTGTAAAATATGATTGCTTCCCCTACTTGTCACCAAAGTACATTGATAGGTTAAAAAGTGGGGATTTGGAACAATGCCACACAAGGGTTTTTCTCTGGTTCACTCTTTGAAGCAGACATTGGTGCATTGACTAGTAAATGCTATCAGATGTTTGATGTAAAAAGGATGGAGATAATTACTATCCAAAACACCATTGAGCTGAAAGTCAGGTCAAGGGACAGTGATGTTTTAGAAACTGGTTAACAGGGAAAAAATACCCACTTCTGACATCGTATGCTCTTAAAGAGAAAGCACACTTTGATTACACATCTCTCTAGGAAACATTTTTCATATTGACTCACAGGATGCTGGCCAGCATTTATTGCCCAGAGGGCAGTTAAGAATCAACCACATTGCTGTGGATCTGGAGTCACCTGTAGGGGTAACAGATTCCCTTTCCTAAAGAACATTAGTGAAGCAGATGGGTTTTCCCCCCAATAAGCAACAATGGTTTCACAGTCATCATTAGACTCTTAAATTCCAGATTCTTTATTGAATTCAAATTCCACCATCAGCCGAGGCAGGATTTCAACCCAGGTCCCCAAATCATTAGCTGAGTTTCTGGATTAGTAGTCTAGTGATAATACCACTAAGGCCATTGCCTCCACTTGTTATCCCAAATAAAGATAGTTAAGTGGCACACTCTTCGACTCTGATCTCCAGCACCTGCGGTCCTCACTTCCTCTTTGCTGATTGTAACCTTGCTGCGAAGCCTCTTCCAAGGATGCTGACTCTCCTGTTCCTCAGATGCTGCCTGACCGGCTGTGCTTTTCCAGCACTATGCTCATCGACTCTGATCTCCAGCATCTGCAGGCCTTACTTTCTCATAATCAAGTGCAAGTATTGCACCCATCTCAGAGAGTCATTTGATAAACTTTATAGCATTAACAGCCTCAAAGTACAAACCAGAGGAAGATAATGTGCAATCACAGGTGTCACACTGAGACTCAGTGAGCAGAGGATAAAATGAATAATTCTATGCACTTAGGTTTAGATTTATACAGCACTAAAATTAAACTGTTCACTCTGTGTTTTCTTTGGGCTAGATTCTTGGTTGCACTTCAATTCAAAAAGTGATCTTGTGCTTAAAAAGATTGGAAACCGCTGGTCTAGACTAAACTAAGATGTCAGATTAATCAAATATGGCACATATTCCTTTTGTTATAATCCTGGGGTATAGAGTTGATTCTGCTCATTAATTTAATTGACAGAGTTTTATGTGGAAGGCATTGATAAAATACCATATTACGTAGTAGACCATTAATCCAGAGACCCAGATAATGTTCTGAGCATCTGTGTTTGAATCCTGCAACAATAGATGGTGGAATTTGAATTCAATTTAAAAATTCAGGAATTAAGAGTCTAATGATGACCATGAATCCATTGTTGATTGTCTTAAAAATAACATTTGGTTCACTAATGTCCTTTAGGGAAGGAAACTGCCAACCTTTCCTGGTCTGACCTACATGTGACTCCAGACCCACAACAATGTGGTTGACTCTTAACTGCCCTCAGGGCAATTAGGGATGGGCAATAAATACTGGCCTAGCCAGTGACACCCTTGTCCCATGAATGAAAAAGATAACATAAGGGAAAGGGGGTAACATATAGACCTGGATAGTGGATTGGTTTGCTAATAGGAAGTAGAGAAGTAGGATAAATTTGGTGTAAAAAGCTAGAACTAGTTGAATGTCATAGGGATCAGTGCTACATGCAGAAATATTTACAATCTACATCAATAATCTGAGTCATGGATCTGACTGTATGGTTGCTAACTATACCAAAGACAGATGAACAAGTAAGTTGTGAGAGTACACAATGAGTTCAGGGAACAATATAGACAGATTAAGTGAGTAGACACACTTTTGGAAGAGAGAAACTAACATGGGAAAATGTGAATTTGCCTACTTTGGCAGGAAGAATAGATAAGCCGTGTGCTAGCTAAATGGTGGGATTGCAGAATCCTGAGGGTTTGGGTGTTAGTCAGCCGGTACAGCAAATAATTAGCAAGGCAAATTGAATGTTGTTGCCCATTGCAAGGGGAATGGAACATAAAAGGAGGGACATTTTACTGTAGCTGTACTGTGTGTTGATTAAACTACCTCCAGAGTGTTGTGTACTGCTTTAGACTTGCATAGAAACAATAACATTGCAATAGAAAGAGTTCAGAAAAGGTTGACTCGATTAATTCTGGGACTGAAGAGCTTGTCTTCTGGGGAATTGTTGGACAGGTTGGGTTTGTTGGCTCATATCCCTCTACACCCTCCCTGTTCATGTAGCCATCCAGATGCCTTTTAACTGTTGTAATTGTTCCGGCCTCCACCACTTCCTCTGGCACCACCCTCTACATGAAAAAGTTGCCCCCTTCCCTTTTAAATCTTTCCTCTCTCATCTTAAATCCTTGCCCTCTAGTCCAAACCCACCTTTGGACTCCCCTACCCTGGGGACAAACCTTGTATTTTTACCCTATCTATGCCCCTCATGATTTTATAAACCCCTATAAGGTAACCCGTCAGCCTCTGACACTCCAGGGAAAAAAGCCCCAGTCCATTCAGCCTCTCCCTGTAGCTCAAACCCTCCAACCCTGGCAACATCCGTGTAAATCATTTCATGTTTAACAATATCTTTCCTATAACAGGCACATCGGAGTGGAAAGCAGTATTCCAAAAGTGGCCTAATCAATATCCTATGCAGCCTCTCATGACATCAACTCCAATACACAATGACTGACTAATAAGGGCAAGTGTACCAAATACCTTCTTCACTACACTGTCTACTTGTGGCTCCACCTTTAAGGATGGGGTGGCATGGTAGCTCAGTGGTTAGCACTGCTGCCTCATAGCACCAGGCACCAAGGTTTGATTCCAACCTCAGGCGACTGTCTGTGTAGAGTTTGCACATTCTGTCTGCGTGGGTTTCCTCCCACAATCTAAAGATGTGCAGGTTAGGTGGATTGGCCATGTTCAATTGCCCATAATGTTAGGTGCATTGGTCAGGGGTAAATGTAGGGTAGGGGAATGGGTCTGGGTGGGTTACTCTTTGGAGGGTTGGTGTGGACTTATTGGGCCGAAGAGCCTGTTTCCATACTGTAGGGAATCTAATCTTAAAATAAACTATGAGCCTGCACTCCAAGGTCTCTTTATTTGGCAACATTGCCCAGGACCCTACCATTAACCATATAAGTCCTGCCCTCATTTGCCTGACCAAAATGCACACCCCACATTTATCTGAACTAAACGCCATTTGCCAATCCTCAGCCCATTGTTTAAGCTTTAACAATCAGTTAAGCCCCTGCCAGGTACAATCCTTTATATCTCGATAGGTGAGGCTTATCCTGTGATGGCAGTAAACCCTTTAGGTTACTATCTTACATGTAAGGAACTAGGCGGATTACAATGGTCTACAGCCATTAAAGAAGGCAGCTCCCACCACCTTCTCAAGGGAAACGAGGAACAGACAACAAATGCTGTCTCAGTCAGCATTGCTGACATCCTTTAAATTAATTAATCAAAAAAAAAGATTAATCCTGAGCTGGATGGACAGTAGTTTCTGTGAGACAAAAACAAAAACAAAATCTCTGCAAAAGGGTCACTGGACCCGAAACTTTGACTCTTGTTTCTCTCTCCACACATGCTGCCAGACCTGCTGAGTTTTTCCAGCAATTTCTGTTCTTGTTTCAGATTTCCAGCATCTGCAATCCCTTCAAATTGCAATTCTTTAATGTTGGCTGAACTGAATGAGTTCACATGTATTTCACTATCACTAGAGGGCGAAGCAATAAGAATTGGATTAGAGATGTCTGTGGTTGCCAAATGTCCAGGAATAGCAAAAATAGCAGGGGGGGGGGCAGGGTTCATGAAGTTGGATTATAAGAGTCAGAGGCCCAGCAATTGACACACTTCCCTGACCAGTTCTGTCATGTGATAGAGAGAACAAAGAACAAAGAAAATTTACAGCCCAGGAACAGGCCCTCCAAGCCTGAGCTGATCCAAATCCACTGTCTAAGCCTATCGCTCAATTCCTAAGCATCTGTATCTCTCTGCTCCCCACCTACTCATGCATCTGTTCAGACGCACCTTAAATGAATCTACCGTGCCTGCCTCTACTACTTCTGCTGGCAACGTGTTCTAGGCACCTACCACCCTCTGTGTGAAGTACTTTCCGCATGTATCCCCCTTAAACCTCTCTCCTCTCACCTTGAACATGTGACCTCTCGTTATTGATTCCCACACCCTGGGGAAAAGCTTCTCTCTAGCCACCCTGTCTATACCCTTCATGAATTTGTAGACTTCAATCAGATGCCCCCTCAATCTCCTTTTTTCTAATGAAAACAATCCTAACCTTTCTTTCATAGCTAGCACTGACTATACCATACATAACCTTGTTGGATAGGTCACCAGCAAGAGTTTTTTTATGCAGATGAGGATCATAGAATCACTGCAGTGTAGAAGCAGGCCATTTGGCCCATTGACTCCTCACCAACCCTCTAAAGAGCATTCCACCCAGACCAACCCCCAGCCCACCCCTGTAATCCTGTATTACCCTGGCTGATCCACGTAGTCTGCACATCCCAGGACACTATGGGGCAACTGAGCACGGCCACTTCACCTAATCTGCACATCTTTGGATTGTGCGAGGAAACCAGAGCACCCAGAGGAAACCCACGCAGACACAGAGTGAATGTGCAAACTCCACACAGACAGTCATCCAAGGCTAGATTCAATCCCAGATTTCTGGCGCAATGAGGCAACAGGGCTAATCATAGATGTGTACGGATAAGATGGTATTTCTCACTGTTTCTATCATTCCCTCTAGATACAACACTTGTAGCAGATTCTCCTTCAAGAAGGAGTTTTAATGAGTATTTCAGTTGCCAGGGAACTGCCTGAGGGAAATGTATCTGGATGAAAATATGTAGTAATCTGAATGGAGAGTGGAGTTGATGGTATTAGTATGGAATTCCTACTGATGCCTGTCACTTTCAATGATGAAAGAAAGGAAGACCTATGTTTATGTAACACCTTTTACGATCACGGGATGTCCCAAAGTGCTTTACAAGCAATGAACTCCTTTTGAATTGTATTCCAGTTGTGGTTTTGGAAACACTTTGCCAACTTGCACAGAGCTAGCTCCAATAAGCAGAAACATGATATGAATCAGATTATCTGTTGTTGTCGATTGTTGACCGATGAGAACCCACTAGTGGTTTTTCAAGGCAGTGGAGTGGGAGAGAGATGCAGGGCTTTGATTTGGTATCTCCTCTGAAAGATGGCACCTCTGACAGTACAGCACTCCATCAGCCCCACTGAATGATAGGTTAGTTCCTGGTGCAATACTAAAACAATGGATGGAATGGAGAAAAGTCGGTAAAATGTTGGGATACATAGACAGAATGTGATTGTTGTACGGGGTAGGTGAAAGTGAGCACTGCAGATGCTGGAGGTTAGAGTCAAGATTAGAGTGGTGCTAGAAAAACACATCAGGTCAGGCAGCATCCGAGGAACAGGAAAATCGACGATTCGGGCAGGACCCCTTCATCAGGAATGAGGCTGGAAGCCTCGGGGGTGGAGAGATAAATGGGAGGAGGTGGGGCTGGAGAGAAGGTAGCTGGGAGTGCAGAAGGTGGATGAAGGTGGGGGTAAAGGTGATAGGTTGGAGAGGAGAATGGAGTGGATAGATGGGAAGGAAGATGGGCAGATGGGACAGGTCATGAGGATGGTGCTGAGTTGGAACCCCACTGCCCCGTGGCCCAACATTTCAACTCCCCCTCCCACTCTGCCCAAGGCATGCAGGTCCTTGGCCTCCACCACCACCATTCCCTCACCTCATGACGCCTGGAGGAAGAACGCCTCATCTTCCGCCTCGGAACCCTTCAACCCCAGGGCATCAATGTGGATTTCACCAGTTTCCTCATTTCCCCTCCTTACCCCAGTTCCAAACTTCCAGCTCAGCTCAGCACCCTCCTCATGACCTGTCCCACCTGTCAATCTTCCTTCCCACCTATCCGCTCCACCCTCCTCTCTGACCAATCACCTTCATCCCTACCTCCATCCACCTATTGCGCTCCCATCTAGCTTCTCCCCAGCCCCACCCCCTCCTATTTATTTCTCCACCCACAAGGCTCCCGGCCTAATTCCAGATGAAGGGCTCCTGCCCGAAATGTCGATTTTCCTGCTCCTCGGATGCTGCCTGACCTGCTGTGCATTTCCAGCACCACTCTAGTCTTGTTAAAAGGGGTAGTCAAGAGATTATAGGGTTAACAGGCAATATAAGATGCCGTCCACCCCTCAGGGAAACAAAACTTTTCCTAGGATGAAGCAATCAGTCTCTAGAATGCTTTCCTAAATGCTAGGTCCATGTAGCTAAGTAATAATGTATACTTGTTCTAACATTTATCCTTTGAACTTGTAAGAAACTCCCATGCAACTCAGATGGAATATAAGTAGATATTAAGCATGATACAGTAAAGCTATTGGGATTAGCTGGTTCCAGTGGACATGCCCACAACAGATATCAATCACCTTTCCCATTCTGATCCAACATTTCCTCCCCACCACTCCATCCCCACCAATATTCACCCTTCCTCGCATACCTGTGAGACAGATATACCTGTTCCCCAGTAGTTTTGGAGGTTTCTCCATTATCAAGCCCAAACCTCATCCCTTCTAAATTTGAGAAACCTCTGGACACAGGTAAACCCCTCCAGAGGTCTTGGTTTAGCTGCGTACACGACTAGTGTAAGGAATCCATCCTTTAATTAGCCACATGACTCTTTGTGAATAAGGCTTGAGTATTTTGTCCAAATACAAGTTTTTTACTCAATACACTAATAATGACAATAACATAGTAACCTCATATAATGTGGCTTCTGGTGATCTGCAGTGATTAAGAGTGACTTACTTCAGGGATTTTTCTTCTTAATGTGAGCTCTCTCACATAGTACCCCATTTGTTTTTCAAAGTGAGGATCCTTCCTGAAGTGATGAACAGAAAGCAACTTCTGACATTCCAAAGTCCAGGAATGTAGCGGCTCATAAAGGGCTGCGGTAGCAAAAAGAGGGAAATCTGTGGTTGTCTCAGACAAAATGGGACTGCAAGATTTGAGAGCTAATGGGACTGGAGAGTCAAAAGCAGAAGGGAAACCAGTTATTGTCATCCATGTTTTAAGGTTCATGGGCCCCAACTAGTAAATGTTTGGATTTCAGCTGAATGAAAGGGTGTTACTGCTCAGGTTATATTGATATCCTTCCACCTCCCTCGAGCCCTGGCCACCTCTGGATAATTTTGGAGAGGCATTCATTATAACGATCACCAATAGATACACAAAACTATCCTTTGGAATGGCCCATTTGAAGCCCTGGACCTTACCCTTTGATCCTGGTTGTACAGTCTCACAGTGCCTAACCTATTTGGCACATTGATTGGTGTTGGCAGTGGTGCCAAGCAGCTGCTGAAGAGCCCATGCTGTCCTTTGCTGCGTGGGGATATCTCAGGAAGGTTGCCATCCTGGGTACATCCTTGTGCCATCTTCCCACTCTCCTTCAAATGGCATCCACACCAATATGGCATCATGACTGCTTCCTGGGAAGCAACTGCTAGTGGCAGGATAGTCGATATCCATTAAGTGAGGGTGATCCATTGAGGTTATGGATCGCTACTGTTAGGCTTAAAGGTCAATGGGATTCCTTTGTGCCTCTCTCCACTCAATGGTACATGAATTTAATCCTGTCTGACTGTCTCTGCTTCCAACTGAATCATTGGTGAGTAGATCCTCTGGAAAGGGATGGGCTTTGGTCTGCAACATATATATTTTAAACTGCCAACTCTGGCAGGTGGTCCCTATAAGGAGTGGAAGGAGCTGTATGGACAAAAGCTGCTTAATATTCACAATTCTACCATACCTCTCATTGGAATCAGGCATGGTAACAATCAGGCATGTCGCTACAATATCCTGGATTTATGAGCAGGATATTGTAGCAACAGGCATGGTCATTGGGCTCAGAAAACCCAGAATCGCTTCAGATGAACGAGCTCAGATTGAGGTTTTCTACAATGCTGCTTAAACTGCGTCGACATGGTGGCAGGAAGCTGACTTGTGCACTTTTCCATCTGATGGGATGTTCAGGGAAAGTAATATTGAATAAGCGATAGTCTTTTGTACATGAATAGATCAGCTTCCATTGTGCACAAATGACATGATTCCTAGCTTGGGATTACTGTACACTCATTTCCACTTTAACATGAGAGCCAGAGTTGAAAAGTTCAGTTTGTGAAATTGCCACACCTGGAGTGTTTGCTTAAATATTTTCAGATTGCGTGAAGCTGGTAAAGTTTGAGTTGTTAGAACAGAAACTAGGGAGAAATGGTTAAGTGGAACTGTTTACTTGATAGAGCAGTGTAGTATAGAGTGGTGTGCCTAAGGAATTCTCTGCGACAGAAAGCATTTGGAAAAATAAAACACTCAATGTTTTCAAAAAGAAGATACTCTAGGTGAAGACATTTCTCCTTGTCTCAGTCCTAAAAAAACCTATCCCATATCCTGAACTGTAATCCTTGATTCTGATCTCCTCGGTCATTGGGAATATCATTTGTTCAGTGACACTGTCTAGTCTGCTTTAAATTTTAGGTGTTTCTATAAGACCGCCCCACCCATTCTTCCAAACTCCAAGAAAAATAGGAAACTTCTATTGTTCCTGAAAAGACACCAAGGAGCTGTGATGTAGTTATTATATAAAGAAATGAAAGAATTTAAATCTTTAGAACGTGGAACATAGAACATAGACACATTACAGTGCAGTACAGGCCCTTCGGCCTTCATGTCATGCCGACCCGTGAAACCAATCTGAAGCCCATCTAACTTACACTATTCCATTTTCAGCCATCTGTTTATCCAATGACCATTTAAATGCCCTTAAAGTTGGCGAGTCTACTACTGTTGCAGGCAGGACATTCCACACCCTTATTATTCTCTGAGTAAAGAACCTACCTCTGACATCTGTCCTATATCTATCACCTCTCAATTTAAAGCTATGTCCCCTCGTGCCATCCGAGGAAAAAGTCTCTCACTGTCCACCCTATCTAATCCTCTGATTATCTTGTACGTCTCTATTAAATCACCTCTTCCCTTCTTCTCTCTAAGGAAAACAATCTCAAGTCCCCCAGCCCTTCCTCATAAGATCTTTCCTCCATACCAGACAACATCCTGGTAAATCTACTCTGCACCCTTTCCAATGCTTCCATGTCCTTCCTATAATGCAGTGACCAGAACTGTACGCAATCATCCAAGTTTGGCCGCACCAGAGTTTTGTACATCTGCAACATGACTTCATGGCTCTGAAACTCAATCCCTCTACCAATAAAACCTAACACACTGTACACCTTCTTAACAACCCTATCAACCTGGGTGGCAACTTTCAGGGATCTATGCACATGGACACCGATATTTCCCTGCTCATCCACACTACCAAGAATCTTACCGTTAGCCCAGTACTCTGTATTCCTGTTACTCCTTCCAAAGTGAATCACCTCACAATTTTCTGCATTAAACTCCATTTGCGAACTCTCAGTCCAGCTCTGCAGCTTATCTATGTCCCTCTGTAACCTGCAACATCCTTCAGCACTATCCACAACTCCACTGACCTTAGTGTCATTTGCAAATTTACTAACACATCCTTCTACTCCCTCATCCAGGTCATTTATAAAAATGACAAACAACAGTGGACCCAAACAGATCCTTGTGGTACACCACTAGTAACTGAACTCCAGGATGAATAGTTCCCATCTACCATTACTCCCTGTCTTCTTTCAGCGAGCCAATTTCTGATCCAAACCACCAAATCACCCTCAATTCCATGCCTCCGTATTTTGTGCAATAGCCTTCCGTGAGGAACCTTATCAAACGCCTTACTGAAATCCATATACACCACGTCAGCCGCTTTACCCTCATCCACCTGTTTGGTCACCTTCTCAAAGAACTCAATAAGGTTCGTGACGCACGATCTACCTTTCACAAAACTGTGTTGACTATCCCTAATCAAATTATTCCTTTCTAGATGATTATAAATCCTATTTCTTATAATCCTTTCCAACACTTTACACACAACCGAAGTAAGGTTCACAGGTCTATATTTGCCAGGATTGTCTCTACTCCCCTTCTTGAACAAGGCAACAACATTTGCTATCCTCCAGTCTTCTGGCACTATTCCTGTAGACAATGATGATGTAAAGATCAAAGCCAAAGGCTTCCTAGCTTCCCAGAGAATCCTAAAATAAATCCCATCAGGCCCAGGGGACTTATCTATTTTCCCACTTTCCAGACTTGCTAGCACCTCCTCCTTATGAACCTCATTCCCGAGTGGTCTAATAGCTTGTATCTCAGTATGCACGACAACATTGTCTTTTTCCTGTGTGAATACTCATGAAAAATATTAATTTAGCACCTCTCCTGTCTCTTTGGACTCCACGCACAACTTCCCACGACTGTCCTTGACTGCCCCTTATCTTATTCTAGTCATCCTTGTATTCCTGACGTACCTATAGGTAACCTTAGGGTTTTCTTTGATACTACCTGCCAAAGACTCTGCATAACCCCTCCTGGCTTTTCTTAGCTCTCTCTTTAGGTCTTTCCTGGCTAATCTGTAATTCTCAAGTGCCCTAACTGAGCCTTCACCTCTCATCTTTACATAAGCCTCCTTCTTCCTTTTGACAAGAGATTCAATTTCTTCAGTAAACCACGGTTCCCTCGCTCGACAATTTCCTCTCTGCCTGACTGATACATACTTATCAAGGACCCGCAGTAGCTGTTCCTTGAATAAGCTCCACATTTCAATGGTGCCCGTCCCCTGCAGTTTCCTTCCCCATCCTATGCATCCTAAATCTTGCCCAATCGCATCATTTTATTTTGTTTATTATATTTATATAGCTCCATTCATAAGTTCAAAACATTCAAAAGCACTTTAAAGCCTATGAAACACATAGGAAATGCATTCATTGTTAATAGCTGGGAAATGCAGCAACTAATGTCTGCACAGAACCGTCCCACAGGCAGAGATGAAAGACCAACAAGGTGGCCTGTTTTGGAGGACCATTCCTGGTCTGCACACTACGGAGTGCGCTCTCACTTTTTTAATGTTTCTGTGATATGTTTTACATTTTCCAGAGAGGCCAGGTAAGACGTCAGTTTAACATCTTCTCTGGAAGTCAGCACCTTTAGTAATGCAGCACTCCCTCTATACTGTGTTGCATTAGCTTGTGATTTTGTGCTCAGGTAAACATAGAAAATAGGGACAAGAGTAGGCCATCTAGCTCATTTAAACCTGCTCAATACAATCTTGGCTGATCCTCTATCTCAATGCTAAATTCTGCTTTCTCCCTATATCATTTGATGCATTTTCAATCTTAAGAAGACTTGAGGTGGTGTTCTTGAACACTTAATCTTCTAGCTCAGTGAGAGGTTGATAGCCACAGAGTCACAGCTCACTTGAGACAGCATGAATCATCATTTACGAGATATTTGACTCTGAGGCTTCATTTGGGTGAATGAGCAGCACCTTTTCCCAGTCACATCCACAGGATTGACCAGCTCAGGAACAACAAATAATCCAGAGTTTAGTTGATCTAGAATGAGTTAAGAACAATTGATTACAGCCGTGATGGTGTTATTATAGAATCCCTGCAGTGTGGTAGCAGACCATGTGGCTCATCAAATCCATACCGACAATCCAAAAAGCATTCTACCTCCTAGCCTATCCCTGTAACCATGCATTTCCCATGGCTCAGCCACCTAACCTGCATATCTTTGGACTGTGGCAAGAAACCAGAGGACACGGAAGAAGCCCACGCAGACACAGAGAGAATGTGCAAAGTCCACACAGACAGTCGCCTGAGGGTGGAATCAAACCCATGTCTCTAGCGCTGTGAGGCAGTAGTGCTAACAACTGAGTCATCCTGCTGCCCTTTCACTGAGCTTTACAGATGACATAGCAGTTTATGGGCTGTGAACAGTGTGGAGCTTGAGAAGCAGGAGAACGCAGGCAGTTCCATGGTACTGAAATGCTATGGTTAGCTCCCTGCATTTGAGGCTCAGAGAGGTTTTAGAGTAGTAATTGCTAAGAAAACCAGAGTGACTGGGGCTTAGAGGGATGAGGCAGTGTCAGGTTAGTGAAGCTGACAGTTGGGGCAAAAGGAAACTCATGTCACCTCGAGACCTGGAGTCATACCAGTGCGACATTGTGAAAATCTCAGTTGCAGCGGATTTTGTGGGAAATCCTTGTATGTCCTTGAAAGAAGACAGCTGAAGTCCATCACAAGGAAGACGGAATCATAGAGATAGACAATATGGAAACAGACCCTTTGGTCCAACTCATCCATGCCGACTAGATATCCTAAACTAATTTAGTGCCAGCATTTGGCCCATATCCCTCTAAACCCTTCCTATTCATATCCCCATCCAGATGCCTTTTAAATGCTGTAATTGTAGCAGCGTCCAGCATTTCCTCTGGCAGCTCATTCCATACACGCACCACTTTCTCCGTGAAAAAGTTTCCCCTTAGGTCTCTTTTAGATCTTTCCCCTCTCACCTTAAACGTATGCCCTCTAGTTTTGGAATCTTCAAAGATTTTTTAACTTCATGATGATGATTGATATCTGGGTGTTGCTGGTAAACTCGGGGATCAGTCTTGGTTGTACCTGCCATTTTCTGCATGGCTCATGGTGCATTTGACCACAGTTTGCTTATATATCCATGTTTACCTCATGTTAATTCTGGATGCTTGGGTATAAGACAGTTGTACTTTTTTTTGGTTTGTTTAGAAATTTGGAATCTTGTGGCTTTATTCTCCTCGGGAGTAATCAGGATTTCGAATTGCAGAAAAGTTACTGGTCCATAACAGGATCATAAATAATTTGGAGTCAAAAAGTGTGGTGCCTTAAAAGCACAGCCAATCAGGCGGCATCCGAGGAGCAGGAGAGTCGATGTTTCGGGCAGAAGCTTTTCATCAGGAATGAGGGAACACATTCTTGATGAAGAGCTTAGGCTCAAAACGTCGACTCTCCTGCTTCTCGGTTTCCTGCACCACACCTTTCGACTCTGATCACCAGCATCTGCAGTCCTTTCTTGCTCCCATAAATAATTTGGAGTCCACTTTCAACTTGGTGTTGGCAAGCACATTTTTTGTAAGCAAAAGATGATGTTAAAATCTAATTTTTCAAATGAAATTACTGCATACACTCAATCCAGTCAATGATTTCAAACATTACCTGAATCATAATTAATCTTCTCAAGTTCAATGTTAAAATTCAAAGCTGAGTAGGGAAATGAAGTGGGCCAGGCAGCAGTTCCCCCGCGCCCTTGCTGAACTGTTAGCTAAGTTTCAAAAGGAAAATCTCATTTTGGCTGCTCTGGTTTCTTCTATCCTTCTCCATTTTCTTGAAGGTTCATTTCTGAATATGGTTCCCTCTATGAGCCTTTCAGGTTGTAAGCTGGCATGCTGATCATCAGCATCTCTATTGACTAAATATTGCAGAATTGCTTGTTTGTGTGCTTCAGATATAGGACTCTTATTGTGCCTGTTTCACCTCAACAAATAGATGACAGCCATGTTCTGCTTAATGTATCTGGACAATGCCCTGGCCAATCAGAATCAACTTTGTCTGATTTAAAACATAAACAGAATTTTTACATTGGCAGTTAACTGTCAATCAACATTAACAGCCAAAGTTGATCATCACACAATACCAGATTGTAGTCCAATGGAGGTTTATTTGGAAATACAAGTTTTGGGAGCTCTGCTCCTTCATTCTGTAGTGCTTCAAAAACTTGTACTTCCAAATAAATCTGTTGGACTATAAACTGGTGTTATGTGACTTTCAACTTTGTCCATCCCAGTCCAGCACTAGTGCCTCCACATCATCAATCTTAATGGGTGCACTCTGCATGGGAACACCTCTTCCAATTAGAGTTCACCTTCCAATCAATCAATACTGTCTTCTCGCATGGTATGGATATTGGTTTTCACCTTGAATTGTCATTCCTGCAAAACGGCTTGATGAATGTAAGATGAAGAGCTTTGATTAAATGTGTCCTCTTGAGTAATACTTAAGCTTTGTGCTACCTTATGACTCATTGTCACAAATGTTAAGAGCACCCTGGAGACCAATAATGTGAAAGAACTGAACTTCCAAAACAGAACCAATGGAAAACCTGATGCTCCAGGTTTCATTTCTAGAAAGTTTTACTCTAGCAATCAAACCGAAAATTAGTCTCTGTTAGGCATGTAACTGTGAAATCACCTTGGTCTTACCAGACCGTAGGGCTGCTCTCTCATTAGAGAGGGAAAGATGACTGATACTGGTTCAACCCGCGGGTTACTGTGACTCTGGAAAGGGGAAAAATTGAGAAGGAGAGTTCTTTATGGTAAACGTCAGCTAGTACAGGAATTGAACCCATGCTGTAGGCATCACTGCATTACCATCAGGTAAATTGCTGTTGGTTGTAAATGACCAATTAATGGTAAGACAGATTTTACAATTTACTCAACATATGTGACATAAATCTCAATCACAAGGTCCTTTCTCAAAACTCTGCCTTTCTCATGCGGAATTCCAACTCCTTTGAGGATTTAGCTTGATTCCCAGCTGACAGCAATGCACAATCAGAGCTCCCTTGGTACTGTCTTTACAAAAAATGACACATGTCTGCAGACCCTCCTCATCTCTGCTTGCACTGGCCTGAATGATGTAAATCTCCCAGTGTTATCTTCAAGTATCTGAAACAATTGTAGCAACTGCATATTTGCCTGTTCCTAGCTCCCTCAGAATTAGTCTCTGTCTCCTTAAGTCAGCCTTTCTGCACCACTGGAATGATCATCTGAATTCAGTTGACTCTATATTTTCTTCGTCTAGATTAGAATGCTGCTGGAAAAGCACAGCAGTTCAGTCAGCATCCGAGGAGCAGTAAAATCGACGTTTCAGGCAAAAGCCCTTCATCAGTATTCCTGTTGAAGGGCTTTTGCCCGAAACGTCGATTTTACTGCTCCTCGGATGCTGTCTGAACTGCTGTGCTTTTCCAGCACCATTCTATTCTAGACTCTGGTTTCCAGCATCTGCAGTCATTGTTTTTACCTCTATATTTTCTTAGCTGGTTCAACTAGTTTCAGTTTCCTCTGAGATTTTGGTTTCCAATCCCAGTTTCTGTTTTAGTTTCCCTAGCTATGACATGGATCCATTTACTTTTATCTGATTTTTTTAACTTTGGATTGTTGGGAGGGATGATAGCAATGTCACTGGACAAGTAATCCAGAAACTCTGGCTAATGCTCTGGGGGTCCAGGTTCATGTCTCCCCATAGCAGCTGGTGGAATATAAACTAAATTCATTAACAAAGTTTGAATTCAAAGCTAGTCTCAATAACAGTCACGGTTAATTGTTATAACATTAATTGCTGTTAAAAATCATTCATCTGGTTCAGGAAAGGGAGTCTGACATTCTTGACTGGTGTGAGACTCCATACCCACGGCAAATGTGGTTGACTCTTAATCGTCCTTTCATAGTGGCCTAACATTCCAATCAGTTCAAGGACGGTTAGCACTGCTGCTTCATAGTGCCAGGGACCCAGGTTCAATTCCAGGCTTGGGTAACTGTCTGAAGATTACACATTTTTCCCTGTGTTTGTGTTGGTTTCCTCCCACAGTCTAAAGATGTGCAGGTTAGGTGGATTGGCCATGCTAAATTGCCTGTAGTATACAGGCGAGATGGGTTAAGCCATGGTTAAAAATAAACACTGTGGGGTTACAGGGATGGGAGGAAGTGGCTCTGGGTGAGGTGCTATTCAGAGGGTCGGTGGTGACTTGATGGTCTGAAAGGCCTCTTTCTGCATTGTAGGACTCTATGATTGAATAAATGCCTGTCCAGTGATACACACATCCTATGTAAAATAAGCTTTGGAACCACAGATTCTATTAGACAATCTGATAACCAAGCAGAGCCGAGAGTATTGTGCTGGAAAAGCAGAGCAGGTCAGGCAGTATCCGAGGAGCAGGAGAAGTGATGATTCAGGCAAGAACCCTTCATCAGGAATGAGGCTTGTGAGCTGAGAGGGTGGAGAGAGAAATGGGAGGGGGGTGTGGGACTGGGGGGAAGGTAGCTGAGAGTGCGATAGGTGGATGGAGGTGGGGATAAAGGTGATAGGTCAGAGGGGAGAGTGGAGTGGATAGTTGGGAAGGAAGATTGACAGATGGGGCAGGTCATGAGGATGGTGCTGAGCTGGAAGGTTGGAACTGGGGTAAGGTAGGGGGAGGGGAAGTGAGGAAACTGGTGAAATCCACATTGAAGCCCTGGGGTTGGAGGGTCCCAAGGTGTCAGGTGGTTAGGGTGTGGCGAAGGAAGAAGCCCAGTACCTGCATGTCCTTGGCGGAGTGGGAGGGGGAGTTGAAGTGTTCGGCCGCGGGGCTGTGAGGTTGGCGGGGTGTGTGGACCTGACAAGACAGAAGGTGGATAGGGGTGGGGAGGGAAATATATCTCTGGTGGTGGGGTCCATTTATAGGTGGCGGAAATGGTGGAGGATGATGCGATGTACATGGAGGTTGGTGCAGTGGAAGGTGAAATTCCACCACAGAACACACCAGATGGCCTCCTTCTTCAAAGGCCTCAATTTCCCCTCCCATGTGATCGATGATGCCTTTCAGTGCCCCTCATCCACTTTCTGAACCTCCGCCCTTGAACCTCACCCCTCCAACTGCAACAAGGACAGAACGCCCCAGTCCTCACCATCCACCCCACCAACCTCCGGATACATCATATCGTCCTCTGCCATTTCCGCCACCTACAAACGGACCCCACTGCCAGAGATATATTTCCCTCCTCACCCCTATCTGCTTTCCATAAAGACCATTCCCTCTGCGATTCTCTTGTCAGGTCCACACCCCCTAGCAACCCACTCTCCCCTGTCAGTACCTTCCCCTCCCACCACAGGAATTGCAAAACCTGTGCCCACACCTCCCCCCTCACCACCGTCCAAGACCCCAAAGGAGCCTTCCAAATCCACCACAGTTTTACCTGCACTTCCACACATGTCATTTACTGTATGCATTTCTCCTGATGCGGTCTCCTCTACATTAGGGAGACAGGACACCTACTCGCAGAGCGCTTCAGGGAACATCTCCGGGATACCCACACCAACCAATCCCACCACCCTGTGGCTGAACACTTCAACTCCCCCTGCCACTCAGCCAAGGACATGCAGATCCTGGGCCTCCTCCACTGCCACACACTCACCACCCAACACCTGGAGGAAGAACAGCTCATCTTCCACCTCAGGACCCTCCGATCCCATGGCATCAATGTGGATTTCACCAGTTTCCTCATTTCCCCTCCCTTCGGATTATCCCAGTTCCAACCTTCCAACTCGGCACCGCCCTCATGACCTGTCCTACCTTACCATCTTCCTTCCCAGCTATCTGCTTCACCCTCCTCTCTGACCTATTACCATTACCCCCACCCCCTCAGTTGCACTCTCAGTTACCTTACCCCCAGCCCACCCCACTCCCATTTCTCTGTCCACCCCTCAGCTCACGAGCCTCATTCCTGATAGAACATAGAACATAGAACATAGAACAATACAGCACAGAACAGGCCCTTCGGCCCACGATGTTGTGCCGAACTTCTATCCTAGATTAAGCACCCATCCATGTACCTATCCAAATGCCGCTTAAAGGTCGCCAATGAATCTGACTCTACCACTCCCACGGGCAGCGCATTCCATGCCCCCACCACTCTCTGGGTAAAGAACCCACCCCTGACATCTCCCCTATACCTTCCACCCTTCACCTTGAATTTATGTCCCCTTGTAACACTCTGTTGTACCCGGGGAAAAAGTTTCTGACTGTCTACTCTATCTATTCCTCTGATCATCTTATAAACCTCTATCAAGTCACCCCTCATCCTTCGCCGTTCCAACGAGAAAAGGCCGAGAACTCTCAACCTATCCTCGTACGACCTACTCTCCATTCCAGGCAACATCCTGGTAAATCTTCTCTGCACCCTCTCCAAAGCTTCCACATCTTTCCTAAAGTGAGGCGACCAGAACTGCACACAGTACTCCAAATGTGGCCTAACCAAAGTCCTGTACAGCTGCAACATCACCTCACGACTCTTGAATTCAATCCCTCTGCTAATGAACGATAATACTCCATAGGCCTTCTTACAAACTCTATCCACCTGAGTGGCAACCTTCAAAGATCTATGTACATAGACCCCAAGATCCCTCTGTTCCTCCACCTGACCAAGAACCCTACCATTAACCCTGTATTCCGCATTCTTATTTGTTCTTCCAAAATGGACAACCTCACACTTGGCAGGGTTGAACTCCATCTGCCACTCCTCAGCCCAGCTCTGCATCATATCTAAGTCCCTCTGCAGCCGACAACAGCCCTCCTCACTGTCCACAACTCCCCCTATCTTTGTATCATCTGCAAATTTACTGACCCACCCTTCGACTCCCTCATCTAAGTCATTAATAAAAATTACAAACAGCAGAGGACCCAGAACTGATCCCTGCGGAACTCCACTTGTAACTGGACTCCATGCTGAATATTTACCATCTACCACCACTCTCTGACTTCGACCGGTTAGCCAGTTTTCTATCCAATTGGCCAAATTTCCCTCTATCCCATGCCTCCTGACTTTCCGCATAAGCCTACCATGGGGAACCTTATCAAATGCCTTACTAAAATCCATGTACACTACATCCACTGCTCTACCCTCATCCACATGCTTGGTCACCTCCTCGAAGAATTCAATAAGACTTGTAAGGCAAGACCTACCCTTCACAAATCCGTGCTGGCTGTCCCTAATCAAGCAGTGTCTTTCCAGATACTCGTAAATCCTATCCCTCAGTACCCTTTCCATTACTTTGCCTACCACAGAAGTAAGACTAACTGGCCTGTAATTCCCGGGGTTATCCCTATTCCCTTTTTTGAACAGGGGCACAACATTCGCTACTCTCCAGTCCCCTGGTACCACCCCAGTTGCCAGGGCTCTTGTCCGAAATGTCGATTGTCCTGCTCCTCGGATGCTGCCTGACCTGGTGTGCTTTTCCAGCATCATACTCTTGACTCTGACCTCCAGCATCCACAGTCCTCACTTTCTCTCTGATAACCAAGCAGCTTCTTTCGCACTCAAACATTCGGGGAACTTCCATAATCTGTGTTCAGCAGCTTTTACAGTAAATGAGACACTGTTTCTACATCACACTGACAGAGTAAATGGGCCAATGTAGTACAGTCTCTGTTAGATAATAACACCAGCTCAGAACCTTTTCAAACCGGAGAGCTAGACATCCTGGTCGATGGGGTTGCTGGCTCCTTCACTCTTGACCTTGGGGAGCCACGAGATAGGTGAGGATAGGCAGGGGGAAAGCAGCTGGAGAATGTTGAGGCCTGACCCTCTGAGAGGCCTGTGGGCCTACACAGCAGAATGAAGCCAATCTGAAGGGCCAACTCCCATATAAAGAGGCGGCATGATTCTGAGAGATATGTTCATCACTTTGGGTAGGGAGGGCAGCAAAAAATGAATAATGATTTACTGTCATTTGTACTCTACAATGTACAACACAGTAAAATACGACAAAAAGCTTCAACTGTTGCCACAATCAGGCACTATCTTGCATATTTTATGAAGGAAAAAAAAGACAATGTTGAAAGATAAGGCGAGCACTGGATGATGATGCCAGGTATTGGGTTAGTGGAACCATCGCTTTCCTCTGACCCAAAGACTCTGTGTCCCATAAATCAGTCAGTTGTGAAGGAGTTGCCAGAATTGATCATTAGGATTAGGGAGATTAAACAGCTGCTTGCATATGATTGGAGAGTGTCAGCACGACATGGTGGTAATCTGGTGGTACAGATTTTGTAGTGTGTGACAGAGAAAATGATTACAGTGAATCCTGTGTTTCCTGAGAGGTGGTAAACAGTGTTCCTCAGGGATTTGTCAGAGAACCTGAACTTTTCACAGTGAATATTATTAATAATAATTGTTTGGGAGGGATGGAGTGTTGTGTATCCATGTGACACTAATTTCAGACTGTTATCTTTTGCTGCGACATGCGTTGAATGCATGGTCCTGTCACCAATGACCCTTTTGTTCATTTGGTTCCAGATGATGGTAAGTTGTCCTTGGACGAATTTCGGGCCTTTTTCTCAGATGGCACCCTCAATGAAGAAGAACTGGAAAACCTCTTTCATACAATAGACTCCGACAACACCAAGTAAGGCAATCTTTTCCTTGTGTATCTGACTATTCCTCTTGGGTCTCTGTAACATAAACTGAAAAATGTGTTGCTGGAAAAGCGCAGCAGGTCAGGCAGCATCAAAGGAGCAGGAGAATCGATGTTTCGGGCATAGCCTTTTTTCAGGAATGAGGAGGGTGTGCCAAGCAGGCTAAGATAAAAGGTAGGGAGGAGGGATTTGAGGGAGGGGTGTTGGGATTGCGATAGGTGGAAGGAGGTTAAAGTGAGGGTAATAGGCCGGAGAGCGGTTGGGGGTGTAGAGGTCGGGAAGAAGATTGCAGGTCAAGAAGGCGGTGCTGAGTCTGAGGGGTGGGACTGAGAAAGGTGGGGGGAGGGGAAATGAGGAAGGTGGAGAAATCTGCATTCATCCCTTGTGGTTGGAGGGTCCCTAAGCGGAAGATAAGGCGCTCTTCCTCCAGCCGTCGTGTTGCTATGGTCTGGCGATGGAGGAGGCCAAGGACCTACATGTCCTTGGCGGAGTGGGAGGGGGAGTTAAAGTGTTCCACCACGGGGTGGTTGGGTTGGGTGGTGCGGGTGTCCCAGAGGTGTTCTCTGAAACGTTCCGCAAGTAGGCAGCCTGTCTCCCCAATGTATAGGAGGCCACATCGGGTGCAGCGGATGCAGTAAATGATGTGTGTGGAGGTGCAGGTGAACTTGTGACGGATATGGAAGGATCCCTTGGGACCTTGGAGGGAAGTGAGGGGGGGAGGTGGGGGGCAAGTTTTGCATTTCTTGCGGTTGCAGGGAAATGTGTTGGGAGTGGAGGTTGGGTTGGTAGGGGGTGTGAACCTGATGACGGAGTCGCAGAGGGAGTGGTCTTTCCGGAACACTGATAGGGGAGGGGAGGGAAATATATCCCTGGTGGTGGAGTCTGTTTGGAGGTGGCGGAAATGATGAAGGATGATACGATGTATCTGGAGGTTGGTGGGGTGGTGGGTGAGGACCAGTGGGGTTCTGTCCTGGTGGCGATTGGAGGGGTGGGGTTCAAGGGCGGAGGAGCAGGAAGTGGGGGCGATGTGGTGGAGGGCATCGTCAACTACGTCTGGGGGGAAATTGCGGTCTTTGAAGAAGGAGGCCATCTGGGTTGTTCAGTATTGGAATTGGTCCTCCTGGGAGCAGATGCGGTGGAGGCGAAGGAATTGGGAATATGGGATGGCGTTTTTACAGGGGACAGGGTGAGAGGAGGTGTAATCAGCTACACTGGCACCAGCCCCCACTTTTTCCTCCACTACATCGATGACAGTATCGACGCTACCTCGTGCTCCCACGAGGAGGTTGAACAGTTCATCCACTTTACTAACACCTTCCACCCCGACCTCAAATTTACCTGGACTGTCTCAGACCCCTCCCTCCCCTTCCTAGATCTCTCCATTTCTATCTTGGACGACTGACTCAACACGGACGTTTATTATAAACCGACTGACTCCCACAGCTACCTAGATTACACCTTTTCCCACCTTGCCCCCTGTAAAAATGCCATCCCATGTTCCCAATTCCTTCGCCTCCGCTGCATCTGCTCCCAGGAGGATCAATTCCAATACCGAACAACCCAGATGGCCTCCTTCTTCAAAGACCGCGGTTTCCCCTTAGACGTGATCGACGATGGTCTCCACCGCATCTCCTCCACTTCCCGCTCCTCCGCCCTTGAACCCCGCCCCTCCAATCGCCACAAGGACAGAACACCACTGGTCCTCACCTTCCAGCCCACCAACCTCCAGATACGTCGTATCATCCTTCATCATTTCCGCCACCTCCAAGCAGACCCCACCACCTGGGATATATTTCCCTCCCCTCCCCTATCAGCGTTCTGGAAAGACCACTCCCTCCGCGACTCCCTCGTCAGGTCCACACCCCCCACCAACCCAATCTCCACTCCCGGCACCTTCCCCTGCTACCACAAGAAATGCAAAACTTGCCCCCACACCTCCCCCCTTACTTCCCTCCAAGGCCCCAAGGGATCCTTCCATATCTGTCACAAATTCACCTGCACCTCCACACACATCATTTACTGCATCCGCTGCGCCCGATGTGGCCTCCTATACATTGGGGAGACAGGCTGCCTACTTGCGGAACGTTTCAGAGAACACCTCTGGGACACCCACACCAACCAACCCAACCACCCCGTGGTGGAACACTTTAACTCCCCCTCCCACTCCGCCAAGGACTTGTAGGTCCTTGGCCACCTCCATCGCCAGACCATGGCAACACGACACCTGGAGGAAGAGCGCCTCATCTTCCGCTTAGGAACCCTCCAACCACAAGGGATGAATCCAGATTTCTCCACCTTCCTCATTTCCCCTCCCCCCACCTTTCTCAGTCCCACCCCTCAGACTCAGCACCGCCTTCTTGACCTGCAATCTTCTTCCCGACCTCTACACCCCCAACCGCTCTCCGGCCTATTACCCTCACCTTAACCTCCTTCCACCTATCGCAATCCCAACACCCCTCCCTCAAATCCCTCCTCCCTACCTTTTATCTTAGCCTGCTTGGCACACTCTCCTCATTCCTGAAGAAGGGCTTATTCCCGAAAGGTCGATTCTCCTGCTCCTTTGATGCTGCCTGACCTGCTGCGCTTTTCCAGCAACATTTTCAGCACTGATCTCCAGCGTCTGCAGTCCTCACTTTCTCCTCTCTGTAACATAAAGACTATTCAGCCATAGTTTCAGCCTGTGCAGGAGATAAATGTGTCACCCATCCTGCTTTTGGATAGGCTTTTTCGGAACTTCATTAAGGGCGCAAACTAATAAGGATAAGGTACATGGTTGGTGGCAACATGTGTTTGGAGATCCCAAAACAGGAGGATCAAGGTTAAACTGAAATGACAGCCTCAGATTGGACTTTGTCAATGATTAGTTTTCAAGATATCCATGCTAATGATCAATTTAGTGTAGGGCATTTGAAAATAGAGATTGTGTATTGCCAGTTTAATGTGGACACCTTATCAGTCGACTGAGCCAATATGGCAGCAGCCAAATGCTTCTGGAAGTGACGTGAAGCACATTCAATAACAAATTTGAAAAGAGGAGCAGATAAATATTTAAAATAAAAAGGAAAACAATGGCAGAGTTATGGGGAAGAGCAGGGCAGTGGGAATAATCGCATAGTTCTTTCAAAGAGGCACATAGTGGGGTGACAGAGCCAATCCCTGAATTACTGGAAAAGATATTGAAAATTTTTTTTTACATTTGAATTCTACTATTGAGCTCCAACCGGTGTTTAATTGCCCACCCTGTTCTCCCAGTCCTTTGATATAAAGTATAGATGACCCAGTGTGACACACATTAGCGTGACTGCATTGGGGAGCTCAATGTAATTGAGTCTGTTCGCAGTATTTATTGGGCTGTCCTCACTCAGTGTCACGCTCTATTCTGCAAGTAGTGTTTACTTTATGAACTGTGAAAGATTGGGGTCAGGTAAAAGCATTATTTAAGCAATATTCTGTGTTGTTGTGGGTGCTGTGCTTGTCTGAAAATTAACTGCTGAGTCTCTATGTGGAGCCAATGTGACCAGCAGTTAACTCTATTGATGGTCTTACAGAAAAAATTGTTTCAGAATCAATTCACTGACCCTGTTCTGTTATAGTTTTCGTTTTTGGGTGAGGCAGCTGTGGAGTCCCTCTGATGATGTATAATTAAGGGGGCAAATCCAGGCCAGTGGGCAGTACAGTTGGGAGGACTGATTCGATTGAAACCTTGCCTCATCCCGTTGTCAATGACGGTGGACAATTACACAACTCACTGGAGGAGGAGGCTCCACAAATATCCCCATCCTCAATGATAGAAGAACCCAGGGCAAAAGATAAGGCCGAAGCATTTGCAGCAACCTTCAGCCAGAAATGCCAAATGGATGATCCATCTTGGCCTCTCCCAGTGGTCCCCAGCATTACAGATACCAGTCTGCAGCCATTTTGATTCATTCTGCGTGATATTTAGAAAAGTTGGAGGCGCTGAATACTGCAATGGGGCCTGACAACATTCCACAACAGTACTGAAGAGTTGCAGGATTGTCTGCCAATGATTGCATAATGTTCACCATTCATGACTCCTCAAATACTGAAGCAGTTCATGTCAATATGCAATAAGATCTGGACAATATAATGATACAGGGTAGGCCAGTTAGGACTGAGGTGAGGACAAATTCCTTCACTCCAAGCATTCTCTCCTACAGAAAGCTGTGAAGGCCAAGACACCAAGGGTGGCACGGTGGCTCAGTGGTCGGCACTGTGGCCTCACAGCGCCAGCGACCTGGGTTTGATTCCAGCCTCAGTCTGTGTGGAGTTTGCACATTCTCCCCGTGTCTGTGTGGGTTTCCTCCGGATGCTCCACTTTCCTCCCACAATCCAAAGATGTGCAAGTTAGGCTAAACTGCCCATGGTGTTCAGGGATAGTGTAGGTTAGTTGCATTCGTCATGGGTAAATATAGGATAATAGGGTAGAGGAATGGGTCTAGGTGGGTTAGTTTCAGAGGGTCAGTGTGGACCTGTTGGGCTGAAGGGCCTGTTTCCACACTCTATGATTCTATGAAATAGAGAATTTGCTACAAGCTAAAATTAACAATGGGAATGGGGAGAATGTGGAAGTCTGGCACTAAGATAGAGGATCATACTGAATGGCACAAAGGTCTCGTTGCACTAAATGACCCACCTTTGGTCCAGTTTTCTATATTTCTAAACGTTGGCTGTGAAACACTTTGGGACATATTGGGTTGGGGGAAGTTGGTTTCCAGTTGCAGACTCACCCGCTGAGTTTTGGAGGTTGGTAACTGATTTGTGATGTGGGGAATTGAGTGGAAAGCCGAGCAACTGAGTTCTCCATGGCAGATGTAAGTATCTGTTTGTCATGGACCCAGAGACTGTGAGCTCAAACGCCGCCCCCTTCCCCAGGTGCTAGAGCTCTGCTTATAAACCAGACATGACAGATGGGGAGAGGATCTCACTGATACTGAGCCAGGATTATATTGTTCCGAATTCAGAACCTTCCCCAGCCCCTGATATACCTGAGCCAGGACCATCTGTGTCCATAGCCTGCTGGAGATCAAGGCAGTGAGTTCCTCCAATGCATAGCTGTACACTGGAATCCGCAGTCACATCCAACCTGGGCTCATGTTGTGTACACAGCTATGGCTGGCTTTGAGAGAGTTATGCTCTGTGTCCGGTGCACATCTTGCAAGTAACCTGTACAGCGGTCCACAGAGGTGACCTGTTATGTCACCCTGACTTGCCATTCAGACCATCCACACTGCAATCCCAGCTCAGCTCAGACTCCATCAACATAGGCTCTGCCACACAGACTGATTTCGAGGAGATCAGCAGGGCATGGATTTACAGAATGCAAGTGCACAAAATGGATCAGAGATCCCAATGAGAGCTGCTTTTACAATTATCCTCAATGGTGAAAGAAAAGTGGAATGCTAAAGCTGGTAGCTGAGATGATTGGACAGTGAAGCAAGAACTTTATGGGGAGCTTGTTGTACAATGATAGTGTCCGTATCTCTGAGGTGGGAGACCTGGAGTAAAACCCCACCTACTCCAGAGGTACGTCATAACACTTCTGAACAGGTTGATTCAAACATACTGTATCTAGCCCCGTGCTATCCCTGTCCTCGAAGGGTTTGATAAGGACAGTGTAGAGGAAGCTTTACTCTGTCTCAAACCCAGTGCAGTACCTGTTCTGGGAGAGTAGAAAGAGCTTTACTACCAGTTTGAAAGAGTAGTGGGATCTTTACACCTGTGCTGCCCCTGTCCTGACAGAGGATAGATTTGTTCTTGCAGGTTTCCTCATCCCTGTGCAGTCCCTTGCCTTGTTTGTGTTGATCTTGTCTCAGTCCCTCTTGCTCTCTGTCTGTCTCTTATTCTGTGGATCATATGGGGTCTCTTTTCTCCCATTTCTCTGAAATCACATCCTGATTTTGTCATGGTTTGATCTCACTGTCTTACCGATGGCTGTTGTACTAAAATTGACACTGACCAGGTACAAAGGCTCCCATGCATAAAGTTGCTGTGAGTTACAGTCAGTTTCACACAAGTAAGATTGCAACTAAAATGCCTTGTCCTCTTTGCATCATTGATTTGCTGCACACCTGCTCTTACCACGCGACGTAACAATACAGATCATCAGAACACAGCCTGTGAAGCGTGAAACCAGTTAGCCCTTTGAACAGTAACTACGTCCACATATTTTAATCTTCAATCTCCCCCAGAGTGAGCTTCACAGAACAGAATGACGTGTTCTCGTTTCACAATCTTTGATTGTTTCATAACACCAGGTTATAGTCCAACCGGTTTAATTGGAACCTGGTGTTACGTGATTTTTAACTTTGTACACCCCAGTTCAACACCAACCTCTCCAAATTTTGACTGTTTCACACTGCTTACAGCCAATACCTTTGAAGTATTGTCATTGTAATGCTGCAAATGCGGCTGCTAATTTGTGCACAGCTAGGCTCCCGTAAACAGCAATTCTCTCAGCTCCTAATCATGTTGTGATTTTGATTCAGGGTTAAGTATTGACCAGGACTTGGGGACATCTCCCCTACAGCTTCCCTGCCCAGTTTCTTGCAGTGAGTTGACAGTGAGGAAACACGACCTCGATATGACGTGTCAAGCAAAAAAGACAGTGCCGTTGACAGTTCAGCACTCCCTCAGTGTAGCACTGGGAAGGTCACCCAGCTCTTGTGCCTCAGCCATTGTTGTGGAACTCGAGGACAGAAGTTGACAGTCGCATTGGGATTGAGAATGTTTACCCATTGGATCAAGGATTGTGAATTTGGACTTCATGACTCATCCTGGAATTGAGGCCAGGAGGAGGAGAAGGAGCTGTGTCCCAGATGTGTATTGGAAGTGAAGGCTACTGCTGTCTTCATGGTGTCTTAATGTCGTGGGACTATGCTGGGGCTGCTTGACAGTCCACTGTGGGCACCTTTAGCCCGTTGACTGTAAGTAACCAGACCAGACAGTTACAGTTTGCAGCATCAGGCTCGATCCAAGTTTTAGGCCTCATTGTTTAACCTGAATGGTATAGCTCCAAATTTAAGATTAGAGTGGTGCTGGAAAAGCACAGCAGGTCAGGCAGCATCCGAGGAGCAGAATTCCTGTATTCCTGCTCCTCGGATGCTGCCTGACCTGCTGTGCTTTTCCAGCACCACTCTAATCTTGACTCTGATCTCCAGCATCTGTAGTCCTCACTTTTGCCTAGCTCCAAATTCTCCTAGTTATGGAAAATAATCCACTCCCTGACAGATACAAGGTCATTTGAAGTTCCCCTTTAAAACCCAGGATGATTTTTCTGGAGAAAATCATGTTAGCATGCAGTACAGCAACCTATTGCTTAAAATAGCATTGTTGCTATGGCAACCACTTGAGAGACACTGAACATATTAATACATACTGCTGGATGGTCGTGCTGTAGTTGCCAACTTGACCTGTTTTATCGGTTGGTTGAACTTTCCCCATAAGAATA
Source organism: Chiloscyllium punctatum (assembly GCF_047496795.1). Taxonomy (NCBI): domain Eukaryota; kingdom Metazoa; phylum Chordata; class Chondrichthyes; order Orectolobiformes; family Hemiscylliidae; genus Chiloscyllium; species Chiloscyllium punctatum. Next base: position 68,621,575 of record NC_092764.1, on the reverse strand, counting down.
GGGTGGATAGGAGGAAGGAAAGATTAGAAAATAAGGAAGGAATGGGCCCGTTGGTGACTGACTGCAATCTTTTACTTTGGTATTGGAGTCAAAAGTCAGATTCTAATATTCTGTCACATCAAACTGAAAGTAATCTTGCTGGTCTGTCGTTGCGTTGAAGTAATAAATGTATTTCTCTCTCCTTGTCTGTCTTTCTATCTCCCTTTTTGTTTGCTGCAGTCATGTGGATACTAAGGAGCTTTGTGGTAAGTCAGAGAATCCATCTCTCCCACTGTTAGGGTAGCAGCTTAATCAGGACCAAAGGGCCTCTATCTAGTGATGGTCAATGTATGTTCACAGCAAAGACCTGAATTCAGACACCCAACCTGCTGCTGTAAATGTGTGAGCTTTGTCTCCTTCTATTGGCCATACTGCTCAACTAGAGAGAATCCACAACACCCAAGGCCTTTAGGAAAACCACGGGTGCCATAACATGCCTCGATCTTGCTGGCCACGTCAGCTGCAGTGTTGGTGAAGGTGATGTCAGTCTGGGAGAGGCTTCTTTCTAACAGCAGAGACTGGGTGACACACGCCCACTACTGGGCCCCGATGTACCTTACCCCCTGTGCCAGTGCCAGGCCTGCCCACTCACCTTTGAAATTAGGTTGGCATCCCTCGCCGGTCAGAAATACTGTTTCTTTGAACTACATTTGATGTGTCACTGAATTGTGCTAGCTTTATAATTGGCACTGAGCTGCACATTAAACCGCGACATTGACCTTCCATTGTTGAGTGGACTCCTGAAATTGGCACGACACTTCCAAAACTGAGCTCAGACAGCAGGCAGTATCTGCGAGGCTTGGGATTCAGAGCTGGAGCTGGAGAGAGCGCAGTCTCCTCTATTCTCAGTCACACCATTCTCCCTGAAGCATTGAGGTCGACAGATGTATTGGAGTCTGCTCAGAAGTCAATTTGAAAGTTTATTTAAATGTTGCCCTCTGCAGTTTTGATTTTAAAAACCTGTTTCATGGAATTTACGAAATTGTCTTGTCCACATCCATATCAGTCATTGAATCATAGACTAATGACAGCCTGTTCTCACTGCAGGCACAGCCTCAGGGTAATAAGTCGTCTATCCTGGGGATTACATTGACTTGTGCAGACATAAATGAGCTGGTTAATATTTTTTACAGGGCAGAAGCAGACCTAAAAGGTCTCGGCTGGTGTTCCTACTTCTGTTAACTTAGTTCATCAAAATATCGATCGACCAACTCTGCCTCAAGCACTGTTCATGCTTCATTTTTAATGCATCATTACTATTCACATCAACTTTCCTTTGTTGTCGGTAGTTCTACATTCTCACATTCTCACATTCTCAGCAGGGAGAGAAGTTTCTCGTGAAATTTATCCTGAATTCCCCACTGGATTTAATAGTGATTTGCTGATGTTATGCTCCTAGTTCTATTTCTGTTCGCAAGTGGAAACATCCATGCCTTTCCTGTCAAACCCTTTGCAAATCTGGAAGTCCTCAAGATCACTCCTCAATCATCATTTTTCGAGAGAAAAGCCAGTTCAATCTTTCCCCATAGCTATAATCTCCCCATCCTGTTATCACTCTCGTAATCTCCTCCCTTTCCCAATGTCTCTATGTTCATGTTTCTAATATAGACACTAGAATGTTCACCGTATTCTGAATGTGTCCTTACCAAGGTCTGAGGCAGGGCTAATGTAACATATTTGGTTTCCAATTGCATCCCTTCCGATTATGATAGCACACACACACACAGACACTCACACACACAGACACACACACACACAGACACGCACACACACACACAAAGACACACACACAAAGACACACTCAAATACTGGCATATGTACAGGTACTGATATATACAGACACTGATACAGACACACACATACTCTGCACACACAGACAAACACACACTCACACTCAAATACTGGCATACACACAGACACACATATACACACTCACACATGCGCGGAAACACAGACAGACAGACACAGGCTCAGATGCAGACACAGACACATACTCATTCACAGATACACATACTCAAGCACAGACAGACACAAGAATACACAAGTACAGCCAACCGCATTCAGACATAGACAAAAACAAGAGCACAGATACAGACATACACTCAGACACAGGTAAATGCAGACACACAGTTGGATGTAGACGCACATAACGGATATACATGCATGTACGAGCTGTTGGTTTATTCTGGTTCTTGCATTGTATTTTCGCAAAGTGATGAGGATTTTATTAGAATCACAGTAAGACAGCTTTCAGGAATGGAGGCGAGAGAGAATCCCAGTCAGAATCTTCTATCACGTCCTCTTTCAGAGCTGCTCGTGCACCTGCTCCCAGCTACTCAATACCTTCAGTTAAAAATAAAAACTGACAGCAAAATGTCACTAAACATTGTGACCAATATTAACATCAGCGCTCATCTGACTGCACCCAATAACTAACCTCACTCCCACATGCAGACAAAAACACCATGGATTCTGATGTGCATATATGGACAGACACAGACAAAAGCAAACGCACAGACACTGATATAAATAAAATCACACACAGAGGCAGACACACACACAAACAAAGCACACATAGACAAATATGTACACATACGCATAGCTCAAACACACACAGACATAGACGTAAAGAGGCACTGACACACAAACATACGTATCTGCACACACAGGTCAGACACTCTCATATGGATGAGACAGAGACAGGCGAACATACAAACACTCAGATAGGCAGAGACTAGCACACAGACATACATACACACAAAAACACACTGGCACACATACAGAGGCACAGACATACACTGACAGACGCACACAAAGACACACACACATGACACAGAGGCAGTCTGACATACAGACACAGACCCAAGCCACTCACACTCAAATACAGACATGCACACATCAAAACTTTGCTCATTAAATGCAGAGTTTGAGTTCAATCACTATCCACTTACATAAGGTTACCCTGAACTGAATTATTTTGTCTGCTTTAATCACAGAGACTCAATGGTCAAAGTCACTGACACCCCCACCACACAAGCTCACAGATCCCAAACCGAACACAGTGAGCCCGGCCACTTATAGACCTCTAGACCCTCTCACTGATACCCATTCTGCCGTCTTTCTGAATCTTCTAGCCCCCTCACCCCCATTTACATGTATACCCAGTTACACCTCCAACCCCCTCCTCGACCTCTCTATCCCCAAGTCAGTGGTCCCTCCAGTTCACCTCACTCAACCCCTGGAATCAGTGATCACAAACACAAGTGAGGGTGAAATCTGCCTGTTCTCAGTAAAGCACAGGGAACAGGAACCCACATCCTCGACAAGACCTTTACTGCAGTTCCATTATGCTCTTTGCTTTCTTACACATTCAAAGATGCCTCTCTGAACAAGATCAAAAAATGCGTGAGTGAGTGAGAAGGGCAGAGTGACAGTTCAACAGAGAGCGAGGGAGTAAACAGATTGGATTCTGAGAGATTGGGCTATATGTCTTTAGTTGTGTTGAACTGTGTGGCACAAGAGAAAGGAGAAGGAGCCAAACTGTAGCTTCCAGGGAGGATCGGGACACAAAGGGCAGGGCAGACATTGGAGCAGGTGGATTGGGATCTGGGATATGTAAAGTTAGATGGGCCTGTGTGTCGGGGAGTGGGGCTGCTGGCCTATCAGTCAAGGTGAAGGAAATGAGGACACTTTAAGGCCATGTCAGTGTTATGTGCTTGGATATTGGGTCCATCTCAGTGTGGTCGAAGCCAGTCCTTACAGGGCTTTAGGTTCATCTGCAATAACTACCCTCAGGGACTAAGATCCCAGACTGTCTGGAGGACCTGCTAAACCTGAGTGTTTAGTCATGTCCCATTGTGTGGTAAGGACAAAGTCTAAAAATGTGCAGATTAGACCATGCTAAATTGCCCATAGTGTCCAGGGATGTGCAAGCTTGCTGGATTAGCCAAGAGAAATGCAGGATTACCTGGATGGAAGGAGGGGATATGTCTGGTTGGGATGCTGTTTGGAGGGTCAGTATGGACTCGATGGGCTGAATGGTCTACTTCCACACTATCGGGATTCTATGATAACACGAAAGATTGACCGAGAAAAAAAAACCCCACAACATTGTTTCCTCCATAGTGAAGGAAACGTCTTGAACTCCCCTGTAACCATCAATGCATGCCAACCAGGAGGTGTGCCAGTACAACTCACTTGTTATTAGTCTCAGGCAGTAATGTAATCACTCATGATTAAATTGCAACCAATCGAATAATTACAAGTGAGATTGAAATTTGCAACAACCTTCGTTCTGCCTTTGTGTCCACAATATTTCTTATGTTCTTGACAATGGAGTTGGGCAGAAAGGTAGTGGCTGTGAGGAGGAGTCACCTCGTTTGTTCATAGTCCACCCCCTACCTGCTGCATTGCCAGCAGACAGTGAGGTCCACAGATGACAGACTTCCCCAAGCATTGCTGAGGAAGGATTTATTTTGTCAAAGTGTCACTCACCGGGACAATTGTCAAGAATGTTATTTCATGGGGAAAATCAAAACTGGATGAGAGGGGAGAGCTAGTTGGTTGGCAAGTGGTCCCTAATAGCACATCCCAGATGGCCTCCTTCTTCTAAGATCTCAATTTCCCCTCCCACATGGTCGATGATGCCCTCCAGCGCATTTCCTCCACTTCCCGGACCTCCACGCTTGAACCCAAACCTTCCCAACGCAACAAGGACAGAACCCCCGATATTCACCTTCCAGCCCACCCACTTCCATATACATTGCATCATCCTCCGCCACTTCCACCACCTACAAACAGACCCAATCACTAGGGATATATTTCTCTCCCCACCCCTACCAGCATTCCGGAGAGAGCATTCCCTCCACGACTCCTATGTCAGATCCATGCACACCCACTCCCCGCCTCCCACCAGCCATACCCCACTCCTGGCACCTTCCCTTACCGCCCGCAGGAAGTGCAAAACCTGCGCCCACCCTCCCCCTCATCCAATGCCCCGAAGGATCCTTCAACATCAGACAGAAATTTACCTATACCTCCACCAATGTCATCTACTGTATCTGTTACATCCGATGTGGTCTCCTCTACACCGGGGAGACAGGATGCCAACTTGCAGATCATTTCAGAGAACATCTCTGGGACACCCGCACTAACCAACCCCACCGCCCCGTGGCTGAACACTTTAGCTCCCCCTCCTACTCCACCAAGAACGTACAGGTCCTGGGCCTCCTCCATCACCAAACCCTTACCACATGATGCCTGGGCAAAGAACACCTCACGTTCTGCCTTGGGACACTGCAACCACATGGGATTAAAGTGGATTTCACCATATTCCTCATTTCCCCTCCCCCTACATTATCCCAGTCCCAAGCCTCCAACTCAGCACTGCCCTCTTGCCCTGTCCTTCACCTTTCCCATCTATCTGCTCCACCCTCCTCTCCAACCTATCACCTTCTTCCCCACCTTCATCTACCTATCGCATCCCGAGCTACCTTCTCCCAACTCCACACCCCCTCCCATTTATCTCTCAGCCCCCCCAGCCCACTAGCCTCATTCGTGATGCAGGGCCCGAAATGTCGATTGTCCTGCTCTTCGGATGCTGCCTGACCTGCTGTGCTTTTCCAGCACCACACTCTTGACTCCCCTTTAATAGTGTTCATCCAAATGGTCCTGATGAGTGTGATATGACACGTTTTGACAAAATTGTGTTGTTTTCCAGCAATTCTCAAGTTCTCTGTCTCCCTAAGATCCAAATTGGCCACTGGCATTTCGAATTTGAATTCCAGTCAGACAAGCAGAGTGAGAGGGAATCATGGAAGTGGGGCAGAGTTCCAATTACATAAGGAATAGTATATCATTGACAGGATTCAGCTCAGTGACACAGTACCGTGTAGGAGTGAGGCACACAGCACAGAGTGAGAATGGGATGCAGTATTGTCCAGGCTGTGGGCCTAGTCCATCATTGCTCTATGTGTTATTCATGTACAGTAGATTTGTGGAAGGTTCACTCTGAAGGAAAGGAATTCTAATTTAGCCCCAGAGCCCAAGGAATGAAGGGTAAGTTGGAGAGTGAAAGGTGGCATGAAGCATAGCCAATAACTGGGCCACAGCTGACCAAACCAAGGAAGGTTTGTCCCTGCATTAGCACAAACAAGGTATTGTGGCTGTTCGAGACTGAAAAAAAAAATGTTGCCTCATCTCCTGATGGCTCCTCTATGTTGTATTATCGTGACCCTCTCCCTCCATTCAGTACTTGCAGTTCCCACCTCAGCCAGTAGGATTGTTGTTGTGTCAATGCTGCATGTGCTGCCATTGACCTTGAACTCATCACCCTTCGTGCCAACCCCAATCGAGATTGAATGTTGCCAGCGATTAATTGGCCGAGCCCTTGGAAATCCAGCAAGACATGCCAGAGGCTTATGGGTGAAGTTGCAGCAGGGAACTGAAAAACATAAAAATGTAGAAAATAGCAGCAGGAGTAGACCATTCGGCCCTTCAGTCATTCAATTGGATCATGGCTGATCATTCAACTCACTACCCTTTTCACGTTTCTTTCCCCTTTGATTCCTTTAACCCTAAGAATGATGTCTAACTCTTTCTTGGAAACATTCAATATTTTGGCCTCAACCACTTCCTGTGGCAGAGAATTCCACAGGTTGCCCACTGACTGGGAGAAGAAATTTCTCCTCACCTCAATCCTAAGTGGCCAACCAAATATCCTTGGAATCCTGGTCTATGTCAGCGCACTGCTAGGTGACCTCAGCCCCAGCAGTGGTAGGGAGTTACATTGACTTCACTCCCTGGAAATGTGGTGGAGGCAGGATTAATTGAGGCATTCAAAAGGGACACTGGTTGGTTATTTGGTGAGTAATAGTGTGCAGGGACATGGGGAATAAGCAGGAACTTAACACGAGGTAATGGAACCACACCCCCCCCCAACCCCCTTACTGCAGACATGATGATCTGAATGGCTTCCTTCTGAACCATTACAATTCTTTGATTGCACAAGGAGAAAATAAAAGCAGAAGCATTTGGAACGATGCTCCTGTTTGGAAGTTGTCTCATATACCTGGAAATGGAACAGTGATTCACACCAGGACCCCCCATTTTCAAGTTCTTAGGCTGGGGCCATTTTCCCTGGAGCATCAAAGGCTGAGGGGTGACCTTATGGAAGTTTTATAAAATCATGAGGGTCATAGAGAAGGTGAATAGCCAGGGTCTTTTTGCCAGGGCAGAGGAGTCCAAAATTAGAGGGCATAGGTTTAAGATGAGAGGGGAAAGATTTAAAAGGGACCTGAGGGGCAACGTTTTCACACAGAGGGTGGTGCGTGCACAGAATGTGCTGCCAGAAGATATGGCGGAGGCTGGTACAATTGCAACATTTAAAAAACATCTGGATAGGTACATGAATAGAAAGAGTTTAGAGGGATATGGGCCAAATGCAGGAAAGTGGGACGAGTTCTGTTTAAGGACCTGGTCGGCATGGACGAGTTCAACCAAAGAGTCTGGTCCCGTGCTACATGAGCCAACGACTCTTCTTCTGGTATTTTACAGTTTTTCGTTCCCCCTCAATCAGCTCGGATTTTCCAAACCTGATACCCATTCTCAGCCCCTTCTGTGAGTAACCATGTGTGTGCTAACAGAGGACAAGAAGACCCCCCCCCCACGCCCCCGTGAAGTGCACCCTCATGTCAGCCGTCGCATTAAAACATTAGAAAATGTTGGAGAAACACAGCAGGTCTGTCAGGACCTGTGTCGAGAGAAACAGAAGTAATGTTTCAGAGGGATGGCCTTCCATTACAACTCCGTGTTGGCAAATAACTCAAGGGCACTTCATTTCTGAGGCCATTCAATCTTTGTTCTGGTGAGTGAGAGGGCCTCTGGTATCCCAGGGATGGTCAGCACCCTTCGGTGAAGAATAGCAGAACACCACTTGTGAATGATTGCTCAATGACATGCTCAGTTACTGGAGTGAGGACCAGACCAAACCATTAATGCCTGTTCTGCTCTCCCTCCCTCTAGATTACTTTGCCTCACACATGGGAGATTATGAGGATGTGCTTGCCTGTTTGGAGACCCTGAACCTTTCAATTCTGAAAGCAATGGACTACACCAAGAAGGTGAGGTGTGTGTCTGCCTGCCTCTGTGTGTGTGTGTGTGTCTGTATGTGTGTGTCTGTGTGTGCGCGTGTGTGTGTGTGTGTGTGTGTGTATGTGTGCGTATGTGCGTGCCTGTGCCTGTGTGTGTGTGTCTGTGAGTATGTGTCTATCTGTGTGTGTGTCGGTATGTGTGTGTCTGTGTATGTGTCTGTGTGTGTCTGTATGTGTGTGTCTGTGTGTGTGTGTGTGTGTGTGCCTGTGTCTGTGTGTATGTTTGTGTCTGTGTGTGTGTGTGTGTGTGTGTGTCCGTGTATGTGTGTGCGTCTGTGTGTGTCTGTGTCTGTGTGTGTGCCTGTGTGTTTGTGTGTCTGTGTCTGTGTGTGTGCGTGTCTATGTGTTTGTGTCTGTGTGTGTGCCTGTGTATGTATGTGTGTGTATATATGTGTGTGTCTGTGTCTGTGTGTTTGTGTGTCTGTGTCTGTGTGTGTGTCTGTGTGTGTGTCTGTGTGTGTGTTTGTGTGTGTCTGTGTCTGTATTTGTGAGTGTCTGTGTCTGTGTATGTGTCTGTGTGTATGTGTGTGTGTGTGTGTGTATGTTTGTGTGTCTGTGTTATGTGTCTGTTTGTTTCTGTGTGTGTGTATTTGTGAGTGTATGTCTGTATGTGTGAGTGTGTGTGTCTGTGTGCATGTGTGTGTGTGTGTGCGTGTGTGTCTGTGTGCGTGTATGTGTGTGTGTCTGTGTGTGTGTGACTGCGTGTATATGTGTGTGTGTGTCTGTGTGTATGTGTCTGTGTGTATCTGTGTGTGTGTGTCTGTGTGTATGTGTATGTGTCTGTGTGTATCTGTGTGTGTGTTTGTGTCTGTGTGTGTGTGCGTGTGTGTGTATTTGTGTGTGTGTATGTGTGTGTCTGTCTGTGTATTTGTGTATCTGTGTGTGTATGTGTGTGTTTGTGTGTGTGTCTGTGTGTGCGTGTGTGTGTGTATTTGTGTGTGTGTGTCTGTGTATTTGTGTATCTGTGTGTGTGTCTGTGTGTAGTGTGTGTCTGTGTGTATGTGTGTGTCTTAGAGTCATAGAGATATACAGCATGGAAACAGACCCTTCGGTCCAACCTGTTCATGCCGACCAGATATGCCAACCCAATCCAGTCCCACCTGCCAGCACCCGGCCCATATCCCTCCAAACCCTTCCTATTCATATAACCATCCAAATGCCTCTTAAATGTTGCAATTGTACCAGCCTCCACCACTTCCTCAGGTAGCTCATTCCATACACGTACCACCCTCTGCATGAAAAAGTTACCCCTTTGGTCTCTCTTATATCTTTCCCCTCTCACCCTAAACCTATGCCCTCTAGTTCTGGACTCCCCGACCCCAGGGAAAAGATTTTGCCTATTTGCCCTATCCATGCCCCTCATAATTTTATAAACCTCCATAAGGTCACCCCTCAAGCCTCCGACGCTTCAGGGAAAACAGCCCCAGCCTGTTCAGCCTCTCCCTGTATCTCAAATCCTCCAACCCTGGCAACATCCTTGTAAATCTTTTCTGAACCCTTTCTAGATTCACAACATCTTTCCGATAGGAAGGAGACCAGAATTGCACGCAATATTCCAGCAGCTGTATGTGTGTGTATTTGTGTGTGTCCATGTGTGTGTTGGGATGTATATCTGGCTCTGGGGAGTACTTCATACTTGAGATTAGAGACCATTGGTGAGTGACTGTTGTTCATTGGGGCCGCAGGAATACAGGCGGCTTAGTGTAACATCTGTAAGGAAAACAAAATACTACAGATGCCAGAAATGAAACAAACACAGAAAGTGCCGGAGGAACTCAGCTGGTCTGACTGATCTGTGGAGGGAGGAGGGGGATTGACGTTTTTAGCCCAATATGAATCCCCTTTAGTTCTAAGAAGAGTCATCGGACTCAAAACGTCAACTCTGTTTTCCCTCCACAAATGCTGCCAGGACCTGCTGAAGTTTTGTGTTTGAAGCACATTTCATGATTAGTGCATCATGACCTTACTTTGTCGCCTGCTTGAAAAACCACAGGAAAATGGGAAGTTAAACTGGAACACTAACGCTAGCATTGGTTCGTATGGGTGTACATTGTTTCGGATGTTGCTGGTGGAGATGAGACTGGCGTTTACATTTCCCCTTCAATTTCTTTATCTGTTTCTATCCACTTCTTTCTCCTTTCCTCTCTCTCTCTCTCTCTCTATATATATAATATATATATTTATATATATCTGCCTATTTGTCACTGCCTCCCACAATATCTCTCTTTCTATCTCTCTCCCTTCTCTCTGTCTGTATACCTGTCCATCTGTCACTATCTATGACTGTACCTCCTTTTCTGTCAATCTCACCTTCTTTCTAGCCATTTGTCTTTCTCTGTCACCCTTTCCCACTGTGTCCCATTCCCCTTTCTCTGTCTCTCTCTTTTGATGCTGCGCTTTTCCAGCAACACATTTTTCAGTTCTGATCTCCAGCATCTGCAGTCCTCACTTTCTCCCGGTCTGTCTTTCTTGTCTATCTGAATCTGTTTTGCTGTTTCTCTCAGTGTCTGAGACTCTGTTGTCTCGGTTTCACTCCCCCTGCCCACCTCCCTCCCTCTCTTTAGCAGTGGTGAGTTGGTTGTGGAGTGGAGGTCGGGAACTAACAGTGCCTTGTTTATTTGGAAACAGCCAGACTGACTGAGTCACTGAAGCAGCAACCTGGGCCACAGTTGGGACCAGGAGCACACACAGGAGCCCCCTGTGTGGATTTTCAAAGATGTGACTTCCACGATAATCTTTGAACGTTACTCCCCACCTCAGTGCTGTCCATTTGATAGTTGATCCATCTTTGATCATAATCAGAGCTCTGTAAACCTGTCACCAGAGAGGCAGGGTCAGGGGTCAAGCACTAACCAGCTGACCAGAAGCCTCCCTTAATATTTGATGGTGAATACTCCTCAAGACTTTACAGGAGCTCAAACATGACCATTTCCATTGAGGTGTGGTTAGTTGAGTAACTTTAACCCTTATCACTACGTATGGGACTCAGAGACTGGGAAGCCTTTAAATGGAAATGAAGTCCCAGCCCCTTCATAAAAGGGTCTTACTGACCATTTTGATTACTGAGCTCTTTTCTTTTGGTCGTCGGGAGCAGCGAAGTGGTCACTCAGTCTCAGAAATAGGGATTTCCCTTCCTCTTCCCATCCCTCTGGGCACAGGGCAAGTGGGCATCAGAGCTGAAAATGTGTTGCTGGAAAAGCACAGCAGGTCAGGCAGCATCCAAGGAACAGGAGAATCGACGTTTCGGGCATATGCCCTTCTTCAGGAATGTGGGCATCAGTGCCCAGGAAAGAGACTGGCATTTCAGATTCCATTGATGGCTGGTGGAGTAGGTGCTTCATGGGACTAGGCTTCTTGCTCGCTTTGGAAAATTGGCTGCGGGAGAACCTCGGAGCCATCCTAATGAATCAAAAATGAGTAAATCAGAGGCTTGTAATCTGCAGCAAACCAGCCATCATCCACATGAAGGAATCTCTGGGTTAATGATAAGGCACCGTCTCTCAGGCTGCCTTCTGTGCTGCTCCATGTTAACGTTAGTGAATTATCACAATCTTCAACGAAGGAAGCAATGCAGTAATGAGCTGGAAGGAAAGGGACACACCACCCTGGGATCAATGGAGGATTTCTGACTCAAACAGGTTTTCATTCCATGTGCTCCAATGATTGACGTCAAAGTGCTTTGTCAGTTAGAGTCCACTTCAGTGATACGAATCAGATCGTGGAGCCCAGCCTCAGGGGAACCTACCACCGGATGGTGGGGTGTGAGGGAGAGCAGCTGAGTGAGGGTCTGTTTGTGTGGAGTGAGGGTCTGTTTGTGTGGAGTGAGGGTCTGTTTGTGTAAAGTTAGGGTTATTTCACATGGAGAGTAAGGAATCAGTTTGGAGTGAGGGTCAGTTTCTGTGGACTGAGGGTCAGGTTGTGTGGAGAGAGGGTCAGTTTGGAGTGAGGGTCAGTTTCTGTGGACTGAGGGTCAGGTTGTGTGGAGAGAGGGTCAGTTTGGAGTGAGGGTCAGTTTGTGTGGAGTGAGGGTCAGTATGTGTGGCGAGTGAGGGTCAGTTTGGAGTGCGGGTCAGTTTAGAGTCAGGATCAGTTTGTGTGGACTAAGTATCAGTTTTCACAGACTGAGCGACAGTTTGTGTGGAGTAAGGTTTTCATTCAGAACGAGGGTCAGTTTGTGTGGAGTGAGAGATTTTTTTTCAGAGGGAGGGTCAGCTTTGCTGCTGAGAGAGATTTTCTTGCCGCCTTCACTCTGAAAGCTGAGTTGATGGGACAATCATTGAGCTAACAAAGATTCATTTTTTTAACATTTCCAGATCCCAGTGAGCCTGCAGTGATATTGGTTCAGCCTTTACCACTTGATCTTACTCAGCCTCTGATGAATGCGTTAACAAGAGAATGTAACTTCATTAGACCTAATTCATTACTCAGAATTTTGTAAATGGGCGCTGCTTAGTAGGTTAATCCCACTGCCACCAGCTAACGTCGAGTTGACCTGGATATCTCAGTCTCACTGCCTGTCTTAAAGTGACACCACTCCTGCACAGTCTGATCTGTTGCTTGAGTTAGAGTTAGTTGGAGCCCCTCTCCCCTCTCAGGAGAATGTCGAATATTTCATGGCATTAATTCGTAGCAGAGTAAAGGAGTTCTTTTTGATCTTCAAAGTAATATGTACCCCATCAAGCAGACAATATGTTCATGATGATGTTGCTATATATGGGACACCAGTCAGCACTCTGCGTCCTATATTACAACAGTGATTACATTTTAACAGTACTTCACAGAAGTGCATTACCATATCGACCAGCAGGATGCAGTACTGTTTCTGCGCAGTTGTTCATTTCTGTTTCTTTGAAATGAAGTTAATCAAATCTACCACTGCCACCATATCATATTAACAATAAGAATCTAATAACCAATTATTCATCAGAGACTGATTAACCTTTTGGGTTAGTTTATTCAAAATGTTAAAGCACACAGTAGGTTATAAAGCAGACTTTACAGCAAGTCAACTGGTTTCTGTGTGTGCACAACTTGCAAACGAACTGGCAGGCAAAATCACAACATTGTTTACACACACAGCACATGGAGTCCTTCAAGGGTAACCCATCAAGACAAGATACACATACAGCAGGAGAAGCAGAGCCCATTGAAAACATAACTGGATATCAATAATATGCTTGATTTCACTATACTCTGTCAGTGCAGCTGAGGATGTGAAGGAAGGTGAATTTGATTTCACAGTCCAGTCGAAACAGCATATTTCAGGAAATTTTGCAGAATTTGAGACTTCAGTTGAGTGGAATTCATGTCAGTTTTTGCAGGTTTTGAGAAGATTTGTAGTTCAGGTCGAGGTTCGCTCAATGAGCTGGGAGGTTCATTTCCAGGCATTTCATCACCCTACTAGGTAATATCTTCAGTGGGCTTCAGGCGAAGCAGTGTACATGATTCCTGCTTTCTATTTATATGTTTGGGTTTCTTTGGGTTGATGATATGACAGGAAATTTCCACAGGAAATAACATCACCAACTTTTCCAGTGCCCTGCTTTTCAATGCAGTGTTTGTGGGGGCTACCTGTGGTCTCAACATCCCATGACCAGGAACTAAACAAGCTCCTGTTTTACACTCTCTTACAGTGTGGAAACAGGCCCTTTGGCCCAACAAGTCCACACAGACCCGCCGAAGCGCAACCCACCCATACCCCTATATCTACCCCTTACCTAACACTAGGGGCAATTTAGCATGGCCAATTCACCTGACCTGCACATCTTTGGACTGTGGGAGGAAACCGGAGCACCCGGAGGAAACCCACGCAGACACGGAGAGAACGTGCAAACTCCACACAGTCAGTCGCCTGAGGCGGGAATCGAACCCAGGTCTCTGGCGCTGTGAGGCAGCAGTGCTAACCACTGTGCCACCGTGCCGCCACTGGAAAGCCACACCTGGTAGACTGCTGGGGAATGAGGAACAGGAATGAGCTGTGCTGGACACTCCCCCCACCCCCCCATCACCACCTCCCCCCACTCCCTCAGAGTTCAACAGCCTGCTCCTTTTTCAGTAAAGTAGAAGACTTGTGATGGAGGATATCTAATAGACTTGGAGCCAAATCTGTGTTGCATTTTGGTAGGATAAATCAGGGCAAGACTTAAACAGTTAATAGTAGGGCCCTGAGGGGTGCTGCCGAACAAATAGACCTTCGCGTGCAAGTTCGTAGTTCCTTGAATGTGGAGTCACAGTTGACAGGATAATAAAGTAGGCGTTTGCTACACTTTATTGGTCAGTGCATTGAGTATATGGGTTCGGATGTCATGTTGTGGCTGTACAGGACATTGGTTAGGCAACTTTTCAAATACTGCTGCTAATTCCGGTCTCCCTGCTACAGGAAAGACATTGTTAAACTTGAAAGGGTGCAGAAAAGGATATTGCTGGGGTTGGAGGGTTTGAGCTATCAGGAGAGACTGATTTGGCTGGGGCTGTTTTCCCCGGAGCGCCGGAGGCTGAGGGGTGACTTTATAGAAGTTTGTAAAATCATGAGGAGCATGGATAGGGTGAATAGCTAAGGTTTTTTTTCCCCAGGATAGAGGAATTCAAAACTAGCAGGGATAAGTCTATGCTGAGAGGTGAAAGATGTAAAATGGACTGAAGAGGCAACCGATTCACGCAGAGGGTGGTACATGTATGGAATGAGCTGCCAGAGGAAGTGGTGGAGGCTGGTACAATAACAATATTCAAAAGGCTTCTGGATGGGTATGTGAATAGGAAGGGTTTAGAGGTAAATGGACCAAATGCTGGCAAATGGGACGAGATTAATTTAGAGTCGAGAGTGTGGTGCTGGAAAAGCACAGCAGGTCAGGCAGCATCCCAGGAACTGGAGAATCGATGTTTCGGGCATAAGCCCTTTGTCAGGACTTCGTCAGGACTGATGAAGGGTTCATGTCCGAAACGCCAATTCTCCTGTTCCTCAGATGCTGCCTGACCTGCTGTGCTTTTCCAGCACCACACTCTCGACTCTGATCTCAGGCATCTGCAGTCCTCCCTTTCTCCGAGATTAATTTAGGATATCTGATCAGCATGGACGAGTTGGACTGATGGGCCTGTTCCCATGGCACACAGCTCTATGACTCGGTTAAAGTCAGTGCCTTCAGGCAAAATATGGAGTCAAATTGAAACCAAAAAAGGGAAACGTGTACATTTCTGTCAGACTGACAGATGAGGCAGACTGTCAGGTCCCATGAACTGTAGCTGGCTCAGACACTCCACATTAAATAAGCTTTCTCTTTCCTGTGTAATTTGCTCCCTTCACTTAGTACTGTCAGAGTTTATTAGCCGGGCTGGGGAACTGTCACAATTAACTGGGAACGTCAGCTCAGCTTTCAGTTATTTGTTTCTGGCTGGCATCTCAGTACAGACAAGCAGCCACAGTCCATCCATCACCCACAGATGCTGTGTGTGAAAACAAGTCGCTTGTCAAGAAATCACTGAACCCGTTCAGAGTGCACAAAATTTCACAGGAACAACTGGGATTTACTCAGAGACAAGGGAGCAAATAGGCGCAGGGAGTGAACGGGGAGATCCCATGACATGCAGAAGGCACCACCATCACTTCTGGCAGACGCCACTTTATCAACTCTTTGCTCTTCACATTCGACTGTCAGTAACTAGCCGCCCCCTGCTGAATGTTACTTCTGCAAGATTAATGTGGCCCAGGAGCAGATGAGAGGAGGATCGATGAGAAATTATTTTAAATGGCTGAGTGATTTCTTTTTTCTTTCAAACATAAATTCCCTTGCAAGAGAAAACAGAAATAGCCAGGAAGGATGATATGTGTGCATCATAACGTTGAGGAAAAGAACCTATTGTCTGCTGTGGTACATCTCCACCATTCACTCCCTCCACCACTGACGCTCAGTAGCAGCACTGTGTAATATCTACAGGATGCTCATTGCAGGAATTTACCAAAGCTTCTCTGCCAAGATCTTTCAAACCCGGGAACTCTACCATCTCGAAGCAAGCCATTCACCATCCTTCACTATCACTCGGTCCAAATCCTGGCATTCCCTCCTTAACAGCTGACATTACAGCGGCTGCAGGGATTCAAGGAAGTGGGTCATTTCCACATTCTCAAGGGCAATTAGGGCTGTACAATTAATGCTGGCTGATCTAGCGATGCCCACATCCCTTGAACGAATGAATACACAACGTCTTCTAAGTGGGAGTGGTCATGTTTACCACCAATTTTTTATATATGAAAATTAAAATCTCCCACCTTTATTACCGTACTTCTTTTCAGGGTGCCATTTATCTCATGACCTATACTCAGTGCAACTGTTGGGTCATATAAATGACTCCCCCCAGTCACTTTCCTTTGTCATTTCTTACCTCACTTACGTATAAATTTCTGTAGGAGTTACTGCTATGCAGGCCATTGCTGAGGCCACTTTTAGAATACTGCACACAATTCCCGTCTCCCATCTACAGGAAAGATGTTGAGAGGGTGCAGCAAAGACTTACAAGGATGTTGCTGGGACTGGAGGGTTTGAGCTCTTGGGAGAGGCTGAATAAGCTGGAGTGTCAGAGTCCCTGGAGTATCGGAGGCTGAGGGATGACCTTACGGAGATTTATAAAATTATGAGAGGCATGGATAGGGTAAATAGTCATGGGCTTTTTTCCTCAAGTGGGGGAGTCACAAACTAGAGGGCATAGGTTTAAAGTGAGAGAGGAAAGATTTAAAAAGCATGTGAGGGGTAACGTTTTCAAGCAGAAAGTGGTGTGTGTATGTGTGTGTGTGTGTGTGGAAGGAGCTGCCAGAGGAGTGGTGGAGGCAGGTACAATTACAAGGCCTCTGGATGGGTATACGAAGAGGGTGGGTTTAAAGAGATATGTGTCAAATGTTGGCAAATGGGACTAGGCAGCTTAGAATGTCTGGTCCATGCTTTATGACTCTGAGACTCTGTCACTGGGGAACTGACGCATTTATATCATTTGATTCACACATTTCATCTGTGGTGAGAAAACTGTCACCTCAAAATTATTTTGTATATTCGTTATGCAAGTCATCCAACTTGGTAACGTCTCAAGTCTTTGGTCAATGAATTTCTTTGTTCCTGTGGACTCCAGTGTTGCTGTCTATAATAAGCAGAAGGAGAAAGAAAGCACAACCATGACTGAGGCAGGCCAGAGAGTTTCTCATTTTAAAACACTCCATAGGGTGCCTGGTACTGATGTGAGGAGTGGACAAGGAGAAATGTTTGAAGTTAGCAACCACTCACTCCATACAAAGTAAACTTGCCCAAGGTTTCAGCACAATGTGGGGCCTGGTAGAGTAGGGTGGCTCATGGTCACAATCGATTACGGATGAGGGAGACCCGAGAAACAATGAGGAAATCAGGCACAGTTGAATTTGGTGAGAGAGTTTGGCTCCATTACTTGTTTTGGACGTGCCGTGATGCATTCCTGGCACAGCTCAGCTCTGTGACAATAGGCAATGTCTTTTCCCCAGGGTGGGGGAGTCAGAACTAAAGGGCATAGGTTTAGAGTGAGAGGGGAAAGATTTAAAAAGGACCTAAGGGGCAGCTTGCTAACGGAGAAGGTGATACGTGCATGGAATAAGCTGCCAGAGGAAGTGGTGGGGGCTGATACAATTATAACATTTAAAAGCTATGATGTGGAGGAGCTGGTGTGTTGGACTGGGGTGGACAATGTTAAAAAGCATACCACTCCTCTAGGTTACAGTCCAACAGGTTTGTTTGGAAGTACTCACTTACAGAGCGTTGCTTCTTCATCAGGTGGTTGTGGAGCAGGACCATCAGACATAGAATTCGTAGCAAACGGTCATAGTGTCACACGCTCTCTCTCATACACACATACACGAGCTGAAATGTCATCTATTTTTATAAAACCTTGTTATCTCGAGAATGTGACTTAAAAGAAGTTCTGGGATTTACATTTTAATGAACCAAAACCTGCAACCCATTCTAAAAGATGAAAGACTTAACAGCAATCTAGGTTTGTTCAAAATATCATTTCAGTTGCACGACACAGAGCATGGAACATTACAGTGCAGGACAGGCCCTTCAGCCCTCAATGTTGCACCGAGCTGTGAAACCAATCTGAAGCCCATCTAACCTACCCTATTCCATTTTCATCCATATGTTTATCCAATGACCATTTAAATGCCCTTAAAGTTGGCGAATCTACTCCTGTTGCAGGCAAGCCATTCCATGCCCCTACTACTCTTTGAGTAAAGAAACTGCCTTGGATATCTGTCCTATAATTATCACCTCGCTTTAAAGCTATGTCCTCTCGTGTTAACCATCACTATCCGAAGAAAAAGGCTCTCGCTTTCCACCCTGTCTAACCCTCTGATTATCTTATATGTCTCAATTAAGTCTTCTCTCTAACGAAAACAGCCTCAAGTCCCTCAGGCTTTCCTCATAAGACCTTCCCTCCATACCAGGCAACATCCCAGTAAATCTCCTCTGAACCCTTTCCAAAGCTTCCACTTCCTTCCTATAATGCGGTGACCAGAACTACATGCAATACTCTAAGTGCAGCCACACCAGAGTTTTGTACAGCTGCAATATGACCTCATGGCTCTGAAACTCAATCCCTCTACAAATAAACGCTAACACACTGTATGCCTTCTTAACAAATAAAAAAATGACACTGTAATCTTTTGCTATAAATTCTGTGTCTTATGGTCCTACTCCACAGCTACCTGATGAAGCAGCAGTGTTCCGAAAGCTAGTGCTTCCAAATAAACCTGTTGGATGATAGCCTGGTGTTGTGCGAGTTTTAACATTTAAAAGGTGTCTGGATGAGTATGTAAGGGTTTAAGAGGGATATGGGCCAAGTGCTGGCAAATGGGACTAGATTAATTTCGGATATCTGGTTGGCATGGACGAGTTGGACTGAAGAAGGGCTCATGCCCGAAACGTCGATTCTCCTGCTCCTTGGATGCTGCCTGACCTGCTGCGCTTTTCCAGCAACACATTTTCAGCTCTGATCTCCAGCATCTGCAGTCCTCACTTTCTCCTCAACGTTCTGATTACCAACTGCTTTATATCTTTGGAGATGGCATGAGGAAGACCAAGGGGTCTCCTTCTTCACAATGTGGGAGGGTGAGGGAGTGGGGTCATAGAGCCATACAGCATGAAAACGGGCTTTTCGGTCCAACCAGTCCATGCCAAACAGAATCCCAAACTAAACTAGTCCCACCTGCCTGCTCCGGCCCATATTCCTCCTTACCTTTCCCATTGGACAGGAGTGGGTGGTTGGTTGAGGGGTGAATGTTTGCTCAGGTTGTCAGTCCCTCAGGATTGACAGAATGTGCTGAAATGCAGTGACGGAGCTCCTCTATGAGATTTATAAAGCAAATAAAAGTCAAGCATGGAAAATAGGAGCAGGAGGATGCCTTGCAGCTCTTACAGCCTACTTCCCATTTATTCTGATCATGGTCATCCAACCCAGTCCCCAGTTACTGCTTTTACTCCATATCCTTTGATCCCTTTAGCCCCAAGTGCTATATGCAACCCCTTGAATTCATACAATGTTTTGGCTCATTTTCTGTAGTAGAGAATTCCAAGGGCTCACCACTCTCTGGGTGAGGATATTTCTCCCCATCTCAGTCCTAATAGCTTCACTCTATTATCCTTAGAGTGTGACCTCTGGTTCTCAGCTCCCTGGTCATCTTCCTGTGTTTACCCTGTCTAGTCCTGTTAGAATTTTCTATGAGATCACCCCTCATTCTTCTGAAGTCCAGCGAAAATAAACCTAACCCTTATGTTGTGCACTGATTCAAGAGGGGCTGCAAAGAACAGTCTGGGAACTATAGATCATTAAGCCTAACATCTGTGGTAGATACACAGGGGCAGCACGGTGGCTCAGTGGTTAGCACTGCTGTCTTACAGCAACAGGGACCCGGGATCGATCCCAACCTCGGGCAACTGTCTGTGTGGAGTCTGCACATTGTCCCCGTGTCTGCGTGGGTTTCCTCTGGGTGCTCCGGCTTCCTCCCACAGTCCAAAGATGTGCAGGTTAGGTGAATTGCCAATGCTAAAATTGTCCATCGTGTTCAGGGATGTGAAGGTTAGGTGAATTAGTCGGGGATAAATGTAGGGTAGGGGAATGTGTCTAGGTGGGTTACTCCTTGGAGGGTCAGTGTGGACTTGTTGGGCCAAAGGGTCTCTTTCCACACTGTGAGGATTCTATTCTATGAAATACTTGAAAAGATTCTGAGAGGTAAGGTATTTGGAAAGACAGCATTTGATTAGGAATAGTCAGGATGGCTTTCTGCATGGAAGATCATGCCTCACAAATTTGTTCGAGTTTGTTGATGAAGTGACTCGGAAGGTTGACATGGCAGCACTAAAATCTTTATGGATTTCAGTAAGGCCTTTGATAAGGCTCCATATGGTAGGTGCTTGAAGATTAGATTGTATGGAATCCAGGGGGAGCTGGAAAATTGGATACACAATTGGTTTGATGGTCAGAAGTAGAGGGTAATAGTGGAAGGATACCTGTCAGACTGGAGGTCTGTGACTAGTGGAGTGCCTCAGGGGTCGGTGCTGGGCCCATTGCTGTTTGTTATCGATATCAATGATTTGGATGAGAATGTACAAGGTTTAATTAGTAAGTTTGCTGATGATGCTAAAATACAAAGTATGGTGAACAGTGAGGAAGGATATCAGAAATTGCAGCAGGACCTTGATCAGCTGGGGAAGTGGGCTGGGAAATGGCAAATGGAGTTTAATATAGATAAGTGTGAGGTCTTGCATTTTGGAAATGGTGGCTCAGTGGTTAGCACTGCAGCATCACAGCGCCAGGGACCCAAATTCAATTCCCGTCTCGGGCAACTGTTTGTGTGGAGTTTGCACATTCTCCCCGTGTCTGCGTGGGTTTCCTCCAGTGCTCTGGTTTCCCCCTACAATCCGAAGATGTGCAGGTTATGTGAATTTGCCCATAGAGTTAGGGTGCATTAGTCAGGGGTTAATATAGGGTAGGGGAATGGGGTCTGGGTGGGTTACTCTTTGGACGGTCGGTGTGGACTTGTTGAGCCAAATGGCCTGTTTCCACACTGTAGAGAATCTAATCAAATCAAGATAGGAGTTTCTTGGTGAATGGTAGCACCTTAAGGAGTGTAGAGGAACAAAGGAACCTTGGGGTTCAGGTGCATAGTTCTCTGAAATTGGAGTCACAGATAGACGGGCAATGAAGAAGGCTTTTGGTACACAGGCCTTCATCAGTCAGGGCATTGAGTATTGAACTTGGGAAGTCATGTTGCAATTGTGCAGGACCTTGATGAGGCTGCACTTGGAGTATTGTGTTCAGTTTTGGTCACTTTGTTATAGGAAGGATGTTATTCAATTGGAGAGAGTGCAGAAGGAAATTACAAGGATGTTGCCAGCACTAAACGGCCTGAGTTATAGGGAGAGGTTGGACAAGCCAAGATTGAGGGAGATCTTAGAGAAGTGTACAAGATCATGAGAGGCATGGATAGGGTGAATGCACTCAGTCTTTTTCCCAGGGTTTGGGAATCAAGAACTAGAGCGCTTCAATTCAAGGTTAATGGGGAAAGCATAAAAGGGAACCTGATGGGCAACTGTTTTACGCAGAGGGTGGTTCGCAAATGGAATGAGCTGCCAGCGGACATGGTTGAAGCGTGTACATGAACAACATTTAAAAGGCATTCGGACAAATACATGGACAGGAAATGTTTAGAAGGGTTTGGGCCAAGTGCAGGGAAATGGGGTTAGCATTGATGGACTTCTTGGTGGGCATGGAGCGGATTAGGCCAAAGGGTCTGTCTCTGTGCTGTAGGACTTTATGACTCTATGTCTCTATAACTGATTCAACCTCTCCTCATGGGTCAGGCCTCAAAAAGTGTGGTGCTGGCAAAGCACAGCCAGTCAGGCAGCATCTGAGGAACAGGAGAGTCGACATTTCGAGCATAAGCTCTTCATCAGGAATGCTTATGGTCACACCGTCGACTCCCCTGCTCCTCGGATGCTGCCTGACTGGCTGTGCTTTTTCAGCACCACACTTTTTGACTCTGATCTCCTGCATCTGCAGTCCTCACTTTCTCCTCATGTGTCAGACCTGCCATCCCAGGACTGAATGATTGTAAACTTCAAGCTTTTCTTCTTGTCCACTTCTCACATCAGAAGGGCCCTCTTTTGTGGTGTTTATCTGTCTCACTCTATTGTCTAATCAAGACATGCTATGGCTACATGAGCATATAATCCAGGCTGACCCTCCAAAGTAGCATCAAGGGAAGGCTACACTGTGAGATGGCAAGAAACAGTGGCTCAGTAGTTAGCACTGCTGCCTCACAGCACGAGGGACCTGGGTTCGATTCCAGCATTGGGCGACTGTGTGGAGTTTGCACATTTTCCCCGTGTCTGCATGGGTTTCCTCCCACAATCCAAAGATGTGCAAGTCAGGTGAATTGGCCATGCTAAATTGCCTATAGTCTTCAGGGATGTGTAGGTTAGGTGCATTAGTCAGGGGTAAATAGGGTAGGGGAATGGATCTGGATAGTTTACTCTTCGGAGGGTTGGTGTGGACTGTGGGGATTCTATGATTCTAAGTGGCCTTGTCTGCTTTCTCAGGTGGGCATGAAATATTGCATAGCTAAGTTCAAAGAAGGGCAGAGAACTCTTCTCCAGTGTTACTGTAATCAGTGAAAAATCAACAATATGCTTGTTCACTGTATTTGCTTGTTGGAGATCATTGTATGGCGATTGGCTGCTTTGTTTCCTGAACTAACACAGTGGCTGTATTTCATGATTAGCTCTGGGATGTCTTGATGTTGTAGAAGATATGTACAGTTACAATCCTTCATCCCTTCCTTCCCTTTTTCCTCTCTTTCCATGTCATTTTCACATCACCTCTCTCATAGTGGACTCATGATCATGTCTCAAACAATCCAGAGGCCCAGGCTAATGCTCTCAGGATGTGGCTTCAAATCACACTACATTTAATTTCAATTTAGTGAATCTAGAATTGAAAGCTAATCCTCTGTAATGGTGACTGTGAAATTATCCTTGTTTGTTGTAAGAACTTACCTGGTTCATTCATTGTCCTTTAGGAAAGGAAATTTGCCATCCTTACCCAATCTAGGCCAATGTATCACTCTGGATCCATGGCGATGTGGCTGATTCTTCATTGTCCTCTCCATTCAGTTAATGCACAATGAGGGATGGGCAATAAATGCTGGCTTTTTTGATTCACTCATACATTTATATCCAGATGATTTCCCGTGATGGTGTCCCAGACTCCCCAATGTTTTTCCATCCTGCTGGAAGTGTTAAGTAAAGGAAATCCCCTGCTGTGCTTATTTCTGATGTGTTAATTAGCCATGTAATAATCAGCAATGAAGCTATCAAACTGAGTTTTGTTTACTGAGCCACCAAGGTAATGGTTTTGCACGAATTGGAACATTATGCTGAGTGGAGCTGAGTGGAATCTGAAATCCACTGAGAACCCAGAACAAATTCTGGCAGAATCCAAAATGACCGCTCTTGTTAGCTTGCCCCATGCAGAGATCAGCATAAACATATCCACTGGTGTAAATATAAATGAACACAGACTTTATCTCAATGGCATAACAATATCCCAAAGGATTAAATCCTCCCCTATTATAATTAAACCAATTATGTTTCTTGTAATACCAATGTTATGACATGTTATACTTTATTCACTGTTATTCCAATGAAAAGTTAACTTCCTGTTCCATCCAGGTAATGTGACTGTATGGTAATACAGATCATTCTGCTGTAACATGATAGTTATGTTCCTCTGTAACCTCGCGCTATAGGTAATCTGCTATAGAAAATATAGTGCTATAGTGGGTGGCACAGTGGTTAGCACTGCTGCCTCACAGCGCCTGAGACCCGGGTTCAATTCCCGCCTCAGGCGACTGACTGTGTGGAGTTTGCACGTTCTCCCCGTGTCTGCGTGGGTTTCCTCCGGGTACTCCGGTTTCCTCCCACAGTCCAAAGATGTGCAGGTCAGGTGAATTGGCCATGCTAAATTGCCCGTAGTGTTAGGTAAGGGGTAAATGTAGGGGCATGGGTGGATTGCACTTCGGTGGGTCGGTGTGGACCGAAGGGCCTGTTTCCACGCTGTAACGTAATCCTAATCCTAATCTAAAAAAAATCACATCGTGCAAGATCACAAATAGAAGATCACTATACCCTTTCAGTGGAAAGACTGTGTTATCCAAGTAATGCCCACAATTCATCAATCGCGTTGTAGCCATCTTGTGCTGAACAACCTGTACCAAATCCTGGACTAATCATAAAATCCCTACAGCGTTGACGCAAGCCATTCAGCCCATTGAGACTGCCTCACTACCCCCCCCCCCCCCGAAGAGCATCCTACTACCCTATCCCTGAAACTTTCCATTTCTTATGGTTAATCCACCTAATCTATTTCTGGACATTTTAGCATGGCCAATCCACCTCACATGTACATCTTTAGATTATGGGAGGAAACCAGAGCACCCAGAGCAGACACAGGGAGAGTGTGCAAATTCCTCACAGTCACCTGAGGATGGAATGGAACCGAGGTCCCTGGCATTGTGAAGCAGTAGTGCTAACCTTTGAGCTACCATGCCGCCCAAATGCCCTTACATCCTGAGGACTTGGGTTCAACTCTCATCATAGCAGATAGTGAAATTTGAGTCCAATAAAAACAATCTGTAATCTGAAGAAAATTGCTAATCTAATGGCAACCATCACCTATTATTGATTGTTGTAAAATCCCATCTGGCTCACTAATGTTCTCGAGGGAAGGAAATCTAATGATGTCACCTGGTCTGGTCTAATGTGACTCCAGACCTACAGCAATGTGGTTGACTATTAACTACCATCTGAAATTGCTTAGCAAGTCATTCACATCACATGTAAGAATAAAATAGTCTATGTCACTATTCAATTGTATCGGTTTGGAATTCCAAGCACCCTCTCCATTTAAAAATAACTCCAGACAGATATCCAAAGAAGTTGAAATGAGGAGGACAAAAATCTTGGTCATAATTGTAAGCTTTAAGATGTATTTTAAGAAAGGAAGAGAGAGGAAACAAGACAAAGAAGAAGAGATTTGGGGGAGGCTTCCACTACTTATGCCACAGGCCTTTCAAGGTCTGGTGACCAATGGTGGGGTGATCAATATCAGAGTTAGACAGAAGCCCAGAATTGCAGCAATGTAGAGGTCTGAGAGGGCTGCAGGGTGGAGCTGGTTACAGAGGTCAGAAGAATGAATCCATGGAAAGATTTCAAAACGAGAATGGGACTTGTTAACATTGTGGGGTCATTAGCCTGGAGTGCAAGGTAGGTATGGATCAGTGACATGTGGTACAACCTAAAATGTAGGTATTAAAGTTTTAGACCTGTTCAGGTTTGTGGACAGTGGCCTGGAAGAGTTGACCTGAGTGGTAACAAAGGTAGTGAATCAGGGCTTTAGCTGTAGATCAAAGTTAGATAAAGACTCTTGATATTATGAGCATGAAAGAAGATATTCCTGCTGAATATGTAGATACTAACCAAACTCAGGCAAACAGCATAATGAAGTTGCTCATGTTAATCTCTGTGTCATCAAATTGTTACGTTTGTTAAGGTCTTTATTTAAGGCTAAGAAGAAACAAACGGTGATGATAATTGTCTGAGTATAGGGGAGCACCTGCAACACTGAGTGTGGAATGAAAGGTAAAAGCTGAGAAAGTCAATGAACTCTCACCACAAGGTAAAACCTGTATGTATCTGGATTCCAGCCTCTCCAACTGGAATTTATTACCAGTAAACAGACTGGTAGACTGCTTCAGACTCATGTGAAGGAGATAAACGTCATAGTTCGCTAGAAAAGGCAATTGGTGGCAAAAACTGAAGACAATGGCTTTGATCTTTCTCATTTTTAATTGAAAGAGACTTCTGTTTGGTTAAGCAGTGCAGCAAATCCGAGTCAGAGGAAGAGTGGATAGGGGTGGTGGGAAGTTAGAACTGGGTGTCCTCAAAGTGGAAAATTATACTTCATTTTCCAGTAATGCCATTAAGCAGCAACATGCAAAACCAGGAAGAGAAGCCTTTGCAAGTGATAGCGAGTTTTGAGAAGATTTGTAGCTCAGGTTGAGGTTCTGGATATAGGTTTGCTCACTGAGCTGGAAGGTTCATTTCCAGATGTTTCGTCACCCTACTAGATAACATCTTCAGTGGGCCTCCAGGCAAACCACTATTGATAATTCCTGATTTCTATTCATATGTTTGGGTTTCTTTGGATTGGTGATGTCATTTCCTGTGATGCCACCATTTCCCATGGTGATATCATTTCCGGTTCTTTTTCTCAGGGGGTGGTAGATGGGGTATAACTCGATGTGTTACTCTGGCTTTGATAAGCTGGGTAAAAATGGAATTGTTTGATAATAGTCCCACTCAGATGGACAGCAGTTGACAGGCTTTGGAAGAGGGTGGAATAAAATAATACGAATAAAATCCTGATTGGAAGCATTCAAGCCTGTTTCAAAGGTGGCAGCTGGAATGCTTTGAACAGTTGTGGCCCCCTTATCTAAGGAAAGACATACTGCCATTGGAAGCAGTCCAGAAAAGTTTCACGAGGTTTGGAGGGACAGTCTTATAAGGAGAGGCTGAGTATATTTGGCCTGTACTCATTGGAATATAAAAGGATGAAGAGCATCATTATTGAAATATATGAGATTCATAGGGGACTTGACAGGATAGATGCACAAAGGTTATTTCCCATTGTGGGAGAGTCTTGGACCAGAGGGCATCATCTTAGAATGAGAGCTTGCACATTGAGGACAAATTGAGGAATTTCTTCTCTCAGGGGTAGTGAATCTGTAGAATTCTTCCCTGTTGAGGCTGGATCATTAAGTATATTCAAGATTGAGACAGACTTTTAATCAGTAAGGGATTCAAGGGCTATGGGAAAAAGGTAGGAAAGTGGAGTTGAGGATTATCAGATTAACCATGAACCCATTGAATGGAGGAATACACTCAATGGGCTGAATGGTCTACGTCTGCTCCTACATCTTAAAATCCTATTTTATGAACTTGGCAAGAAGGACAAAAAGCAAGATAGATTAGGCTACAATCTTACAGGATGTAATTTGTAACTTTAATAAGTGTTGTAATAGGAATACAATCCTGATTGGAAACATTCAAACTTGTGGTTCTAGTATTGGGGAGGATTTAGGAGTGACTAAGTACCTCAAGGTGGGACGAGAGTTTACACAAATATAATCATAGAATCTCTACAGTATGAAAACAGGCCATTCAGCCCTCGAGTCCACACTGACCCTCTAAAGGGCAGCCCACCCAGACCCAACTCTCTACCCTATCCCTTTATTCCCCATGACTAACCCACCTAGCCTGCACATCCCTGGACACTATAGACATTTTGCAATGTCAATCCACCTGACCTGCAAATCTTTGGACTGTGGGAGGGAACTGGATTACCCAGAGGAAACCAACGCAGACACAGGGAAAATGTGCAAACACCACACACACAATTGCCCGAGGCTGGAATTGAAACCAGCACTGTGAGGCAGCAGGGTTAACCACTGAGCCACCATGCTGTCATATAAGGTTCAAGGAGGGGCATTGAGGAGCAGGTAATGACAGCAGCTTTTGAGTAGATGGGGCACACTACCTGATGAAAGAGAACTGTTAGCAGTACCTTGGGAAGCTGGAAGAGAATTTGGGTGTCCGCGTGATGATAGAGCTGAGGGAGGGTGGGATGGGTCTTATGGACAATGTGCACTCAGAGGAGTGGTAAGGAAACAGAGCAAAGAAAGATCAGGTCATCAGGTTTTAGCTGCACCTCCCTGTTTCAGAAATAGTGTGAATGAATGATGCTGAAAAAGATATTCAGCAAAGAGAAAGATGCTCATTCTGTAATTACTGTCCTTTCCAATCAAACTCCCAGCATGAAAACTAATGAATAACTTGATTAGTATTTGGACAGTCTTGAAAACATGAATACTTTCTTCAGCAGTAATAATATTTCATTCATTTTAGGGTCCCATCTCACTAATCCACTGGAATTCTTTAACGGAAGTTTAATAAATTAGTGCATAAAGGCTAACCAGTAGAATTATGGAATTTTTAGAAGGCATTCGATAAGCTCAACTCATGTCACTTCCAATGAAATTTGATAATTACCTAATAGACAATGAATGAACAAAAATTGCAAACAAATATGAAAGCAATCCTGATTTTCATTGTTTTTCTTTTCACTTTCAGTCTGCTTTTAAAGAGTCTTGATTGCCCGTAACCTTTTGCTCCCCAGGTATATGAAAGTGGGACAAAGCTGGACCAGTTTGTGACCAGGTTCCTGTTGAAAGAGACATCCAGCCAAATTCAGTCCCTGCTAACCTCTGTGGAAAGTGCAGTTGATGCGATAGATGACCAGACCACTCAGACAGGGTACGTGGCTCTCTGATTTATTATTAATCTTCTTATCTAAGCAAAGTTTGTCATCAATGAGTCCCAGCATGCCCACGGGAAGATGGGGGTCCTCTTGCTTTTGGTAGGTGTCCTTGCTGCCTGATCAGAATTACAGGGCAAAATGAAGGCTGATTAGATTGGTGGCTCCAGGTGCTGTAAATAATTGCAGGATATTTTAAACTATCTTGTATCGCCCGGCTCTGTAAGAATGAATTGTTGTGTTCATTCCTGCAATATTTTCTTTATGATATGATGAACATTTAGCCATGAAATCCCCTCGGCTTCATTCCCCAAAGACAGCTAATCACAGTTCTTTTATCTTAATGCCTCTCCCATTCCACTTTGTTTGGGGGATTTGAAGGCCAACTTATTATGGTTGGCCTTGTACATGTATCACAGGAAACCAGTATTCAGGGAAACAGGTGACAGGGGACATAGAACAAAACAGCGCAGAACAGGCCCTTCAGCCCTCAGGGTTGAGCCAAAAATAGGGAAGGCAAATAGTATTTATTCTGAAAGGCATAGAGTATAAAAGTAGGGAAGTGTTGCTGCCATTATGCTAGACATTAGTGAGACCTGGCGTATTGCGTACAATTTGGGTCCCCTTCCTTGAGAAAGGATGTAGTTGCACTGGAGACTGTTCAGAGCAAGTTCACTAGATTGAGTCCAGAGATGAGCAGTTTAGGCCTGTAGGCTCTGTCATTGAGAAGAATGAGAGGAGATCTGAGGTTTATAAGATGCTAATATGGATTAACAAGGTAGACATAGACTGGATGTTTGCTCATGTAGACAACGGAGAATGAAAGATTACAGTTTTGGGATAAAGGATGGCAGATTTAAAACAGAAATGAGGAACAACAAAGAACAAATAACAATACAGCACAGGAAGAGGCCCTTCGGCCCTTCAAGCCTGTGCCAATACATTTTGCTCTTTCATACTAAAACTGTCTTCACTTGCAGGATCCATATTCCTCTCTTCCCTCCCTTCCCTCCCTACTCATGTGTTCGTCCAGGTATTTCCTGAATGCTGCCATTGTGTCTGATTCCAGCACCTCTTCTAGCAGTGCGTTCCGGGTATTCATCACTCCTTGTGTGAAAAATTTCTCTTTAAGGTTGCATATCTCTTTAAAGTACAACCACCACCCCACCTTGAACCTGTAATTGACCACTCCACCTGGGAAAAAGCCTCATACTTTCCACTTTATCCATGCTATTCACAAGCTATAAACTTCTATCAGGTGACCCCTCAACCTTTTGTATTGCAATGAAAACAAGATCAGTCTATCCAACCTTTCTTCATTGTTAAACCTCCCCCCCCCCACCCCGCCCCCCATACCAGGCAACATCCTGGTAAACTTTCTCTGTACCCTCTCCAAAGCATCTACATGCTTCTGATAGTGGACCACCACTGTACGCAATGTTCCAAGTATGGCCTAACTGAAGTTCTATAATTGATTTGGAGATGCCGGTGTTGGACTGGGGTGTACAAACTTAAAAATCACACAACACCAGATTATATCCAACAAGTTTAATTGGAAGCACACTAGCTTTCGGAGTGACTCTCCTTCATCAGGTGGTTGGGAAGTACATAATTCTGTATCTTACAATTCTGTGTCTTACAATTGTGTACTCTACAACCACCTGATGAAGGAGCGGTGTTCTGAAAGCTGGTGCTTCCAATTAAACTTGTTGGACTATAACTTGGTGTTGTGTGATTTTTAACAAAGTTCTACAAAGCTACAACATAACTTGTCTATACCTGTAGTCAATGTCCCTTCCAATGAAGGCAAGCATGCAATAAGCCTTTTTTACTACCTTATCTACCTGCGTTGATCTGTGTACCTACACACCCAGATACCTCTGCATATCAGTACTCCCTAAGGGTTCTACCATTCGCTATAATTTCCCCCGTACTTGTCCTTCCAAAATGCATCACCTCACATCTGTCTGGATTAAACACCATCTGCCATATTTCTGCCCATGCTTCCAACTGATCTATATCCTGCCACATCCTCTGGCAATCCTCTTCACTATCCGCAACTCCACAAATCTTCATATCATCCGCAAACTTATTAATTAAACCAGCTATGTTTCCCTCCAACTCATTGATGTAGACCAGCAGAGGGTCCAGCACTGATCCCTGTGGATCACCACTAGTCATAACCTTCCATTCTGAAAAGCATAAATTCACTATTACCCTCTGTCTCCTATGACTAAGCCAGTTCTGTATCTATCTTGCCAGTTCACCCCTGATACCATGGGACTTCACCTTTTGTATCAGTCTGCGTGAAGAACCTTATCAAAGGCTTTACTGAAGTCCATGTAGGGAGCTGCTTTCCCTCATCAATCATCTTTGTCACCTCCTCAGAAAACTCGATCAAGTTAGTGAGGCAAGACCTCCCCTGCACAAACCCATGCTAATAAGTCCATTTGTTTTAAATGTGTATAGATCTTGTCCCTGAAAATCTTTTCCAATAGTTTCCCTACCACTGACATGAGGCTCACAGGCCTGTAATTTCCTGGATTATCCCTGCTACCCTTTTTAGGAGGAATTGCTTTTATCAAAGGGTCATGAGTCTGTGGAATCCACTGCCCTAGAACAGGGCCTTGAGTAATTTTAGGAAGGAGATAGCCAGATTTCAAATTAATAGTGAGTTAAAAGGATGTGGAGAACAGTTAGGAAAATGGAGTTGTGATCATGATAAGGTTTGTCATAATCATAGTAAATGGCAGAGCAGGCTCTCGGGGCTGAATTGCCTCATTCTCGACTAATAAGTTTCCTTTTATTTCAATATCATAGAATCATAGAATCCCTACAGTGTGGAAACAGGCCATTCAGCTCAACAGGTCCACACCGACCCTCTGATGAGTAACCCACCCAGACTGATTCCCCTACCCTATTACTTTGCATTTACCCCTGACTAATGCACCTAACCTACCCATCCCTGAACACTGTGGGCAATTTAGCCTGACTAATTCACCTAACCTGCACATTTTTGGATTATGGGAGGAAACCGGAGCACCTGGAGGAAACTTACGCTCTCCCATTCTTTCCAACTTGGCCACTGTGTTGTACTCCAGGCCCTGAGTCTGATTGATATCTGTCAGGTTGGGTGTGTCAAGAGATATGGAGCAGAAATGGGATAGAGATACAAACCCCTGCTGCGATCGAAATGAATAGGTCTGAGGGGCTGAACGGCCTCCTCTCACTCCAAAGATTCCAGTGCTTGATAAGTGATTCTGTTTTCTGAGGTATTTTTGGTTCCTCCTGATGCTCAAAGTAATGCTGAACAATAAACTAGTAATATACAAAGAGTGTGAGTCTGGAATGACAAACTGTGGTGTAAAGGCAATCTTCAGAATAATTCCTCGAATTCTGGAAGGTGGGGGTAGGGAGTTTGTTGCTTAGCAACAGCCTGATGCTCAAAGTAAGTTTTCACTCTTGACTTATCAGGAAGCTGAATGGCTGCGATGATAGATTATTAATTCCTTCCCTTGGCCTGGCCATGCAGTGGGGATTCATGATCCTGCCCTTTGATCTGTCTGAGACAGAAAGGTTTTAGAAAGTCTTCTGCAGACTTGGAGCCTGACTGGCCTGTATCCCCTCAAAGGTTCAGTGCTTTAAAGCTGACCACTTTAGTTGGGTGTTTCAGATGTCCCTGTGTAGATTCAGGGGCAACACCGAGAATTGTTCGGACAAAACAATGGACCAGGACAGAGCC
This sequence comes from Chiloscyllium punctatum, assembly GCF_047496795.1. NCBI lineage: Eukaryota > Metazoa > Chordata > Chondrichthyes > Orectolobiformes > Hemiscylliidae > Chiloscyllium > Chiloscyllium punctatum. The sequence goes on along the minus strand of NC_092764.1, from coordinate 68,589,205 downwards.
TGGTCTGTTATTTACTACTCAGGTGGGCCAGGGAACTCGAAAACCCAGTTAAACTCAGAAATAAGAGAGGGTGGGATCAGAATCTGTTTTTTTTTTATTCCTTCATTGAGCATTTAAATTGAGCAATCGTTGGCCATCTCTAATTGCCCTTGAAATGAGTGACTTGCTTAGCCATTTCGGAAGGCAGTTAAGAGTTGGCTGGCTTGCTGTGGGCCTGATGATGACCTAGTGGTGTTGTTGCTTGAATACTAATCCAGAGACCAGATAACAATTGGGGATCTAGGTTCAAATCCCACTCAGGTGGATGGTGGAATTTGAATTCAATAATAATCTAGAATTAAGAGTGCAACGGTGACTGTGAAATCATTGTCAGGTAAAACCCATCTAATTCACTAATTGGAGGAAAGTTGCCATCCTTACATGGTCTGGCCTACATGTGTCTCCAGACCCACAGTAATGTGGTTAACTGGCAACTGCCCTCTGGGATGGGCAATGAATGCTGGCTTGCCCACATCCCATGAATGAATTTTAAAACAGAAAATGGCTTGCATGTAGGCCAGACCAGGTAAAGATGACAGATTTCCTTCCCTAAAGGGTTTTAGTGACTCAGCTGAGTTTTTACAACAATTGACAATTCCAGATTCTTTTGTGAATGAATGCAGATTCCACCATCTCCTATGGGGATATTCAAACTCAGATCCCCAGACGGTATGGATCACTGGGTTACCGATCTAGCGATAATACCACAACATCATTCGTTCCCTGTTGTGAAGCACTTGATCACAAGCGATCAGCATAACACTGCTCGCCTATAAACTTCAGGTCTCTTGATTGAGTTACCGGGAGTTGCTGTCATCTGCAGCCATTACAACGTTGGCGAGAGGTCAGAGCAAGAAGGAGCCTACAAAGAGGATCAATCCATTTTGGGTGTTAGCAGTTTAAAGGAGCTGTCAGAACTGTATTCCTTCATCTTGATGTCTACTCAGGTGTGACTACCTCTCTGTAATGATGAAGAAGACTTTGCTATTGAAAGGAGTTACAGGGAGGTAGTCACACCTCAGATAAAAGAAGAAGGTAGATGGGTTACCGTCAGGGGATGGAAAGAGAACCAGCAGACAGTGCAGGAATAGCCCTGTGACCGTTCCCCACAACAGCAAGTATACTGTTTTGGATACTGTTGTGGGGGGGAGGGGGGGGTGAGCTTACCAGGGTTAGCAGTGGGGTATAGGTCTCTGGCACAGAGTCTGTCCCTGTTTTTTTCAGAAGGGAAGGAGCAAGAGCAGCAGAGCATTAATCACTAGGGACTCCATAGGTAGGGGGACAGATAGGAGGTTCTGTGGGAACAAGAGACATTCACGGTTGGTGTGATGCATCCCAGGTGCCAGGATCTGTGATGTCTTGGATCGTGTTTTCGGAATCCTTGAGGGGGAGGGGGAGCAGCCCCAAGTCATAGTCCACATAGGCACCAATGACATAGATAGGAAAAGGGATTGGGATTTAAAACAGAAATTCAGGGAGCTCGGGTGGAAGCTTAGTGCTGGAACAAATAGAGTTGTTATAGATTAGATTAGATTACTTCCAGTGTGGAAACAGGCCCTTTGGCCCAACATGTCCACACTGACCCTCTGAAGAGAAACCCACCAAGACCCATTCCCCTACATTTACCCCTTCACCTAACACAATGGGCAATTTAGCATGGCCATTCACCTAACATGCACATTTTTGTACTGTGGGAGGAAACCGGAGCACCCGGAAGAAACCCACGCAGACACGGGGAAAATGTGCAAACTCCACACAGACAGTTGCCTGAGGCAGGAATTGAACCTGGGTCTCTGGTTATCTCTGGTTTGTTGCCCGTGCCACGTGCGAGCAAGGTGAGGAATAGGGAGAGAGAGGAGTTGAACATGTGGCTACACGAATGATGCAGAAGGGAGGGTTTTGGATTCCTGGAGAATTAGGGCTCTTTCTGGGGTAGGTGGGACCTCTACAAACAGGATGGTCTACACCTGAACCAGAGGGGTACCAATATCCTGGGGGTGGGAAATTTTCTAATACTCATCGCGTGGGTTTAAACTAATTCAGCAGGGGGATGAGAACCGAAATTGTAATTTGAGTATACGAGAGGTTGAGAGTAGGGAAGTCAGAACTAAGATTTCAAGATCGCAAGAAGGCACCGGCAAGCAAGAAGTTGGTTTGAAGTGTGTCAACTCCAGGAGCATCCAGAATAAGATGGGTGAACTTGCAGAATGGGTTGGTACCTGGGGTTTCAATGTTGGCCATTTCAGAGACATGGATATAGCAGGGACAGGAATAGTAGTTGAAGGTTCTGGGATTTAGATGTTTCAGCAAGAGAAAATGGTAAAAGAGGGGGTGGTGTGGACTGTTAGTCAAGGACAGTATTATGGTGGCAGAAAGGACGTTTGAGGACTCGTCTACTGCGGTAGGATGGGCTGTGATTAGAAACAGGAAAGGAGCGTTTACCCTGTTGGGAGTTTTCTATCGGCCTCCAAATAGTTCCAGAGATGTAGAGGATCAGATAGCAAAGATGATCTTCGATAGGAGCGGGGGTGACAGAGTAGTTGTAATGGGGACTTTAACTTTCACATATTAACTGGGAATACTATAGTTCAAGTACTTTTGATGGGTCAGTTTTTGTCCAATGTGTACAGAACACAGTATTTCGACAGGTGAACAAGGGGTGAGGCCACATTAGATTTGTTACTGGATAATGAACCCGGCCAGGTGTTAGATTTGGAGGTAGGTGAGCACTTTGGTGACAGTGACCACAATTCAGTTCTGTCTACTTTAGTGACAAAGAGGGACAGGTATATACCGCAGGGCAAGAGTTATAGCTGGGGGAAAGGAAATTATGATGCGATTAGGCAAGATTTAGGATGCATAGGATGGGGAAGGAAACTGCAGGGGATGGGCACAATTGAAAAGTGGAGCTTAATCAAGGAACAGCTACTCTGTGTCCTTGATAAGTATGTATCTGGCAGGCAGGGAGAAAGCTGCTGAGCATGGGAGCCACGGTTTACTAAGGAAGTTGAATCTCTTGTCAAGAGGAAGAAGAAGGCTTATGTTAGGATGAGATGTGATGACTGTTAGGGTGCTTGAGAGTTACAAGTTAGCCAGGAAAGACCTAAAGAGAGAGCTAAGAAGAGCCAGGAGGGGACATGAGAAGCCACTGGCAGATAGGATCAAGGAAATCCCTAAGGCTTTCTATGGGTATATCAAGAATAAAAGAATGACTACAGTAAGATTAGGGCCAATCAAGCATAGTAGTGGCAAGTTGTGCATGGAGTCAGAGGACATGGGGAAGCGTTAAATGAATATTTTTTGTCAGTATTCATACTAGAAAAAGACAATGTGGTCGAGGAGAATACTGAGATACAGGCTAATAGACTAGATGGGATTGAGGTTCAGAAGGAGGAGATGTTGGCAATTCTGGAAAGTGTAAAAATAGGTAAGTCCCTGGGCTGGATGGGATTTATCCTAGGATTCTCTGGGAAGCCAGGGAGGAGATTGCAGAGCCTTTGGCTTTGATCTTTATGTTATCATTATTGGAAGGAATGATGTCAGAAGACTGGAGGATGGCAAATGTTGTCCCCATGTTCAAGAAGGGGAGTAGAGACAACCCTGGTAATTATCAACCAGGGAGCCTTACTTAGGGTGTGGGCAAAGTTTTGGAAAGGATTATAAGAGATAGGATTTATAATCATCTAGAAAGGAATATGTTGATTAGGGATAGTTAACATGGTTTTGTGAAGGGTAGGTCGTGCCTCACAAACCTTATTGAGTTCTTTGAGAAGGTGACCAAACAGATGGATGAGGATAAAGCTATTGATGTAGTGTATATAGATTTCAGTAAGGCGTTTGATAAGGTTCCCTACTGTAGGCTTTTGCACAAAATATGGAGGCATGGGATTGAGGGTGATTTAGCGGTTTGGATCAGAAAGTGACTAGCTGAAAGAAGACAGAGGGTGGTGGTAGATGGGAAATATTCATCGTGGAGTTCAGTTACTAGTGGTGTACCACAAAGATCTGTTTTGTGTCCACTGCTGTCATTTTATAAATGATCTAGATGAGGGCATAGAAGGATGGCTCAGTAAATGTACCAATGACACTAAGGTTGGTGGAGTTGTAGATAGTGCTGAAGGATGTTATAGGTTACAGAGGGACATAGATAAGCTGCAGAGCTGGGCTGAGAGGTGGCAAATGGAGTTTCATGCGGAAAATTATGAGGCGATTCAGTTTGGTAGGAGTAGCAGGAATGCAGAGCTAATGGTTCTTGGTTGTGTAGGTGAGCACAGAGATCTCGGTGTTCAGGTACATAGATCCTTAAAAGTTGCCATCCAGGTTGGTAGGGTTGCTAAGAAGGCATACCGTGTGTTAGCTTTTATTGGTAGAGGGATTGAGTTTCGAAGCCATGAGGTCATGTTGCAGCTGTACAAAACTCTGCTGCGGCAGCACTTGAAGTAATGCGCATGGTTCTGGTCACCGCATTATAAGAAGGATGTGGAAGCTTTGGAAAAGGTTCAGCAGAGAGTTACTAGGATGTTGCCTGGTATGGAGGGAAGGTCTTGCGAGAAAAGGCTGAGGAACTTACGGCTGTTTCCATTAGAGAGAAGCAGGTTGAGAGGCAACTTAATTGAGATATAGAAGATAATCAGAGGGTTAGATGGAGTGGACAGTGAGAGCCTTTTTTCCTCGGATGGTGATGGCTAGCACAAGGAGACATAGCTTTAAATTGAGGGGTGAGAGATATAGGGCAGATATCAGAAGTAGTTTTTTCACTCAGAGAGTAGTAGGGGCATGGAACGCACTGCCCACAACAGTCGTTGACTCGCCAACTTTAAGGGCATTCACATGGTCATTGCATAGGCATATGGACGAGAATGGAATAGAGTAGGTTAGATGGACTTCAGATTGGTTCCACAGGTCTGTGCAACTTCGAGGGCCAGAGGGCCTGTACTGCGCTGTAATGTTCTATGTTCTATGTTGTGTGCATCAGTCACTATTCATCCAGTAAGGCTGTAGGCTGGGTCATCATTGAATCAGAGAATCATAGAGTTGTGGCTTTGTTCAGCACAGAAACAGACCCTTTGGTCCAACTCAACCAAGCCAACCAGATATCCTAAACTAATCTAGTCCCATTTGCCATCATTTAGCCTGTATCCCTCTGAACATTTCCTATTTATGTACCCATCCATTTGCCTTTTAAATGTTGTAATTATACCTATCTGCACCACTTCCTCTGGCAGCGACATACGCATCACTCTTTATGTGAAAAAGTTGCTCCTTAGATCCCTTTTAAATCTTTCCCCTCTAACCTTAAATCTATGCTCTCTAATTTTGGAGTCTAGGAAAAAGATCTTGGCTATTTGCCCTAGTCATGCCCCTCATGATTTTATAAACTTCTACAAGTTTAAAGTTTAACAACATCTTTCCTGTCACAGGGAGACTAGAAATTAATACTGTCTTCCAAAAGTGGCCCCACCAATATCCTGTCACAGCTGCAACATAACATCCTAACTCTTGAACCAAATACCTTCTTCACTCCCCTGTCTACCTGTGACTCCGCTTTCAACAAACGATGAACCTGCACCCCAAGGTCTCTTTGCTTGGCAGTACTCCCCAGGACCTTACCATTAAGATGGATCAGCTAAAAGGCCCTGTCAACCACAATGGGGTGGGGAGAAAGGTCATGACCGAGGCATCCCAGAGGAAATTGGCAACTTCAGAATGGATATGACAAGGACAGAGGAACTGGGAGAATGGAATGGAATTCCTGAGGGTGTGAAGAAGTGGATGAGTTCTTGAAGGATTACTCCTGGCAATTGGGATTTGCACCTCCATGATGGAGCAGGGAGAATCAGAGACCACAGTGAATGTGGAACAGTTCCTGGTAAGTGGAGTAACTCTCTCTCCTTTGTCTCAGGTTCTATGACAGCAAGACCAGCCACGGAGTGGTGGAGAGTTGGTATAACCAGCAGGCCACAAGCAACTTCACCAGCAGCAGAATGACAGCAAGAGACAAAAAACTGAAAACTGATTTAGGTAAATGTGTCTGAGCAGGTAAGGTATGGGTCACAGTGACTCAAGCGACTGGGAGTTACCAGGTAGGGTATGAGTCATAGTGACTTGGTGAGTGTAAGTTACCAGAGTGATTCTTTTTAAGTCCCTTGTGGGATGTGGGTGTCACTGGCTAGGCCAGCATTTATTGCCTGTCACCAGTTGCCCTTGAGAAGTTGGTAGTGGTGTAAGTCCCAGGGCGAATGTGAAGAATAATGACTGTGCTGAGTGTGAGTCAGTCAGATTTGGTTTATAAACGGCATTACACTATTCTTACTTATAGACAATGAACAATGTGTAGGAGGAACAATAGTGACTGTGCCAAGTATAGGTCCCAGGGTGGGTGCGAGTAATAGTGACTGTGCTAAGTGTGCACCTCAGAGTGAGTGTGGATAGTAGTGACTGGGCTAAGTGTGGGTCCCAGTGTGAGTATGAGTAATAGTGACTGGGCTAAATGCCTCACTGAGTTTAAGGTAATAGTATATTACGTGATGGCTATCTTCCACAGGCACTGTCCACTCAATCCTTAGCTGTGCCTGTGAATTGTCCTCCAGTGGGATTCTGCACTGCCTGTATACAGGCAGGTGATCAGCTGAAAATCAAATTACTCTGCTCCACTGAATATAAACATCCATACCATCAGTTCCAACATTACACATTTGACAAAACTAATACATTTACAACTCTGGGTAAGAATCTAGCTGGACCTTAAATTAAAGCGGGTAGAGAAGTGATTACATTAAATACAGTTTAATTATGTCAGTCAGTATTTAGTGTGCAGGTTTGACGTTTTCTGTCTTAACATATTGATAGATTGTGAAGATGTAAAATGGAAGAGGCATCAGATTAAGAAGGTATAATTGTTAAGTGATGACACTTATAATCTTGAATTAATGAAATCAGTGAAGTACTGATATTTTGCACTAAATATTTAATACAACACATCTCTCTGTCTCAGATTTTGTTTTGAAATTGTGTTACACTATACTTACTTATAGACTGTGATATGATGTGTGGGAGGACCAATAATGGTGGCTGCAGTTACTCATTTAAGTGCTAATTTTTGACTATCATTCACGTATCATTTGTCACAATGGTGGGTGATGATTTTCTGCTCAATGCAAACAATTTTTCAGATGCTTTCTCCTCCGGATCACAGTATCTCTTTACTCGCATACTGTGAGCATAATCTTCACTCGTATTGACTTCATTCCCCACAAAGAGGTGTTACAATTGACGAAAACACCCCGAGAAACTAACCAGACACCCTGAAAGTAACAACTGCAATGTTGGAGACCTGAGGAAAGATGGCTATTGGATAGACGTGTCAGCTCACTAGACTCAATGAGCTGCGACTCAGGATGAAGGCTGTTGGCACAATGCTATTTAAATGTAAGATTGACAGGGGCTGGTCGAGTTAGTGTGGGAGAGATTAGCTACCTCCTTGTCCAGTTAAAAGAATCGCTTGTAGTTAACGAGGTGTTGTGAGTTAGTTATTAGCTGCCAATGATATTGAGATGATCAACACAGTTCCTGGGAAGAACCAAATGTTGGGTGTCACTCCATTGAGACCTGAAGCTGCTCTGTCCTGAGGTATCATCATAGTGGGTGATGCTTTTGTCACTCCACAATATTAACCCTTTCAGGCCAATGTGACTTGCTTTCTTTCCTCAGAACTTTGAGTGTGGTAGTTGGGACATCATGTTGAGGTTGTACAGGATACTGAAGAGGCTGCTTCAGGAGTACTGTGTGCAGTTCTGATTCTCTGTTATAGGGAGCTGGAGAGAATTCAGAAAAGATTTACCAGGATGTTGCTGGGAATGGAGGGCTTGAGTTATAGGGAGAGGCTGAATAGGCTGGGATTTCTTTCCCTGGAGCATCAGAGACTGAGGGATGACCTTATTCAGATTTATAAAATCATGAGGGGCATGGATAAGATGAATAATCAAGGTTTTTTTTCCCAGGTTGGGGGATTTCAAGACTAGGGGGCATATTTTTAAGGTGAGAGGAGAAAGGTTTTAAAAAAATCACAAAGGGCAACTTTTTTACACAGAAAGTAGTTTGTGTAAGGAATGAACTTACAGAGGAAATGGTTGATGCAGGTACAGTTATAACATTTAAAAGACATTTGGTTAAGTACATGGATAAAAAAATGTTTGGAGAGATATCACAGGCAGATGGGACTAGTTCAGTTTGGAATTATGGTTGGCATGGACTGGCTGGACCGAAGGGTCTGTTTCTGTGCCACATGACCATTTTGGACTAACACAATGGTAGGGTTTAAGGAGGATCTTAAAAGAAGAGGAGATAAAGCAGAGAAGTTTCAAGAAAGGATTCCCGAGCTCAGTAGCAAGAAATGAAAAGGGTTCCAGAGCCACTGATTTTGGAATGATGGATGTTGGGGCAGACATTTGAAGAACCAGAGGAGGTGGTAGATAAAAGGAGGATTGAAGCACTGGAGGGATTTGAACATGATTTTTACATGGATTTTATGAGTTTGTGTGGATCAATGTGATATCAGTATAAAGCAACAAAATTATCACACTCTGTATTTGTGGCATTATCTGTCCTGGGAGTGTTTGATGGGGGACAGTATAGAAGAAGCTTTACTTTGTATCTAACCCCATACTGTCCCTGTCTCATGAGTGTTTGATGGGGGACAGTGTAGAGGAAGTTTCAATCTGTATCTTACTCTGTATCATAACAAACAATTCCAGGAAGGCTGAAGGTGAAAATTTGATGAGTGCAGAAATACTGAACCAGGGAACCAGAGCAGTATCACATCAGTCCACTCACAGAGATACGGTGGAAGCATTTTGTATGTTTTTTTTCTGGATGGGAATGTTTCTAACCAGGAGGTTTGTGTTTGTCTGTTTTCCCCATCAGCTCTCCCAGCCGGTAGGGAAGAAGGACTTGAATCACAGATCAACAGATTGGCTGAACTGATTGGCCGCCTGGAGAATAAGGTAAGAGCAGAGGAGGCCCGATCTCCAATAACTGCCTTTTTGCTTGTCGATGGTCCTGATGAGAAAGATTGTGACTCAGTCAGCTACAGTCATGTCACCATGTCAGGAGGGTCAGGTTTGGGGGCGCGGTGGCTCAGTGGTTAGCACTGTTCAATTCTGCTTTTGAGTGACTGCTGTGTGAAGTTTGCACAGTCTCCCTGTGTCTGCATGGGCTTCCTCTCACAGTCCAAAAATGTGCAGGTGAGGTGGGTTGGCCACGCTAAATTGCTAGATGTGAACCTGCTCCTCAGATGCTGCCTGACCTACTGTGCTTTTCCAGCACCACTCTAATCTAGACTCTGATTTCCAGCATCTGCAATCCTCGCTTTTGCCATGCTAAATTGCTCCATAGTGTCCAGGGATGTGCAGACTAGGTGGGTTAGCCATGGGAAAGATAGGGTAGGGTAGCTGAGATGCTCTTTGGAGCTGTGCAATGGGCTGAATGGCCTGCTTCCACACTGTAGGGATTCTTGAAGTCCCAGTCCAGGATTCAAACGCAGGCTGCAGTGCTGAAGGAATGTTGCAATGCCAGTGATGTGAGCTTTCAAATGAAATAATAATCGGAGTCCCTGTTTACCCTCTCAGATAGACTGAACAGATCTCAGGGCACACTGTCAATTGCCAGAGGGTTTCTCTCCAGTGTCATTGCTAACATTTATCTTTTAATCAAAATCTGAAATACAAGTTGTGGAAGCTTGCTGTGCACAAATTAGTTAGAGTCATAGAGATATACAGCAGGGAAACAAACCCTTCGGTCCAATTTGTCCATGCTGACCAGATATCCAAACCTAATCTAATCCCATTTGCCAGCGCTTGGCCCATATCCTTCTAAACCCTTCCTATTCATGTAACATTCAAGGTGCCTTTTAAATGTTATAATTGTAACAGTCTCCATCACTTTCTCTGGCAGCTTGTTCCATACATGCACAACCCTTTACATGAAAACGTTGCCCCTTAGGCCCCTTTTAAATCCTTTCCCCCTCACTCTAAACCAATGCTCTCTAGTTCTGGACTCTCCCAAAACAGGAAAAAGACCTTGTCTGTTTACCCTATCCATGCCCCTCATGATTTTATAAACCTCTATAATGTCACCCTTCAGCCTCTGGTGCTCCTGGAAAACAGCCCCAGCTTATTCAGCCTCTCCCTGTAGCTCAAACCCTCCAACCCTGGCAACATCCTTGTAAATCTTTTCTGAATCCTTTGAAGTTTCTCAACATCCTTCCTATAGGAGAGAGAGCAGAATTACACACAATATTCCAACAGTGGCCTAACCAATGTCCTGTACAGCCGCAACATGACCTCCAACTCAATGCTCTGACCAATAAAAGAAAGCATACCAAACGCCTTCTTCACTATCCTATCTACCTCCGACTCCACTTTCATGGAGCTATGAACCTGCACTCCAAGGTCTTTTTGTTCAATTACACTCACCAGGACCTTACCATTCAGAGTATAAGTCCTACCCTGATTTGCCTTTCCAAACTGAAGTACCTCGCATTTATCTAAATTAAATTCCATTGGCCACTCCTCAGCCCATTGACCCATCTGATCAAGATCCCATTGTAATCTGAGGTAACCTTCTTCGTTGTCCACTATACCTCCAATTTTGGTGTCACCTACAAACTTACAAACTATACCTCCTAAAGTTGCCACATTCTAGCAGTGACTGCACTTCCAAAGACCCTTATTAACTGCAAAATGCTTTAGGATGTCCGGTGGTTGCAAACGGTGCTGTGTAAATACACAGCATTTCAGTCTCAGCCGCAGCAGTTTCGAGACGCTCATGTTTGGGTAAGGGAGGAGTAGAACATTTCATTCAAAAATAGTCCTTCAGGTCCACTCAAAAAGATAGCTCCCTCACTCGTGCAGAGGAGGGGTGGGTCGCCATTAAACTCAATGGAGCCGGAGGTTCCCTCAACATGGCTCCCGAAAATGCAGAGAACTGTCCTGCCCCACTCCCACACTGTCCTCCCCAAGGACACACTTCCCTCACCAACTCAGACCCCTTCTTTTAATGAAACCCCTGTAGAATGGATCTCTCCGATAAGAAAGCAGACTCCCGCTCACATACAGTAAACCTGGTCGTTTCCCCCCGCCCCCACCACCAGCCTTCTCACATGAATCACACAGCACTCTTTGGCAATTCTCCCTGATCGCCTGGCAAACTTTACTCCTCCAGCACGGTGGCTCAGTGGTTAGCACTGCTGCCTCACAGCGCCAGGGACCCAGGTTCGATTCCAGCCTTGGATGACTGTCTGTGTGGAGTTTACACATTCTCCCCATGTCTGCGTGGGCTTCAGCCTGGTGCTGTGGTTTCCTCCTGCAGTCTACAGATGTCCAGGTCAGATGGATTGGCCATGGGAAATTGTCCTTGGGATGTTCAGGCTCTTTGGAGGGTCAGTGCAGATATGATGGACCGAATGGCCTCTTCTGCATTGTTGTGGTTCTATGATTCTACTGCCACAGTAAGTGAAATGTGGTTTGGCTACTTAGCTGTTGTGGGATCTTACTGTGCATTCATATGCCACTGTGGTTGCTATGTTACAAAGGTGACTACACTTCAAAGAATGAACTGAGCCTTAGTTATATTCTGTTGAAATGATCCAGAGTAGAGAAAGCACTCATTGAATACAGTTCCCACTACAGCTTATGTTAAACGCAGCACAAGGTGCCAGAGTAAAGCTTCCTTTATAGTGTCCCCATCAAACACTCCCAGGACAGGCATTTAATGGGGTTAGATGCAGAGCAACTCTTCCTCTACAATGTCCCCTTCAAACGCTTCTGGGGTAGGGATAGCACGAGGTTCCAGACAGAGTAAATCTGCCTCTACACTATCCCCATCAAACAGTCATATGACAGGGATGGCAGTGGATTAGATACAGGGTAAAGCTCCCTCATCAAATACTCCCAGGACAGGGATAGCATTGAGTTTGATACAGAGTAAAGCATCTACTACTGTTTTAAACTGAAAATAAAGCTCTCTCTACACTGTCTCCATCACAAATCCTGCAGGACAGGTACAGCACAGAGTTAGATACAGAAGAAAGCTCCTTCTACACTGTCCCTATCAACCACTCCCAGGACAGGACCGTACATGGTTACATAGAGTGTAAATCTGTCTCTATTCTTTCAACCTGAAAGTAAAGCTGTCTGTACACTGTCCCAATCAAACACTCCCAGGCTTGAGCTTCACCATCTGAAGAATACACTCCTATCCACAATTGGTTCTTTTTATGTGCCTGGTGCTACTTTATTTGAGTGAAATCATCGATCTTTGCTGAATTTGAGCAGTTTGTTGCTGAGAGCTCGTACCCGTAGTGAATTCAATGGCGATCTTCCAAAGTCGTTGTAGAATCTATATAATCAGAGGGAGCAACTCAGTTCATGTGAAATATTCGTATTGAAGGAGGAGCGCCTAGGGTCAGGAGCCATATATCTTAAAATACACCAGGAGGAAGTGAGTAGGAAAGGACTCTGGAAATATCGATCTGGTTTGTACAAACATCCTTGAAGGAGCAATGTCAAAGACAGGACAGTGAGATAGCTTTTACCCACGTAGGAGCAATGAAGCAAAGGCAGCTGAAATCTGAATGCTCGGAATAGTTTGGGCTGAGATGAGGAGAAATTTCTTTATTCAGAGAGTGGCAAGCCTGCGGAATTCTCTGCCACAGAAAGCAGTTGAGTCCAAAACACTGACTGTTTTAAAGAAGGAGATAGATATAATTCTTAGGGCAAAAGGGATCAAAGAGTATGGGGAGAAAGAGAGAACAGGGGATATTCCCGTGATTGTGGGTATGTTCACCAAGCTGAAAAGTTGATTTGCAGATGTTTTGTCCCCTGTCTGGGTGACATGTTCAGTGCTTTGGAGCCTCCTGTGTAGAGCTGTGCTACTGTGTCTTGTGGAATCTATTTGGTTCCATTTCTGCTGCCGCCGGTTGCTGGTTCTGGTCGTTTATTGTCATAGCCGGTATATTCCGGAAGCAGCAGGAGCGGAGGCAAAGAAGTTTCAGAAGACACAGTACCACAGCACCCCACAGGAGGCTCCCAAGCACTGAAGCTGTCACCCAGACAGGGGACGAAACATCTGCAAATCAACCTCTCAGCTCGGCGAACACACCCACAACCACGGCGACCAGCACCTGAGCTACGAATCGTTACTCAAACCTTGAACAGGGGACTGTGTTGGATGATCATATTGAATAGTAGAGCAGGCTTGAAGGGCCGAATGGCCTAGTCCTGTTCCTGTTTTCTCTATTTCTATATTTGGGCTGATTAGGAAAACTCAACATTGTGAAAGGCAGGTCACCTTGGATGGTTTGACTGAAATGTTTAAGGAACTCTTGGTGAGGAGCCATTAAGCATAGAATGTTCATGTGCTGACTTTCACAAGGCATTTGATGAGACTTGAAATAAGACATAGCCTCAAAAGGAGCTGGTTAAAAGAACTGAAAAGAAAGAACTCTGGTCACCCCGTAGCAGTTATCACCACTGCATTTGCAAAACGCTTGTATAGTGGAAATCTTCAAAAGAAGTGAAATCAAGCCTTTTCTGAACAGCCTCATTATATTTAATGATGTGAAACTCAAAGTGTTCCTTTCATCTGATGAAGGATAAATCACACGAAGGATAAAAGAAAACTTTTCACTTTCAGTGTCTGAAATTACTTTTTGAACTGTAATGGGTACAAATGGTAATGTTCATTATGAGCCAGCACTGTTAGCCCCTTGCAGCTATGTTATCTGCCAACTCTGGGGCTCCAACATTTTATCCTGTCTCTGCTACTGCAATCCCACGCAACCATTTCTACACTAGACTTTCACTAGAATCACCCAGATTCAGTGCGGCTGTTAACCCTCAGGAATGGACCTTGGGCGGTACGGTGCCTCAGTGGTTAGCACTGCTGCCTCACATCCGATGAAGGCAAGCATACCATATGTTTTCTTGACCACTCTATCCACCTGCGCAGCCACCTTCAGGGTACAATAGACCTGAACTCCCAGATCTCTCTGCTCATCAAATTTTCCCAAGGCTCTTCTGTTTACCGTATAGTTCACTCTAGAATTAGACCTTCCAAAATGCATCACTTCATTTGTCCGGATTGAACTCCATCTGCAACTTCTCCCCCCAACTCTCCAGTCTATCTGTATTGTCCTGTATTATTTGACAGTCCCCTATGCTTTCTGCTACTTCTCCAATCCTCATGTCAGCTGCAAACGTACTGATCAGATCAACAATACCCTCTTCCAGATTATTTATGTATATCACAAAAAACAGTGGCCCCAGCACTGATCCCTGTGGAACACCACTAGTCTCCTTTCTCCATTTCAAGAAACTCCCTTCAACTACTACTCTCTGTCTCCTGTTGCTCAACCAGTCCTTTATCCACCTAGCTAGAACACCCTGCATACCACGTGACTTCACTTTCTCCTTTAGTCTACTTTGGGGAACCTTATCAAATGCCTTACTAAAGTCCATGTATATGACATCTACAGCCCTTCCTTCATCTATCAACTTGGTCACTTCCATTAAGTTGGTAAGGCACAATCTCCCCCGCACAAATCCATGTTGCCTATCACTGATAAGCCCATTCTCTTCCAAATATAGATAGATTCTATCTCTCAGTACCTACTCCAGCAACTTTCCCACCACTGACGTAAGGCTCACTAGTCTGTAGTTACCTGGAATATCCTTACTACCCTTCTTGAACAGGGAGACAACATTAGCAAATCTCCAGTCCTCCAGCATTTCACCTGTGTTTAAGGATGCTACAAATATACCTGTCAGGTCCCCAGCTATTTCCTCTGTCACCTCTGTCAACAACCTGGGATAGATCCCATCCGGTTCTGGAGATTTGTCCACCTTAATATCCTTTAGCCTACCCAACACATCCTTCCTCCTTATGTTAACATGATCCAGAGTAAACAAACTTCTATCTCTAATCTCAACATTCATCATGTCACTCTCCTCAGTGAACACTGATTCAAAGTAATGACTGAGAATCTCACCCGTTCGACACACAACCTTAGAAACATCCTTTAGTGGACCAATCCCACAACAACGAGCACCCGAGCTACAAATCTTCTCCCAAACTTTGAACCCTTTCTCTTGTTACCCTCTTGCTTCTTATATATAAATAAATGGCCTTGGGATTCTCCTTAATTCTGCTCACTAAAGTTATATCATGACCCCTTTTAGCCCACTTGATTCCTTGTTTAACATTGGTTCTACTCTCCCAATATTCCTCCAAAGCCCGTTCTGTTCTTAGCTGTCTGGACTTTATATATACTTCCCTTTTCCTCCTGGCTAGTGACACAATTTCTCCTGTCATCCACAGTTCATGAACCTTGCCTTTCCTATCCCTTGTTTTCAAAGTGACATGCCTATCTGCACTATCTTTGAAAGCCTCCCAAATATCAAATGTGGACTTCCCTTCAAATATCTGCCACCAATCCACATTTCTCAGCTGCTGCCGAATTTTGATATAATTGGCCTTGGCCCAGTTTAGTACTCATCCCTTCGAACCACTCTCATCTTTGACTACGAGTATTCTAAAACTTACAGAATTGTGGTCACTGTTCCCAAAGAAATCCCCCACTGCAACTTCTACCACCTGGCCTGGCTCATTCCCCAACTCCAGGTCCAATATGGCCCTTTCCTTCGTCGGACTATTGACATCCTGCTCTAGAAAACTTTCCTGGATGATCCTTACAAATTCTCCCCCATCCAGATCTCTGACACTAAATGTATCCTAGTCAATGCTGGGAAAATTAAAATCTCCCATCACCACCATCCTGTTGCCTCTATATCTTTCCATAATCCGTTTACCTATTTGTTCTTTTACCTCACATTCATTGTTAGGAAGCTTGTAGTACAGCCCCAACAATGTAACTGTACCCTTTTTGTTTTTAGCTCTACCCATAATGCCTCACTGCTCACGTCCTCCATAGTGTCCTCCTTTAGCACAGCAGTGACATCATCCCTGACCAGCAATGCAACATCCCCCCTCCACTTTTACTTCCTCCCTGTCCTGTCTGAAGCATCTATATCCTGGAACATTTAATTGCCAATCATTCCTGTTGAAGGGCTTTTGCCCAAAACTTCGATTTTCCTGCTCCTCGGATGCTGCCTGACCTGCTGTGCTTTTCCAGCACGACTCTAATCTTGACTCTAGTTGCCAATCATGCCCTTCCTTCAACCAAGTCTCTGTGAACACAGTAACATCATACTCCCAGGTACCAATCCAAGCCCTAAGTTTATCTGCCTTACCCACTATATTCCTTGCATTAAAGTATATGCACTTCAGACCACTAGTTCCTTTGCATTCATCTGCTCTCTGCCTGTTCTTCCCCTTGGTAATGCTAACTTCATGATCCTGTTCCTTACAGTGTCTAGTTTCCACCCCATTGTCTACCAGTCTTCTCTTCCGGTTCCCAGTCCCCTGCCACATTAGTTTAAATCCTCCCCAACCGCAGTCGCAAAAACTATCCTAAGGACATTAGTTCCAGTCTGGTTCAGGTTAGACCATCCAATTTGTAATAGTCCCACCTTCCCCAGAATTGGTCCTAATGTTCCACAAATCTGAACCTCTGCCTCCTACATCATTCCTCAAGCCACGTGTTCATCCTGCCTATTCTTTCTTTTCTACCCTGACTAGCAAGTGGCACTGGTAGCAATCCTGAGATCACTATCTTTGAGGTCCTCCTCTTTAACCTCTCTCCCATTTCCCTGAATTCTGCTTATCTCGTTTTTTACTTATATAGTTAGTGTCTATACGCACCAAGACAACTGGCTGTTCACCCTCCCCTTTCAGAATGCTCTGTAGCTGATCGGTGACATCCCTGACCTGAGCACCTGGGAGACAACATACATCCGGGAGTCCCATTTTCGGCCACAGAACCGCTATCTACTCCCCTCACAATAGACTCCCTTATGACTATGGCCGTACGAGTCTTTTTCCTGCCCTTCTGAACAGCAGTGTCCGCCATGGTGCCATGATCCTGGAAATTGCTGGCCTCCCCGGTGAGCCATCTCCCCCAACAGTATCCAAAACAGTATGCCTGCTTGGGAGAGAAATGATTGCAGGGGAAACTTGCTCTGCCTTCCTGCTCTTTCTCTGCCTTTTGGTCACCCGTTCACAGTCTCCCTCAACAGTTCTAACCTGAAGTGTGACCAGTTCACTAAACATGCTGTCCATGACCTCCGCAGCATCGCGGATGCTCCACAGTGAGTCCATCCGCAGCTCCAGAGCTGTCATGTGGTCAAACAAGAGCTGCAGCTGGACACACTTCTGGCAAGTGTAAGGGTCAGGAATGTCAGCCATGTCCCTGAGCTCCCAGATCAAGCAAGAGGCACATGCCACAGGTCTGAGGTCCTCTGCTATTGTAAGCCTTAGCTTTAACTCAACTAAGTAATACCAAACAATGCACTTAAATATATAAAAGAAACAAAGAGTCTTACCTTGCAGAGTCCTTTCCTTCTGATTAGAGGAGAGGGGTGGGAGGGAGATACTACACGTGTAGTATCTCAGATTTCGCTGCTGCCCAAATATATACCAAGTCCTTATCTTCCCAGCAACCCCCTGGTCCCAACGTCACCTCCGCTCTGTCTCCCGCTGCTTCCGGACAGGATAAAGGCCTGACTGCAGACTCAGATCAATGTGGTTGAGTCTCAACTGCCCTGTGAAATGGCCGAGCAAGCCACTCAGTTCAAGGGCAGCTAGGGATGGGCTATAAATGCCAGCCAGCCCGGTGATACCAAAAGTCCTGTGAGTGAATGAAAAAAAGGCACACAAGTCTATTTGTGTTAAATGCAGACGTGTACGATACAATTTTCACTGAGAACAATCAAACTCTCTGTTCTCCAGGGTGTGACAACATTCTGGTGACAAACTCCATCTCCACCTGCCTCCTCGGGCAGACCCCAGAGGATTGTTTCGAGGCTGAGCAGAAGTGATCCTGGCAGTGTCCTGTTCAATATTTATCCCTCAACTGGCTTCACTGAAACTGTTGCTCTTGTCACCGTGGTGGTGATGTTTGCGGGATCTTGCTGTGCACCTCCTGACTGCCATATTTCCTATGCTGCAGTGATGGCTGCATTCTGTCAATTGTTGATGCTCTTTGGAATGTCATGGAAAACGCTGCGCAAATTCTTCACTTATTCCCATCAGAGTGATTATGGGGCCTGTAAGAGACAGTTAGCTGCTCAAGGTCCCTCTTCTGAGGTTCTCTTCCCGATGACAGGTCTCACCTTCCACAACACAACAACCTCCACTGAGAGTAGGGCATGGAGGCAGCTCCTGACTCCACAGGCTGCATGGTGGCTCAGTGGTTAGCACTGCTGCCTCACAGCGCCAGGGATTAGGTTCGATTCCAGCCTCAGACAACTGTCTGTGTGGAGTTTGCACATTCTCCCCTGTGGCTGCATGGGTTTCCTCTGGGTGCTCCGGTTTCCACCCACAATCCAAAGACGTATTGGTGAGGTGGATTGGCCAGGCTAAATTGTCCATAGTGTTCAGGGATGTACAGGTTAAATGGGTTAGCCATGGGAAGTACAGGGTTACAGGGATAGAGTAGGGAGATGGTTCTGGGAGTGATGCTCTTCAGAGGGTTGGTGTGAATTCAATGGGCCAGTTGGCCTGCTTCCACACTGTAGAGGTTCTATGATTTTGTGGCTGACCAGAAATCTGTCCTGTCCTTGCTGCTTGCCATCGACGTGTGTTGGTAGAACTTCCAAAGTTGAAACTCAATCTTCTGGCTGTATTGTGAACACACATCCCATCATGGTTTTGGTTGTGGTAGGTCAATCATCTCACTCTCTGCAGGTGTCCCTCAAGGTAATGTCCTAGGCCCAACCATCTTCAGCTTGATCTTCATCAATGACCTTCCCTCCATCATAAGGTCAGAGGTGGGCTTGTTCATCAATGTTTCCACAATGTTCAACTCCACTCGTGACTCCTCAGATACTAATCTGTTCATGTTTGAATGGGCTAAAAAAAGGTAGCAAGTAATATTCACAACATACAAATGCCAGGCAATGACCATTTCTAATAAGAAGGAACATACGCATTGGGCCTTGACATTCAACGGCATCACCGTCACTGAATCCCCCATCATCAACGTCCTGGGGTTACCATTGACTAGATTGAACTGCACTCACCATATAAATACAGTGGCTATAACCACAAGTCATAGGCTAGGAATCTTGCAATGAGTAACCTGCCTCCTGATTCCTTAAAGCTTGTCTATAAGACACAAGTCAGAACTGTGATGGAATACTCCCCACTTGCCTGGATGGGTACAGCTCCACAACTTATCACTACCCAGGACAAAGCAGCTGCTCGATTGGCACCATATCCACATATAGTCAGTCCCTCCCTCACCAACGCAGCAGTGTACACTAGTTAGGAGGCACACTGCGGAAATTCACCAAGGCTCCTTAGACAGTACTTTCCAAACCCACAACTACTGCCATCTAGAAGTCCAACAGCAGCAGATACGTGGGAACACCACTCACCATTCTGACTTGGAAATATATCGCCGTTCCTTCACTGTCTGTCGGGTCAAGATCCTGGATTCTCCCAACAGCATCTCCCAACACCAAATGGACTGTCACAGTTCAAGAAGACAGCACACCACCACTTTCTCAAGGACAACTAGGGATAGGCAATAAACGCTGGCCCAGGCAGCGATACCCACATCCCTGAGTGAATTTTTCAGAAAGGTGCTGGAGCGAGACTTGAACACAGAGCCTCTGTTCTAGAGGCAGAGATAGCTACACACTGAACCTCTTGGCTTCCTTCTCAAGATTAGTCCTTCCAAATGTTTCAAATGTTCTCAGGGTTTTCAGGGTTTCTCAGAAGGTGCTGATCACCTTCTTCCTACAGATTTCAACCAACAACAACCCTCCCCATCCCAGTCTTAGCCTAACACAGCAATATGAGATTCCTTTTCAAACCCTACCCAATTTTACAAACTGTTGACATGCATGCTTTGAGTCGAGTCAGACGTGCAGTGAAATCATTGGATGTGCAAACTCCCTAATTCTCCATGAACAGCCCATGAGATGAGGTTCTTGATTTGTTTCTCGAAATGATCACCACAGGCCTTGAGCCGGGGCAAGGACCCATCTCAAAGGGCGACCCATTGTGTGCCAGGCTGTGCCACCTGCTGTGTTGTTTGTGGCTGTCAAAACCAGAGAAAATAAATAATTGTCATTAATCTCTCAATTAACAATTTTAATCTCAGTTAATCTTGGCTCTAATTGCACAGTTAATTGGTACAATTACAGCATCAATCTCTCGCAAATTTATTTCATTGCTGAGTCTGCTATTAATACACAGAATGATATAGAAAACAGGAACTTAGCAGATTATTATGAAAAATATTCTTGTGATACTGCTGCACAGTTTGACATTAAATATAATTAATCAACTTTCCATCCAATTAACTATGAGACGGTTTTAAAAATAAATAGATTCCAAATTCACAAGTTCTTTCCAGTTACCTGGAACCTTATTTGATCCTTTGACATCAGCCTACATGAGCTAAATTAATGTTCATATTTGCTTCACAGAAATGCAGCATTGTTACATCACTGGAGGCCGTTCAATCCATTGTGAGCATCGTTACTGAGTAACTCTTGGCTTTTTCCCCATAGTTATTGCACATTACTTCTATTCAAATAACCCCAAATGTCCCCTTTAATGCCTCAATTGAATGTTCCTCCATCACATTTCCAGCCATTTCATTCCCTAATTTGCCGGATTTTCAGCTTTTCTTTCTTTCTCTTTTTGCCTATCCGTGCAGATGGTTCTCTGTTCTACTTTCATTCATCCAAAGTAACTTGGTGTCTCTCTGTCTGACCACCTCACTCTCCCCTTTCCTCCTTTTATCATCTAGTAACAAGGGCAAGCCGTGCCTTTATCAAATTTCTCATCCCCTGCTAACACGTGTTCCCCCATTTAGGCAGCAGTTGCTGATGAGTACAGCACAGAGGATTCATATGGAAATTGCATCTTTAACTTCCAGGACAAAAAAAACCCAGAGGCATAGTCAGTGAAATAAGGAAGTCGAGACCCTTTGTTGATTGACCCCTGTATAATTTTGAGCTGCTCCTCTTATTAATGTGCTAGAAATTTCAACTGCCAAAATACAACTGTTAATTAATGCAGAAATTAAGAAATTTACTGACAGTCCCTCATGTAGTTTGAATGGAATGACATCTCCGGAGTGTCAAGTGTTGAGAGGGTAAAATGAGTGGAATGTCAGGAATTTTGAAGAGGCGGGGGCTCTATTCTCCTGCTGTGGTAATAAAAAAAAGTTGAAGGCGGATTGTGATCAGAATAGTAATAGACTGGGCTAGGGAGAGCAAAGAGAATTGTACCCCACTTACTGAAGGTACGAATGCAGGTAGAGCAGGTGAAGAAGGTAAGTGGTATGTTGGCCTTCACAGCAAAAGGATTCAAGTACAGGAGCAGGGATGTCTTGCTGCAATTGTACAGGGCCTTGGTGAGGCTACACCTGAAGTCTTGTGTGCAATTTTAGTCTCCTTATCGGAGGAAGGAATGGGGGGAATGCAGCAAAGATTCACCAGACTGTTTCCCGGGATGGTGGGACTGACATATGAAGAGAGACTAGATCAGTTGGGATTATATTTGCTGGAGTTTAAAAGAATGGACGGGATACAAGCAGGAAGGATATTCCCAACAGTGGGGGAGTCCAGAACCAGAGGTCACATTCAAAGGGTGTGGGGTAAGCCATTTAGCACTGAGATTAGGAGAAATGTCTTCACCCAGAGAGTGGTGAGCCTGTAGAATTCACTATTACAGAAGGAAGTTGAAACCAGAACATCATAGAATTTCAAGAATGAATTGGAGATAGTACTTGGAGCTAAAACCATCAATGGATATGGGGGAAAACTGGGAACAGTCTATTGAATTCGACGATCAGCCATGATCATATTGAATAGCAGAGCAGGTTTGTCGGGCCAAATAGCCTACTCCTGCTTCTATTTTCTATATTTCTTCACTGCCAAAACTTGGGGAATGTATAAATGGACACATCTTTATGTTGTTTAGTGGCATTTAAGAGAATCTGAATGTGATGTTTATATATTTGTGATTTTTCAAAGTGACCTCCCTTCTATTACTATTCCATCCAAGCTACTAGCTTGCAATGAAAACTGAATTGATGCACACACCTTTAGGAATTAAATGCTTTGATGTGGCATTTAACAAGCCAGATATTTTATGAGTTAAATATTTCAATTCCAATATTGTGCATAAAAATCCATTTGGGACAAGGAGTTAAGTTTCCCCAGTCAAAAGTTACAGCAGTGACCTGTCTGTCAACTTCTGTGGGATCTTTCCAATCCAGTACTAATTGAGATTATTGCTGGACGCCTCTGGCTGATCACTGCCTTTGGAGATCAGTGTAGTCTTTAACAGATCTGCACTGCTCTGGTGAGAAATCCTGCAAGATGAGGCAACATCGGGGGGGTGGGGTGGGGGGAGAAGGAGAAGGAAGAGACTACAATGACATGCGCAATTACTCAGTTGTAATTTTAAAAAATCTCCTCTACCTTTTCATTATAAAACAGTATGTATCAATCAAGGCTGAAAAAAGGTTTTCAAAGATTTGCTTTTATAATACACCATCGTTGCAAGGATAATATGCAAGCAAACCTATTGGGAAAATCCAAAGTTCAGAATGATCAATGCTTCTTTGAAAGACTTAGGGGTTAAAACTTCAATGATATCTTCATTGAACTATTCCAGTTGTTTCTCTGCAAAATCAATTAGCTGTTATTCTGTCTCTCTCTTTTTTGCCTGCCATCTTGGTCATGGTCTGATAACAGCAGTCTTTGTTGTGACTTCCCCTTTCTTTAACATTGGCATCTGCAGTTGTGGGAAACGTTGCATTTTCTTCCAGAATCTGAGGTAAAAATAACAATCGCAGAATTATCATATCACACAGCACTGAAGGAGGCCACAAGGTCCTTTCTGCTTGTACTGATTCTTTGAAAGAGCAATCCACAGGTTCCAAAGCCCTGCGTTTACCCCAGAGTTGTGCACATGTTTTCTTTTGTGTTAGGTTTACAATTGAGTCTCGTATTTTGCTATCTGCTGTTTTTGACAATGAATTCAAATTTGTAACAACTCACTGCGTAGAAAAAAATCTCCCATCATCAATTGCAACTGCACACCCTCTGCTTTAGTTTAACCAAGCAGAGGTGATGAATAGAGCTGTGCCTGGGAGATCAGTGTGTTCCAGCTTTCTTGGTGAAGTGAGGTGCTTGATGTCTTCATTGTGGAACTCCTCTCCTGATTGGGGGATCCCTGTTGAGGTTTACCTCCACCCTCCTCCCAGTGTCACTTCTTCCTCCTTACAATGCTCTTTGTTCACCTGTCTGTTGTATCAGAACGACTGGTACAGAGACAGGGTTGAAAAATGTGTTGCTGGAAAAGCGCAGCAGGTCAGGCAGCATCCAAGGAGCAGGAGAATCGACGGTTTGGGCATGAGCCCTTCTTCAGGCTTATGACCGAAACGTCAATTCTCCTGCTCCTTGGATGCTGCCTGACCTGCTGCGCTTTTCCAGCAACACATTTTTCAGCTCTGATCTCCAGCATCTGCAGTCCTCACTTTCTCCCACAGAGACAGGGTTTCATAGAACATAGAATAATACAGCACAGGACCAGGTCCTTTGGCTCTCCAAGTTTGCATCATCACAAGTTGCCCTTCCATACTAAAACTGCCTTCACTTAGAGGATCCATATCCTTCTATTCCCTTCCGATTCATATATTCGTCCAGGTGCTTCTTGAATGCTGCTATTGTATCTGCTTCCACCATCTCCTCTGGTAACACGTTCCAGACACTCACCACTCTTTGTGTGCAAAATGTGCCTCACATGTTTCTTTTAAACATCCCCCCTTGCACCTTGAACCTGTGTCCCCTAGTAACTGACCCCTCCACCCTGGGGAAAAGCCTCGTACTTTCCACTCTATCTATGCCATTCACAATCTTATAAACTTCTATCAGGTCACCCTTCGACCTCTTGTGTCCAATGAAAACAAACCCAGTCTAACCAAATTTTCTTCATCGCTAAAATCTCCCATACCAGGCAATGCCTTAGTAAACCTTTTCTGTACCCTCCCCGAAGCATCCACATCCTTCTGGTAGTGTGGTAACCAGAACTGTACAACAAGGGTGGCCCAGCTGAAGTTCTATAAAGCTGCATCATAACTTGTCTATTCTTATACTCAATTCTTATGCCCCTTCTAATGAAGGCAAGCATGCCTTCGGCCTTTGTAACTACCTTAGCTACCTGTGCTGCCACCTTCAGTAATCTGTGTACCTGCATACCCAGATCCCTCTGCATATCAATAATCCTATGGGTTCTGGCCTTCACTGTATAATTTCCACCTGTACTTGACCTTCCAAAATGCATCACCTCACATTTGTCCAGATTAAACTCCAACTGTCATTTTTCTTCTCATTCCTCCAATGGGTTTATATCCTGTTGTATCCTCTAACAATCCTGCTCATGATCTGCAACTCCACAATCTTTGTGTTGTGTGCAAACTTACTAATTAGACCTGCTATGTTATCCTCTAAACCATTTATGGAGTCATAGAGTCATAGAGATACACAGCACGGAAACAGACTCTTCGGTCCATTTCATCCATGCCAACCAGATCTCCGAGATAAATCTAGGTCCATTTGTCAGCATTTGGTCCATGTACCTCTAAACCCTTCCTATTCATATAAACCAACCAGTTCCCTTTAAATGTTGTAATCATACCACCCTCCATCACTTCTTCTGGCAGCTCATACACATACCACCCTCTGTGAAAAAGTTGCCCTTTAGATCCCTTTTATATCCTTCCCCTCTCACCCTAATCCCAATGCCTCTAGTTTTGGATTCCACCACCATGGAGGAAATACCTTGTATATTTAGCCTATCCATGCCCCGCATGATTTTATAAAACTCTATAAGGTCATACCTCAGCCTCCGTTGCTCCAGGAAAAATAGCCCCAGCCTATTCAGCTGCTTCCTAGAGCTCAAATCTTCCAACCCTGGCAACATCCTCATAAACCTTTTCTGAACCCTTTCAATTTCACAACATTGTTCTCTTGGAGGGAGACCAGAATTGCTCCAAAAGTGGCCAAACTAACATCCTGTACAGCCGCAACATGACTTCCAACTCCTATATTCAATGCAGTGGCCAATAAAGGCAAGCGTAAGAAACACCTTCTTCATTATCCTATGTACCTGAGACTCTACTTTCAAGGAACTATGAACCTGCACTCCAAGGTACCTTTGTTCAGCAACACTCCCTAGGATCTTACCATTAAGTGTATGATTCCTGCCCTGATTTGCCTTTCCAAAATGCAGCACCTCATATTTATCTAAATTAAACTCCATCTGTCACTCCTCAGCCCATTGGCCCTTCTATGAAGGTACTGTTGTACACTGAGGGAATCTACTTCGCTGTCCGCCACACCTTCAATTTTAGTGTTACCTGTAAACTGTCTAACCATACCACCTATGTTCACATCCAAATCATTTATGTGTTGGACCCAGCACCGATCCTTGTGGCATGCCACTGGTCACAGGCCTCCAGTCTGAAAAGCTACCCTATAACACCACCCTCTGTCTTCTACCTTTGAGCCAGTTCTGTATCCAAATG
Organism: Chiloscyllium punctatum; assembly: GCF_047496795.1. Classification (NCBI taxonomy): domain Eukaryota; kingdom Metazoa; phylum Chordata; class Chondrichthyes; order Orectolobiformes; family Hemiscylliidae; genus Chiloscyllium; species Chiloscyllium punctatum. Next base: position 68,563,437 of record NC_092764.1, on the reverse strand, counting down.
GCTAGATGTCCATGTATTCCATGTGATCTAACCTTACTAGTGCACCATGAGGAATATCATCGAACGCCTTACTGAAGTCCATATAGATCACGTCCATTGCTCTGCCCGCATAATCTTCAAAAAACTCAATCAAGTTTCTGAGACATGATTTTTCACGCACAAGCCATGTTGACTATCCCGAATTAGTCCTTGCCTTTCCAAATACATGTACATCATGTTCCTCAGGATTCCCTCCAACAACCTGCCCACCACCGATGGCAGGCTCACCAGTCTATAGTTCCCTGGCTTGTCATTACCACTTTTTTTTTAAATAGTGGCACCACGTTAGCCAACCTCCAGTCTTCTGGCACCTCACCTGTGATTGTCAATGATACAAATATCTCAGCAAGGGGCCCAGCAATCTCTTCCCTTGTTTCCCACAGAGTTCTAGGGTACACCTGATCAGGTCCTGGGAAGTTATCCGCTTTTATGCATTTTAAGACGTTCAGCACCTCTTCCTCTGCAATATGGGCATTTTTCAAGATGTTGCTATTCATTTCCCCATGTTAATATCCTTCTGCACAGTAAACACTGATGCAAAATGTGCATTTAGTATTTCCCCCATATCCTGCGGTTCCGTACAAAAGTGGCCTTGCTGATCTTTAAGGAGCCCTATTCTCGCCCTAGTTATCCTTTTGTCCTTAATCTATTTGTAGAATCCCTTTGGATTCTCCTTAACTCTATTTGCCAAAACTATTTTCCCTCCTGATTTCCCTCTTAAGGATACTCCTACTGCCTTTGCACTCTTCTATGGATTAACTCGATCCCTTCTGTCTATACCTGATATGTGCTTCCTTCTTTTTCTTGACCAAAACCTCTATTTCTCTAGTCATCCCCTATCCAACCAGCCTTGCCCTTCACCCTAGCAGGAACAAATTCTCTCTGGATTCTGGCTTTATAAGGATCATGAACACCAGAGCTTCCAGCACTAACCTCTGTGGAACACCAATAGTCACAGCCCTTGATACCACACAACTCCACCTTTAATACCAGCCTACCATGAGGGACCTTGTCAAAGGCTCCCTTTGACAATCACTACAGTGTGGAAGCAGGCCATTCAGTCCCTCGGGTCCACACCTACTTTCCGATGAGCGTCTCTCCCAGACCAAACCCCCTGCTATATCACTGTAACCCCACATTTCCCATGGCTAGTCCACTTAGTCTGCACATCTCTGGACACTATGGACAATTGAGCATGACCAATCCATCTAACTTGCACATCTTTGGACAGTGGCTGGAATCTACAGAGACAGTTGCCCGAAAATAGAATCGAACCCAAGTCCCTGGGGCTTGTGAGGTAGCAGTGCTGACCATTGAGCTATCGTGCTGCCCATTTGGAGAAGATAGTTAGGGTCCTTTGATTTTGATTAGTATTCCCTATTATTTCAACATTGTAAAGTGCTAACTAGACTAGCCAAGACTTCAGCTGTAGCTGAAAGCTGCTGGAGAGAACCACCTCCTTGTAGTCATATGATCATATGTCACTTCCCAATGATCTCATTTACAGACTCTCATTAACCCCTTGTACTACACCAGCAGAGATGTCTCTTCTGGTCAAGCCAAGAGACCTTCAGATGTATTCAGATTCTGGCACTTTGGTCTGTGAATCTCCATGCCATCCCAGCAATGGTCACAGTATGAAACTTTATTGAAAGTTATAAATATACCCTCTTAATCGCATGCTCCTGCTTCTTCACCATCCTACTTTCCAGTCCACGCTAGGCAACCTTTGTCTACAAGGGTTTTTTTTTATATATTTCAGTTTAAGACAGTAGCATGAGACCCATATTGCTCACCCTCAAGTTGACTGTGCAATTATGATCACTCTTACCTAGAAGTTCCCTTAATATAAGGTTAATTGATTCTGTCTTATTACTTTGAAAATCTGAAATAGTTGTTCCAAGGTTAGGTCCACAATGTTTGTTTCAAAAAAACATAATTGTTTTGAATGCATTCTCTGAAATTATCCTCCAGTCTGATTTTCTCAATGTAATTTGAATAATCAATATAAAGATTGTGCTGCATTCGCAGTACCCTACCTTTGAACCAAACAGCCCAGGTTCAAGAACCATCTGCTCCAGAAGGTGTGCAATACCATCTCTGAACAATTCAATTGAAAAATATCTAAAATTATACACTATTATTGCCATACATTTTACAAGCCCCCCTTCCTGATTATTTAATATTTATAGGCCTCTCTATATTTATAGTTCTATAATGTATCCAGTGATGGAAATCTCCCACTAGTGTCATTTCTACTGCTGTTTCTTATTGCCACCCACACTAATTGTGGGGTGGAGTAGAGTCACATTTTAACTCTGCAAAACAAGATCACTTCTCAGTGCTATGCTCATCCTTCGTTAACCAGTTCTTCCTTTCTTCCTAACCTGCTAAAATGTCAAACACCATTGAATATTCACATTCCAGTATTGGCCATTTTGCCACTACATCTCAAAATGGTTATCATCTCATCATCATTTATTTCTATTTGTGCCTTCAATTCAGCCATCTTGTTAAAATATTGCATGCATTCAGATAAAGAGCCTTTAACTTTGTCCTTTTACCATTTTAACCGACTCTGACCTTATGTCCGTTGCATACTTCCGCTCATGCACTTTGTGCCTTCCTAATTCTGGTTATTGTGCTATTTTCCCAGAGGATGACTTCTGGTAGTTTGAGTAAGGGTTTTTTGAGGTAGTTCTCTTCTGTCAGTTATTCTTGCATTGTCTTTGTCTCAGTGATTAGTGGTGGAGTATCTGCAGAAGAGGGACTGTTCCTACATAAAAAATTGGTTAATTATATGATAACAATAGGTACAACTATATTTGGTCAGGTATAATTATCTGGGAATAATTTCGAATCAGTAAGTGGAATGAGAGTTTTGGGGTACAGGTAGGAAAGTGGAGTTGAGAATTATCCAATCAGCTATGATCCTATTGAATGGTGGAGCAGGCCAAATGGGCTGAATGGCCTTCTTCTTTTCCTACGTCTAATAATTTTGTGGTCTATTAGGTAGTTAAGGAGCCGGTGCAGATATATGTTCTCCCCACAAAAGCTAGAGCAAAACATTTTGTCTCTACTGTTTCTGAAATCGATAGAATGGGTGAAGCCAATGTAATTTGAACATTAATCCCATCAGAACCATTGCGTTGTACAACAGCTATCTTTACCCATATCACTGAACTGCATTATTGTCTTGTCCTTTCTCTTTAACTTCCCAGATCTCCCCTCAGGATGATTAAGAAGGTGTTTAGCACGCTTGCCTTCATTGCTCAGACCTTTGGTTATAGGAGCTGGGATGTCACATGGAGGTCCTATATGACTTTGCTGAGGTGTTTTCTGGAGAATTGTGTCCAGTTCTGGTGTCCTGTTGTAGGTAGGATATTAATAAGCTGGAGACGGTTCAGAAAAGATTTATCAGGGTGTTTCTGGGAATGGAGGTTATGATTTATTCAGAGAGACTGGATAGGCTGAGACTTTTTTCACTGGAGCATAGGAGGTTGAGGGGTGGTCTTATAGAGGTTTATAAAATCATGAGGTGTTTAGATTAGGTGAATAGCAGGTGTCTTTTCCCTAGGGTGGGGTATTTCAAGAACTAGGGGGCATATTTTTAAAGTGAGAGGAAAAGATGTTAAAAAGACATCAGGGCCAACTTTTTTCACACAGGCAATGGTTCATGTGAGGTACGAACTTCCAAAGGAAGTGGTGGATGCAGGTACACTTACAATGTTTAGAAGATATTTGGATAAGTACATGAATAAGAAATGGTTGGGGGGGATTTATGCCAAACGCAGGTAGATGGGACTGGTTTAGATTATGTTCAGAATCGACTGGTTCGACCAAAGGGTTTGTTTCCATGCTATATGACTCTATGGCTTTATGACTTCCACACCATAGGACGCCAACTTGAGGAATGGTTCAGGGAATATCTTCAGGCCACATGCACCCAACAACCCTATCGCCCTGCGACTGACCACTTCAACTCCCACTCCCACTCTGCCAAGGACGTGCTAGTCCTGGGCCTCCTCCACCGCCAAATCCAAGCCACCCGACGCCTGAAGGAGGAGCGCCTCATCTTCTGCCTCGGGACCCTTCAACCACGTGGCAACAATGTCAATTTCACCGGTTTCCTCATCTCCTCTCTCCCCACCTTATCCCAGATCCAACCCTCCAACTTGGCACCGCCCTCTTGAACTGTACTATCTGTCCATCTTCCTTTCCACCAATCCGCTCCACCCTCCGCTCCAACCTATCACCATCACCCCCCACCTTCATCGACCTATTGCCTCTCAAGCTACCTTCCCCCCAGCGCCATCCCCCTCCCATTTACCTCTCAGCCTCCTTGCCTCCTCACCCACAACCCCCACATTCATGATGAAGAGCTTATGCCTGAAATGTTGACTCTCCTGCTCCTCGGATGCTGCCTGACCTGCTGTGCTTTTCCAGTTCCACACGTTTTGACTCTTCACATTTAGAAATGTCAATTAACTGTGGTTTCCAGTTCCCTCCATTTAAACTATTGCCTGCATTTAAAAGGCGAAGAATATAAAAGTTCACCAAACAATCACGTGGTTGCTCAGCTAATGAAACAAAAATTAAGAAGTAGCTTTTGGATGCTGAAAAAAAAGCATGATAAGCAGCACGGTTTCCCCTCTCTGTCAAATTTCCAAGTTAACATTCCTATCCAATGCCTTGTTGTACACTGTGTTCCCACAGTCCATGCACTCAGAAAGCCTGCCTACTTTTATAGAGGACTGATGACTCACCCCGAAGATTCTTCTGCGGAGCCAGTTTCCTGCTGCAATGCGGAAATTGAGTCAAGCTTAGAATCAGATCAGCAGCGATATTATGGAATAGCAGGGCAAATTCAAGGGGCCAAATGGCCTACTCCTGCTTCTGTTTCTAATGACATTTCTTTGTTACAAAGCTTTTAATTTCTGGTCTGTACTGGGCTTGGCTGTCTGATGGTGCTTACAAAAAGTTCTGACAGAGAATGCAAGCATGTGGATGGCACATGTGGACTAGGTCAGGCTTGGCAGCAGAATAGCTTGACACCTTCAACCAGTTGTCTTTTCAGAGAGGTATCCAGCTTCATGATGCTTCATTAATTTAGCATCATGGTCCCTTCCAATACCAGTCTGATATAAGAGACCCCTTTGTATATTTATTGAACCTTTCATATTACCCCAAGATGCATTTAACCCAATTTGAGGTGCCATCACTTGTAATGTAGAAAACACAGCAGCAAACATGTGCATAGTAAGATCCCATATGCAGCAATGTGTTGAAGGCCAAATTGTGCTGTCGGTTAAGGAATTAATGTCAGCCTGGCCTCTGGGGAAGATTGGAGCAGTGGAGATCTTTTCCGATCAACAGAAGGAGGGCATCTTTGACAATGTCTAGCTGGACAGGCAGCCTGGACTTCCGAGTGCTCTCCAGTCTCAGAAATGGGGCGTGGCCACAATCCTTGGGCTCAAAAATGGGATGTATACTTCCAGGAGGAACGGGGAGTGTGAGTGGGTGGGAGGTAATCTGCAGCCAGTGCATAAAAAGCTGTCAGTAATACATCAACAAATCCACTTTGAGAGACTGCAGCTCCCATTTAATGAGCTATGCAGAGAACTCAGTGGCAGCTGAATTGGCACTTTGGTTAGAATCTGTTGCAGCTACGATACTTAATTTCTTTGATGTGACTCCCCTTGGGATTAAGTTGGGAGTAAAACGTAGACCATGGATGTCTGTGTGTCGGGGATTGGTGCTGCTGACTAGTTCAGGGCTGCTGGTGCGCTGATACACTCTGCTGTTCCTCCTCCCTCTCACCCCAGTGATTTGTCTCTGCTTTCAGACCATGTGGCTTGACCTGCAGCAGAAGGTGATGGACAATGAGAACCTGACTTGCTCGGTGAGTATGCACTGGCCTTTGCAGAATTACCTGCTTTTCCCATCACCTCTTAGGGTGCCTGTTATGTGTGGAGGAGGTGGGAAAAAAATGGCTGGTTTCTGGCAGTTGGTGAATGTCATTTAAGGACTTTTGGACCCTGCAATGATACCACGGTGTTGCTCCTCAGTGGGTATAAATAGCATACTGTGGGCGGAGTCAAGAACGAAGAGAGAGACCCACATAAAGAGTGGGGCAGTAGCCTGAATTCTAGCCATGTGAATGTTGGGAACACATACAGAGAAGGATGGAGTACACCTATTGGTGCTGAGTGGTAGATTTTATGGAATAGAATTTCAATAATGCAACGGTACGATTAGACACCAGTATATTTCTGAATAACATGTTGTAGTATTCGGTCTTAACTTGTAACAGTGTTATAAAGAAGCCTAAGCCTGAAGATCATTCTGTCTTGAAGCCAAATCCATGCAGGTGGGCATTAATCATCAAACTGCTACATGAATCCAGGGGTGGGTGTACTGCTGTGCTAACGCCAAGTGCTCACAGGGGCAACAAGGATCACTTTCCTCAGCTCGGCTATCAATGGCACATTACGGTCAGACTGACTGAATGAGAAGGGGGAGCAGGGACGTCAGGCATTGCTCCTGCTACTGATCAGTGTGGAGTGGCTCAAGCTGGAAGGAGTTTGTGAGCAGGGGTCAAAAGTATCAGGCAGGGCTCATGCACTTGCCCATGTCAGTCAGCCGTTAAGCTTGGTGCATTGGCTCAGTGCCTCACAGCACCAGGGACCTGGGTTCGATTCCTACCTTGGGCAATTGTCTGTGTGGAGTTTGCACATTGTCCCTGTGTCTGCGTGGGTTTCCTCCCACAATCCAAAGATGTGCTAGTCAGGTGGATTAGCCATGCTAAATTGCCCATATTGTTAGGTGCATGAGTCAGGGGTAAATATAGAGTAGGGGAATGGGTCTGGGTGGGTTACTCTTCAGAGGGTCGGTGTGGACTTGTTGGGCTGAAGGGCCTGTTTCCATTCTGTAGGGAATCTAACCTGATCTCTCAGGTTCAATCCTTCTCCTACTTTCAGTGCAGATGTAATCTGTGGTGAGGAGGTCCTGGGCTATGTGACCATTTTAGAATCACATGCGCTCAGAATAGTCAGTGGGCAAGGATCAAACAAATTTCCTGAACAGCAAAAAGATTTAAATGAGATCCTGTTCCACTGTGTTTCAAACATGAAGCTTGAACAGGCAAGATGGTAATGGATTGGGAAAGGGGTAAGGTACAATGAGACCCTATTGCCCTTATAGACCAGTCTCTGAAAATAAAAACCCAAAGGACTGTGGATGCTGGTAATCAGAAACAAAAACAGAATTTACTGGAAAGGCTCGGGAGGTTTGGAAGCGTCTGTGGAGAGAAAAAGAAGAGTTCATATTTCGGGTTCAGTGAGGAACAGGTTCTGAGGAAGGCCCACTGAAAGCAAAACGTTAAACTCTGATCTCTTTTTGTTGAAAATAAGCATATAGGTACAACAGACAGTGAAGAAGGTAAATGCTTTATTGGCCTTCATAGTAATAGGATTTGAGAACAAGAGCTGGGATGTCTTGCTCCAATTGTATAGTGAGACCACGCCTGGAGAATTACATACAATTTTGGTCTCCTTATCTAAGGAAGGATGCAGTGGCAATGGAGGGAGGTTTTGCCAGGTTAATTCCTTGAATGGCAGGACTAATATATGAAGAGAGTCGGCACCGGTTAGGACAATATTCCCTGAAGTTAAGAAGAATGAGGGGGATCTCATGGACACTAAAAAATCTCTATCAGGGCTGAACAGGGTGAGTGCAGAAAGAATGTTCCAGATGACCAGGGCATCCAGACCTAGGGGGTCACAGTCAAAGGATGCAGGGTGGACCATTTAGGACTAAGATAAGGAGATGTTTCTTCACCCAGAGAGTGGCAAGCCTGTTGAATCCTCTACCAGAGAAAGCAGTTCAGATCAAATCATTGAATGTTTTCAGGAAGGAGTTAGATATAGTCCTTAGGGCTAAAGTGATTGGAGGATATGGGGAGAAAGTGAGACCAAGATACTGAATTGGATGATCAGCTTAGATCATATTGAATAACTGAACAACTGGAAAGGCCGAGTGGCCTACCCAGTGCCTAGATTAGATTAGATTACTTACAGTGTGGAAACAGGCCCTTCGACCCAACAAGTCCACACTGCCCCGCCGAAGCGCAACCCACCCATACCCCTACATCTACCCTTACCTAACACTACGGGCAATTTAGTATGGCCAATTCACCTGACCTGCACATCTTTGGAGTGTGGGAGGAAACCGGAGCACCCGGAGGAAACCCACGCAGACACGGGGAGAACATGCAAACTCCACACAGAGAGTCGCCTGAGGCGGGAATTGAACCCGGGTCTCAGGCGCTGTGAGGCAGCAGTGCTAACCACTGTGCCACTGTGCCGCCTACTTTCTATGTTTCTAGTAGAGCTGACTGGGCAGAGGACTATGTATTTTTGGGGATAACATTTGCAACAATATTGGTTTCCAGCATAATATATTGACTGATACAGTGAATAATGCATTAAATGATGCACTGTAGATTGCATTGGATGGTGCACTGGGGAGAGTACTGATTGATGCGATAGTTACTTGAATGACGCATTCTCCATTCCACTGTATGCACAAGAACACAAGGAATAGGAGCAGGAATGAACCATTCGGCCCATCGAGCCTGCTCCACCTTCCAACACAGATTGGATTTGTACTGCACTTTCCATGCCACTCCCCTCACCCCCGAGAGACCACAAGAATCTGTCTCAGTCCCAAGCACATTCAACAGTGGAGCACTTACAACCGGAATTCCAAAGATTCACAAAGCTCTCACTGAAGTGATTGCCCCTCATCTCAGTCTTAAATGATCAGCTTCTTACTCTGAGGTTGTATGCCTGCGTTTTAGATTATCTAGCCAGTAGAAACAACCTCTTAGGGCCCACACTGTCGAGCCCTTTCAGAGTTCTAAGTGTTTCCGTGAAGTGGCTTCGTTTAAGCTTTGACTAAAGAGGCAACCCATTCAGGACTGAGTCCAGGAAGAACTCTTTCACTTACAGGGTGGTGAATCTTCAGCATTCTCTATCCCAGAGAACTGTGGAATTTGGGTCCTTCACCAGGTTCAAGGCAGAGATTGATAGATTTCTCAGTTCTCATGACTTTAAGCAATATGGCGATAACATGGGGAATATTATTAAGGTCAGTGATAAATTCACTGAATGGGAAGGTCAATTCAATGGGCTGAAGAGTCTTTTGCTTTGTTACTATTCTAAAAGTATCTCATTTCCAAGAAACAATGCAGGTCTAAACTGAAGAAGAGTCATAGCAGACTCAAAATATTAAGTCTGCTTCTCTGTTCCCAGGTGATATCTGACCTGCTGAGTTTCTCCAGCAATCTCTGTACTTGTTTCAGATTTCCAACATCCTCAGTTATGCTTACACCTCATTTCAAGGATTAATACAGTGGACTTTTGCATAACTGCTCCAATGCCCTTCGCAGGGAGTCCATACTGCACACAATATTCCAGATGTGGCCTCACCAAAACTTTGTACGATTGCAACCAGACTTCCACATTGCTGCACTTCCATCCCTTGCAATAAAGGCCAACACACCATTTGTCTTTCTAATTGTTACCTGCATGCAAACATTCCTAATTGTTTGTATGAGTACACCCAAATCTCTCTGAATGTCAACATTTACAAGTTTCACACTTCTTTTGAAAAATATTCTGTTTTATTTATTCTTACGACCAAAGTGAATAACTTAACACTTCCCCACATCATACTCCATCTGCTACTTTGTTGCCCACTCAAGCTATCTATATTCTTGCTGCAGCATCCCTGTCCTCACCACATCTTGCATTTGTATTTAGCTTAGTGTCAAACTTGCAATCTCTTTGCCACAAAGGTATTTATCCAGATTTGAAATGGTTGAGGCCTCTGCAGCATTCCATGAGTTACTATCTGCCAATCTGAATATACTCGACATATGTCCAATCTCTGCTTCCTCCACAATACCAACTCTATTCTAATATATTAATCCCAACTCCATGGACCCTTATCCTGAAAACTGTATTGCCTGGTGTATTGAGGTGTCCACTGGATGCCTGATTTTTGCTATTTCTAAATTATATTGATGGAGACTGTGCCAAGGAAGCTTGACTTTATATCTGACCTTGTGCTATACATGTCCGGAAGTGCTTGATGGAGCAGGTGTCGAGAGAGCTTTTGTCTCATTTGAAAGAGTAGAAGAAGCTTTACTCTGTAGCTAAGCCCCATGTTGAATCTATTTTGGGAGTGTTTGATGGGGACAGTATCAAGAGAGCTTTAGTCTCACTTTAAAAGTGTAGAAGGACCTATACTCTGTATCTAACCTTGTGTTTTATCTGTACTGGGTACATTTGATTGGGAAAGAATTTTACTTCCAGTTAAAATAAGCAGAGAGGTGTTACTCTGCATCTAACCCTGTGCTGTCCCTGTCCTTGCAGTGTTCGATGGGGACAGTGTGGAGTGAGTTTTACTCTATATATACTGCTTGCTGTAACTGTTGTGAGAGTGTTTAATGCGGGCAGCACAGAGAGAGCATTATTTTCATTGCAAAAGTGTAGAGGAAATTTTACTTTCAGTTTAAAAAAGTGAAGCAAGCTTTACCCTGATTCTAACCCTGTGCTACACCCACCCTGGGAGTGTTTGATAGGAACAGTGTAGAGGGAGCTTTCCTCTGTGTCTAAACTCATGCTATTACCAGTCATGGGTGTGTTTAAGAGGGATAGTGTCGAGGGAACTTGACTCTGTACCTAACAAATTCTGTATCAGAAATATGAATGTTTAATATTGACAGTGGTCCTCTCAAATAGTGCCACTCCCCAACTCCCTCAGCAGTGAAAACTTCGGAAAGACATCAGAATAAATGGAGTGATGGTAGCAACGGTTCCTCAGAGAGATGTAAGACTGGTCTCAGACCAGAATTGAACTGTATGTGAATGAGATCACCAACAGCTGGTGGGTGAATGGATTGAGGTGAAATGAGAGTCTGGTACTTGAAATTGTAGTAGATTTGTGAAGAGTGATGAATTACTAAAAAGCGATTTGATGTCCCCTCCTTCCTTCTGATCCCTGAGATATTGACCTGTCCACAGCCAGACATTCGGTGTCACTGGTACAAACCACTCAAACCTTAACCATGAGACTTGCCTGTCTACAGAAAAAATGGTAACACCTGTGTTTCTCGCCCAGTGATGACCTTGTCGTTCACATACGCAGATTTATCAGCCTTCAACCCTGGGTCTGGGGCGCTCGGAGAAATTGGTTGTTGAAGCTAGTGAGATCAATAATCAATTCAGAAATCCCAGTCCTAACTTGGAATGTCGGCTCAGGATGGGTTCTCTTATAATGTTGGCTGCCAGCCATACCAACATATTCTGGGTAGATTCACGGCCATCAAACCTTCTTCTTGGTATCAGCCATGCTAATGGCGAAGGACGGCCATGCAGAAGATAGGTTTGATTTAATTTATTGTTGTCACATAATCTGAGATACAGTGAAAAGTGTTGGTTTCAGTGCTATACAGGCAGATTGTACCATACAAAGTGCATCAGGGTAGCAGAACAGAGTGCAGAATGCAGTGTTATAGCCACAGAGAAGGTGCACAGAGAGAGCGAGAGATCAACATTAACATTTGAGAAGTCTGTTCAAAAGTTCAATAACAGCAGAGAAGAGGCTGTTCTTGAATCTGTTCACATGTGTATTCAAACATTTATATCTTCTGGCCAAGGGAAGAGGGTGGAAGAGAGTATAACTGAGATGGGAGGGGTCTTTGATTACATTGGTTGCATTCCCAATGCAGCAGGCCGTGTTGATGGAGTCAGTGGATGGAAGGCTGGTTTGTGTGATGAACTGGGCTGTGTTCACAACTCTCTAGTTTCATGCAGTCTTGGGAAGAGCAGATGCCAAACCGTGCTGTGATGCACCCAGATAGGATGCTTTCTATGGTGCATCTATAACAATTGTTAAGAGTCCTTGCAGACATACTGCATTTCCTTAGTCTCCTGAGGATGTAGAAGCATTGTTGTACTCTCTTGACAATCGCATTGATATGGGTGGACCAGGACAGATTGTTGGTGATCACCACTCCCAGGAACCTGACTATTTCCACCTCAGCTCCATTGCTGCAGGTAGGGCTGTGCCATCCACCCCGTTTCCTGAAGTCAATGACTAGCTCCTTTGTTTTCCTAATGTTCTTAGAGTAGTTTTTTTTCTTTTTGTCATTTCAACTTATACAACTGATACAGTTAAAACAAGACAGCGTTCCTCCAGGACCGAGGGTGCTACATGGACAGCACAAACTACACGATCGTACATGGCATAAAATGCATGGAAAGTGCAAAACACAGGTTACAGTATAATAGAAGAATGATAAATAATAGACATTTTTCTAGCAGCAATTCAAAGTTGTGCAAAGAGTTTCAGATGGGAAAGAGTCTGTTCATACTGTGTTAAGGAGCCTGTTGGCTTGGGAGAAGAAACTGTTACACCGTCTGACCGTAAAAGACTGAATGCTCCAGTATCTTCTGCCAGATGACAGGAGGGAGAAGAGTTTGAGTGAGGGGTGTGTGGGCTCTTCCACAATGCTCCTGGTCTTTCCGATGCAGCGTGTGGTGTAAATGTCTGTAATGGAGGGAAGAGAGACCCCGATGATCCTCTCAGCTGACCTCACTATCCGTTGTAGGGTACTACGATCCAAGTCAGTGCAATTCCCAAACCAGGTAGTGATGCAGCAGCTCAGAGTACTCTCAATGAACCCTCTGTAGAATGTGGTGAGGATGGGGATGGGTGGGAGGTGGGCTTTCCTCAGCCTGTGCAGAAAGTAGAGACGCTTGGCTTTCTTGGCTATGAAGCTGGTGTTGAGGGTCCAGGTGCCAGGTGTACACCAAGATTTTTTGGTGCTCTTCATGGTGGTCTTTACACCATGCTGCTAAGCATTCAATCTCTTTCCTGTATTCTGTCTCATTATTGTTTGAGATCTGACCTACAATGAAGGTGTTGTCAGCAAATTTGTAAATGGAGTTGGGACGGAATTTGGCCACACATTTGTGAGTGTATATGGAATATAGTAGGGGACTGAGTATGCAGCCTTACAGGGCACGGGTGTTGAGGAATACGGTGGAGGAGGTGCTGTCTTACTGACTGCGGTCTATGGTCGTGAAGTGGAGGATCCAGTTACGGAGGAGCTAGCTGAGACCTAGGGCTTGGAATTTGGGGATGAGTTTGCTTGGAATTATGGTGTTGAAGGCAGAGCTGTAGTCAATAAGCAGGAACCTGGTGTGGTTAGTTCATTGAGCAGTAAAGGTTTGTTACATTTGATTAAATTAGATTCCCTACAATGTGGAAACAAGCCCTTTGACCCAACAAGTCCACACCGACCCTCCAAAGAGTAACCCACCCAGACCCATTTCCCTCTGACTAATGCACCTAACACTGTGGGCAATTTAAAATGGCCAATGACTTAGTAGCGGTTCCATCTGTGAAACGCGATGGTCTGTTATGAGACAGCAGACTCAACTTGTGTTGTGATTGCTAATTTCTCCATCAGCTGCCTCTGCAAATTGATGGGTTAAGTGAGGGGACAAAAGGTTGGCATGTGGAGTATGACATGGGAAAGTGTGAACTCCTCTGCTTTCGCAGCAAAAATAGGAAAGCACGATATTTTCTAAATGGGGAGTGATTATAGAACATAACAAAAGAGATGGATCTAGATGTCCTTATGCATGAACCACAGAAAGTCAGTCAGCTGGTATAGCAATTGATTAGGAAGGCAAATTGAATGTCATAGTTTACGGTAGGAGAGTGGAAGAGTAGGGAAGCCGAGCTACAGTTGTCTATGGAGATAGTGAGACCGCCTCCATCTTCTATTCATTTTTGGGATGTGGGCGTTGCTGGCTGGCCAACATTTACTGCCTGTCCCTCGATGCCATTGAGAAGGTGGTGGTGAGCTGCCTTCTTGAACCGCTGCACCTGTGTGCTGTACTTTAGGGAACACCAGGATTTTGACCCAGCCACAGTGAAGGAACGGCAATGTATTTTCCAAGTCAGCATGGTGAGTGGCTTGGATAGGAACTTGCTGGTGGTGGTGTTCCTATGTATCTGTTGCCCTTGTCCTTCTACATGGAAGTGTCCCCGGGTTTGGAAGTTGCTGTCTGTCAAGCCTTGGTGAATTTCTGCAGTGCATCTTGTAAATGGTGCACACTAATGTTACTGAGCATGAGTGCTGGAAGGAGTGAACGTTTGTGGATCTGGTTCTAGTCAAGCGGGCTACTTTGTGCTAGATGGTACCAAGTTTTTATCAGTGTTATTACAGCTGCACTCATCCAGGCAAATGGGAAGTATTCACTCACACTCCTGACTTGTGCCTTGCAGATGATGGACAGGCTTTTGGAAGTCAGGAGGTGAGTTACTCATTGCAAGAATTCAATCCTGTGATTTGCTTTTGTAGCCACTGCATTTAGATGACTAGTCCAGTTCAATTTCTGGTCAATGGTAACTCCAGCAAGGGGAAGGAATCGATATAGGTAATGTCATTGAATTTCAAGGGACAATAGTTAGATTCTCTCTCCTATTGGAGCTGGCCATTGCCTGACCTTTTGTGCATCATGAATGTCACTTGGCACTTTTCAGGCCAAGCCTGTACTCTGCACTTCTGGCTGAAGATTTCTGCAAAGGCTTTTGCACTGATGTGGAGTACTATGTACAGTTTTGGTTCCCTTACCCCAGAAATAACATAATAACACTCTTAAACATCTGCTATAGTTTCTTGTCGTTGCTGCTAAACTCCTTTTTCAGTCCACAACAACCAGTTCTACCTTCATTTATAGAATCGCGGTGGCTCAGTGATTAGCACTGCTGCCTCACAGAGACAGGGACTTGGGTTCAATTCCAGCTTCGGGTGACTGTCTGTGTGGAATTTGCACGTTCTCCCCGTGTCTGCGTGGGTTTCCTCCGGGTGCTCCAGTTTCCTCCCACAGTCCAAAGATGTGCAGATTAGGTGAATTGACCAAGCTAAACTGCCCATAATCTTCAGGGATGTGTAGGTAGATGCATAGGTCAGGGGAAATGTTGAGTAATTGGGTAGGGGAATAGGTCTGTGTGGGTTACTCTTTGGAGGGTTGGTGTGGACTTGTTAGGCTGAAGGGCCTGTTTCCGTACTGTTGGGATTCTATGATGAACATTCAAAGCAGTTCACAGAAGGTTCGGTTGACTAGTTCCTGGGAGTTTATCTCATGAGGAATTATTGGGCTTGTATCCGTTGGAGCTTAGAGGAGTGAGAGGTAATCTCATTGACAAGGTGGATTCTGAGAGAATATTTCCCTTTGTAGGAGAGACTTGAACTTGGAGGCAACAGTTAAAACTAATGAGCTTCCCATTTAAGATAGAGGTGAGAAATGTTTTCTCTCTGAGAGTTGTTTGTCTGTAGAATTTGCACCCGGAGGTAACCCACTCAGAACGTGCAAGCTCCACACGGAGGGTCTAATCGAACCCAAGTCTCTGGTGATGTAAGGCAGCAGTGCTAACCACTGAGCCACCATGCCACCCCATCAGAGAGCTGACTCCGAAAGTACAACACTTCCTTATTCCTGTGTGTGAGTGCCTACTCAGTCATGTCTCAAATCTCTGGTGGGATGCCATGACCTTTTCAAGTCACCAACCGTGTGGAGACCGAGAGTCAGTTGATTAAAGAATAAGAGCTCATGGAGTTACATCCCAGGCCACTGGTTCAGTCAAGGCTTTGAGCTGCTGTGGCAGGAAGCAGTCTGTTGGTTTTCGGTCACTTCAGTCCTGCATGAGGATGTGCCCTCCCAGAACACAGGGCTCACTGCAGCCAGTCTGTGTCAGTTACACAACACAGGGAGTGCCATGGATACAGGGACATCTGCTTCATGCCTTAGGAAACAGGGAACATCTGATGCCTTGCAGGAATCCGTCTGTTTCCCACAGGGAAAAAAGAACCACAGTACCATCTGTCAGCACAGAGAGAGAGAGAGAGAGAGATTTGGACAGCAATTGTGTACTGTTGAGCTTGTGCAAAACCTTGGTTAGACCACACAGGGATTACTGTGAATACTCTAGTCTGCATATAGGTATTGGAAAAGTTTGCAAAAAAATTTGATTCATAGAAACAGCGTCAGAAGAGTTAGGTTAGAACTAGCAGGAAGGTTTGAAAAAGCTGAAGCTCTTTTTCCCAAAGACAGACCTTTCAGATTGGGAAGGTTTTGCTGCAGCAGACATAGAGAAAGACATAGGTCAGGGCTCTGGCTCAAAATAAAAAATGGTAAAAAATTCCTGCTTGGAATTTTGAAAACCCAGCGAGTGGTAAGAGGGTGGAGTCCCTACCCATGCATAGATTCACTTAATGGAAAGATAGATAAGCCCATGGGCGATAAAGGGACACAGGTTGATTCGGAAAGGATTGAATGAAGAGGATCATCAAACAATGAAATTAGCCCCATCCATGTGTCCTACAAGTTGCAGGAGTTTAAGACAAAATCATAATTTGCTGAAAAAACTCAACATTATCTGTAGAGAGAAAGCACAGTTAACATTTCGGGCCCAGTGACCCTTCTTCAGAATTGATACTGAACCCCATTAGTAGTTATTCATTATCCCAGGCTGACCTTTACACATTCCTTTATCTAGCCAACTATTTTCGTCTCTCTCTGGGCTCCATCTTCACCTATCGTATACTCCTTCCCCCTCCCCCACCCCTTCTCTACCATATGCACCAACCTTTTCCTAGTTACTATCAGTTTTGAAGAAGGGTCACTTGATCCGAAATGTTAACTCTGCCTTTTCTCCCATAGACGGTGCTCGACCTGCTGAGCTTTTCCAGCCATTTGTGATTTTGTTTCTGATTTCCAGCAGCTGCAGTTCTTTTGTTTTTTTTTGCAGGATTTTAAAATCCAGATCCAGCATCCTTCTGTAACAAGTGTCCACTGTCGACTTAGAGTCATAGAGTCATAGAGATGTACAGCCATGGAAACAGCCCTTCGGTCCAACTTGTCCATGCCGACCAGATATCCCAACCCAATCTAGTCCCACCTGCCAGCACCCAGCCCATATCTTTCCAACCCTAACCATTAAGTGTATAAGTCCTGCTAAGATTTGCTTTCCCAAAATGCAACACCTCGCATTTATCTAAATTAAACTCCATCTGCCGCATTTCAGCCCATTGGCCCATCTGATCAAGATCTTGTTGTAATCTGTGGTAACCTTGTTTGCTGTTCACTACACCTCCAATTTTGGAGTCATCTACAAACTTACTAACTGTACCTCTTATGCTCACATCCAAATCATTTATGTAAATGACAAAAAGTAGAGGACCCAGCATCATTCCTTGTGGCACTCCACTGGTCACAGGCCTCCAGTCTGAAAAACAATTCTCCACCACTACTCTCTGTCTTCTACCTTTGAGCCAATTCTGTATCCAAATGGCTAGTTCTCCCTGTATTCCATGAGATCTAACCTTACTAATCAGTCTCCCATGGGGAACCTTGTCGAATGCCTTACTGAAGTCTGTATAGATCATGCCTGCCATTCTGCCCTCATCAATCCTTTTTGTTACTTCTTCAAAAAACTCAATCAAGTTTGTGAGACATAATTTCCCACGCACAAAGCCATGTTGACTATCCAAAATTAGTCCTTGCCTTTCCAAATAAATGTACATCCTGTACCTCAGAATTTCCTCCAAGATGACTAGAGCTCTTGACTCTGTGACACTAAGTCACAGAGTCGTGCCCTGACTGAGAGAGCCATGAGCAGAGCCTTGCTGTGCAGTATTGGAACCATGATGTGAACATGTCAGTGTTGGACAAAGTTAAAAATCACACAACTTCAGGTCCAACAGTTTTGATGAAGGAGCGGCGCTCTGAAAGCTTGTACTTCCAATTAAACCTGTTGGACTATAACCTGATTTTTAACTCAGTACTGGGAGAGCAGTGCATTATCAAAAGACCAGTGTGTCGAATGAGATATTAAATCAAGATCCTTCTATGACATAGACTTAATTGACTCAACTATTTCTAACTATTTATGAAGTAATACAGCATGAAAACAGACCCTTTGGAGCAACTCATCCAAGCCTAGCAAGTTTCCCAAAGCTAAACTAGTCCCATTTGCCTGCATTTGGCCCATATCTCTCTGAACCTTTTCTATCCATGTACCTGTCCCACTGTCTTTGAAATGTTGTAACTATACCTTCATCTACCAGCTCCTCTGACAGTTGATTCCACTTATGAACCATCCTCTGTGTGAAAAAGTTTCTCCTCAGGTCTCTTTTAAATCTTCCTCCTCTCACCTTAAAAATATATCTCCTAGTTTGCTATTCACCTTATCTATGTCCCTCATGATTTTATAAACCTCGATAGGGTCACCCCTCAACCTCCAATGCTCCAGTAAAAAAATTCCCTGTTTCTGTTCCATAAACTCAGGGGTCTGAATTTCACAGATTTCATATTTATAACAATTTCTAAAAAAGTGTAAAGCCTTATTAATTAATTCAACTGATACATCAATGGATCAGAGCAGAAGGCAAAGTTGTGTCAATTGTAGTTTACTGGGTTAGTGAGAAACTTGCCTGTGCATAGGGCCATTTAATCCAGAGAGGAATTAGCAAAGGGGCTCCACTGACAACCAATCCCTCAACAAAAACACAGGTGAAAGCCATTGCTTGGTTTCCATGGTCACTAGTGTAAAATGATCACGTCATCTCATTATTTTAGAATCAGAAAAACTGATATCCCACGTTTTAATTTGATGACTAATTTTCGTGCATTTTATTAGATTTTTTAGATTCCCTACAGTGTGGAAACAGGCCCTTCGGCCCAACAAGTCCACACCATACCTCCAGCGAGCAACCCACCCAGACCCATTCCCCTACATTTACCACTGACTAATGCACCTAACACTATGGGCAATTTTAGCATGGCCAATTCACCTGACCTGATAAAGAGCTGAGTGTCATCAGATTATGAACTTGACAAGGCTGGGGATGCCAGAGGTTATGTGCAATGAATATTTAGCATAAAGACTCCTTAGACATTAAGAGATGTCAATTTGCACGGAGCAATTTTTAATTGTTTCTGAAGAATCGTAGAATCCCTACCGTGTGGAAGCAGGCCATTCGGCCCAGTGAGTCCACACTAACTCTTGGAAAAGCTTCCCACCTCCCCTTATGGCCCTGCATTTCCCATGGCTAAGCCACCTAGACATCACATCCCTGGACACTATAGCATGATCAGTCCATCTAACCTGCATATCTTTGGATTGTGGGAGGAAACCAGAGAACCTGGAGGAAACCCACGTAGACATGGGGAGAATGTGCAAACTCCACACAGACAGTTGCCCGAGGTTGGAATCGAACTTGTGTCCCTGGAGCTGTGAGGCAGCAATGTGAATCACTGAGCCACCCCGAAGGGTCACTGGACCTGAAATGTTAACTCTAATTTTCCTCCACAGATGCTGCCAGACCTGCTGAAATTTTCCAGCAATTTCTGTTTTCAGTCCTGATTTCTAGAATCCACAGTTCTT
This sequence comes from Chiloscyllium punctatum, assembly GCF_047496795.1. Classification (NCBI taxonomy): domain Eukaryota; kingdom Metazoa; phylum Chordata; class Chondrichthyes; order Orectolobiformes; family Hemiscylliidae; genus Chiloscyllium; species Chiloscyllium punctatum. The sequence goes on along the minus strand of NC_092764.1, from coordinate 68,543,868 downwards.
TCGGTTTTTCATTTTTTTGTTGATGTTTAGTGTAAGTTGTCAGCTTATGCTGTGAACGCTCAGTGGTTAGCACTGCTGCCTCACAGTGGCAGGGACCCGGGTTCAGTTCCCACCTCGGGCAACTGTCTGTGTGGAGTTTGCACATTCTTCCCTGTGTCTGCATGAGTTTCCTCCGGGTGCTCTGGTCTCCTCCCACAGTCCAAAGATATGCAGGTTAGATGGACTGATCATGCTATAGTGTCCAGGGATGTGATGTCTAGGTGGCTTAGCCATGGGAAATGCAGGGCTATCAGGGGAGGTGGGAAGCTTTTCCAAGAGTCAGTGTGGACTCACTGGGCCGAATGGCCTGCTTCCACACGGTAGCGGTTCTACGATTCTTCAGAAACAATTTAAAAATGTTTCTGTGTAAATCGACAACTCTTAATGTCTAAGGAGTCTTCATGCTAAATATTCATTGCACATAACCTCTGGCATCTCCAGCCTTGTCAAGTTCATAATCTGACAACACTCAGCACTTCATCATTTTAAATTCACTAATGTTTGCTACCTCACTCCTCGACCACTAACCCAGTTAAGGCTTTTCAAGATCCTGCGTTTTTTTTCATCGCAGAGATGTTCATGCTGCTGGCTCAGAGTAAGTCTGTGCATCAGGTTTTGAATTTCTTTGTGTCTGACAGATTGCTGGTGTTTGGTTGATCTAATTAGCAGGTAGTGAGTGGAGACCTGTGTAATTTACCATGAACTGATGCACTGTCAGTGTTCTGACTCCTACATTCACTGAGCTCTGTATTTAACAGGGTTTTCCTCACTGTTAAACCCTGTCAGGTTTAGTTCCGTACCTACCAGGATGGGGAGTTGTCTTGGAGTAACACTTCTGCGCACCACACCTTTCACATACCTTCACGATCATATCGAAATGCTGCTTTTCACAAGACAAGGCTGCAATTTCCTTCAGTATTTTCTCCCCCCTCCTTTGTTTGATTTTTCTCTCATGTGCTGCCTACATCCTATTGTTTCTTGTGCTGTTGTCTCAGTCTCTGCCTGTCTTCTGTTTACTTGTAAAAACATGGAAAGGGCCAGAGTAGGGCCCTTCATACACAGCACTAGGAATAATCCTGAGATTACTACCTGTAAGATCCTGCTTTAGAATTATTCCCTAGCTCCCTTTAGTTTCCTTACTAGACCTCTTCCCCATTTCTTTTAACCTCCATTCAAACACATAGAAATTCATCTGTGGAGAGAGAAACAGAGTTAATGTTTCAAGTCTGGTATGACTCTTCTTCAGAACTTTTTACCTTTATCATTGGTACTCCCCACTTCAGAGTATCCTGCAGCCATTCAATGACCCTCGCACCAGGGAGACAATGTGCCACCCTGGAATCATGTCTGTGGCAACAGAAATTTCTATCTGTTCCCTTTATCACAGTTGCTCTCCCCCTATAGGAGAAAGTGAGGACTGCAGATCAGACCTGCTGTACTGGGCCTCCTCCATCACCCAACCCTTGGGGTGGTTGGGGCAGCACGGTGGTTCAATGGTTAGCACTGCTGCCTCACAGCACCTGGGACCTGGGTTCGATTCCCGCCTCAGGTGACTGTCTGTGTGGAGTTTGCACATTCTCCTCGTGTCTGCGTGGGCACCCTCTGGGTGTTCCGGTTTCCTCTCAGAATCCAAAAATGTGCAGGTCAGGTGAATTGGCCAAGCTAAATTGCCCATAGTGATAGGTGCATTAGTCAGGGGTAAATACAGGTTAGGGGAATGGGTCTGGGTGGGTTACTCTTCAGTGGGTTGGTGTGGATTTGTTGAGCTAGAGGGCCTGCTTCCACACTGTAGGGAATCCCATCTAACTGCCCGATGCCAGGACGAAGAACATCTCATTCTTCCGTCTTGATACCCTGCAACCACGTGGGATTAATGTGGATTTCACCAGTTTCCTAATTTCCCCTTACCCCAGTCCTAAGGCTCCAACTTGGCACCACCCTCTTGACCTGTCCATCGTCTTTCCCATTTATCCGCTCCACTCACTTCTTCGACCTATCACCTTTCCCCTCCCAACTTCATCTACCTATCACATTCCCCCCTCCCATTTATCTCTCAGCCCCCGGCCCACAAGCCTCATTCCTGATGAAGGGCTTATGCCCGAAACGTCGATTCTCCTGCTTCTCGGATGCTGCCTGACCTGCTGTACTTTTCCAGCACCACCCTCTCTTCTCTGCTCTCCCCCTCTGTAGAGCAGAGCCACTCCTCCATGATCTTTGTCTTTTACTGTCTGTCTCCCATTCTCCATCTCGTGCTCTTTCTCTCATGTTCCCTTTCTCCCTTTGTCACTCAGTCTCCCTCTCTTTGTGTCTCTCACCCTTTTATCCTGACTGCTCTCTCGTTATGTCTTCCTTGGTTATGTACCACTCTCTGCTCGGTGAAATAATTCTTCTTCCTGCCCCATGACCACCTCAAACGACTTCCACTTGCTGTGTGAATGAGAAGGAGACAAGAGGGTGTTGAGAGGAAGGGGACCAGGGAGGGAAACCGGAAGTTTACCAAGATGGTGGCACTAGTCTTGAAGGAGCAGGAGGTGGGAACTATGGATAAAGTGAACTCCAAGGACATGAGGATAGGTCGGAGAGAAACACATCCTCAAGTACAATATGATTTCAGGTCATGTGGGTCAGCAATCAAGGGAAAGGGAGACAATTAAGAGGGATAGTGGACTAATGTTATTGGTCTTAGTGACAAAGAGCACTATGGGCTGCATGGCATGCTGCAAGGATTTGTTTTCTATTGTAGTTTGTATTTTAGTCATTAAATAGAGGAAACATTGCATTGCTGGCAATGGCTCAAACAAGAATCATTGCAAGTAGAAATGTGCTCTATGAGGTGACCGCAAAAGAACCATTGAGCACCAATTAAAGGAAGCACTGAGGACAGCAAGGCCACACTGTACTCTGGGTGGGGTCACCAAAGCCTTTCACTAACAGTGGCTTGGCAGCAACACCACTGATCGGGTCTCAAAGGATGTAGCTGCTAGACTGGGTCTGCAGGTAGGTGGTGAGGGAACCAACAAGAGGGAAAAATATCACCAATCTGTCTAATCTCACCAAATGTACAAGGCATGATTAGTAAGTTTTCAGATGATACAAAATTAGGAGGTATCATTGATAGGAGGAAGGTTATTAAACATTACAGAGGGATCTTGATCAGATGGAGAAGTGGGCTAAAGATTGGCAAGACAAGAGTGAGGTGTTGCACTTTGGAAAATCAAACCAAAATAGGACTTATACTATCAATAGTAAGGTCCTGAGGAGTGTTGTGGAACAGAGGGACCTAGGTGCGCAAGTACATAGTTCTTTGAAAGTGGCATCACAGGAGACATCAGAAGAGGACATTTAGCATGCTGGTTCAGGCATTGAGTATAGGAGTTGGAACATTAATGTTACAGCTGTATAAGTCATTGGTGAGGCTGCATTTAGTGTATTGTGTACAGTTTTGTTCTTACTGTTATGGGAAAAACATAGTTAAACTGGAAAGAGTGCAAAGAAGATTTACGAGGGTATTACCAGGGCGAGTCAGCCTGTGTTATAGAGAGAGGCTGGCCAGGGTAGGACTTTATTTCTATCCTAGGCATGACCTGATTAAGATGTATAAACTCATGAGGGACATAGATAGGATGAATGCATATAGTCTTTTTCCCAGGGATGGGGAATTGAAAACTAGAGGATATAGGTTTAAGGTGAGAGGGGAAAGATTTAAGAAGGATCTGAGGGGTGACTTCTTAAGCAGAGAGTGGTATGTATATGAAATGGGCTGCCAGAGACAGTGGTACAACAGCAACATTTGAAAAAACATTTGGATAGGTACATGGATGGGACAAGCTTTCCATGCTGTATTATTCTATGACTCTATCACAGAGACCAGTCTTCAGCCAATTTGATTCACCCTGTGTAATAGCAAGAAATTCCTGATGAAAGAGCTTTTGCCCGAAACATAATTTTTCCTGCTCCTCAGATGCTGCCTGACCTGCTGTGCTTTTCCAGTGCCACTCTAATCTACACTCTGTTAGCAAGAAATGGTTGAAAACACTGGACACTGCAAAGGCTATGGGCCCTGACAACATTCCACCAATAGTACTGAAGACTTGTGCTCCAGCACTTGCCACTCCCCGAGCCAAGCTCTTCCCGTACAGTTATAAGACTGGTGTCTAGCTGACAATATGGAAAATTCCCCAAACATGACCTGGACACAAAAAGCAGGACAAATCCAACCTGGCCAATTACCAGCCCAACAGTCTACTCTCATCAGTAAAGTGATGGAAGCTGTCATGACCAATGCTGTCAAGCAGCACCTGCACAGCAATAACCTGCTCAGTGTTGCCCAGCTTGGGTTCCACCAGAGCCATTTAACCCCTGACCTCATGACAGCCTTGGTTCAAACATGGACAGAAAAGCTGAATTCCAGAGGTGAAGTGAGAGTGACAGTCCTTGACATCAAGGTCTCATTTGACTAAGTATGGCACCAAGGAGGCCTAGCAAAATTGGATTCATTGGGAATCGGGGAGGGGAGTGCAAATTCACTACTGGGTGAAATCATGCCTGGCACATAAGAAGATAGTTGTGGTTGTTGGAGGTCAGTCATCTCAGCTCCAGGACATAGCTACAGAAGTTCCTCAGGGTAGTGTCCTAGGCCCAACCATCTTCAGCTGTTTCATCAGTGAACTTCCCTAAGGTCAGAAGTGAAGATGATTGCCCAATGTTCAGCACCTTTCATGACTCCTCAGATAGACATGTCCGTGCCCAAATGCCGCAAGATCTGGACAATATCCCAGGTTTGTTTTGAAAGTTACAAGTAACATTTGTGCTTGCAATTAGTGCCATGCCACCTCCAATGAAAGAGAATCTAATCATTGGTCTTTGACATTCAGTGGTGTTACTAGCATTCAATCCCCCACTGTTAACATCTTGGGATTACCATTAACCAGAAACACATCTGAACTAGCCATAAAAACACAGTGGCTACAAGATCAGATCAGAGGTTCAGAATCCTCTGTGGAAGTGGCTCACCTCCTGACTCCCCAGAGCATGTCCATCATATACAAGGCATAGGCCAGGAGTGGGATGGAATACTCCCCACTTACCTGGATGGATGCAGCTCCAACAACACTTAAGAAGCTTGACACCATTCAGGGCTAAGAAACCCATTTAATTTATACTTCATCCACCATCTTTGACACTCTCTCCCTTCACATTCAGGAGCAGCAGTGAGTACTATCTACAAGAGACACTTTAACACCTCACTGAGGTTTATTAGACAGCACCTCCCAAACTCATAACTACTCATGGGTTCCCTTCCACTCACTATCCTGACTTGGAAATGTGTCGCTTCTCCTTCACTGTAGCTGGGTCAAAATCCTAATATTCCCCCCCACCAGGATACTGTAGGTGACTTTATACCAAACGGCCTGCACCTTTTCACGGACATTAAGGCAATGAATAGTGGCCCATATCCTGAGATTTAATAAATGATAAAAAAACAAAGTCAAAGAAGATATTCCTGTGGAAGAAACAAAACAGCTATGCTGTTGAGAAGGATCTGGGACTGCCTTTGTGTTAACAACAGAACAGAATGTGTGTGAGAGTTTGTTTGCTGTTGGAAAGGCAGGGATAAAACAGACGGGGTATTTGGAGATTTAGGGAGCGAGGAATCCCTGAGATGAGCCTTGCTAGTGGAAGTCAGGACTGAGTGGATGGACTATTAAAGGACATTGGAAGTTTCAACCTGGTGTGGCAATGATCCCCATAGAGAGCTGGCAATCATGGATGGACATTTCTATAATGCAGTTTATCTATCAGACGTGCAGGGCACGGTGTCGGGGACAGGTTCATGACTTGGAATCAGACTCACAATTTCTAGTCCCAATGGCACAATATTCATCCCCACTCACCGGTGTAATTGTAGACGGTGAGTGGTACGGGATCTGTGAATTGAATTTTATAGGCTGTTCCCATCTGCAAACCCATTGACTGTACAGTTCTGTCCATGCAAAGGAAATAGCCAGTTTAATGAAAAAAGTAAGTTCTTCACTCAGCTGATGAAAATTACTATAAATACAATGCACTATATCCAGCATTGGAAAACATGTCTAGAAACACTGTACAGTAAAGTACAGGACTACTGGGGACCTTGAGGGTAGCCTGGGACAGAAGCCTGATCGCAAAATTATTTGAACCATAAGGAATTCATGACCAAAACAGTGTCAATGAACTGGTAAGATTTGTTTTTTTGCCTTGATATATTGTCGGAATTGCAGGGGATTGTCAAAGGAGTTAAGAAGAGATTGCAGATTTGGGCAGTGAAATGGCAGATGGAGTTTAATCCAGTCACATGTGAGGTAATGCATTTTGTAAAATCAAATTCACTTGCAAGTCATACAACAAATGGCAGAACTCTTCGGAGCATTGACATTCAGAGGGATCTGGGCATACAGGTCCACAGATCCCAGAAAGTGGGTAAGGTGATCAAGAAGGCATACAGCACATTGGCCAGGGCATTGAATATAAAAGTTAGCTAGTTATGTTACAGCTGGACAAAACCTCAGTTAGACCACATTTGGAATATTGCGGCAATTCTGGTCGCCACACTACCAGAAGGTTTACAAGGACGACGCCAGTTTTGGAGGGTTTTAGTTTTGTGGAGAGGTTGGATAAGCTCGAATTGTTTTCACTGGAAAGATGAAGGCTGAGGAGCGACCTGACAGAGGCCTACAAAATCATGGGGGGCATAAATATGGTGGATAGTCAGAGGTTTTTTGTTTCTCCTCAGGTTGGAAAGGTCAACTACAAGGCAGCACAGGTTCAAAGTGAGAGGGAGAAAGTTGAGGGGAGAGGCGCAGGGAAAATCTTTCACCCAGAGGGTGGTGGGCGCCTGGAACACACTGTCAGTGGAGGTGGTTGAAACAGACACATTAACAACGTTTACAGTGTATCTTAATAGACACACGGACAGGAGACAAAGCAGAGAGATAGAAACCACGCATGGGCATAAGTAGCAAGTCTAGATAAGGATGAGAAATCGGTACAGGCTTGGTGGGTTAAAGAGCCAGTTCATGTGAGGTGTTGAATTGAATTGTGCATAATGATTAAAGACAGCCTGACCACCCTCTGCCTCAGAGACAAGTTATAAGGTAACACATCCATCAAAAACACACACACATTCAGATAACAGGAATGTCAGGACGGGAGAAAGGGTTGAGTTCTAATAAATCATCCCTAATGGTTCAGAAAAGACAAGCTAAAGAAATTACACTAACATTTGAGTCTCTTTAAATCTATATGATTGAATATCCTATTTTTTAAAGTTGTCTGTGAGCAGTTTGTATAAGTTTAAAGTATGCAGGCATGTAATAATTATCTTTACTATTCTATGATACAGTAATTATGATTATAATGTAATTTAAAATGGATTCTTACATTGGATATTCATAGCCCAGTCTAAACGGTTTCATAATTGAATTCTCATGAGTTCCCATCTGGATAACAATATCCTAGAATTTTGAAGTTAGGATTCTAAGTGCTGACATTGATAGTCTTTATAAATGAGTTATTTCTGCTGCAAAATACCTATCAATATATTTTGTCCTGAGGTAATTTTGCTGGTATGAAAGACCCAGGGGGCAAGAGACATTCCATTACCAGATCCAGTCTATAGCTGGGGAAACTACGTTTCTGTAACGATTTGAAATTTCTCTTAGTTGAATGTTTAATCTGACAATAAGCTGGACTGAATAGGTTTGCCTTGCCAGAAGTTTAAAGATACTAGAACCATTAACACCCATATTATGAAAAATGAGAGCGAGAATCGATGATAGAATTAACATTCTAGTCTGAAAAAATTCCTGGAGGAAAAGGAAATCCCTGAGATTAAATAAACGTAATTCATCAACTGATTATTCACTAAAATAGAATGTACAGAGAAATTGTTTGGTGTGCGAGAGAGTGAGTATCTCACAATAAAACATTTTAATTTTGTGTAATTATGTGTGTCTTATGGGCAATAATCAACAATTCATGTGACCAATAAGTAGAGAAAGATTGAAAGAGTGGTGTTTCAGATTAGGAGGCACATGCTTGTAATGTACAGCTCTGTCAACAGATACGAAAATGGGCAAAGATTGGCTTCAGTTCTACCTTCACTAGCTGGCTTTCTGTGTTAGAATGCTCTTGGCACATCATTTGATTAATTACTTGGCTCATTATCAATCCCTTTGGTCTTGCAACATCTACTCTTTTGTCATTTACCCACTCCTGGTCTTCGACCCAAAGACATATATTCTATTTTGTTGTTTTTCTGAACCTTTTTCCTTTCAAATGCTGAAAACCTGTCGCATTTTGTAGTTGCTGCCAGTTCTGACAGGTCAGTGACTCGAAATGTAAATTCTCTCTCTCGACAGATGCTGCCTGACCCATTTTAAGCAGTTTTTGCTTCTGTTTGAGATTTCCAGGATCTGCTTTTGTGTGAGCATAAAACTGCTCTGTGCACAATCCTTCAAATGTTGAAACAAGTAGGTGGGAGGAATGGGTGGTATTGGGCAGCAAAGACTTGGAAGTTAATGAAAAGCAGGCACATGTGATTGATTGTGGTACGTCTTTGGATACTGAGTCCAAATCTCCATACGATGGACAACTGACCAGCAACTGGGGAGAAAATTTCTTTGTGTAATGAAGACTTAATAAAGTGTTTGTGAAATCTTTCTCTCCTCCCATCTGCTCCTGTAACGTCCCTGCCATACCCAGTCTCCCTCTCTCTCTGTCTCTCATCCCGATACTAAAACTGAACTAACCTTTATTCAATGTTACTGCTTTCTGTCCCTCTCCAGCATCTTTTCCTTGTCCGTCAACACATGAGTGTTGGACAGAAGCAGCTGGGAGAGTTTGGCTGTTCACTGAAGCAATACCTGAAGGACGTGTCGGGACAACGAGACTGCTTCCAGTGAGTATAATCGTTCAGGGAGTAACCCCCAGTTGAAGTGGTTTATCTTCCCCACAAAGCAAGAGCCAATTGGAAAGGACCTTCAGACTCTGCTGAACAGTTTGATCTCATGTGAGAGAGCCAACAGTTCAATTGAGGTGGTACAGTTGTTCACAAGGGCATATTGGTTACAAGAAGAGTCCTTCACCCAACGCCATCCCTGTTGGGGGCAGGGTGCACGCTACCTGCCTTCCAACACCTTTCACTAGCTCCTGCCAGGCTGTACTACCTTTCAACAATCGTCGATCTCCCAGTGGGCCCAGCAAGTCTAAACATTGCATGTGATAGCCGAGTGAAACTGCACTAAGACACAGGGAGCAGGGGATGAACCAGCCTTTGGACCAAATGATACAACAGGCATCTCAGAGGCTCAATGTGGAGCAGGAGGCTCACACTTTCAGTCAAAAGACCTAGTCGCCATTCCCTGTACAGACCATTCCCTGCACTGACCATTCCCTGCACTGACCATTCCCTGTACAGACCATTCCCTGCACTGACCATTCCCTGCACTGACCATTCCTTGTACTGACCATTCCCTGCACTGACCATTCCCTGCACTGACCATTCCTTGTACTGACCATTCCCTGTACAGACCATTCCCTGCACTGACCATTCCCTGCACTGACCATTCCCTGCACTGACCATTCCCTGTACAGACCATTCCCTGTACAGACCATTCCCTGCACTGACCATTCCCTGCACTGACCATTCCCTGCTCTGACCATTCCTTGTACTGACCATTCCCTGTACAGACCATTCCCTGCACTGACCATTCCCTGCACTGACCATTCCCTGTACAGACCATTCCCTGTACTGTCCGTTCCCTGTACAGACCATTCCCTGTACAGACCATTCCCTGCACTGACCATTCCCTGCACTGACCATTCCCTGCACTGACCATTCCCTGTACAGACCATTCCCTGTACTGACCATTCCCTGCTCTGACCATTACCTGCACTGACCATTCCCAGTACTGACCATTCCCTGTACTGACCATTCCCTGTACTGTCCATTCCCTGCTCTGACCATTACCTGCACTGACCATTCCCAGTACTGACCATTTCCTACACTGACCATTCCCTGCACTGACCATTCCTTGTACTGACCATTCCCTGTACAGACCATTCCCTGCACTGACCATTCCCTGTACTGACCATTCCCTACACTGACCATTCCCAGTACTGACCATTCCCTACACTGACCATTCCCTGTACTGACCATTACCTGTACTGACCGTTCACTGCACTAATCATTACCGGCACTGACCTTTCCCTGCAGTGACCGTTCCCTGCACTGACCTTTCCCTGCACTGACCATTCCCAGTACTGACCATTCCCTACACTGACCATTCCCTGTAATGACCATTCCCTGTACTGTCCATTCCCTGTAATGACCATTCCCTGCACTGACCGTTCCCTGCACTGACCATTCCCTGCACTGACCATTCCCTGTACTGTCCATTCCCTGTACTGTCCGTTCCCTGCACTGACCATTCCCTGCACTGACCATTCCCTGCACTGACCATTCCCTGCACTGACCATTCCTTGTACTGACCATTCCCTGCACTGACCATTCCCTGCACTGACCATTCCTTGTACTGACCATTCCCTGCACTGACCATTCCCTGCACTGACCATTCCTTGTACTGACCATTCCCTGTACTGACCATTCCCTGCACTGACCGTTCCCTGCACTGACCATTCCTTGTACTGACCATTCCCTGCACTGACCATTCCCTGCACTGACCATTCCCTGCACTGACCATTCCCTGTACTGTCCGTTCCCTGCACTGACCATTCCCTGCACTGACCATTCCCTGCACTGACCATTCCCTGTAATGACCACACCTTGCACTGACCATTCCCTGCACTGACCATTCCTTGTACTGACCATTCCCTGCACTGACCATTCCCTGCACTGACCATTCCTTGTACTGACCATTCCCTGCACTGACCATTCCCTGCACTGACCATTCCCTGCACTGACCATTCCCTGCACTGTCCGTTCCCTGCACTGACCATTCCCTGTACTGACCATTCCCTGTTCTGACCATTCCCTGTACTGTCCGTTCCCTGCACTGACCAGTCCTTGCACTGACCATTCCCTGTACTGTCCGTTCCCTGCACTGACCATTCCCTGCACTGACCGTTCCCTGCACTGACCAGTCCTTGCACTGACCATTCCCTGTACTGTCCGTTCCCTGCACTGACCATTCCCTGCACTGACCGTTCCCTGCACTGACCAGTCCTTGCAGTGACGATTCCCTGCACTGATTGTTCTCTGTATTTACTAATCTGTGTGCTGACCATTCCTTTTTCTGACGATGCTTTTTACTGACCATCAGCTGATGGACCATTCCATGTTCTGAGCAATCCCTGCACTGACCATTCCTTGTGCTGACCACTCAATGTACTGACTACTCCCAACATGTACTGACCATTCGCTGTACCAACTCTTCCTTGTGTTGAGCATTCCCTGTACTGACCATTCCCTTTACTGATTAGTCTCTGTACTGACCATTCCCAGCACTGATTATTCCTAGCAATGACCATTCCTAGTTCTGACTGTTCCCTGTACAGATCATTCCCTGTGCTGGCCATTCCATGTGCTGACCATTCCCTGTATTGACCATTCCCACTACTGACTGTTCCCTGCACTGACCTATCCCAGTACTGACTGTTCCCCATGCTGACCAATCCCAGTTTGGTGGAGGGTGTAGGTCGGTTTTATGCGAATGTGTGTAGGATCTTCTCTAACCTGTCCCCTCCTCTTCAGTGTTACAGCCGTGAGGTTACCCGATGGATTGACCTTTGTGGTCTATGAGTTTTGGGAGAGCGAGGAGCAGTGGAAGAAGTAAGTGACTTGTGAGTAGCATTCCAGGGAATGCCGTTGCCTGTTCTGTGAATTCCTGGTGCATTTAAGGCATCCTAATTGCTGTTTTATGTTGATTGAAAGCGGAGGTCCTTTTTGATCTGGTGCCACAGCACACAGACCACTCAGTGATTCGTCCCTGCTTCTGAGAGAGCTGCTACTGTAAATAGACTCACAGTTATGGACATTGGTGTGATTGTTCCACATCATAGTGCCTTTGAGTCTGAGCTGTGTGTTCAAGTCACTAAGACTGAGCAGAAAATGTATCCATCACAACACTCTTAAATGTTATGGCAGCAGTACCAGCATCATATGTTCCCTGTGCTGACTATTCCCAGGAAGGACAGGTCCCTGTGTTAACCAGAACTGCAGCACAACACAGTGGTTCAGTGGTTAGCACTGCTGCCTCACCGTGCCAGGGACTTGGGTTTGATTCCCACCTCAGGCAACTGTCTGTGTGGAGTTTGCACATTCTCCCCAGTGTCTGCATGGGTTTCCTCCGGGTGCTCTAGTTTCCTCTCACAGTCCAAAGATGTGCAGGTCAGGTGAACTGGCCATGCTACATTGCCCATAGTGTTAGGTGCATTAGTCAGAGAGAAATGGGTCTGGGTGGGTTACTCTTCGAAGGGTTGGTGTGGACTTGTTGGGCCAAATGGCCTGTTTCCACACTGTAGGGAATCTAGTCTAAGACAAATCATTTCCAATAGTGATCATTCCTGTAGCAATCAGTCTCCATGCTTCCAGCGTTGACAATTCCGAGTGTAGACCATATCCGGAGTGGCCCCATCCCAGTGCTGACTATTTGCAGTGTGGTGCATTTCCATGACTGGCAGATTCTAGTGTGGATAATTCCCAGAGCTGACCATTCCTAATGGATCAGTCCCAGTGTGGAACATCCTCAGTTTGCACCTTTCCTAATGGGGACCAATCCCAATGTGGAATATTCTCAATGGGGTCCAATCTCAATTGGACCATTCCTGATGGAAACCAATCCCAGTCCAACATCTTCCCAATGGAGACCAATCGCAGCGTGGACTACTCTTGATTGGACCAATTCTGGTGTTAGTCATTCCCAATGGTGACCAATCCCTATGTGGACTACTTCTGATTGGGATTAGTGGTGCTGGAAGAGCACAGCAGTTCAAGCAGCATCCAACGAGCAGCGAAATCGACGTTTCGGGCAAAAGCCCTTCATCAGGAATGGGCTTCTGATTGGGACCAATCCGAGTGCAAGCGATTCCCAAGTGCTCTTGGGGACTGACTGTTTCAGTATCTGTGCTGTCTATTTGTTGGAATGATGTATTTCTTCAATCCATGAAGATTTTATTGACATGAGCTGATTCTATCATGTTGCTTGCCTATCTCATGTTCTGATCTCCATCGCTGTCCCACCAGCCATCTCCAAAGCGCAAGATCAAAAACTTTTCAACATGTTAAAGTGGACACATTGACTCAGCCTGAGACTGTCTCCACATTGTTTATACCAGGTAAAGACTGTCTTTATATCGGTAATGAACAGGAGTGTGGGATTAGACTGGGAGAGATTTTGATGATGAGAGTGGGATCGGACTGGGAGAGATTTTGATGATGAGAGTGGGATCGGACTGGGAGAGATGTTGATGAGAGTGGGATCGGACTGGGAGAGATTTTGATGAGAGTGGGATCGGACTGGGAGAGATGTTGATGATGAGAGTGGGATTGGACTGGGAGGGGTATTGTCGAATCTGCAGAGTGAACCATGGAGTTGGATCAGACTGGGTGGGATATTGAGGACTGGAGAATGTGAGGGACAGGGAGGTTAGGCCATGGGTTTAGATACACAGACACAGCTTGCTGAACATCTCACTATCTATGACGTCGGATGCGTAACCCTGACTGACCTTTTTCCTTTCTGAAGGTCAGGAGTGGTGAAGCTAACTCGGGCTCCTCCATTTCTGGCTAATTCCACACGGACTGGTGGGGGGGGTGGCGGGGTTCATCCCAGGAACTTTCCTGATTGGTTTAGCTGACGTCAACACTGTGCACTGAGATTTGCGAAGGAACCGCTTGCAGGAGATCACAGTTCCAGGAGATCTGTGCAGCCTGCGGTCTCATCCTGCCAATTCAACTCATGCTGTGTGATTCTCCTTCCTTTAGCCGCCTGGTGCACTCTGGATGGGAAATAGTTTCTGGCAGAACCTGCTGTAGGGAGCAGCACACGTTCAACCAGGCCAGCAGTGCGCCCTCCCTCTCAAGAAGCCCAGAGCCAACGAGTGGCGAACCTTTTGCGTATTTTGTAATCATTTACTTCCAAGAATATTTGTCGACAATTTTATGCACGTTAGTTCATTATTAAAGAGAACTTGATGTAGTAGAGCTGCAAGGATCTGACAAACATGAACCAAAGATTGAGGCTTGGTGGGGAGGGTTGGTAGGGAGTGGGAGTTGGCAGATAAATACCTCACGGATCATCGGTTGTCTCTTTTGTACTGTGGGTGTGGAGTACTCAGTGGAGGCTAGGCCAATACTGCTAGCTGCTTCTGCACAGGATCGGATCAAGGTTGATGAATTCTGGGAAACCTCCGTTGTGTCCCACTCCTGCTATTAGTTCATTTTCTTGACAAGGATGTTAAAGAAGATCCCCCCCCAACACTGATTGGATGGAGATTTAGAAATCTTGGGAAAAGATTGGTTGTTCAAAACCAGTCAGGCCTCTGTCCCCAGACTGAGAGTCTCAGATTCTTCTGTAAGTTGTGAACAAATGGAGAGAATTCAACGATGTTCCTTCATTCATGGGGAACTGCCTGTTTTTGGGCTTCCCTACTTGATCGCAACTTCTGATCTTCACTCCAGCATTTCTCACCTTGCCCCCTCCCCATTTATTTTTCCCACATTCATGACTTCCCCCGTTTCTCATTATTTCATATCGCTCCCTCATTTTCTTCTATCTGCCCCCCCCCCGCCGTTTCATCGCCCTATTTCACCCATTGAATCTCTCCCCACCCAGTATCACACCCCGACAATCTCTGCACCTGTATCTCTCCTGCCATGTTTATCCCCACTTGTACCATGCATATCCCCTCCACATCTCTCACTCTTATCTCCTCATATGTATCTCTCCCTCCTGTATCATTCCCACAATCATATCTCTCCCACCATAGCTCTCACCTATATCTCCCTTCTGGACCCCTGTATCTCTTCCCAATATCTTGCTCTCCCATCTGAGTCTTTTCCCACCATAACTCCACTTCTGTCTCTCCCTGTATCTCTCTGCCCCATATCTCTCCCTCACAGCCATACCCCATATTTCTCTCTCCCATGCCTGTCTCCTGTATTTCTCCCAATACCTCTCCACCGATATACCTCTCCACCATACCTCTGTGCTATCTCTCCCAAGTATCTCTCCCCTATATCTCTGCCCCTCATATCTCTCTATTCTTATCTCTCCTATCATTTCTCTACCTTAGTTTCTCCCTCTTCCTTTCCTTCCATATTTTTCCCTTTGTATCTCTCACCCATATCTCTCCCAATCCCCAACTAATATTCTGCCGGTGCCAAGAATGCCAATACCTGGCATCTCAAAGTGTTCTAGGTTCCTCCACCTTTCATCATTCTCAGACTGAGGAGGTGGGTGAGGGAGGGCTGTGGGGGAGGGTGGGTGAGGAGGTGTGTGAGGGAGGGCTGTGGGATAGGGTGTGTGAGGAGGAGTGTGAGAGAGAGCTGTGGGGGAGGGTGTGTGAGGAGGTGGGTGAGGGAGGGCTGTGGGGGAGGGTGTGTGAGGAGGTGTGTGAGGGAGGGCTGTGGGGGAGGGTGTGTGAGGGAGGGCTGTGGGGGAGGGTGTGTGAGGAGGTGTGTGAGGGAGGGCTGTGGGGGAGGGTGTGTGAGGAGGTGTGTGAGGGAGGGCTGTGGGATAGGGTGTGTGAGGAGGTGTGTGAGGGAGGGCTGTGGGGGAGGGTGTGTGAGGAGGTGTGTGAGGGAGGGCTGTGGGATAGGGTGTGTGAGGAGGAGTGTGAGAGAGAGCTGTGGGGGAGGGTGTGTGAGGGAGGGCTGTGGGGGAGGGTGTGTGAGGAGGTGTGTGAGGGAGGGCTGTGGGATAGGGTGTGTGAGGAGGAGTGTGAGAGAGAGCTGTGGGGGAGGGTGTGTGAGGGAGGGCTGTGGGGGAGGGTGTGTGAGGAGGTGTGTGAGGGAGGGCTGTGGGATAGGGTGTGTGAGGAGGAGTGTGAGGGAGAGCTGTGGGGGAGGGTGTGTGAGGGAGGGCTGTGGGATAGGGTGTGTGAGGAGGAGTGTGAGGGAGAGCTGTGGGGGAGGGTGTGTGAGGGAGGGCTGTGGGGGAGGGTGTGTGAGGAGGTGGGTGATGGAGGGCTGTGAGGGAGGGTGTGTTAGGGGTTGCGTGAGGGTGGGTTATGGGGAGGGGGTTGTGAGGAGGTAGGTGATGGAGGGCAGTAGGGGAGAGTGTTTGAGGAGGTGTGTCATGGAGGGTTATGGGGAGGCTGTGTGAGGGGATTGGTGAGGGAGGGCTGTGGGGGAGGGTGTGTGAAGAGTTGGGTGAGGGAGGGCTGTCGGGGAGGGTGGGTGAGGGAGGGCTGTTGGGGAGGGTGTGTGAGGGGGTGGGTGAGGGAAGGCCGTAGGAGAGGGTGTGTGAGGGGGTGGGTGAGGGAGGGCTGTGGGGGAGTGTGTGTGAGGGGGTGGGTGACGGAGGGTTAATTGGGAGGCTGCCTGAGGGGTGGGTGAGGGAGGGCTGTAGGGGAGAGTGTGTCAGGGGGTGGGTAAGGGAGTGGTTTAGGGGAGAATGTATGAGGGGTTGGGTGATGGAGGGTTATGTGGGAGGCTGCGTGAGGGGATGGGAGAGGGAGGGCTGTAGGGGAGGGTGTGTGAGGAGGTGGGTGAGGGAGGGTTATGGGGAGGGTGTGTGAGGGGGTGGGTGAGGGAGGGTTATGGGGGATGGGTGGGTGAGGTGGTGGGTGAGGGAGGGCTGTAGGGGAGGGTGTGTCAGGGGTTGGGTGAGGGAGGATTATGTGGGAGGGTGTGTGAGGGGGTAGGTGATGGAGTGCTTTAGGGGATGGTATGTGAGGGGTGTGTAATGGAGGGCTGTAGGGGAGACTGTGTGAGGGGGTGGGTGATGGAGGGCTGTAGGAGAGGGTGTGTGAGGGGGTGGGTGATTAGATTAGA
Source organism: Chiloscyllium punctatum (assembly GCF_047496795.1). NCBI lineage: Eukaryota > Metazoa > Chordata > Chondrichthyes > Orectolobiformes > Hemiscylliidae > Chiloscyllium > Chiloscyllium punctatum. The sequence continues at coordinate 68,526,833 of NC_092764.1, read as the reverse complement.
TTAGATTACTTACAGTGTGGAAACAGGCCCTTCGGCCCAACAAGTCCACACCGACCCGCCGAAGCGTATACCACCCAAACCCATACTCCTACATTTACCCCTTCACCTAACACTACAGGCAATTTAGCATGGCCAATTCACCTAACCTGATGGAGAGCTGTAGGAGAGGGTGTGTGAGGGGGTGTGTGATGGAGGGCTGTAGGGGAGGGTGTGTGATGGAGGGCTGTGGGAGAGGGTGTGTGAGGGGGTGGGTGATAGAGGGCTGTAGGGGAGGGTGTGTGAGGGGGTGGGTGATGGAGGGCTGTAGGAGAGGGTGTGTGAGGGGGTGGGTGATAGAGGGCTGTAGGGGAGGGTGTGTGAGGGGGTGGATGAGGGAGGGCTGTATGGGAGGGTATGTGAGGGGTGTGTGATGGAGGGCTGTGGGGGAGGGTGTGTGAGGGGGGTGGGTGATAGAGGGCTGTAGGGGAGGGTGTGTGAGGAGTTTGTGATGGAGAGCTATGGGGAGGGTGTGTGACAGGGTGTGTGATGGAGGGCTGTAGGTGAGGGTGTGTGAGGGGGTGGGTGATGGACGGCTGTAGGGGAGGTTGTGTGTGGGGTTGGGTGATGGAGGGCTGTAGGGGAGGGTGTGTGAGGGGGTGGGTGATGGACGGCTGTAGGGGAGGGTGTGTGAGGGGGTGGGTGAGGGAGGGCTGTAGGGGACGGTGTGTGACGGGGTGTGTGATGGAGGGCTGTAGGTGAGGGTGTGTGAGGGGGTGGGTAAGGGAGGGCTGTAGGGGAGGGTGTGTGAGGGGGTGGGTGATGGAGGGCTGTGGGGGAGGTTGTGTGTGGAGTTGGGTGATGGAGGGCTGTAGGAGAGGGTGTGTGAGGGGGTCAGTGAGGGAGGGCTGTAGGAGAGGGTGTGTGAGGGGGTGGGTGACGGAGGGCTGTGGGGGAGGGTGTGTGAGGGGGTGGGTGATGGAGGGCTGTAGGGGAGGGTGTGTGAGGGGGTGGGTGATGGAGGGCTGTAGGGGAGGGTGTGTGAGGGGGTCAGTGAGGGAGGGCTGCAGGGGAGGGGGTGGGTGATGGAGGGCTGTAGGAGAGGGTGTGTGAGGCGGTTTGTGATGGAGGGCTGTAGGGGAGGGTGTGTGAGGGGGTCAGTGAGGGAGGGCTGTAGGGGAGGGTGTGGGAGGGGGTGGGTGATGGAGGGCTGTAGGAGAGGGTGTGTTGGGGGGTGGGTGATGGACAGCTGTAGGGGAGGGTGTGTGAGGGGGTCAGTGAGGGAGGGCTGTAGGGGAGGGTGTGTGAGGGGGTGGGTGATGGAGGGCTGTAGGGGAGGGTTTGTGAGGGGGTGGGTGATGGAGGGCTGTAGGGGAGGGTGTGTGAGGGGGTGGATGATGGAGGGCTGTTGGGGAGGGTGTGGGAGGGATATGTCAGGGTGAAGATGGAGGAGTGTAGTGGAAGGTTGTGTGAGGGAGTAGGTGGAGGGCTATGTGTGGAGTGTCCAAGGGTGAACATGAAGGAGGTGAGTGGAGGGGATGCTGTGCCTGGTTGTGGGGTCATGACCAGGCCTTGTCAGGCAGCCTGCTACTTCCTGTGATAGTTCCGCAATGTTTCGTTTGTTTGCTCGGATCTCAACAATGTTCAGCTGCTCGCATTTCACTTTTGTTTGGAAATAGCAACTCACAACCTGTTAGGATTTAGATTTAGACAATGAATTGATTTTCACTTGTTAGCAGAAGATGGATAAGGAAGCCTGTGCTGCAATGAATTAATTATTATACATTATTATATACATGAAGTTATCTGAATAAAATACATATTAAACCCAGTCTGTTCTTCGGACTCGTTCATTCTGACTGATCCCTTTTGTTGTATTCATTAAGTTCATGTTTTGCACAGCTCCCTGCTATAGATCCCAAGTCCCCATTGACTAATCATTCCTCCTAGATTCACATCCAAATCATCTGTCAATGCAGACTATACAGAGCCATTTTAAATCCCGTAAAGTTAAAGTTCTGTCAGACAAAAAAAAAGTCAGTGATGGACAACAAAGAGACTGCATCAAAACAGCAGGAAAAGCAAGTCAGAAGTCAAAAAGGAACACAGATGCTGGTGAACAGAAAAGATTCAAAGCTCAGTTTGAGGTGACAAAAACACTTAGTAACAGCTGTAAGGCAAGGAATGGAAATAAACTTGCAAGACATATTGAAACTGGAAGATTTTCAGAATTAAGAAGGAGGTGATCAGAAGCAATGTAGTTACTGATAACAACATTCTTTCCTTTATTGGTCAGAGCATTGAGTTTTAGGAGTTGGCAGGTCACGTTGTGGCTGTACAGTACATTGCTTAGGCTACATATGGAATATTTTGTGCAATTCTGGTCTCCATCCCAGAGGAAGGATGTTATAGAGTCATAGAGTCATAGAGATTTACAGCATGGAAACAGACCCTTTGGTCCAACCCTTCCATGCCGAACAGATATCCCAACCCAGTCTAGTCCCACCTGCCAGCACCTGGCCCATATCCCTCCAAACCCTTCTTATTCATATACCCATCCAAATGCCTCTTAAATGTTGCAATTGTACCAGCCTCCACCACATTCTCTGGCAGCTCATTCCATACACGTACCACCCTCTGTGTGAAAAGGTAGACCCTTAGGTCTCTTTTATATTTTTCCCCTCTCACCCTAAACCTATGCCCTCTAGTTCTGGACTCCCCAACCCCAGGGAAAAGACTTTGCCTATTTATCCTATCCATGCCCCTCATAATTTTGTAAACTTCTATAAGGTCTATAAACCTCAGCCTCCGACGCTCCAGGGAAAACAGCCCCAGCCTGTTCAGCCTCTCCCTGTAGCTCAGATCCTCCAACCCTGGCAACATCCTTGTAAATCTTTTCTGAACTCTTTCAAGTTTCACAACATCGTTCCAATAGGAAGGAGACCAGAATTGCACGCAATATTCCAACAATGGCCTAACCGATGTCATGCACAGCAGCAACATGACCTCCCAACTCCTGGACTCAATACTCTGACCAATAAAGGAAGGCATACCAGACACCTTCTTCACTATCCTATCTACCTGCGACTCCACTTTCAAGGAGCTATGAACCTGCACTTCAAGGTCTCTTTGTTCAGCAACACTCCCTAGGACCTTACCATTAAGTGCATAAGTCCTGTTAACATTTGCTTTCCCAAAATGCAGCACCTCGCATTTATCTAAATTAAACACAATCTGCCACTTCTCAGCCCATTGGCCCATCTGGTCCAGATCCTGTTGTAATCTGAGGTAACCCTCTTCACTGTCCACTACACCTCCAATTTTGGTATCATCTGCAAATTTACTAACTGTACCTCTTATGCTCGCATCCAAATCATTTATGTAAATGACAAAAAGTAAAGGGCCCAGCATCGATTCTTGTGGCACTCCACTGGTCACAGGCTTCCAGTCTGAAAAACAACCCTCCACCACCACCTTTCAAGTTTCAAGTCTTCTACCTTTGAGCCAGTTCTGTATCAAATGGCTAGTTCTCACTGTATTCCATGAGATCTAACCTTGCTAATCAGTCTCCCATGGGGAACCTTGTCGAACGCCTTACTGAAGTCCATGTAGATCACATCTACTGCTCATCAATCTTCTTTGTTACTTCTTCAAAAAATTCAATCAAGTTTGTGAGACATGATTTCCCACACACAAAGCCATGTTGACTATCCCGAATCAGTCCTTGCCTTTCCAAATACATGTACATCCTGTCCCTCAGGATTCCCTCCAATAACTTGCCCACTCCAAGGTCAGGCTCACTGGTCTATAGTTCCCTGGCTTGTCTTTACCATCCTTCTTAAACAGTGGCACCACATTTGCCAACCTCCAGTCTTACGGCACCTCACCTGTGACTATCGATGATACAAATATCTCAGCAAGAGGCCCAGCAATCACTTCTCTAGCTTCCCACAGAGTTCTAGGGTACACCTGATCAGGTCCTGGGGATGTATCCACCTTTAACCATTTCAAGACATTCAGCACTTCCTCCTCTGTAATCTGGACATTTTGCAAGATGTCACCATCTAGTTCCCTACATTCTATATCTTCCATATCCTTTTCCACAGTAAATACTGATGCAAAATATTCATTTAGTATCTCCCCCATTTTCTGTGGCTACACACAAAGGCTGCCTTGCTGATCTTTGAGGGGCCCTATTCTCTCCCGAGTTACCCTTTTGTCCTTAATATATTTTGGATTCTCCTTAATTCTATCTGCCAAAGCTATCTCATATCCCCGTTTTGCCCTCCTGATTTCCCTCTTAAGTATACTCCTACTTTCTTTATACTCTTCTAAGGATTCACTCAATCTATCCTGTCTATATCTGACATATACTTCCTTCTTTTTCTTTAGTCATCCAGCATTCCCTATACCTACCAGCCTTCCCTTTCACCCTGACAGGAATATACTTTCTCTGGATTCTTGTTATCTCATTTCTGAAGGCTTCCCATTTTCCAGCCGTCCCTTTACCTACGAACATCTGCCTCCAATCAGCTTTCGAAAGTTCTTGCCTAATACCATCAAAATTGGCCTTTCTCCAATTTAGAACTTCAACATTTAGATTGGTCTACCGTTTTCCATCACTATTTTAAAACGAATAGAATTATGGTCACTGGCCCCAAACTGCTCCCCCACTGACACCTCTGTCACCTGCCCTGCCTTATTTCCCAAGAGTAGGTCAAGTTTTGCACCTTCTCTTGTAGGTACATCCATATACTGAATCAGAAAATTGTCTTGTACACACTTAAAAAATTCCTCTCCATCTAAACCTTTAACAATATGACAGTCCCAGTCAATGTTTGGAAAGTTAAAATCCCCCACCATAACGACCCTATTATTCTTACAGATAGCTGAGATCCCCTTGCAAGTTTGTTTCTCAATTTCCCTCTGACTATTGGGGATCCATAATACAATCCCAATAAGGTGATCATCACTTTCTTATTTCTCAGTTCCACCCAAATAACTTCCCTGGATGTATTTCCAGGAATATCCTCCCTCAGCACAGATGTAATGTTATCCCTTATCAAAAATGCCACTCCCTCTCCTCTCTTGCCTCCCTTTCTATCCTTCCTGTAGCATTTGTATCCTGCAACATTAAGCTGCCAGTCCTGCCCATCCCTGAGCTACGTTTCCATAATTGCTATGATATCCCAGTCCCATGTTCGTAACCATGCCCTGAGTTCATCTGCCTTCCCTGTTAGGCCCCTTGCATTGAAATAAATGCAGTTTAATTTATTAGTCTGACCTTGTCCCTGCCTACCCTGACTGTTTGACTCACTTCTGTTCTCAGCTGTACCAGTCTCTCAGGTCGATCTCTTTCCTCACTATCTCCATGGGTCCCACCCCCGCACCTTACTATTTTAAATCCTCCCAAGCAGTTCTAGCAAATTTCCCTGCCAATATATTGGCCCCCTTCCAATTTACGTGCAATCCATCCTTGTACAGGTCACTTCTACCCCAAAAGAGGTTCCAATGATCCAAAAAGTGAATCCTTCTCCCATACACCAGCTCCTCAGCTGGTGTAAAACTTGAAAGGGTTTAGAGAAGATTTACAAGGATGTTGATAGGTTTAGATGGTTTGAGCTATTCGGAGAGGCTGAATAGAATCATAGAATCCCTAAAGTGTGGAAACAGGCCCTTTGGCCCAACAAGTCCACACCGAGCCTCCGAATAGGCTGGGGATATTTTCCCTTGAGTGTTGGAGACTGAGGGGTGACCTTATAAAAGTTTATAAAATCATGAGGGGCACAGATAGGGTAAATAGACAAGTTCTATTCCCTGGGGTGTGGGAGTCCAGAACTAAAGGGCATAACGTTAAGGTGAGAGGGGAAAGATCTAAAAGGACTTAACGGGCAGGTTTTTCACGCAGAGGGTGGTGCATGGATAGAATGAGCTGCCCGAGGACGTGGTGGAGGCTGGGATAATTACAACATTTAAAAGGCATCTGGACGGGTATATGAATCATAGAATCCCTACAGTCATTCAGTCCAACAAGTCCACACCAACCCTCTGCAGAATAACCTACCCATTCCCCTTTCTAATGCCCCTGACTAATGCACCTAACCTACACATCCCTGAGCATCATGGGCAATTTAACATGGCCAATTCACCTAACCTGCACACCTTTGGATTGTGGGAGAAACCAGAGCACCCAGAGGAAACCCACGCAGACACGGGGAGAACGTACAAACTCCACACAGGCAGTCGCCCGAGGCTGGAATTGGACCTGGATTCCTGGTGCTGTGAGGCAGCAATGCTGACCACTGAGCCACTGTACTGCCCCTGAATAGGAAGGGTTCAGAGGGATATGGACCAAGTGCTGGCAAATGGGACTAGATTAATTTAGGATATCTGGTCAGCATGGATGAGTCGGACTGAGACATTTGTTTCTGTGCTGTACATCGTTATGACTCTATATGTTGAAGAAGAGAACATAGGAACAGTATTAGACCGTTCAGCCCATTAAGGAGAGTGAGGACTGCAGATGCTGGAGATTAGAGTCTAGAGTGGGGTACTGGAAAAGCACAGCAAGTCAGGCAGCATCAGAGGAGCAGGAGAATTGATGTTTTGGGCAAAAACCCTTCATCTGGAAGGAATGTCCAGCCATTTCAGCCTGCCTCTCCATTCAATCTGTTTGTGTCTGACCATCCATTTCAGGTTAGAAACAAAAAGAATAGAAGCAGGAGTAGGCCACTCGATGGCTTGAAGAATGGAAATAAGGAAATGGCAGGCATGGCAAAGAATTACTTTTTATCGGTGTTTACAATGGAATGTTCTCAAAATGCCAGACATATAAATGTTTATGTGATTTGATTTATTATTAGCACATGTACTTAAGTACAGTGAAGAGTTTTGTTTTGCATGCAATACAGGCAGATCATAACATACAATGATGAGAGGGTGATTGAACAGAGCGAGGCATACAAAGTTACGGCTGCAGAGAAGGTACACACAAAGCGGGATAGCATTAGATTTGAAATTTGAGAGGTCTGTTCAGAAATCCAATTACAGCAGGGAAGAAGCTGTTCTTGAACCTACTGGTACGTGTTAAAAGCTTTGCATCTTCTGCCTGATGGAAGAGGTTGGGAGAGATTATAACCGGGGTGGGAGGGGTCTTTGATGATGTTGGCTGCCTTTCCGAGGCAGTGAGAAGTGTAGTTGGGGGTCAGTGGATAGAAAGTTGGCAATGAAATGTAGAATCAGGCTCAGATACACATCACAAGGAAAGGAGAATAATAATGTAGAAAATAATGAAACTAATACTTGGGTTTCCATCCCATGGGTTTAAAGGAAGTCAGTGAGAACAGCCACAGCCCTATTTGGTTCAAGAATTGTTGCTGCAGATTGGAAAATTTTGCATATCATTCTGCTGCTTAAGAAAGGTGAGAGAGGGAAAGGCAGGGAATTATACAGACATTGGCCTGCCCTCTGTGATCTGGAAATTACTTGCATTTGTGATTAAGGGCAAGGTGACCAAACGTTTTGAAGTATTTCAGATGATTGGATACAAAAGGTGAAGCGTGGCTAGTAAAGCATTTCCTTGAAGAGGTGACTAAAAACGAGTGTCAGTGAATGCTATTTATGTGAACTCCCAGAATGCATTGGATATAGTTCCCTACAAGTGGTGGCAAGCTAAATCTTATGGAATTTACCGTAAATTATTGATAGGATTGGTAAATCCGTTGGGGTACAGGAGAGGGAGTCGAGATAATTGACAGAATATTTTACCTGGTAAAGGGTGGTGTCCCATTGGGACTTGTGTTAGGACTCTATACAATTTATAGAGTTTATGAATGATTTAGGGAAGTTAGAGCCTAAAGCTAAGTGGCATTCTTAGCAACGTAGATAAAGCTATAAAATTACAGATAGACATTGATCAAACCTATGACAAGTGGTTTCCTTAATACCCATGAATGGACTCTCAGATTCTTCTTAAATGGTGAACAGCAAGAAATAGGGAACTTGGACAGATCAATATAATATCACAAACTGAAACAGCACCTAATGAAACACTGACACGGTGGCTCGGTGGTTAGCATGGCTGCCTCATAGCACCAGGGACCTGGGTTCAATTCCTGCCTCAGGCAACTGTCTGTGTGGAGTTTGCACATTCTCCCTGTGTCTGCGTGGGTTTGCTCCAGTTTCCTCCCACAGTCCAAAGATATGCGGGTTAGGTGAATTGGCCATGCTCAATTGCCTGTAGTGGTAGGTGCAAATGTGGGGAATGGATCTGGTTGGATTGCTCTTTGGAGGGTCAGTGTGGGCTTGTTGGGCCGAAGGGCCTGTTTCCACACTGTAGGGAATCTGAACTTTTATTTCAAGAATGTCAGGTGGGTAAAAATTGGGCCCTGTTTATAAAACGTTCTGGTTAGACCACACCAGAGGTTACTATGAGCAGTTCAAGATATCTTACTTTAGGAAAGACATACTGAACTTACAGGACATTTCAACCAGAATGCAAGCTAGACATCAGGGGATAAAATCTGAAGGAATTTTACACAAACCAAAGATCTCTTCCCCATATGTGAAAGGGAGACAGAATCAGAGCTTTCAGGATATTAAGGGAATGGTGACTGACTAGACAGGGAGAAGCCACAGCTGCTGATTGGAGAAACCAGGAAAACAAGAGGAAACAACCAACAAGTTGGACCAAGGCTTTTTAGGAATGGTGTTAGAGAGCGGGCAAAGCGTGGTATCAATTCACAGGTTTAAATCTGAAGATGGTCAACTCCATCAACTGAGTTTGGGGAATGAGCTGAAAGGCGGCCAGGTAGAGTTTGGGCACAGATCAGATCTCAGCTCAGGTCTCCAAGATGGCGCCGGAGCATGGCGACTCTTTGTGAGCTCTCCTGAGCAGATCATCCCCTCACACCCTTTATCATTGTTCTACTCTTTTAAATCTCAGTTGTAAGTCTGTCAGAATTGCAAACAATGATCTCTAATGCACCTCTCACTGATGAGAGTGGACTTTTCTCTGCAGCTTCTCTGTAGCTAAACACTATGTTCTGCATTCCGTTCTATTACTCTGATGTATGGTGTGATTTGTCTGGATAGCAAATGAAACAATTTGCCTTAATATCCACAAAGCTCTGATTCTGTCTCCCTTTCACTTCCAGTGAAGATAGCATTGGTTTGTCTAGCCTTCCTTCAGAATTGATCCCCTGATGTCCAGCTTGCATGTCCAGCAAGTCCAGTATATCTTCCTTAAAGTGAACTGTCTTGAATTGCTCATAGTATCTCCCGGTGTGGTCTAACCAGAACTGTTTACAGACAAGGGCTAACCTGATACTCTCAAAATTAGAGTGGTGCTGGAAAAGCACAGCAGGTCAGGCAGCATCCAAGGAGCAGGAAAATCGACGTTTCGGGCCAAAGCCCTTCATCAACATAAAGGCCGGTATTTCACAACCCTTTATTACATTGATCTGTCCAAGTCCCTTTGCAACTTCCCTTTTTCTTGCTGTTCACCATTTAGGAACAATCTGAGTGTCCAAAATGGATGACCTCACATTCACCTGTATTAAAAACCACTTGCCATAGTTTTGACTATTCAGTGAATCGATCAATAAATGTAATGTTATGCTTTTATCTATTTTGCTTTGAATATTACTGAGCTTTTTTTGCTCTAACTTCCAAATCATGTATAAACTTGGTGAACAAAACAATATTTTTCACTGTATCTCTGTACACGTACAATATTGAATCAAATCAAATGGTGGAATAGGATCAGGGGGGTGGAGGAATCCAGAGGATCTACTCAACTCCAAAGATCCTTTTTTTTTGGATTCAAATGGTTTGTCCAAGGGATTACTGCTGGAAAGTGGTCTGACTCCCAGATAGAGATAATTCAGTTCTGATGATGTAATGTAATCCTTTGATGTGTGTCATGGTGGCTCAGTGGTTAGCACTGCTGCCTCACTGCATCAGGGACCCAGGTTCAATTCCAGCCTTGAGCAACTATCTGTGTGGACTGTCTTTGCACATTCTCCCTGTGTCTGTGTGCATTTCTTCCGGGTGCTCCAGTTTCCTCCCACAGTCAAAAATGAACAGGATAGGTGGATTGGCCATGTTAAATTGCCCGTAGTGTATAGGAATGTGCAGACTAGGTGGAACATTCATGGGAAATGCAGGGTCTACAGGGCTAGGATAGAGGGTGTGAGTTTGGGTGGAATGCTTTTTGAAAGGTCAGTGTAGATGTAATGAGCTAAATGGCCTGTTTCCACACTGTAGGGATTCTATTTATTGATAAATTAGGTGAGTGCAGTCCTTACTCAGACTTTGAGAGCTGAATTCGTAAACTTTCACTCAAAATAAGAGCTTGGAATTAGATGTAGCCTGTTGATCTGGGATTGGAATTCTTTTCAAAGGTAGGAGACAGACCTGTCACTCCAACCCTGCATTTCCCATGGTTAATTCACCTAACCTGCACATCCTTGGACACCATGGGCAACTTAGTACAGCCAATCCACCTGACCTGCACATCTTTGGACTTTGGGAGGAAACTGGAGCATCCGGAGGAAACACGGGAAAAACGGAAAAACTCCACTCACGTGGGTGGATATTTATTGGTGTAAAGTGATCAATAATGTTCTCCAGGAATCTCTTTCTATGCTTTAATTGTTCACCATATTTATGAATTAGTGGTGGCTGAAGTTCCTTATCTAGGTTTTCAGATAATGTTGCAGTGGCAGGAACAGCGCACGGTGCACACAAGAGCTGGTAAACACAAAGGGATATTGATTCACTGTGGGAAAATGAAGCTCACTGGGTAGAAATGTGAGATTATCCAGTCTGAATCAATTAAGGCTAAATCAAATAATTTGTGAAGGAACAAAGAGTTGGAAATGAAAGTACACATCACTTTAAACTTGAAGATTGGAATAGAAGTCGCAATACAAAAGTTGGAAAGACGTTCTGCAGTTGCACACGCATTAGTGAGACCTTAGCTGGAATATTGCTAAGCTGAAAGCTATTCCACATACATCAATCGTTAAACCACCAAAGTAATTCCTTCAATTCATATCCCTGATGGCAGCTTAGCCAATGGGCCAAATGGCCTCCATTTGTGTGGGATCATTCTCCGAAATACAAGAATTCTTACTTTTAATTTTCAATACTTCAGCACATTTCTTTCACTGAAGATGGAAGTTTTTATCTAATATTAAACTCAGGATGAGATCGGTGATTGTCATTTCTCTTGGAGTAAGAATTAGACAGGAGACCAAGAGTTGTGATGCATCACCCTCTTTACTTCATCGTGAGAATACATTCCCAGCAGTTGGAAAAATCACAGAAATGGCAGTGGAATTATCATGCTTATCACATCTGGGACTGCAATCTAATGTCATGGACGTTATTGATTTTTAATTCATTCATGGGATGTGGGTGTCATTGACTGGGCCAACATTTACTACTCATCCCCAGTATCCCTTGAGAAGGTGGTAGTTGAGCTGTCTTCTTGAATCTCTGCAGTCCATGCGCTGTACATCAACCCACAATGCCCTTGGGGAGAGAATTCCCCAGGATTTTGACCCAACAGACAGTGAAGGATTCACTGGGTCAGGGAAGGATATTTCCAAGTCAGGATGATGATTGGTTTGAAGGGGAACTTGAAGGTGATGGTGTTCCCATCTATCTGCTGCCCTTGTCCTTTTGGATGAAAATGATAGTGGGTTTGATAGGTACTATCTAAGGATCTTTGGTGAATTTCTGCAGTGCGTCTTGTAGATAGTACACACTGCTACTACTGAGCATCAGTGGTGGAGGGAGTGGATGTTTGTTGGTATGGTGCTAATCAAGCAGAATTCTTTGCTTTGGATGGTGTCAATCATCTTGAGTGTTATTGGGAGCTGTATCCATCTAGGCAAGTGGGGAGTATTCCACCATACTCCTGAGGTTTGCCTTGTTGATAGTGAACAGGCTTTGGGGAGTTAGAAGGTGAGTTACTGTCTGCATTTCAAGTCTCTGACCCAGTCTTGGCACCGTTACAATTCTCCCTGTGTCTGCGTGGGTTTGCTCCAGTTTCCTCCCACAGTCCAAAGATATGCGGGTTAGGTGAATTGGCCATGCTCAATTGCCTGTAGTGGTAGGTGCAAATGTGGGGAATGGATCTGGTTGGATTGCTCTTTGGAGGGTCAGTGTGGGCTTGTTGGGCCGAAGGGCCTGTTTCCACACTGTAGGGAATCTGAACTTTTATTTCAAGAATGTCAGGTGGGTAAAAATTGGGCCCTGTTTATAAAACGTTCTGGTTAGACCACACCAGAGGTTACTATGAGCAGTTCAAGATATCTTACTTTAGGAAAGACATACTGAACTTACAGGACATTTCAACCAGAATGCAAGCTAGACATCAGGGGATAAAATCTGAAGGAATTTTACACAAACCAAAGATCTCTTCCCCATATGTGAAAGGGAGACAGAATCAGAGCTTTCAGGATATTAAGGGAATGGTGACTGACTAGACAGGGAGAAGCCACAGCTGCTGATTGGAGAAACCAGGAAAACAAGAGGAAACAACCAACAAGTTGGACCAAGGCTTTTTAGGAATGGTGTTAGAGAGCGGGCAAAGCGTGGTATCAATTCACAGGTTTAAATCTGAAGATGGTCAACTCCATCAACTGAGTTTGGGGAATGAGCTGAAAGGCGGCCAGGTAGAGTTTGGGCACAGATCAGATCTCAGCTCAGGTCTCCAAGATGGCGCCGGAGCATGGCGACTCTTTGTGAGCTCTCCTGAGCAGATCATCCCCTCACACCCTTTATCATTGTTCTACTCTTTTAAATCTCAGTTGTAAGTCTGTCAGAATTGCAAACAATGATCTCTAATGCACCTCTCACTGATGAGAGTGGACTTTTCTCTGCAGCTTCTCTGTAGCTAAACACTATGTTCTGCATTCCGTTCTATTACTCTGATGTATGGTGTGATTTGTCTGGATAGCAAATGAAACAATTTGCCTTAATATCCACAAAGCTCTGATTCTGTCTCCCTTTCACTTCCAGTGAAGATAGCATTGGTTTGTCTAGCCTTCCTTCAGAATTGATCCCCTGATGTCCAGCTTGCATGTCCAGCAAGTCCAGTATATCTTCCTTAAAGTGAACTGTCTTGAATTGCTCATAGTATCTCCCGGTGTGGTCTAACCAGAACTGTTTACAGACAAGGGCTAACCTGATACTCTCAAAATTAGAGTGGTGCTGGAAAAGCACAGCAGGTCAGGCAGCATCCAAGGAGCAGGAAAATCGACGTTTCGGGCCAAAGCCCTTCATCAACATAAAGGCCGGTATTTCACAACCCTTTATTACATTGATCTGTCCAAGTCCCTTTGCAACTTCCCTTTTTCTTGCTGTTCACCATTTAGGAACAATCTGAGTGTCCAAAATGGATGACCTCACATTCACCTGTATTAAAAACCACTTGCCATAGTTTTGACTATTCAGTGAATCGATCAATAAATGTAATGTTATGCTTTTATCTATTTTGCTTTGAATATTACTGAGCTTTTTTTGCTCTAACTTCCAAATCATGTATAAACTTGGTGAACAAAACAATATTTTTCACTGTATCTCTGTACACGTACAATATTGAATCAAATCAAATGGTGGAATAGGATCAGGGGGGTGGAGGAATCCAGAGGATCTACTCAACTCCAAAGATCCTTTTTTTTTGGATTCAAATGGTTTGTCCAAGGGATTACTGCTGGAAAGTGGTCTGACTCCCAGATAGAGATAATTCAGTTCTGATGATGTAATGTAATCCTTTGATGTGTGTCATGGTGGCTCAGTGGTTAGCACTGCTGCCTCACTGCATCAGGGACCCAGGTTCAATTCCAGCCTTGAGCAACTATCTGTGTGGACTGTCTTTGCACATTCTCCCTGTGTCTGTGTGCATTTCTTCCGGGTGCTCCAGTTTCCTCCCACAGTCAAAAATGAACAGGATAGGTGGATTGGCCATGTTAAATTGCCCGTAGTGTATAGGAATGTGCAGACTAGGTGGAACATTCATGGGAAATGCAGGGTCTACAGGGCTAGGATAGAGGGTGTGAGTTTGGGTGGAATGCTTTTTGAAAGGTCAGTGTAGATGTAATGAGCTAAATGGCCTGTTTCCACACTGTAGGGATTCTATTTATTGATAAATTAGGTGAGTGCAGTCCTTACTCAGACTTTGAGAGCTGAATTCGTAAACTTTCACTCAAAATAAGAGCTTGGAATTAGATGTAGCCTGTTGATCTGGGATTGGAATTCTTTTCAAAGGTAGGAGACAGACCTGTCACTCCAACCCTGCATTTCCCATGGTTAATTCACCTAACCTGCACATCCTTGGACACCATGGGCAACTTAGTACAGCCAATCCACCTGACCTGCACATCTTTGGACTTTGGGAGGAAACTGGAGCATCCGGAGGAAACATGGGAAAAACGGAAAAACTCCACTCACGTGGGTGGATATTTATTGGTGTAAAGTGATCAATAATGTTCTCCAGGAATCTCTTTCTATGCTTTAATTGTTCACCATATTTATGAATTAGTGGTGGCTGAAGTTCCTTATCTAGGTTTTCAGATAATGTTGCAGTGGCAGGAACAGCGCACGGTGCACACAAGAGCTGGTAAACACAAAGGGATATTGATTCACTGTGGGAAAATGAAGCTCACTGGGTAGAAATGTGAGATTATCCAGTCTGAATCAATTAAGGCTAAATCAAATAATTTGTGAAGGAACAAAGAGTTGGAAATGAAAGTACACATCACTTTAAACTTGAAGATTGGAATAGAAGTCGCAATACAAAAGTTGGAAAGACGTTCTGCAGTTGCACACGCATTAGTGAGACCTTAGCTGGAATATTGCTAAGCTGAAAGCTATTCCACATACATCAATCGTTAAACCACCAAAGTAATTCCTTCAATTCATATCCCTGATGGCAGCTTAGCCAATGGGCCAAATGGCCTCCATTTGTGTGGGATCATTCTCCGAAATACAAGAATTCTTACTTTTAATTTTCAATACTTCAGCACATTTCTTTCACTGAAGATGGAAGTTTTTATCTAATATTAAACTCAGGATGAGATCGGTGATTGTCATTTCTCTTGGAGTAAGAATTAGACAGGAGACCAAGAGTTGTGATGCATCACCCTCTTTACTTCATCGTGAGAATACATTCCCAGCAGTTGGAAAAATCACAGAAATGGCAGTGGAATTATCATGCTTATCACATCTGGGACTGCAATCTAATGTCATGGACGTTATTGATTTTTAATTCATTCATGGGATGTGGGTGTCATTGACTGGGCCAACATTTACTACTCATCCCCAGTATCCCTTGAGAAGGTGGTAGTTGAGCTGTCTTCTTGAATCTCTGCAGTCCATGCGCTGTACATCAACCCACAATGCCCTTGGGGAGAGAATTCCCCAGGATTTTGACCCAACAGACAGTGAAGGATTCACTGGGTCAGGGAAGGATATTTCCAAGTCAGGATGATGATTGGTTTGAAGGGGAACTTGAAGGTGATGGTGTTCCCATCTATCTGCTGCCCTTGTCCTTTTGGATGAAAATGATAGTGGGTTTGATAGGTACTATCTAAGGATCTTTGGTGAATTTCTGCAGTGCGTCTTGTAGATAGTACACACTGCTACTACTGAGCATCAGTGGTGGAGGGAGTGGATGTTTGTTGGTATGGTGCTAATCAAGCAGAATTCTTTGCTTTGGATGGTGTCAATCATCTTGAGTGTTATTGGGAGCTGTATCCATCTAGGCAAGTGGGGAGTATTCCACCATACTCCTGAGGTTTGCCTTGTTGATAGTGAACAGGCTTTGGGGAGTTAGAAGGTGAGTTACTGTCTGCATTTCAAGTCTCTGACCCAGTCTTGGCACCGTTACAATTATGAGGTGAATCCTGTTTAGTTTCTGATCAATGGTAATCTTCAGGACGTTGCGAGTGGGGCATTCAGTAATGGTGATGCCATTGAATGCCAAACATCAATGGTTAGATTGTCAATGCCTGCCCTTTGGGTCGTGAAAATGGTACCTGCCAGTTGTCAGTCTAATTTGTTTCAGTTCTAGGAAGTCCTAGTCATACCATGTCTGGTCTCGAAGGTCAATGGTGCACCAATAGATTGACTTTGGATGGACTGCAGCTCCAATTCACAAGAATGGGCCGTGAGGGTTAAATGGTGAGAATGGGGAACATGGATGGGGCTTAAAATCTCCTGAGTCTAGAAGGTGGAGAGGTGACAGACATGAAAATGCAAAAAGAAACACAAACACACACACACACACACACACTCTCTCTCACTCACATTCTATTGCCTACGTTGTCTTCTCTCACCCACTGGCAGCTGCCCCAGCTCCTACGTCACTAACCCTAAGTCGCTTCTGCCCACTCATTCGCTCAGGACACCAACAGTAATAGCATGCCATCTCTTCTCATCTGTAAAAACTGCCCCTCTCTCATTTCAGGAAGAATACTGTCCACATTGGGAGCTGGGCTGCCTGATATTCAGCTCCTCATCCATTATAACGACAGGACCCTGATTCTGACTGCCCAAGTGGCAGACTGATCATGCCCAAGTTCTTGGACTGGTATCACATGCTGCCCTTTGACTTCCTGTGCCAGTCCCTACTGAGCAGACGTTTTCCCCTTTTGATTGGACGGACGCCTGTTGACCAATATGACCACCTTCCTGACTTTGTGTCTGTGGGGCCTTAACTAATATCTTTGCAACATCCTTGAACATGGGTAAGGTCCTGGAGAATTGCTAATATTGTCCCCTTGTTTAAAAAGGGTAGCTGGGATACACCAGGTAATTATAGACTGGTGAGACTGATGTCAGTGGTAGGGAAGCTATTGGAGAAGATACTGACAGATAGGATCTATTCCCATTTGGAAGAAAATGGGCTTATTAGTGATCGGCAACATAGTTTTGTGCAGGGAAGGTCATGTCTTACCAACAATAGAATTCTTTGAGGAAGTGACAAAGTTGATTGATGAGGGAAGGGCTGTGGATGTCATATACATGGACTTCAGTGAGGCGTTTGATGAGGTTCCCCATGTTAGACTGAGGGAGAAAGTGAAGTTGCATGGGGTCCAGGGTGTTCTGATTAGATGGATAGAGAACTGGCTGGGCAACAGGAGACAGAGATTAGTAGTGGAAGGGAGTTTCTCAAAATGGAGAACTGTGACCAGTCATGTTCCACAGGGATCTGTGCTGGGATCATTGTTGTTTGTGATATACATAAATGATCTGGAGGAAGGTATAGATGGTTTTATTAGTAAGCTTGTAGATGGCACTAAAATTAGTGGAGTAGTAGATAGTGAAGGGGACTGTCAGAGAATGCAGCAGAATATTGATAGATTAGAGAGACGGGCAGAGAATTGGCCAATGGAGTTTAATCTGGGCAAATGTGAGGTGATTTATTTTGGAAGATCCAATTCAAGAGTGAACGATACAGTAAATGGAAAAGTCCTGGGGAAAATTAATATACAGAGAGATCTGAGTGTTCAGGTCCTGAAGGTGGCAACGCAGGTCAATAGAGTTGTCAAGAAGGCATACAGCATGCTTTCCTTCATCGACAGGGTATTGAGTACAAGAGTTGGCAGGTCATGTTACAGTAGTATAGGACTTTGGTTCAGCCACATTTGGAATACTATGTACAGTTCTGGTCACATTACCAAAAAGGTGTGGATGCTTCAGAGAGGGTGCAGAGGAGGTTCACCAGGATATTGCCTGGTCTGGAGGGTGCTAGTTATGAAGAGAGGTTGAGTAGATTAGGATTATTTGCATTAGTTAGATGGAGGTTGAGGGGGGACCTGACTGAGGTCTACAAAATCATGAGAGGCATGGACAGGGTGGATAGCAAGGAGGTTTTTCCCAGAGTGGGGGTCTCAATTACCAGGGGTCACGAGTTCAATGTGAGAGGGGAAAGGTTTAGGGGAGATATGTGTGGAAAGTTCTTTATGAAGAGGGTGGTGGGTGCCTGGAACAGGTAGAGGCCGACATGATAGCGTCATTTAAGATGCAGATACATGAATGGGCAGGGAGCAAAGGGATACAGACTCTTAGAGAATAAATGACAGGTTTAGATGGAGGACCTGGATTGGTGCAAGCTTGGAGGGCCGAAGGGCTTGCTCTTATGCTGCAAATTTCTTTGCTCTTTGTTCTTACATGGCAGGTCAAGGCAACAGTACAGTGGTAAATCCGGCTGAGGGAGAAAATACAGAAAGGCAAGGCAACATCACGATGCTGTATACATCAGGATTGGCTCAGAGTGCTATGACAGGGAGGGAAAATCCCAGAGATGCAGCCTGCTCCAGTCCCTGAGCTGGGTACATGTCCCTGAGCACAGTGCCCTTAATATAGCATTACAACAAGAATTGTCGGGAGCGCAAGATGCAGCTTTCAGTTCAGAAGCATCCCGTAGATGGATCAGAGATGCACCATTTTAGGGATCATAGAAGCTGGCACATGTCGAATGCCAATGTCTGGAGGCTGCTTATAGTTTGTGCTTGCAGACCGTACACTGAGATGCTGGTGCCTGGTTTCCAACATGGAGGTCAATCAGAGCAAGCAGTGAATTGAATCTGCCAGATGCCAACTTTGGTTCACTTGCCAAATTTTCCTGATGTTGAGCATGGTTGGTGAGTTTGCCAAGATGGAACACTGAATGTTAATGAAGTGAGTTGGGCTGTTAACAAGGTATTTTACAGTCAGCTGTTAACTCGCCACTGCCGAGTGAGAATCTCACCATTCCACTTGTGGGACTGTACAAGATGCTCCCAATATCCAGGTGGGCTTGCTATACTTTTGTTGCTTGATTCTCCTGCACATCTTTCTGGGGCACACATTATTTGGATCCCCATAAGATGCTGCCCTTAGAACCCAACAACACAATCCCAAAACACACACACTCACACAAACAACACAAGCATTCCTAGATACATTCACACACCCCAAGACACACATGTACACACTCTCAGACATGTACACACATCCAGATAAACACATGCACACACATGCACACACTCAGATATATACAGCCAACATACACAGACACACACGCACACAGCAGCATGCCCTGATAAAACAAAATACTGATAGTATTTGACAGTTAACCCAGGTGTTATTGTTACTGGGTGCACGGTGAAGCCCGTTTGGATTCCATACTCCCAGGCTTTAGGCCAGTTCCTCTATCAGCTCAATCACTGCGCTGGCTGTACTCTGTCCGAAGATGAACACTCCACACAGGATGTTAATGGTTCCCCAGACCATCGAAGGCAACCTGCAGGCAAAACAATCACTCAATAAAATGGAAGCAACCAACAAAAGCAAGAGCCAATGAACAACTTGCCAAGTTTAGGCACTGTTCTTACGGCTCAAAGAAACACAGCAGATAACTGGTGCAAGCAACTACCCAGGAAAGGTAACATGATAACAAGGAGAGGTGAGAGGGGCAAGATTTAAACGGAACGTAAGGAGCAATTTTTATTTGCAAAGGATGGTGTGTGTATGGAATGGGCTGACAGAGTAAGTGGTAGAGGCTGGTACAATGACAACATTTAAGAGGATTCTGGGTGGGTACACGAATAGGAAGGGTTTAGAGGGATATGGGCCAAATGCTGGCAAATGGGGCTGGATTTGGACGAGTATGGACGAGTTGGACTGAAGGGGCTGTATCCATGTTGTATAACTCCATGACTCTATGGTCTGGCCAGGAACATCTGCATCCTTTGAGCAAATATTTTTAAGAAAGGATATCCTTCAGAATGCCCTTGTAGCACTGTCTCGGCCTGTCAGTGGAGTGCAGAATAGAGAACCAACCTCTCCCCAGGAGAAGATAGTGAGTGAGAGGGAGCGATTCTACCTTACATGGTCAGCCGAACAGTTCCTGGGAATGTCACATCGGAAAAGCATAACTCCAAGATGAAGGCAGGCATTAGCATTCCTACATGATTTTATGCCATGCTGATATTGGATGGGTACTGGGGGACGTGGTTGGAATTCCGAGGTCTGGAGGTTATTGAAAGCTTGACAAGGCTCAGAGGTTCTGTTTTCCATATCCTCTGTGATCCTCTGATAGGGAACTCCTTTCCTTCGGATGACTATGAAACACTCTAAGTGTTAATGCCTGGAGTCCAATTTCACAGCGTGGAAAGAAGCCTTGTATTTACATAGCACCTGTCACAATCATTGGCCATCCCAAGATGTCTTGCAACCAATGAAACACTTTTGAAGTCTTTCTTTGTTTTCTTTAATGCAGAGGAGATTGAGCAGGGACATGATTGAGATGTTTAAAACTATTTCCATTCATGGAGGTGTCAGTGACCGGGGGCATAGACTAAAGATAAAGAGCAGAAGGTTTAGAAGAGACATAAAGAAAAGCATTTTCACCCAGAGGATGGTGGGAATTTGGAACTCATTGCCTGTAAGTGTGATAGAGGCAGAAACCCTCAGAACATTTAACTAGTATTCAGGTGTACACTTACAATGCCAAGGCAGGCAAGGTACGGGTTGGATGTTGGGAAATGGGATTAGAATAATTAGGTGGCTGGTGAAGTTTTTTTTCTGTGTGTCAGGTGTCAAAAACCTGCCACAAGTATGTCTCTACATCAGTGTGTGAAAAGGTGGCAGCCATTTTGAGCATGGCAACCTCCCAATCACAACAGTGAGGTATGGACCACATCACTGCGATAATGTTCGAGGAATAATAGCTTTCTCTTCTTCCAGACAGCGCTGCAGGATCTCAGAGGGGAGTGGTGGAAGTGGTGAGAGATTGCATTGTGACAATAATATTGCTTTAAGAGGTGTATTTTGTCCTGGTGTTTTTGAAGACAGTTTTGGACAGAGGTGTTGAGCTCTCTCTTCCAAGCCAATAAAGTAAACAGCTTGTGAGGCTTTGAGTTTTTCTAAAGTTGGAACAAAAGAAGCAGCATGAATGGGGGGAGTCAACCTTCCAAAGAACCAGGGGTTTTGTTTAGCTTTCTGTAGTTGTTGGGACTTTGAAGTTGGCCTTGGAAACTGTCTCTCTGCCAGAATCACATGGGAGACAATCTGTTTGACTGACTTTGCCTTTTCCAAGGGTGTGTTTATGGGAAGTTAGGATATTGAAAAAAGTTGCTGTTTAGTTGTTAAATAACCTATTATTCTTTCCCAACGGAGTTAAAATTATACCAATTCTTCTTTCTTTTGTTTGTATTTTAACAGTTATTTAAGAATTAAGTGTGTATTGTTACAAGGCGAGTAGTATAACCAATCGAATTACACCTGGAACACTGCACCTTACACTTGCCTTTAAGTAAGATTAAAGTTAGGGTATAACTTATCTCTTTGATATATTAGAAGGGGGTTTGATCTGGTTCATAACATCATCCAAAAGTCAGAGCTTGTGTAGGTAGCAGCTGGCTGCTGACTGTCTTTGGCTGCAGTTTACCTGATTCTGGGACACACGGGCCTTGCTTGCATGGTGCAGAATAGACACAGGCCTGCAAAGGAGAGAAGGGAGATGATCAGACATGAACAACAATTCGCATCGACACCAAAGTCAAAAAACAGAACAGGCCAGAAATACCCATCAGGTCTGGCAGCATCTGTGGAGGGACAGAGAGAAAAGCTCAGAGTCAGAGCTCTGTGACTGTTTGTCAGTCCCGAGTGTCGTTTCACACATTGTTTCACTGAAGTACACTCCCTCTTTGTCACATGTGCTTGTGTTGGTGTGGAGGTCAGGAAAGATCTCTTCACTTAAAGCAGAATGCTACCGAACAGAAAGGTTAGGGAGTCTTCATCCACAAATCAGAAAGAGTTAACATCCAGATTCAGTGGGCAACAGGGAAGGCAAAGGGCCTTTAATTCAAAGGGAATCGACTATAAAAGTAGGGAGGTTTCACTAAAACTATAGAAGCACTAGACAGACCAGAGTTGGAATACTGTGAACAGATTATATTCCTTATTTAAGGAAAGATATACTAGCATTGGATGCCATTGAGAGAAGCTCCACTCGGCTGATCCATGGTATGGAGGAACTGTCTCATGATGACAGCTTGAGTTGGTTGGGTCTGCACTCATTGGGGTTTAGAGGATTGAGACATGACCTTATTGAAACATACATGTTTCTGATGGAATAGGATGGAGTAGATATGGAGAGGTTGTTTTCCCTTGACAGAGAGTGTAGGATCCAGAAGGCAAAATCTCAGAATAAGGAGTCGCCCATTAAAGATGAGTTTGAGAAGAAATTTATACTCTCAGGAGATAGTGAATCTGTGGAAATCTTTACCACAGAAGGATGCTGAGGCTGGGTTTTTAAGTTTACTGAATGCTGAGATAGACAGATCATTTTAATCAATTGGGGAAGTGAAGGGATATGGGAAAAAGATAGGAAAGTGGAGCTGAGGATTATCAGATCAGCCACGTTGGAGCAGAATCAATGGGTTGACTGGTCTACTTCTCTCCTATATCTTATGGTCTGGGAAGTGATGAAGTTTGGGTGCGTACACAATTGAAATATGGTTACAGAAGCCTCTGTGACTGAATAGCTGGCTGCACTAACCAGGTTTAGAACTTAGAATGGGTGGCGGGTGAGTAACTTGGCGAGGAAATTGCAGACACCCATGTCGCCCTGTAAAGACTAGGCCCGAATCCACGCTGCATGAGATTTTAAGCCTTATCTGTGACTGTGAGCCCACCTCCTGGCTGCTGCTGTCTGAGATAAGAACCCTGTAAAGACTAGGCCTGAATTCATACTGCACTAGATTTATAGGCTTACCTGGATACAGTGTTCCTGCCTCCTGGCTCCTGCTGCGCTGAGATAAATGTCTTGTAAAGACTAGGCCTGAGACTGCACTGCGCTATATTTATAGGCTTACCCCGTTACTGTGTCCCTGCCCCCGGCTGCTGCTGCTGCTGTGAGATAAGAATCCTGTAAGGACTAGGTCTGAATTCATACTGCACTACATTTATAGGCTTACTTGGATACAGTGTTCCTGCCTCCTGTCTGCTTCTGCTGCTCTGAGATAAATGCCTAGTGAAGACTAGGCCTGAGTCCACACTGCGCTAGATTTATAGGCTTACCCAGTTACTGTGTCCCTGGCTCCTGGCTGCTGCTGTTGCTGTGAGATAAGAGCCCTGTAAAGACTATGCCCGAATCCTAGGTGCGTTAGAATTGTCGGCTTCCCAGTTACCTTGTCCCTGCCTCCCAGCTGTTGATGCTGCAAGATAAATGCCCTGTAAAGACTAGCAACACAAGGTCTCATATGGGTATAGAGAGCAAGCATTGCAGGGCAGAAAGTCAAAGAATAAAGGGAAACATTATCCAGTTGTCCCTCAGGATAGTGAACGAGGCCTGGGAATGGAGTCATTCGCACCCAAGGATGGCTGTAATTCCCAGATTCTGGAATAGCCTTACCCAGTATATGCTGAGCTGTACCTGGGAAAATGAAAATGAAGAAGGCGCTGATGCCCCCGATGAGACTGATGACTTCGCTGATGTCCGGGACAAACTGTGCTATCACCATGGTGACCAGGAGCCAGCAAGTTGTCAGAAAGAGCCTCAGTCTCCTCTCGGATGACGCTGCGAGTATTACATTCTGAGGACGACACTTTACACACAGGTCCTGAATGACAGACCTCAGGAAGAGAAAGAGAGTGTAAATGGACGGAGACAGACTCTCTCTCCATACCAAACTAGCTCACAGTCCCCTCCCACATGCTTTCAGTGTGGGACCGAGTGCTGATCAGAGTGATCATCTACCCTCCCCTGTTCATCAGTTTTTCACACATTGGCAACACCACATTGAGTCACTCAGAGTAGTCCTTTAGCTTAATGTGTTGTTCTGTATCTTAACCAAAGTAGATTCAACAGAGTGGCCGTTACAGAGGGCACTCAGAGTCAACAACAGGTTGCAGGTTTGGATTCACACATAATCCCAGACTGAGCACAGTCAGTAGCTTCTCCGTCCTCAAGAAGAGTTGTGAAGAAGTTGAATTTATGCATAAAGTACCTCAGGCCTGCAATTGATTTGCTTGATGTATCAGGTCATTCTGACCACACGATAACCACTGCCAGGATACCGTGTTTTAGACTCACCTATCCTGGGGAAATGCCGCCACACTATCTACCCTGCAATACTCCTTAAGTACCGTTATATGTTTCAGTCAGAAGCCAACTGTTAAATAAGAGAGACAGTTTGTATACATGTGCCCTACATTGGTTTGAGGTTTAAGCCTTGAACCGTGGTCTAATTCAATGTGTCCGAGAGGTTAACATAATCATGGATTGCTGGAATGATACATAACAGAACGAGGCAAAGGAATGTAGGACACAGACGTTGGCCATTTGGCCCTTCAAACTTGGCATTTTAGCTTCAACTTCCCCCTCAATCACCCTGTCCCCTCAGTTCCTTGATTACCTTTGTTTTGAATTTAATTGAATTGAGCATCCATAGCTTTCTGGGGTGAAGAATTCGAAAGGGTCACAACTTTTTGAGTGAAGAAATTACTCCTCATCTCAGTCCTGAATGAGCACTTCTGTACCCTTTGACTGTGTTCGAGGTTCACCAGCCCTGGGGACAACAAACCTCTCACAACCTGACCTTGTAAAACCCCTTAAGAATATGTTTCAACTGAATCAGCTCTTATCATCAAAACTTATGTTCAGTCTGTCCCTCTCACCTCAGAAATTAATTGAGTGAACTGTCTTTACCCTCCCTCTAGGGTATGTGCCAAAAATGCACAGCACTCTGAATGTGGCCTCACTAATGATTAAATTATTGTACTCAGACCTCTTTACACTTACCCTCTGCATAATGACATCCGGAGTCTCTCAGAATGACACCATTTCCCAACTTGTAAAATATTCTACTTATAGAGTCATACAGCATAGAAACAGACTCTTCGGTCCAACCAGTCCATGCTGACCATAATCCCAAACTAAACTAGTCCCACTTGACTGCACTTGGCCCATATCCCTCCAAACATTTCATTTCACTGCATTAACAAGTTGCCCCAGAAGACTTTTTTAAATCTTTCTCCTCTCACCTGAAAAAATATCCCCTAGTTTTGAAATCGCCCACCCTCATGAAAAGACACCTGTTATTCACCTTATCTATACCCGTCATGATTTTATAAACCTCTATGAAGTCATCCCTCAACCTGATACGTTCGAGTGAAAAGAGTTCCAGGCTATTTTTACCCTCCAACAAAACTAACACCACGTGATATTCTATTTGCTATGTTCTTT
Source organism: Chiloscyllium punctatum (assembly GCF_047496795.1). Taxonomy (NCBI): domain Eukaryota; kingdom Metazoa; phylum Chordata; class Chondrichthyes; order Orectolobiformes; family Hemiscylliidae; genus Chiloscyllium; species Chiloscyllium punctatum. The sequence goes on along the minus strand of NC_092764.1, from coordinate 68,501,608 downwards.
CCACTTGCTGTATCTGTTGATGTGTTTTCTGCCTCCTCACATCTTACGTTCCCAACTAATAATGCATCTTGGATGTAGCACAGACAGATCCCCACCTCTAGATACTTTCTAACAACCTATTCAGAGATATCACTGCATACCTCTGGAGGAGATGGGAGTTGAATCCTGGCTCAGAGGTGGGGATATCGCCACTGTACCACTCAACTCCCTCATCAAATGCTTGATTTAAGTTGTAAAACTGATTAGAATCATAGAATCCCAACAGTGTGGAAGCAGGCCATTTGGCCCATCAAGTCTGCACCACCCTTCCAAAAAGCATTCCACCCAGATGCCACCTCCCCCCCACCCTATCCCTATAACCCTGCTTATCCCAGGGCTAACCTATACATCCCTGAACACTACAGGTTATTTAACATGACCAATCCACCTAACCTGCACATTTTTGGATTGTGGGAGGAAACACACACAGTCACAGGGAGACTGTGCAAACTCCACACAGACAGTCACCCGAGGGCAGAATCGAAGAGTGCGGTGCTGGAAAAGCACAGCAGGTCAGGCAGCATCCGAGGAGCGGGAAAATCGATGTTTCAGGCATAAGCCCTTCATCAGAAGTCAAGGGCTTATGCCCGAAATGTCGACTCTCCTGCTCCTTGGATGTTGCCTGACCGGCTGTGCTTCTCCAGCAACACACTCTTGGACTCTGATCTCAAGCATCTGCAGTCCTGACTTTCTCCTTTTTACCCGAGGGCAGAATCCCTGGTGTTGTGAGGTGCCAGTGCTAACCACTAAGCCGCCGTGCCACCCGATTACTGACTGTAGCCTGCCAACACAAAGATCGCCTGTTTAATTCCTATCATGTTTTCTGTCCGTTAATCAATCTTCTGTCTGAGCTGACATTTTACCCCAGTCCCTTGAGTTCTATGTTGTGTGACATTGCCTTGAACATACTCATCAAGTGCTCCTGGAAGAATTCAAATGCACCACTGCTCACCCCTTACGGACCCCCATTAGTTAAAAAGACAAAATCTCTTTGGCAGAGTAGTCGGATTAATTCTACAGTCTACTCTTTTCCCATATCAATGTATTTATTTCCCCTTTGAGTATTAATTTTATTATTTTCTGAATTTGACTCTTGACTATGTTTCCTGCCCCTTTCTAGGCAGTGCTATACAGTCTACAATTCACCCTCTCAAGAATCTTTCCTTCTATCATCTTAATTTCCATTAAACTGTGCTTCAAGTTAATCCACCTCACTGACTCTGGCCCAAGGAGCTGAACACAGCATCTTCACTTCTGTTCTATATTCCTTCATTAATATGTCATGGAACACAATTGCATATGAACAGCTTCCTAATATGCTTCAAACATTCATGTGCAGACACCCCGACATATTGCTGTTCCTCCACCCCCTTTTCAAACATTATCGTCACATCTCCTCATCAGAACATAATAACTAGGGGCAGGAGCAAGCAATTCAGTCCCTCAAGCCTGCTCCGCCATTAGATACATCAAGGCTGAAGCCGCCTTCATTGAGTGCATTGACATTTAGATTAGATTACAGTGTGGCAACAGGCCCTTCGGCCCAACAAGCCCACACTGACCCGCCGAAGCGCAACCCACCCATACCCCTACATTTACCCCTTACCTAACACTACGGGCAATTTAGTATGGCCAATTCACCTGACCCAGCACATCTTTGGACTGTGGGAGGAAACCGGAGCACCCGGAGGAAACCCACGCAGACACGGGGAGAACGTGCAAACTCCACACAGTCAGTCGCCTGAGGCGGGAATTGAACCCAGGTCTCTGGCGCTGTGAGGCAGCAGTGCTAACCACTGTGCCACCGTGCCACCCACGAGTATAGGAGCTAGGATATCATGTTGCAACTGTACAGGACATTGGTGAGGCCAATTTTGGAATACTGCATTCAATTCTGGGTTCCCTGTTATAAGAAAGGTGTTGTTAAACTTGAAAGGGTGCAGAAAAGATTTACAAGAATGTTGACGGGGTCGGAGTTTTGGGGTTTGAATAGGCTGGGGCTGTTTTCACCGGAGCATTGGAGACTGAGGGGTGACATTACAGAGGCATATGAAATCGTGAGGAGCATGCATAGGGTGAACAGCCAAGGTCTTATTCCCAGGGTAGAGGAGTCCAAAACTACTGGAAATACATTTAAGGTGAGAGGGGAAACATAACAAAGGGACCTAAAGGGCAACATTTTCACACAGAGGGTGGTGCATGTGTGGAATCAGCTGCCAGAGGAAGTGATGAAGGCTGGTACAATTACAACATTTAAAAAAACATTTGGTTGGGTATATGAACAGGAAAGGTTCAGAGGGATATGGGCCAATTGCTGGCAAATAGGGCTAGATTAATTTCGGATATCTGGTCAGAATGGATGAGTTGGACCGAAGGGTCTGTTTCTATGCTGCACAACTCTATGACTCTGTCTTGGCCTCGACTCCACTTCCTTCCCTTTCTCTCTGTAGCTAAGACCAAAATGTGGAATGTAATACCATAGTGGTAATGCCACTGGATAGTAATCCGGATGCTCACATTAATGCACTGGGGGCACGGTTCAAATCGCACTGCAGAAGCTGGTGGAAATCTAAAACTAATTTATCAAAAAGCTAGTCTCATAATGGGGTCTGTGACAACTATCATCTATTCTTGTAAAACCTATCTGGGTCATTATTGTAATTCAGGGAAGGAGATTTACTTTCCTCCCCAGCCTAGCCTCTCTGAATCCAGACCCACAGCAGATGGGGGCTGACTCTCAACTGTCCTCTAAAATAATTGAAGGAAGATGCTGAGTTCGAGGACACTTTCAGATAGGTGACAAATAATGCCCAGCTCCCATGAATGAAAAGGGAAAATACCACTTCATAAAAGCCTCTGTTAAATTCGATATAAAATTAACCTCGTCATTTCGCTACTTTTCTCCTCCCCTGTTTATACTCTTCTATATAACTTTCCTCTGAATTCTTCACTCATTTTGAACATTTTGCATCAGAGAGTGGAATTCTCTGCCACAGAAAATGACTGAGGCATGTTTTCCAGAAGGGGTTTGGTCGTGTCCTTAGGGCTAAAGGAATCAAAAGGTAAGGGGAGAAAGCGGCAACAGGGTACTTAAGCCGCGATTGTACTGAACGGTGAGTGAACCTGAAGGACTGCTCCTATTGCCCATATTTCTATGACAACAAAGAGCAAACATTGTTATCAAGGATTACACAGCCAAGTAGTGCTGGCCCTTTAATCACCTACTGCAGCATGGCTGACGCCCAGAGAGGGTAACACTGAGTGGAAGTGCAGTCCTGAATCACTCACTGTCCAAAGGGCCAAGGAGTGGCAAATGGAGTTTAGATAAGGTAAATGCGAGGTGTTGCATTTTAGCAGGACGAACCAGGGTGGGACTTACACAGTTAATGATAGGGCCCTGGGGAGTGCTGTCAAACAGAGAGACCTAGGGGATAGACCTAGGGGTTCAGGTACATACTTCCTTGAAAGGGGCCTTCATTGGTCAGAGAACTGAGTACAGGAGTTGAGACATTGAGACATGTATAAGACATTCATGAGGCCACTTTTAGAGGACTGTATCCATTTTGAGTCGCCCTCCTATCAGAAGGATGTTGTTAAACTGGAAAGGCTAGAGAAAAGGCGAACAAGAATGGCACCAAGACTGGAGGTTTTAAGGTATAAGGAGAGATTGGATAGGCTGGGACCTTTTCCCTGGAGTTTAGGAGGCTGAGGGTGGCTCTATAGAGGTTTATAAAATCATAAGGGGCATCGATAAGGTGAATAATGAAGGTCTTTGCCCCAGAGTTGCGGAGTCCAAAGCAAGAGCGCATAGATTTAGGGTGAGAGGGGAAAGATTTAAAAAGGACCTGAGGGGCAACCTTTTCACACAGGATGATGTGAATATAGAATGAACTGCCACACAAAATGGTGGAGGAAGTTACAATTACAACATTTAACGAACATTTGGAGTGGTGCATGGATCAGAAAGGTTTAAAGAGATATGGGTCTAGTTCATTTTAGGATATCAGGTTGGCATGAAAGGGTTGGACCCAAAGGGTCTGTTTCAGTGCTATATGACATTGTACTCTATGACTCTGAGTTTTGTAACATCCCACTGAGTATTCGGACTTTCATCCTAGTGATACAATTGCACAAAGTTTGGAAAATCACAGCATACCTGCCCAAATGGAGTATTATAGGATAGATGGTGATGATGGAGATCCCAAACAGCAGTCTTCCTATTATAATTAACACCTCATTGTCTGGGTATGACATTAACATATCTGCAGCCACATCTGTACCAAATGTTAAGTATCCGTACATTCCTAGAATAAACCACAGCAGTTGTCCAGTTTACAGAGTTGCTTTTCCAAGAAGACAATGTAAGCTCAGCTCTAGGTACTGTACCTAGTGATCCCTTGCTGAACAGGGCACCCACAGGAACTGATAGTACACCCACAGATCCCCTAACTTAACAGAATCATTGAATTCCTTTAAAGTGAAGCAGGCAATTCAGCCCATCAAATCTACACCCTGATGTGCATCCAACCTAGACCCACCCTATCCCTGTAACTAAATATTTCCCATAGCTAACCCCTACAGAGCAATTTAGATGGCCAATCCATCTAACCTGCACATCTTTGGACTGTGGGAGGAAACTGGAGCATCTGGAGGAATCCCAGGCAGACACACCCAACCACAGAGGCTGGAATCAAACTTGGGTCCTTGGTGCTGTGAGGCAGCAGTGCTAACCACTGAGCCACCGCGCCACAGAAAGTGCTTGCCACTTAAACTAAGCTGCTCTAACTCTTACCGCTGAATCTCACCAGTGTCTGAAAAAAGCACGTGGCAGTGGATAATTTACAGGCTTTTAATTGACCTTCTGTGGCACAGCACGGTTTTGGAGTCAGTTAGCTTAATCTCCTCTCCCTGCTCCATCCCCTGCATTTGAGTGAAGAATTGTTGTCTGTTTAAAAAAAAAGGAACTGCAGATGTTGGGAATCCAAAACAAAAACAGGAATTGCTGGAGAATCGCAGATGTCTGGCATCATCTGTGGAGAGAAATCGGGTCCAATGACACTTCTTCAGAATATCCAATCAAAACAAGGGTCAGTGCAGCACAAATGTCAACTTTGATTCCTCTCCACAGATGCTGCAAGACTGCTGAGATTTTCCAGCAACTTCTGATTTTGTTATTATTGTTTGCAGTAGGTTATTTATTGGGTAGTATCAGATGGTTCTTGCTGCATTATGTCAACGATGGATGACAGGAGAGTGTCTGAGACCATGGGAGTTTCAGGAAGAGATGAGAAGTAAAGATGCCAAAACAGGATTTGTTTTTTATATTGGCAGACTGTGATCAGTGCAGCACTGCAAGAATCAATGCTGGAGCCTCTGATATGTGCAGCTTATACTCGTGATTTAGAGAAAGAAGCAGGAGAGTCATGTGGGAACACTAAACTAGGAGAGAAAGTAAGCTGTGAGGGGGATACAGAGAGTTACAGACAGGTGAGGTGAGTGAGCAACAAATGACCATGCAAGTGACCAGACTTATGCAGGACAGCGCATAGCTACAGAAAATAATGTGTTTTTTTAAAAAGGTGTGGGACTTGTAAATGCCAATATTAGAGAGATTTGGGTGTGCATGTACTGTAAGGAATGCAGAGGGTTAGCGGGCAGGTATAGGAAGTGATTAGGGAGGCAATCATTATGCTGGCCTTTATTATAACTGGGATTGGAGTACAAGAAAAAGGAAATCTTGTGGAAATTTCTGTTGAAACCAGACATGGAGAACAGCGTGCAGTTTTTGATCTCTATGTAAGGGATGTAATGTTGGAGATGATGCAGTAAAGGTTCATCAAGTTGGTTCCTGGGCTGGGAGAGGTGTCTAATCTTGAATTGTTGAGTAAACTGAGTCTGTACAGTTTGAAGCATGAGAGATTATCTCACTTAAGTATTCTGAAGGTTAGGCTGGGTCCTAACTAGGGGATCTGGAACAATGGGGCACAGTGCTAAAAATGTGTTGCTGGAAAAGCGCAGCAGTCAGGCAGCATCCAAGGAGCAGGAGAACCGACGTTTCGGGCATGAGCCCTTCTTCAGGAGAAGAAGCCCTTCCTGAAGCGCTTTTCCAGCAACACATTTTCAGCTCTGATCTCCAGTATCTGCAGTCCTCACTTTCTTCTCCAATGGGGCACAGTATCAGGATAAGGAGATCAAATACTTAGGAGCAAGATAGAAAGTAGCAATATTTTCAATTTTTTCACTCAAAGCATTGTGGACTTTTGAAATTCGCTACACCAGAGAATGACTGATGTATTGGGTATATTTAGAATGAAATCCCCCACGAAGTAGAGGGTAATTGGTAGGAGCTGAGGCAGAAGGCCAGATATGATTGAGGACTCGATGAGACAAATTGTCCTTCCCTGCTTTATTGCATATATTTGTAGCATCATCGCCACCACTGCTACTATCACCATAGACGGGAGCTCCATCCCCATGGCTTGTCCTACCTGCCTATCTCCTTTTCCACCTATCGACTCCACCCTCTCCTCCCTGACCTATCACCTTCATCCCCACCCCACTCACCTATTGTACTCTATGCTACTTTCTCCCCACCCCCACCCCTCCTCTCATTTATCTCTCCACTCTGCAGGCACCCTGCCTCTATTCCTGATGAAGGACTTTTGTCCGAAACATCGATTTTCCTGCTCCTCGGATGCTGTGTTTTTCCAGCACCACTCTAATCTAGACTTTGGTTTCTAGCATCTGCAGTCCATGTTTTTACCGAGTTGATTGTTACCCTCACTTGTTACCTGTACTTGTAACCAACTCCGTCCTTATCATTGGAATCCACCTCCCCCCTCTTTTATCAAAGAAATCCCAAAGTGAGGAAGTAAGCCATTCAGTTGAGCAATCCCACATCAATACGCTGATGAACATCCCACCCAGACCCAGTCCCATACCATATCCCTATAAACATGCATTCCCCATGTAATCCACCTATCCTGCACACCCCTAGATGCTCTGGGCAATTTAGCATGGCCAATTCACTTAACTTGCATGTCTTTGGAAACCAGAGAAAACCCACGCAGAAGTGGGGAGAATATGCAAACTCCACACAGACAGTCGCTCGAGGCTAGAATTGAACCTGTATCCCAGGCGCTGTGAGGCAGCAGTGCTAACCACTGAGCTAAGGTGCCACCCTGTTATTAATATATTCAACATATAATCCCTACAGTGTGGAAACAGGCCATTTGGCCCAGCAAGTTCACACTGATCCTCCGAAGAGTATCCCACCCAGACCCACTCCCCTCCCTATTACTCTACATTTACCCCTAATTAATGGTCCTAGCCTACACATCCCTGAACCCTATGGCCAATTCACCGAACCTGCACATTCTTGGATTATAGCAGGAAACCGGAGCACTCAGAGGAAACCAATGCAGACATAGGGAAAACGTGCATATTCCACACAGTCAATTGCCAAGGCTGGAATTGAACTTGGGTCCCTGGCGCTATGAGGCAGCAGTGCTAACCATTGAGTCACCGTGCCACCCATTTACCTTTAAACTTTCTGTTGAGATTAGGGACAGTTCTAGGGATAAGACTTTTGCCTCCAATTAGCTTTTTGACATCTCAAACGCATGACTTCCCCTCAATGGGGGCGGGGGAGGGGGGGGGGCAGGGGAGTGGAATCAGTGAGCTATTCAGCCATGAGGTGCATTACAGCCTTGCTTGAAGCTTCCTTGTCTGAGGACCACTATCCAATTGAGGGTCACTAGATGGGGAGCACAGGCAGAATCTTGTCTGATTATTTTCTCCCTCTGGAAGCCAGAGACTCTCATGTATTCCCAAATCCGATCCCATTGAGATTCAGGATGGCACATAACACATTCTAGTTAGAGAGAATCCAGCGCTTTTCATTTTAAATAAAAGGGGAGTGAAAATTAGCATGTCTGAGGAGTGAAGGATGAATGTTGCATTGCTGCATTTTTACCAGTGATGGAGTAAATTAGCAGACACGCCACCATAGAGAGGACAGAGATGAGGATCCAGTGGGAGAGTTTCTTGTTCTCCATGCTGCTGTAGATTGCCACACTGGCCTCATGACACTGCAAAACAGGCACAGAGATTCAGATCAACGCTCTGAGAGCAGACAGCAATTTCCTTCATATCACTCCCCTCCCAGAAGTATCCCTTTTAGTGACAGATCATTACATTCGGTAGATTGGATATCCAGCAATGGGAATGAAAGAGAGGGCTTGTATTTACATAGCACCTTTCACCTCCTTAGGACATCCAAAAGAGGTTTTTTTTTAAGTGCCGGTGCCGTATTTTTGAAGTGCAGTTGTTGTTCTTAGGTAGGAACCCATCAAAAAGTTTACATAGAACACAGAACACACAACATACAGCATAGAACATGGAATATAGAACAAAACAGCACAGGCCCTTCAGCCCAAGGTATTATGCTGAACATTATGCCAAATTGAAGTAATCTCTTTTGCCTGCCCTTGGTCCATATCCGTCCATTTCTCACATATTCATGCGCTTATCTAAAAGTCCCTTTAGATGTCACTACTGTATTAACCTTCACCACTATACCTGGCAGTGCACTCGAGTCTCCTATCACTCTCTGTGTAAAAAACTTGCCCTTCCCATCTCCTTTGAAATTTCCTCCCTCCCCTTAAATGCACACTCTCTACTGTTAGATATTTCAACTCTGGGAAAAAGGTTCTGGCCGTCAACCCTATCTATGCAATTTACACAAAGCATCTCACACACACACACACACACACACACACACACACACACACACACACACACACAATGGGGGAATAACCTACTCTTTTTTAGCTAGTGCCGCAGGATGTCTGATGTTTGCCCAAGAACTGGTTAATTGATGCTATAGTTAGTCGGCATAATGTGCTCAGATCTCTGGAGTGGGAGTTATCTGCATGATTGAATTAGGAGGACAAGATTGTGAGGAGAGAATTCAAGAATGCATGTTACGACGGCTTCATATTTAATAATTATTGTAGACCTGTGTTTGAAGGGGTGAGAATACCTGAACTGGTTTTTGAACATGTCAATGAAAGAACAGCAGAACTGTTATTTAACATGGTATTTGTTAGAAGTCAGACATCTTGTGATAACTATTGGAGACTCCCTGATAGGTTTCTGTTGGTTAGGATATAGAGTCATAGGGTTGTAGAGCATGGAAACAGACCCTTCTGTCCAACTCATCCATGCTGACCAGATATCCTAAATTAATTTTAGATTGTTGCTTCTGTGTTGGAGGTTGTTTTGAGTTTTCAGTTGGGGAAAAGGAAGAGCTTCCCAGCTGAGATCTCCTATTTTGAAATAGAAACCCTCTTGTGCATCCAGTGTGATACCTTTTGGACCTCCTGCCAAGCATCCAGAAGAATCCTTGAGACTGTCTTCCATAAGGAAGCTGAATAGGCAAAAAAGATCCCAGAGACATCCTCCTTTGTACACTAGAACGTGAGACTGACAACAATCTGACCACTCCACATCTCATAAAGTCATGGAGTCATGCAGATTTAAAACACAATCCCTCAGCACGTTGAGTCTGTGCTAGTTTCAGATTCGGGTGATTTTTTTCCCCTTCATATCCTGTCTTTCCAGACCTAAAACTGTTTACAGTAATCCTCCTGAGGTCTGTCTAACACCCTGTATTATTATACATCATTCTCTTTGAAATAAAGGCAATCATTCTATTTGCCTTCCCTATTACCAGCTGAACTTGGATGCTAGCATTTTGTGATTTATGCACAAAAATGCCTAAATTCATCCATTCTATGGATTTCTTGCATACTTCCTCAATTTAAATAATATTCAGCTCTTTCATTCTTTCTGGCAAAGAGCATAATCTCACATTTCCCACATTATATTCCATTTGCCAACTTTTACACATCCATTCAACCTCTGCACAAAATTTGTGGTATAATAAAAAAAAAACAGGCTTTATTTATTTGTGAGACTAGTCCTGGTGGATAATTGCAGACTGACCTGTGGTTAAGAAGGTTGCAGTGGACTCAGCAATCCCCAGGGAGAGAATTGTCTTTTTTTTTAACAGCACAAGTTGGCTATTAATGAGGCCATTACCTGAGAATTGGTTCTGGCAAGTCAGGAAGAGATTCTATGTTCAACCAAGTGGCAGTTGTTGAATATAATCGAAACACCAGAAGGAGTTGATCAATCTATCAAGAATCAGAATTAAAGTTTTTTTCTTTGCTATGTTTACTAGGAGATGATTCTGGGCTGCTGCCATAAGAGCATGAAGATTGGAAAGCTTCCTGCCTGATCTGAGGCACCAGCTTCTGGAAGTCTAAAGTGTGGAAAGCTGAGATAGATGTTCTGCTGTCTTTGACTGGGTGAACTGAGAAGCTGACCATGAACAATGTTTCAGCAAAGTACAGCCTGGAAGACCACGGTTGTGCCTATGAAACAATGCATCGTGAAAGCTACTTAAGTAGCCTTGTCAGATTTGTTATTTTCGTTCATTTATCCCATAATTCTCTGGGTTTGTTTATTTTGCTGTCTTTTGTTTGAATGGGGGCTGAAAACAAGTTTTTCAGTTTAAAGCACAGGCATTAATTAACTCACCATAGCATTTAATTTTATCTTTGCTTAAATTATGTATTTAATAAATGGTTACATCTGATGTTTAAGATGCAAATTCAGTATCCATAAATTAACTGCACACAGTCTGCGATTGGTTGGTCAGAAATCAGTTTAGGGACCATTGGAGTGATTATTTGGGAGCCTTCAGCTTAATTATACAGTGCTGCGAATGCAGAGGTAGAAAGACTGATTTGGTTTGGCTCGTTGACTTAACAATTGTAAATAATTGCAGCACTAACACTGATTGCTGTGGTACTTCACTAGTTACAAGTTGTCACCCTGAAAATGTGTCCTTTATCCCAACTCTGTGCCTTCTATTAGACAGTCAATCCTTTAATCCAGAATGTGAATGTAGGTACCAAAGCTTTTGTAGCAATCAGCAGATCTATGAAGACATGAAGGTGATGGTGGATAGTTGCTTTTCAGGCTGGAGACCTATGACCAACAGAGTGTTGCAAGGATCAGTGCTGAGTCCACTTCTTTTTGTCATTTATGTAAATGATTTGGATCTAAATATAAGAGTATCGTTAGTGAGTTTGCAGATGACACCAAAACTGGTGGTGTAGTGGACAGTGAAAAAGGTTATATCAGAGTACAATAGGGCCTTGATCAGATGGGCCAGTGGGTTGAGGAGTGGCAGATGGGAGTGTAATTTAGATAAATGTGAGGTGCTGCATTGAGTCTAGGTATGGGGATGTCATGTTGCAGCTATACAGGACATTGGTTAGGTCACTTTTGAAATAATGCAATCAATTCTCGTCTCTCTGCAATAGGAAGGACGTTGTGAAACTTAAAAGGGTGCAGAAAAGATTTACAAGGATATTGCTGGCATTGGTAAGAGACCAAATAGGCTGGGGCTGTATTGTCAGGAGTGTCTAAGGCTGAGGGGTGACCTTGTAGAGGCTTATAAAATCATGAGGGGCATGAATAGGGTGAATAGGCAAGGTCTTTTCCCTGGATGGGGGAGTCCAGAACTACAGGGTTTGGGGTGAGAGGAGAAAGATATAAAAAGGACCTAAGGGGCAACTTTTTCACACAGAGGGTGGTACATGTATGGAATGTGCTGCCAGAGGAAGTGATGGAGGCTGGTACAATTGCAACATTTATAAGGCATCTGGATGGGTACATGAGAAGGAAGGATTTAGAGGGATATGGGCCAATTGCTGGCAAATGGGACTAGATTAATTTAGGATGTCTGTTCAGCATGAACAAAAGCTCTGTTTCTGTGCTGTACCATTCTATGACTCTATATGGAAGGATGATTTCGAAGTTTTTAATTACAATTGAGTTGATTGAAACTGTCTCTGCATTAACTGCACCCCTTCTGAAACATTTAATAATTTCAGCAGAGATCTCTGTCCTCTCTTACTCTTCAGGTAGCAACAGTCTCAACCAGATGGAACTGACTGTTTCCTCAGGGTATACTTACTGCAAGAGTGGCAATCTAACTGGACTGCCAGCCTTTTCATACTGGGGCTAACACTGCGATCAAAAATACCCAACTACACCAACTTTGAAAAATATTTTGTAAGTGTTTGCCTTTCAGGCTCCTCCCACTTTAGCAGGGGGACGAAACTTTGGACGGCACACTGGCTCAGTAGTTAGTGCTGCTGCCTCACAGGATCTGAGTTTGATTCCTACTCTCGGGAGACTGTGTGGAGTTTGCACATTCTCCCCATGTCTGCAAAGGTTTCCTCCGGGTGCTCCGGTTTCCTCCCACTGTCCAAATGTACGCAGGTTAGGCAAACTGGCCATGCAAATTGCAGGGGTAGGGCGATAGGTCTGGGTGGGATGCCCTTCGGAGTATTGGTGTGGGCTCGATGGGCTGAATGGCCTGCTTCCACACTTTAGGGATTCGATGATTCTGTTATTGTCTCAATATTGCACAGTCCTTAGAGGGGTATGAAGAGTGTGAGGCAGTGGAGATGAGGATCTGGTGGGAATTAAAAAGGAAATCAGGAAAGCAAAGGGAATGCATATGAAAGCAACAGTTCGGGAATAGAAGCAAGTCCAATGGGATTTTTACGTATATATAAAAACCAAGAGAATAACTATGGAGGACATACGGCTCATTAAACACCTTACAGATATGAGCTGGAGGATGTGGACTCAATTAATACTGTGCATTGGTCTTTGCAAAAGAAAATGACCATATACAGGTCCAGACTTCAGGGCAGAGGTCTGTGAAAAATTACAAGAAATTAACATTGCCTGGGTTAGTGGATAAATCTGAAGGCCTGGAAGAGATTCCAATCCACTGAGGGAGTCCAGGGAGGAGATTTTAGGGGCCCTGTCAGTAATTTTCACAACCCCTTTGGGAAGGTGCCAGAGGACAAGAGATACTGCTAACATTGTTCCATTATTAATAAAAGATGGAAGGGGTTGACCAGGAAATTACAGGGCAGCCAGTCTTCCTTTGATACTGGGGAAAGAATTCTGAGGGACAGAACATATCTGCCCTTAGAGGCTGATTAATTAGGGATTGCCTACATGGATTTTCAGGGAAAGTTTCTTCCGACAAATTTGATGGATTTTTTTTGAGGTAACCAGGAGTGTTGATGAGGGTAATACTTTTGATGTGGTCTAAACACAGATTATTTTCATAAACTTCAATTGTTTTCACTGGCAAGAGGGAGACTGAGGGACGACCTGATGGAAGCCTACAGAATTATAAGAAGCGTAGATAGAATGGACAGTCAGAGGCTTTTTCCCAGGGTGGAAAGATGAACTGAAAGACGGCACAGGTTCAAGGTGAGGTGGGGAAATTTAGGAGAGAAGTGCAGGGAAAACTTTTCAACCAGAGGGTGGTGGGTGCCAGGAATGCACTGCCAGTGGAGGTGGTGGAAGTGGGCACGTTAGCAACGGTTAAGGTGTATCTTGATAAGTACATGAACGGGAGGCAAACAGAGGGATAGAAATTGCACATGGGCTATAAGTAACTGGTCTAAATAAGGATTAGGAATCAGCGCAGGCTTGGTAGGCCAAAGTGCTGTATTGAATTGTATGAACTTGCACAATTGTACATTTATGGAACTTGAAGCGGCTTTTGAGATAGTCCCTCATGGCTGACTGGTCAAGAAGGTAAAAAGCTCATGAGATCCAAGGCAAAGTGGTACGTGGAATCCAAAATTGGCTGGGAGGCAGGAAGCAGAGGATGATGGTAGAGGGATGTTTGTGTGACTAGAAGACTGTTATCTGTCCAGTGTGCTGGATGATGTGGAGGTACCGATGTTGGACTGGGGTGGACAAAGTCAGAAGTCACACAACATAAAAAACTTGTGTTTCCAAATAAACCTGTTGGACTATAACCTGATGTCATGTAGCTTCTGACTTTGAAGCTCTTGCTGTCTATGATGTACATTATTGATATGGACTTAAACGTAAGGAGATCTGAATAAGACGTTTACCAATGACATGAGAGTTGGTAGGGTGGCAAGTAGTGAGAGGGATAACCAAAAACTACAGGAAGATATCAACATACTGCTCAGCTGGGCACAGCAGTGGTGAATGGAATTCAATCTGGAAAAGTGTGAGGCAATGGCCTTGGGAAGGGCTGACAAATTAAGGAATTATCCTGCGAATGACAGGGCCCAAGAAAGTAAAAACGATGACTGCAGATGTTGGAAACCAGATTCTGGGTTAGTGATGCTGGAAGAGCACAACAGTTCAGGCAGCATCCAAGGAGCAGCGAAATCGACATTTCGGGCAAAAGCCCTTCATCAGAAAGTACTGAAGTGTGCATATCCACAGATCCCTGAAGGTAGCAAGGCTGGTCATAGAATAGAATCATAATCCCTACAGTGTGCAGTTACGCCATTCAACCCATTGAGTCTGTACCAACCCTCTGAAGAGCAGCCCACGCAGACCCAGACCCCACCCATCCCTGTAACCTTGCATTTCCCATGGCTAATCCACCTAACCTACACATCCCTGGACACAATGAGCAATTTAGCATGGCCAATCCACCTACCCTCTACATCTTTGGACTGTGGGCGGAAATCAGATCATCGGGAGGAAACCCACATGAACACGTAGTTTCACTTCTTTCATGTGTAAATCACAAAACCTTTTTTTTAAGTTGCGTGCTCAGGTTAGCTGTTAACAATGGGTGATAGCTAGACAATATGTTGAAAGTGTTAGCCCCTGTGTTCTCTGTCTATGCCATGATGTTTAGATTGATTCTAATTTAAAAAGTGAGATAACAGAGTAGATCAAACTATCATGGTATTCAAACAGATGAAAGACTCAACAGACAATCAATTTTTCAATGTATAATTTCAATTACATCACACTGTATATTTTTGCTATAAATTCTGTGTGTTAGGATTGAGCCCTCCACTATCACCTGATGAAGGAGCAACGCTCCGAAAGCTAGTGCTTCCAATTAAACCTGTTGGACTATAACCTGGTGTTGTGTGATTTTTAACTTTGTACCCCAGTCCAACACCAGCATCTCCAAATCATCTCGATAAAGTGATTGAGAAGGTACTAGGAACACTTGGTTTCATCAGCTGAGGCATTGATAACAAGAGCAGGAAGGTTATGCTGGAACTGTCTAAAACACAAATTAGGCCGCAGTTAGAGTACTGTGTGCATTTCTTGTCACTACATTATAAGAAACAACAAACAGAAATTTCTGAAAAGACTCAACAGATCTGACAGCATCTGTGGAGAGAGAATCAGAGTTAGCATTAACACTGGAGTCCAGTGACCCTTCTCCTGACCCTTGTTCTGAAAGTCCAGTACTCTCCAGGTGCAATCCCGATGAACTGTGAGAGAAAGCCCAGCAGGTCAGGCAGTACCTGAGGAGCAAGACAGACGACCTTTCGGGCAAAGCCTTTCATCAGAACAGGCTCCTCAGGTGCTGTCTGACCTGCTGTGCTTTTTCCAGCATCACACTTTGTCGGCTCTGACTCTCCAGCATCTGCAGTCCTCACCACCTCCTCATGGTACAGTCTGCAGTTCTTTCTTTCATATAAGGATGTGATTGAACTCAATGGGATCCAGAGGAGATGCAGCAGGGTACTGCGTGGACAGGAGGGTTGGAGCTATCAGGAAAGATTGGATAGGCTGGGTTGCTTTCCTTGGATCAATGAAGGTTGAGAAGGGACCTGATAGGATTTAGGATTATGAGAGTCATAGATAGGATGGATGGACAAAGGGCATAGATTTTAAGTAAGAGATCAAAGGCTCAGAGGTAAGTTGAGGATAAATTGTTTTCAACCAGAGGTTGGAGAAAGTGAGGACTGCAGATGCTGGAGATCAGAGCTGAAAATGTGTTGCTGGAAAAGCGCAGCAGGTCAGGCAGCATCCAAGGGGCAGGTGAATCGACGTTTCGGGCATGAGCCCTTCTTCAGGAATGAGGAAAGTGTGTCCAACAGGTTAAGATAAAAGGTAGGGAGGAGGGACTTGGGGGAGGGGCGTTGGAAATGCGATAGGTGGAAGGAGGTTAAGATGAGGGTGATAGGCTGGAGAGGGGGTGGGGGCGGAGAGGTCAGGAAGAAGATTGCAGGTTAGGAAGGTGGCGCTGAGTTCGACGGTTGGGACTGAGACAAGGTGGGGGGAGGGGAAATGAGGAAACTGGAGAAATCTGCATTCATCCCTTGTGGTTGGAGGGTTCCTAGGCAGAAGATGAGGCGCTCTTCCTCCAGCCGTCGTGTTGCTATGGTCTGGAGATGGAGGAGTCCAAGGACCTGCATGTCCTTGGTGGAGTGGCAGGGGGAGTTGAAGTGTTGAGCCACGGGGTGGTTGGGTTGGTTGGTCCAGGTGTCCCAGAGATGTTCTCCGAAACATTCCGCAAGTAGGTGGCCTGTCTCCCCAATATAGAAGAGGCCACATCGGGTGCAGCGGATGCAGTAAATGATGTGTGTGGAGGTGCAGTTGAATTTGTAGCGGATATGGAAGGATCCCTTGGGGCCTTGGAGGGAAGTGAGAGGGGAGGTGTGGGTGCAAGTTTTGCATTTCTTGCGGTTGCAGGGGAAGGTGCTGGGAGTGGAGGTTGGGTTGGTGGGGGGTGTGGCCCTGACGAGAGAGTCGCGGAGGGAGTGGTCTTTTTGGAAAGCTGATATGGGAGGGGAGGGAAATATATCCCTGGTGGTGGAGTCCGTTTGGAGGTGGCGGAAATGACAACGGATGATACGATGTATATGGAGGTTGGTGGGGTGGTTGGTGAGGACCAGTGGGGTTCTGTCCTGGTGGCGACTGGAGGGGCAGGGCTCAAGGGCGGAGGAGCGGGAAGTGGAGGAGATGCGGTGGAGAGCATCGTCGATCACATCTGAGGGGAAATTGAAGTCTTTGAAGAAGGAGGCCATCTGGGTTGTATGGTATTGGAACTGGTCCTCCTGGAAGCAGATGCAGCTGAGATGAAGGAATTGGGAATATGGGATAGCGTTTTTACAGGGGGCAGGATGGGAGGAGGTGTAGTCTCGGTAGCTGTGGGAGTCGGTCGGTTTATAGTAAATGTCCGTGTTGATTTGGTCGCCTGAGATAGAAATGGAGAGGTCTAGGAAGGGGAGGGAGGAGTCTGAGATGGTCCAGGTGGTCCACTCCACCAAAGACATGCAGGTCCTTGGACTCCTCCATCGCCAGACCATAGCAACACGACGGCTGGAGGAAGAGCACCTCATCTTCCGCCCAGGAACCCTCCAACCACAAGGGATGAACTCAGATTTCTCCAGTTTCCTCATTTCCCCTCCCCCTACCTTGTCTCAATCCCAACCGTCAAACTCAGCACCATCTTCCTAACCTGCAATCTTCTTCCTGACCTCTCCGCCCCCACCCCCACTCTGGCCTATCACCCTCACCTTACCTCCCACCTATCGCATTTCCACTGCCCCTCCCCCAAGTCCCTCCTCCCTACCTTTTACCTTAGCCTGCTGGACACACTTTCCTCATTTCTGAAGAAGGGACCATGCCCGAAAGGTCGATTCTCCTGCTCCTTGGATGCTGCCTGACCTGCTGTGCTTTTCCAGCAACACATTTTCAGCTTCAACCAGAGGATGTTGATTTAGAAACTCTTGTAACACTGAAGTAGTATGGAGATATTCACTTGCATTGACACAGCATGCAGGGCTATAAGGACTGAGAACTATCTCTGAAAGTGAGAAGGATTCTTTAATTCCTGGGTTATTTCAAGGCAAGGAGAATGGAATTGGTTTCCACGTTACTGCTTTTATCATGTCTGACCTGGACACAAGAGATGCTCATCCTGGAAATGGACTCGATATTATTGTGGAAGGTAAGGAATATGGAGTCCAACTGAGGCAAATCT
Organism: Chiloscyllium punctatum; assembly: GCF_047496795.1. Lineage (NCBI taxonomy): Eukaryota > Metazoa > Chordata > Chondrichthyes > Orectolobiformes > Hemiscylliidae > Chiloscyllium > Chiloscyllium punctatum. The sequence goes on along the minus strand of NC_092764.1, from coordinate 68,483,676 downwards.
GACTGGAGATTAAGTGATAGATTAACTACTAATTTCTTTCTTAATCACTCATTCACAGGATATGGGTGTCACTGGTTAGGCCAGCATTCATTGCCCATCCCAAATTGCCCAGAGGGCAGTTAAGAGTCAACCACATTGCTGTGGGTCTGGAGTCACATAGTTTCCTTCCCTAAAGGACATTAGCAAACCAGATGGGTTTCTTCCTGACAAGTGACAATGGATTCATGGTCATCATTTCATTCTTAATTCAAGATTTTTATTGAATTCAAATTCCATCATAGCCATGGCAGGATTTGAACCCAGGTCCCCCGAACATTCCCTGGGTCTTTTGGATTAACAGCCAAGCGACAATACCACTAGGCTATCACTTCCCCTTGCACCCTTCAGCGACCCTCAAGCACGGCTGTCTTACCTGGAATCCAAAGCAAATTGTTGGCATGACTGTGAAAATGGCTGTCCACGAAGGAACACTGAGGACGGAGAAACAAAATGATGTTTAACATGACTGTCCAGCATGAACCACAATCCCAGTTTTCCAAGGACCTCAATCTATCCAATACCTTCCAGGCCAGGAAATATCTTGACAATTCTCGACGATCCTACTCTCCACAGAAATCTCATACTTCCTATTATGTGGGATGGATATCTGCTGTCTTATGCAGCACAGCTACTCAAATTGCAAACTGCCATTTAACATCAGGACCTACCAACCATCAATGGACCCACTCCACAGTTTGATTCTTTGACAAATCTATCCCTGTCTGTGGCTTTTTTTTTGCACCATTTTCTTTAAACAGGCACTGTCTGGTGTGGATTCTGTGATTGTCAAAGCTGGTGCCTGGAGGTAGTGCACTGCCAAACGGGTCCCGATGTTGATTCAGTGGGTGCGCTGTCATTTCTGAGATAGGAGGTTGTGTTACAAAAACATCCGTTTGGCTAATCTCACGAAACAGGCCAATTTTAGAAAATCAGGAACCAGCAAAATTTCCCAGAATAAACCACATCATGGAGGCCACTTATTTTAAAAGGACTAACACAATGACCTAACGTTTTTAAACTGGAGAGACACAATGTATCCCTTTATTGGGATATATCACCACAGGAAATGACATCACCACAGGAAATGACATCACCAACCCAAAGAAGCCCAAACATATAAATAGAAAGCAGACTCATAAACAGCGCTTCGCCTGGAGGCCCACTGAAGATGTTACCTAGCAGGGTGACAAAGTGTCTGGAAATGAACCCCACAGCTCAGCGAGCAAACCTACACCCATATCCCTTTGTTGGTGCTTGAGGATAGAAACTGCAAGGTTCAGCAGAGGTATACAAATCAGACTGCATTTTTCCAATGTTCCCTCAGCAAACAACATGATATTTCACTTAGAAATGTGAGATACTGATTTATGTTAGAAATATTCACAATTCAGTTCATGGCCAAAAGGAAAATCAAAGCGATCACTGAATCTTCAGCTGACCAACAAGAATATAATTTCCCTGAAATGTTCTGGATCCAAGTTCCCCTCCGTGTTGCAGAGCCACCTGATAAAGGAGCAGCTGTCCGAAAGTAAGTGCTTCCAAATAAACCTGTTGGACAATAACCTGGTGTTGTGTCATTTTTAACTTCTTGCAGAGGGTGCTCTTTCCCATCCGATCTCTCTTTCACTCTGATGAATCAAGGATGCAGTGAAGAAGCTACGATAAACTTGCTTAATGCCTTATTCAGTCTGAGCTGGAGTAATGAGGCAGATTAGGAAAGATATGAGGGTATTAGAGAGGGCGCAGAAAAGATTCATAGAGAGTGGAAGAACTTGAGTTACCTGGAGAGTGGGAATGCTGGGTCTGTTTTGCCTGGAGAAATGAAGGAGGGAAGCAAGTTTGTTGGAGGTATTCCAGCAATCCATGTCATACCTCCTTCTTTTCCACTTGCACCATTATTCCTGTTGTGTTCTCTTATTCTCCCTCTCACTGCACTATTCCTCCTTCACTCTGTCATTCTTCCTTTCCGTTTCACATTCACCCCATTATCCCTTCATCAATCCTCCTTTTAGACATTCATATCTGTATTGTTCCTCCTTTCTTACCCAACTGGACAGACACTGTCAGAGAACAGCCCGTGTGTCTGTTTAATGGAGCAAAGAACGATCTCAACTGTCAGATATGAATCATAGAATCCCTATAGTGTGGAAGCAGGCCGTTTAGCCCATCGAATCTGTGCCGCCCTTCCAAACAGCATTCACCCAGACCCACGCTCTTCGCCTTATCCACCTAATCTGCACATTTTTGGACTGTGGAAGGAAACCAGAACACCCAGAGGAAAGCCACACAGACACTTGGAAACTCCACACAGACAGTAACCCAAGGAACGAAATCGAACCTGGGGTCCTTGGTGCTGTGAGGCAGCAGTGCTAACCACTGAGTCAACGTGATGCCCTAAATATTAGCCTAGAGTGCAACTTTATACATGAATCTCTTTTTGTCAAAGGTATTCAGGATTATAGAGTCAAGGCCATTAAGAGCTGAAATTAACATTTGAAGGGGCCATTTCAAACAGAATAGTGGAAAAGATTGACCTTACTCAGTACCTTGTATATATGATTTGATGGCTGACATCGTTATCATTGTCTGACAATCTACTGCTTTCTAAAGCCTAATAGCAGGTAAATACTTTAGTCACCGAGGATGAATTGATGTTGATATAAATATATATATAATAAATGTTATCCAAATGTTGTATCAAACTGGTCAACAAAAACCCATTAAAATAATTTGAATTGATTCTGAATGTGCTGAGGTTTTATAATTCAGTGATGTCCTTGTTGTGTTATTAAAGTGCAGTGCTCCATGCATTGAGCTGCTGGAGTGAGCTGTCATCGCAGATGTGACCATGTTACATTGTGTTCCTCAGCTGTAATAGACAAATCCACAGGGACTGTACCTGGAGCTGTGCTGTTCTGGGATGAATTTGGAATCTGTCATCAGGTAGAATTTCACCACCACCATAACTGTGAGATATGTAGCTGCCAAGGTTCCCAGGATACTGAGGATGGGAAAGGATAAGTGAGGAAAGCTCCAATCAACGCTGAGACACACACAGACACAGACAGACAGACAGACACACACACACGTTCACAAGTCAATTTGTACATAAGTTAGAAATATTTATATGTTAGATCTTTAAAATTACACCCCTGTATGGGACCACATTTGTATGGATGAGCATTTGTAAGTCAGCCATTAGTAAGTTGGGGACTACTGTACACACATATACATCCACATACTTGTATGTGCCTCTGATTAGCTCACCTCACTCCTTTGCCATGAGATATTTGACCATTTTAGTGGCCCCTCCATTGACATTTGGACAGGCTTATTGCAAAATGCTAGGAGCCTGAGGGGCTGAGGGGCTGAGGGGACTGTGCATAAGGTCAGGGCGACCTGACACCCGCCCCTACCCCCCCTCCCCCCCAACCCCCACCCCCCCAGCCCGATTGGGGTCGATAAAAGTGGACAGTTCCTGCATGATCCACACTGTGTGATACTGGGCACTAGCCCCTTGTCTTCTGGCCCCTAGCAAACACAAGGGCATCCACTGACCCCATTGGCTGGTGATGCAGTGCAGGAATGGGTATGTGCTAGGCCATCGTGCCATCCACCTGAAGAATGTTCAGACAGCACCCATCTCCCCTTTCTCTGATTCAAGACTTGTAGCCCCTACCATCAGTTTGGCAGCCAGCCCCCCAAATCCAACTACAAGTCCATCTTGGCCCCAATGCAGCACTGCCCAACAGGGTAGCCATACCTGCTGTACTTCTGAAAGCTGAGCTCCTCCGGGATTGATAATGGCAGGATGACAAAGAGGCAAACGCCGGACAGTCCCAGTCGATGGTCCGTGTACCAGGGCCGGGGTGGGTCCGCACCATCTGCCATGGTTTCATTATTCGCCATTGAGTCACACACTGAAACACAACACAACGGGCTAAACTGCAGCAAGTGGCACCCTCCAGTATCAAACTACACCACGCATGGCAGAGCTCTCTCACACATTCCTGTACGTGGGAGGGAAGGAAAGAGATAAGAAGTAAATCCTGCTCTGACTGTCATCTGCAGGGAAGGATTGGAGCTCACTCAGCAATCCACCAGAAGCGTCAATGGGGGATAAATCTGGAAAGACAAAACTGGGCCTTCGGCCGAAGTAATGAAGACAGGCTGGAAGAATGTGATTTGTAATTTCTCTGAGCCAATTAGGTCCCAATGAAAGGGTGTAACTATACCTAATGGAAGGAAGTTTTAGGGACTAGACCAGACCCCCAAAGTAAGTAAGGAGATAGCCTAGACTCTAAGTTACATTTTTTTTAAAAGGCAAATGTAAGGGCACTGTTGCCCAGATATGATTTGATTGGTCCATTGCTCAGCTTTAATCAAAACACACTTTATTCTTGCAACATCATTAAAATACAATGAAAAGAAGGATTGGCATAACTTTAACCCTGGTAAAAACAATGACTGCAGATGCTGGAAACCAGATTCTGGATTAGTGATGCTGGAAGAGCACAGCAGTTCAGGCAGCATCCAAGTAGCTTCGAAATCGACGTTTCAGGCAAAAGCCCTTCATCAGGAATAAAGGCAGTGAGCCTGAAGCGTGGAGAGATAAGCTAGAGGAGGGTGAGGGTGGGGAGAAAGTAGCATAGAGTACAATGGGTGAGTGGGGGAGGGGATGAAGGTGATAGGTCAAGGAGGAGAGGGTGGACCTCTATTGAAATACTTAACAAGGTAATGTGTTATTTAACCAGTAATCATCAACCATTCCAATGTCGGCAGCATCCCATAAACATACCCTTGGCAAAGACAGTTCAGCCACACAGTTATGATTCTCACATGCTGTCTCTCTCTCTCTCTCTCTCTCTCTCTCTCCAGTCCAGTAAAAAGTAACATCGAAAGAATCAATCTGCCCCTTTTGATGTTTAAGAGGAAGCCTATCTAAGACTTCGCTCCAGCAGCATTGAACTCAAGTTCTCAGCTCTAACATCCAGCAAAAATTTCCAAGTAATTGAAAGTAAAACTAAAGTGTCTGAGCCTGATTTCACATCCTCATGATTCTTTTCGCTTACTTTTAAAAGCAAACTCCGAGGGAGAATTCAAAGCTGTTTACCAACTGCCTGCCTGAAGGAGATGTTTCGGCGCCACTGTGACAAGACTCCTCTGCCAGAGAAACAGAGCAGAACACATCGCTTAAAGTATTGTCACAGAAGTGACTGGAAATCTCCGGTTGGCGTCCATTCTCCTACATTGACTGAGTCTGTTTAGGCACCTAGAGGTGGGCATCCATTGACAGCTGGCCTGGAAATCGATTCCAACCATATCTGCTGCCCAGGTCCCCTGACTGCTGAATCTCATTTTTCAGTAAAACACTGGGGAGATGCCATCCTGATGCATCTCTTAACTTTATTGCAGCCTCTCCTGGTGGATTTTAATTTATTAAGTCACAAGATGCGGTTGTCAGTGGCTGGACCAATACTTATTACCAGAGGGTTAGTTGAAAGTTGATCTGTTAAGAGTCGAGACTGTGGGTTTAAAGTCACATGTAGGCCAGACAGAGCATTAGTGAACCAGATAGTTTTTTAAATGACAACTGATTATCATTTGGCTTGCTTTTTTATTGATTTTAATTGAATCCACCATTCACCTTCTCCCATGTTCCCCCTAATATTAGGCTGGGTTCTAAATTGCTAGCCCACTGATATAACCATGATGCCACCAACCACCTCTGATTGGCTTCCTGGTCTATAGAGGAGTCCTTTGTCTTTAGTTAAAAAGTGAATTGCTGCCATACCAACCAAGGGTGGCAACCTGTGAAAACCTAAAGTGTGCCAGTTTCTAGAATCCCTACAGTGTGGAAGCAGGCCATTCAGCCCATCAAGTCCACAGAGACCCTCAGAACATCGCAGCCAGACTCACCCCTCTAACAAATCCCTGTAAATCTACATTTTCCCGTGGCTAGTTCACGTAATCTGCACATCCCTAGACACTATGAGCAATTTAGCAATGGCCGATCCACACAAGCTGCACAACAGCGGACTGCCCGAGAAAATGGGAGCACCCAGAGGAAAACTACGCAGACACGGGGAGAATGTCCAAACTCTACACAGCCCCTCCCAAGGCTGGAATCGAACCCAGGTCCATAGCGCTGTGAGGCAGCAGTTCTAACCACTGAGCCACTGTTCCACCGAGCCACCCATTTATCCTGGGGATGAGTTGGGAACACGTTCTTCCTGTTCCAGGAGTGAAAATTGAGCTAATTATTTATTCTGGCTTTGGCAGGGGGAAGCATGCGATGTAGTGAGATTGAATATAAGGACACAGGCTTGAAATAAGAGCCAGGTCTTCTGGTAAAGAATTTGGAAAGCTGATTTACTTGCTCCTCAAAGGTCTGGGTTAAAACTGGAGCTGCCGAGACCAAGATGAACACTTTGTTTTGGTTTGTCAATTTTGTTAAATGGGCCAAAAGGCAAGGAACTGGGCAGAGGAGCCATGATTGAACTGAATGATAGCACTGGCCTGAAGGGGCTGAATGGCCTCCTCCTGTGTTTCGGCTGCACCACATGGGTATTTTCTTTTCCAGTGTATCAACAGAAAGAGTAAGGATGGCTGTGAGCTAAAAGTTGAATTTCTGCCAAGTGGAACAAATAGTTGAAGGTGATCACTTGTATTCAGAGAATTCTAACAACATGGATAAAGGCTCTTTGGCCCATCGTGCACAATGCTGGTCATCAAGTGTCTATTCTGAGTTCTGAGGAAGGGACACTCGATCCGAAACATTAACCCTGCCAGACCTGCTGAGCTTTTCCAGAAATTTCTGTTAAATTTCTGAATTACAGTAACTGCAGTTCTATTGGGTTGTATTAAGTATCTATTCATTCTGATCCCATTCTCCGGCACTTGGCCTGGAGACTGATGAGCTTCACGTGTTCATCTATTGTAAATATTTCGTCAACTTTGCGAGGATTCCAACCTCCAGGACTCTTGTAATCAGTGAGGTCCACCACTCTGTGGGTTAAAAGAAATCTTCCTTAAATCCTCTGTAAATCTCCTGTCTTTACCTTAAATCTATAGCCCCTATCTTTAGTCCTCATTGCCAAGGGGTAAAGTTCCTCTCTATCTACCTTAACTATGTCCCTCAAAATTTTGTAGACCTCCATTGGGTTCCCCCCACCCACCCCCTCCACTCAGCCTTCTCTGCACTAAGGCAAACAGGCCCAGCCTCTCTTCATAGCTGCATTGCTCCAGCCTGGACAACGTTACGGTGAGTTTCCTCTGCAACCTCGCAACCCCTCCCATTGCAACCCCCATGAAGACAGTGGAAAATGGGCTCCAGCTTCCGATCACACTCACATTTGCTCAGCTGATCCTCAACGACGACGAGAAACGCGATTGAGATCATAAAAACATTAAAGACGAAGCAGATCTCGCACAGTCTCCCAAGGGTGGGCCCACAGATCTCCTTCACCACCCCCTGGTAGGTGGACTGCTGGCTGATTGAAGAACAGTAACCAAGGATCACCAGGCCGCTGATGAGGAAGATGAGAGATACCTGGAAAGAGAGAGGCCTGGAAATTGTTAACTCACAAATACAACCTGGTGACATTCCCAAATCACATGACCCAATGAAGCAAACAGCAAAAGGGAGTGAAAACAGAGGCAGATTGTCTTTGGGTTTTCTGGTGTGTGGAGGATTAAAACTGTCCCTCCGCAGAGCTCCAGTGGCAACCAAGTAAATCCAACACAATGAAGGGAACAAAGTCTAACCTCATGGAAAGTCTCACAATCTCACAATTGATTCCTCATTTACAGAACGGCTGTGGAATAGTGGCAAGGTCCTTGGAATAGTAATGTCGAATCCAGCCTAATGATTTGGGGACATGAGGAGAAATCCCTAATGCTAAGTGGCGCAAAATTGGAATTCAATAAACCTGGATGAAAGAACTCCCTTCACTGTAGCCATTGTCGTAAAAACTCATCTGGTTTGCTAATCCTCTTTAGAGAAGGAAATCTGTCATCTTTACTTGGTGTGGTTTTTATGTAACTCCAGACTCACAGTAAAGGGCAATCAGGGATGGACAATATTCCACCTCTCATGAATTAATTTAAAAACGAGTCCTGCATGAGCCATCTTGTGTCATCTCTGAAATTTTCAATTAATGTGGGCAACGGGCAAATGTTTTCTGCTCTCAAGCTCCCATAGTCGTCAATGGGATAGAGAATCAATTTCAGTTGATCCTCTCCTTGGTCCCCATTGTGATATACCAGAGAGATTGAAACTCTGTGACTCTGCGCAACAGCTTTTAGTGCTCAGAGATGACTCAATTACGATCTCAATTCAGTCGAACCTGGCTTGAGGTCCCACTGCAAAGATGAGAGGGTGAATAATCCAGACCGCGTTCAGTGCATTACTCAGTAAGCCCTGCACTGTCAGCAGAGCTATTCAGGTGAGAGGTTTAAACAGGGGCGTGAATGTAAAAGATTTAAAAGAGAGCACATCAATTCGCCCCTCAACCATCAGCTAAAACCAATTCACTGTCCCATTGACATTTGTGGCAGCTTGAGCACAGAAACTATTTGCCCAGTGCCCACGCTTATTCAACAGTGCTCATTTGGAGCACACCTTAGAAAAGATATATTAGCCTTGGATGGAGTGGAACATAGGCTTACATGAATGAAGACTGGACTTTTGAGGTTAAATTATGAGGAGAGATTATACAATTAGGTTTTCTCTAGAATTTATAAGGTTAAGGGGTAATCTGACTTTGATCAAGACACAAACAGGAAAAGATAGGATAGATAAAGATAAATTATTTCCACTGGTTGCGGATTCCAGAACTAGGGGGCATAGTCTGAGAATTAGGGTCAGACCGTCCAGGAGATATGTTAGGAAGCATTGCTACTACAAAGGATAGTTGAGGTTTGGAAGTCTATTCCACAAATGGCAGTTGATGTGAGGTCAGTTGTTAATTTTAAATCTGAGGTAGATGACTTTTGCCAAACAAAGAATTAAGGGAAATGGGCCAAAGGCAGGAAAATGGAGTAAGGCCACAGATCAATCATGATGTCATTGAATGATGGAACAGGCTTGAGGAAATGAACTCCTATTCCTCTGCTTCTTTGTTACAGTGTAAGTTAATGATGATTGACATCTAACTGCCAAGCTTTGTTTACATTTTACACCAGATAGGTTGACTGATTGCTCAAAACATTGCCTTGACAAATGATCTGGGGACTGGCTTTCACTTGTTTTGTTGAGTTGAAACAGGTATAATGTGTAGTTAACTGTCAATCAACATTAACTGATCCATTCACTTTGACAACACCTCTACTAAACGCAGTCCATTTGCTAACTATTCAGCAGCCTTCTCTCGGACTGCATAAATGATGGTTTACCCCATGAACAAGGTCTTAGCATGGCTAAACCACCTAGCCTGCACACCTTTGGATGGTGCGAGGAAACCGGACCACCTGGCAGATGCCCACACAGACATTGGGAGAATGTGCAAACTCCACATGGACAGTTGCCTAAGGCTGGAATTGAATCTGGGTCCCTGAAGCTGTGAGGCAGCAGTGCTAACTACTGAGTTACCATGCCTCCTGTGAAATGTCTCTGTGTTGGAGAAATCAATGGGATTAAAGACTGATAAATCACATCCCTGCGTACTTAAGGAAGTGGCCCTAGAAATATTAAATGTTTGGTGGGTCATCTTCCGAGATTCTCTGGATTTGAATGGATTGGAGGGTAACTAGTGTCAACCCACTATTTAAAAAGGGAGGTAGAGAGAAACAGGGAATTATAGACCAGTGAGTCTGACATCAGGCACGGAGAATGAGTCTATTGTCAAGTGTCCAGGAATGTGCAGGCTTGGTGGGTTAGCTATGGCAATGTAGGGTTATGGAGACAGGGTGGGGAGGGGTTGCATCTGGATGGGATGCTCTTCAGAGAGTCAGTAAAGACTCAATGGGCTGAATGGCCTCTTCCCACACTGTAGAAATTCTACAATTCTGTCTGACCAATGAGAATTTAACACACAAGTATTAGAAATCGGAGGCGGATTGAATCTACCAGCCCTTTGAACCTGATCATGGCTGACCTTACCCCTCAACTCCACTGATTTCAGAATTCCTTCATTAACTAATAACCCCCTCCCAAAAAAATGCCAAGCAATCTCTACCGCGAATATTCTCTGCAATCAATCATCCACATCACTGTAGGTAGAGGTTTCCAAAGATGCCCAACTCTTTGAATGAAGAAATTTCCCCTCCTCTCAGTCAGTCCCAAATGGCAACCAATTATGCTGAGACTGCAATTCTCGTGTTTAAGATTCTTATGTGGAAGTATTTCTGTAGCCACGGTGATTTATTTTAAAACAATGAGAGAGAATGACTTCCTGGAGGGTAATGGGAGCATTTACCAATTAACAAAGTAACAGTGTCATACATTACAGTTTCAAGTAGAAGATTCTAGACTTGCTTTTTAGGGCCGGGGAAACATCCGTAGTTGGGAGAGTTTTTATTTAGTTTCAGTTTGGGCAATTCTGCAGGGTTCTTAATGGAAGCTGAATTTGCAAAGGAGTTGCTCCTGAGAAAGAGATCAAGATAGTTTCGAGTTGTTAAAAATAGGTTACCACAGTATAAAGAGTTGAGTTTATAAGTTCCAGACCTAAAGTATTCAATTAAAACTGAATTATTTGAATTGGAGAGAGTTAAGCTGGGATATGTGACAAATCAAGGAAAACATTATCAGATTCTCACAATCGGGAATTGAAGCCACAGCTTAGTCAGGACCAATGAGTGGCAGGGAAGGGAATTCTTTCTGATGTTTGAGTACTGTAATGGGAGCCTGTTGGGATTAGAAGGAATGTATTTTGAAATCTTTAAACATAGGTTACATATGAATCATTTGGTTTATTCTCACATCTTCATTTCTTTCATGCAGTAAACTTACTTTGTATTGTTAAAAATAAATCTGCAACATTGCTTGTTGTGTTTCAGTTAAGACTGCCTCATTAAAGCCAATAAAACAATATGTTCTATTAAATCAGATTCCTGTAGTAGGCATCAGGATCATTTTGATAAAGTTAATCACATAATCCAGAAAGACGACATTGCCTCTACTTGGTTCCCATAGTAACTGGTCATCATCATCAATGCATGGACGAATCAGAAAGAAGAACATTAGAACTATATAAACTAGAAACACTGGAAGAGATTCAGTGATTCTCTGAAACCTATCCAAGTTGAAAGGTTGACCACCAATTTTTAGTGCTGATTGGCTGAAACGCTTAGGGAAAAAGCTCAAATTGTAGGAAAATGGCCAGAGCATTTTAACCACATCCTCAATCACTTTTCATCCGTCATAAAGGAACAGATTTCTTGATGACCCAGTCATGCTGTTAGAAATCAAAAATACAACAAAACTCCTGTCTTGTGGCCAAATTGCAGGAACCGATGTTATCCTAGCTGCGATCTCATAGACGAAAGTTCACTGCCTGGTCACGGAGCTAATTGAACTCTTTCAGTCTCTGTGGGAGCAAAGAATCAATCTGCAAGAAAGAAAGATGCTTCTCTTGTCCATCTGTGCAAGCAGAAAGATTGTTCAATCTTAAGATTGTCAATCAGAGAGGAATTGACTTCTATAAAAATCTTCCCCAGGATCTTTCAGAAATTCTTATTGCAATGCCTCAACAAGAATTGGCTGCCAGAAAGTCAGTGCAGTTTCAGAGGGTTTTAATTATAGAATTTTTTTAAAAACTCAAATCAGTTTTTCACTATCTGCCATCCTGGTATTCAAACCCATGTTCCCATGAACATCAGCCTGGGTTCTTTACCAATATACCACCACATGAATAGGAAGGCTGTGGAGGGATGTGGGCCGGGTGCTGGCAGGTGGGACTAGAGTAAGTTGGGATATCTGGTCGGCATGGACGAGTTGGACCGAAGGGTCTGTTTCCGTGCTGTACATCTTAATGACTCTAATGACTCTTTAGCCAGAAGATGCATTTCTGATCATTGACCTGGCTAAACTGTTTTAGAATTTTATATGTTTCATCTTTCAGATTTCCAGAAATCGAAAATTTACCTCCTCAATCTCTCCTCAAAGGACAATCCACTCATCACTGTAATCTAATCTAGTTAACTCTCTCCATGGCAGATATATTGTCCTTTAGATAAGGTGATCGAATCTGCATATTGTATTGTTGATGGCCTTACCAAAGCCCTGTATAAATGGAGTAAATCTTCTTTGTTCTTTTCTTTTGCACTTGTTTCAACTCAACAAAATAGGTGACAGCCATTCCCCAGATCATTTGTCAAGGTATTGCTTTGAGCAATCAGTATCAACCTGGTTGGTTTAAAATGTAAACAAAGCCTGGCAGTTAAATGTCAATCATCAGTAACTTACACAGGCACAGGAGTATGCCATTCAGTGCCTCAAGCCTGTTCCACAATTCAGTGAAATCATGATTGGTCTGTGGCCTAACTCCATATACCTGCCTTCAGCCCATATCCCTTAATTCCTTTGCTTAGCAAAAAGATTACCTCAGACTTAACATTAACAATTAACCTCACATCAAGTGGCGTTTGTGGAAGAGAGTTCCAACTTCAAGCACCCTTTGTGTGCAGAAGTTACTAAAATCTAGTCTGCCATTTGCCTGCAAAGTTGCTGTTGTGTCTATACGTTAACTTTCTGTGAATCGTGTAAAAGGACGTTCCAGTTAGTCTGAATCCAAACGCTCCCCAGTCTCCTAACATTTAGTAAATAGAATCATAGAGTCATAGAGACGTACAGCATGGAAACAGATCCTTTAGTCCAACTCATCCATGCCGACCAGATATCCTAAATTAATCTAGTCCCATTTGCCAGCATTTGGCCCATATCCCTCCAAACCCTTCCTATTCATATACCATGCTGAGGCCATTTAAATGTTGTAATTATACCAGCCTCCACCATTTCCTCTGCCCCTTTGGTCCCTTTTATACTTTTCCCCTCTCACCCTAAACCTATGCCCTCTAGTTCTGGACTCTCCCACCCCAGGAATAAGACCTTGTCTATTTACCCTATCCATGCCCCTCATGATTTTATAAACCTCTATAAGGTCACCCCTCAGCCTCCGATGCTTCAGGGAAAACAGCCCTAGCCTATTCAGCCTCTCCCTGTAGCTCAAATCCTCCAACCCTGGCAACATCCTTGTAAATCTTTTCTGAACCCTTTCAAGTTTCACAACATCCTTCCGATAGGATGGAGACCAGAATTGCGCACAATATTCCAAAAGTGGTCTAACCAATGTCCTGTACAGCTGCAACATGACCTCCCAACTCCTGTACTCAATACTCTACTTTTTTTTATCCTCTACCAACACAAATATCTTCATTGCATCCTGTCTGTCGTGTTCTTGCTCTCTCATGTCATGTCCAAATCCCTTTGGAGCCTCCTGACTTTGTATCGGAAACAGTTAGATGCATTACACTCAATCTTCTTGTGAGGGTCAACAGTATAAATTGTAAATTGATGAGGTTCTGTGCTGTTTGTAGCTGCGTCCCACTTGTTGTAGCCTGTCAACCTGAAAATGCCTCATTTGTTCATGCCCTCTGCTTCCTTCTCTCCGCAAATCCTCAATCTGTGCTAATATATCATTCCAAACCTGTGGGCCTTAATTTTATATAATTACTCCTTGTGTGACACCTCATCAAAGACCTTTTGAAAATAGAAGCACACTTATTCATCCCACTGATTGCATCCTCAAAACCCATGAGCACATTTGTCAAACAGACTTTCCCTGTCATAAATCGCAATTGATGAATTTAATCATAAAATGATTTTCTAAGTGTCCTGTTAACATGCCCCTAATAATAGATTTGAGTCACAATGCTTCAGGCACGTAGCTCACCATCTCCTTCTCAAGGACAATTAGGGATGGGCAATAATTGCTTGCCTAGCCAGCGATGTTCAAATCCCATGAATACATTTTAACAATAGCATTTTGCAGACTATTGGCACCAAGCTAATGTGTTTGTAGATCTTTATTTTCTCTCTCTCCTTTCTCTTTTAAGCAGCTGGGTCTATTTGCTACCTCCCAAACTGCACAGGCTCAATCCCAGTCCCAGACGCAGGTATTTTTCAGCAGTCCTGCCCCATGCCTGTGGAGTGTTGCTCCTTGACTAATTGTTCTCACATCAATTATTGTCTAACGGAGAGACATGCCTTTGTGTACGACAGCTAATTATTGGACACAAACTGTGGGAATTGTTCTGGCAGCGTGGACGATAGCGGCAGGAATAGGTCATTTGGCCCATTAAGCCTGCTCCACCATTCAATAGGATCATGGTTTGATCATTCAACTCAGTCCCATGTTCCTGCTTTCACTCCTTTGATCACGTTAGCCCTTCGAACAATGTCTGACTCCTTCTTGAAAGCATTCAATGTTTTGGACTTGACTGCTTTCTGTGGCAGAGAATTCAACAGGCTCAACACTCTCAATGTAGGGACCACAAGAGATCGCTATATTAAGGGAAGAGGCATGGCGGAAGTATTAACTGAATATTTTGCATCTATCAGTATGACACTGCATTACTGTTTGAGTGAGGAGGAAGTTGAATCACTAGAAGGGTTTAAAATTGATAATATGGCGATAATGAATTGGCTGGAGAGGCAATGCAGGAGAGAGGACTTCACATTTCCTTGGGCAATGATCAGGCATGGGGGCGGAGTGCAGGGGATATCGTTATACTGGTTGCACCTACCTAACCTGGGCTCACATCCTTACAGGGCAAAAACATTGGTGCTGCGGGGAAAATTTGAACTAATCTGAGGGTTTGAACGGTACCTAGATAGAAGAACAGGGAGGAGACAAAGAGGAGCAAACGGCAAAATACAAAGAAGGAAGAGTCGGCCATTCAGTCCATCGATCTGCTCCACTATTCAATACGATCCCTTGATCTGGTTGAAACTTCATATCTGTAGTGTGACAATACTATGGTTTTTAGAGGTATATTTTGTCCTTTTTTTAATGAAGAGAGGTTGAGGCAGAGATGCCAAGCTGTCTCTTCCAATCTAATAAAGTAGTCAGCTCGTGAGGGCCTGGACTTCTATTTAAAGTTAGAACAATAGAAGCATCATGAAGGGGTGCAGTCAGGCTCCTACAGAATCAAGTTTTCAGTTTAGCTTTTGGTTGTTGGGGCTTTTGAATTTGGCTGTGGAAGCTGCCTAACATCTTTCCCTGCTACAGCAAAAATGCTTAGGCTCTCTCTCTCTCTCTCTCTTTCTCTGTTCAAACTTTCTGTTGGTCTTTTCTCCTGGACTGGAGAAACATTGCATGTGAGACAATCTATTTTACTGAATTTGCCTTTGCCAAGGGTGTGTTTATGGGATGTTACTATATCGGAATAATTGTTGTTTAGGTGTTAACTAATTTATTATTCTGTTCAGTTTTACAATGGAGTTAAAGTTATACCAATTTTTCTTTCTTTTATTCATATTTGAACTGGGGAGTAAGAATAAAATCTTACACTTAAAGCTGAGTAATGTGACCAACCAAATTACACTTGGAAGACAGCACCTAACACTTGCTTTTAATAAGATAAAAGTCAAGGTCTAGGCTATCTCCTTTGATCCCTTTGTTTAACAAGAATCTTTCTACCTCTGCCTTAAAAATAGTCAAGCACTCTGCTTCCCACACCTACTCAGGAAGGAAGGTCCAAAGTCTCATAACTGTCTGAGAGAAAAGAAATATCACCTAATTTCTAGTTTCAGCAGCTGACTCCCTGATTTTTAAACAGTGGCTCCTGGTCCTAGATTCTGCCATCAGAGGAAATATCCTCTCCATATTTACCTTGTCAAAGAAACAAAGAATTGTGTGACAGTAAACCAAGAAATAAGTAAATGTAAAGGCAAACTTTTATATATGTATAATTACACACACCGATGTAAAAAGATAGACCATTTTTAATAAATGCATACATGGGACGTGGGCACCACTGGCCAGGCCAGCATTTATTGCCCATCCCCAATTTCTTTAGAGGGCAGTTAAGTGCCAATCACATTACGGTGGGTCTTTAGTCACGTGTAGGGCAGAGCAGGTAAAGCTGGCAGATTTCCTTCTGACAGGACAAAAGTGAACCAGAAGAGCTTTTCCCAACAATTGACAATGGTTTTGTGGCTATCATTAGACTCTTAATTCTAGACGTTTATTGAATTCAATTTATGCCATCTGCCAGGGCCAGATTCAAACCTGTGTGCCCAGAACATTACCTGGATCTCTGGATTAATAGTGCAGTGATTACACCATGAGGCCATTACGTCCCCAGTGAGACTGGTTTAGTGAGGATCCCATTCACTGGAGTTTAGTAGAATTGGTGGGGGTGGAGGTGGGGGGGTGCTTTATAGAAACCTTTAAAATTCTACAAAGATTAGACTGGGTAAACACAGGAAGGATGGCCCTGATGACCAGGGAGTCCAGAACCAGGGATTGCAATCTAAATATCTGCGGTAGGCCATTTAGGACTGAGATGAGAAATGTCTTCGCCCAGAGCATGGTGAGCCTGGGGAATTCACTACCACAGAAAGCAGTGAAGTCAAAACATTGAATTTTTTCAGGAAGGAGTTACATATAATTCTTATGGCTAACAGGATCTAAGGGTAGGGGGCAAAAATGGGAACAAGGGACTGAGTAGGCTCAAAGGGCCATTTGGCTCCTACTACCGCTCTTATTTTCTATATTTCTATGTATAGTGCGGGCGAGCTGTTTGTGACTGTAGTGCTTAAAGCACAGTGCACGAGTTGCAAGTCTAAGTTTCCACTTGGGATTTTGGAATCGTGGCTGTGTGCAGAGCTGGCAAGAAGTAAACAAGAATAAAGCATTCCAGACTCCAATGCCCTCAGAGGGGGAATACAGATGGAGAAAACAAGAGCAGAGGTGATAACACATTGATCAAGGGAAAAAAATACAAGTCCTGCAGATGATGGTACACAGGAATTGTTCAAAGACTGAAGCAAATTGCAGAAAGTTGAGTGTCAAAATATTGCAGGAGGCATGGTCTTGTGGCACAGTGGGTAGTGTCTTGACGCTCCCCCTCCCCCCCACCCACCCCCAACCCTCCACCGTGTTCAGCTTGGGACTTGAAAACAATGGAAGATAGTCAAGGTCAGAGTGGTGCTGGAAAACCACAGCTGGTCAGGCAGCTTCCGAGGAAGAGGAAAGTCAATGTTTCGGGTAAAAGCCCTTCATCAGGAATGAAGCTGGGAGCCTCGGGCGTGGAGACATAAATAGGAGGGGGTTGAGCTGGGGTGAAGGCAGCTGAGAGAGGATGGAGGTGGGGTGAAGGTGAGAGGTTGGACTGGAGGGTGGAGCGGATAGGTGGGAAGGAAGATTGACAAATGGGACAGATCATGAGGATGGTGCTGAGCAACAAGGTTGGAACTGGGGTAAGGTGGGGGAAGGAGAAATGAGGAAACTAGTGAAGTCCACATTGATGCCATGGAGTTCAAGGGTCCCGAGTTTTGACAATGGAAGATACATTCATAACATGGCCAACGGGTTTGTCTGGCTATAAATCTTGCTGTGTGTTTGAGGGTCAGTCGTCCTGGCGTTATACAACAGCAAACACTACAGTGCTTTGCTAAGCATAATCCTGGACCAATCCAGTGGGATTCAATGGTCAACAACACTGTCTTAAGGGCTTAAAGTGATTTGTAGGAGACTTCAGGAGCCCCAAACAAAGGAAAAACCAAAGTAAAGGGAAAGGGGGTGTCCGAGTTTCCAAAATGCTTCAAGAAGGAACCAGCCCAGGGAGGGATGACAGGATGCTGATTCCGGATCCTGTGTTTGATGCATTGCAAAGGAACGCAGCAAACAATCAATGATAGAGATGGCATATGTAAAGCAGAAGCATCTTCCTAAATGAGGGAAAGAGTTGGAGTACCCTAGATGGTGAAGCAAATAGACAAAACAAGAAGCGAATCGGTTGCCATGGCACCAAGACTGAACTGGGAGCAGGTGAGTAACAGGCCGTGTGTTGACGGTAGGGGGCAGTATTGTACCATGTTAGAAACCTGCAGGTCCCCATTCTGTAGAGTGCTACCAATGGACAGAAAACCTCTCATTTAATCAAATTAAACAGCTCTCATTTAAAGGGGAAGGGTACATGCCTGTCAACCTTGAATCTCTAAAATCGTCCTGTGATAAAGGTTCTTGAATTTCCTGCAGAGCATCCTGGTTTAAAGTTCAGTTTTTGCCTCTATTATCTTGGCGCACTGATCTAACGAATGAGAATTTGGGGACATTTAAGTCTTTGCTGAGATATTCCTGATGTCTGAAGAGTCATTCCAGGGACAGAAAATAATCTCGTATGTGCATTCAAAAGGTACATGCGCAGAGATTCTCAGATGCAGACACACAGATACATAGGTGAAAGCAGACACACACACACATACATATATAGATACAGATGCATACAAGTGAGCACAGACACAGATACACGTCTTCCCCTTGTTAGGCTGTCCCTTAAGCTTGCTTGAGCTCTGATTCAATAGCTGGGTATCCAGTCTGTAGAGTTTGTCCAATATGGAACATTTAGTGCTTAGATGACCAGAAAGATGTGTTGTTTGGAGGCTTGTGTTCTTTATGAATGAACCTTGTCCATGTTAATCAAAGATCTAAGTCTCCAGTGTCTCAATAGCCACATTGGACCTCCTCACTGCCTCCGCTAATCTCTGGGGAGACGCCAGCCTCCACCAAGTTCCAAATAGAGTGTTTGTTTTGGCAATACAAGGGCATGTCTCGCACGGCAGAGCTGGTTTTCCAGTGATAATGATCTCAATGCTGAGAATCCTGACTTGCACTCCCCTATGCAATAATGCCCTTCACACAGCGTGGATTCCAGAACTGCACCCAACATTAAAGCCACTGACCAGATTGATACAAAGTGGTATTGTCCAGTTTCATTCTTTCAAGATTTAGATTTTACTATCACGTTTACTCAAGTACACAATCATAGCATTCCTACAGTGTGGAAGCAGGCCATTCAGCCCATCATGCCCAGATCAACCTTGCGAAGAGCATTCCACACAACCCCTACCCAGTAACTCTGCATTTCCCATGGGCAATCCACCTAGCCTGCACACTTTTGGACTGCGGGAGGAAACAGGAGCACCCAGAAGAAACCCACGCCAGCATGGGGAGAATGTGCCAACTCCACACTGACAGTCACCTGGGGGTGGAATCAAAACTGGGTCCCTGGTGCTGTGGGGCAGCAGTGCTAACCACTGAGCCACTGTGCTGTCCAAAGTTACAGGAGTACAGTGAAAAGTGTATAATGTTACCACATGTGGCACCACCTTAGAGACAAAATGGTAATAAAATGGAACAATAAAAGAGAAGGCACAAAGCTAAAAAGATTAAGTGAAATAAATAAATAAGATGATAGTTAACATTAAAGTTGTTCTTCATATCAACCAGACAAATTAAAAGTTCAACAGTCTGTCTTGAGTGTGTAGTAGCAGTCAGATATAACTGAATAGACCTGCAGGCCATTTCAGAGGACAGTGAAGAATCAACCATATTGCTGTGGGTCTGTGGTCACATGTCAATCAGACAAGGTAAGGATGGCTGAATTTCTTCTGTAAAGAGAAAGAGCAAGCAGATGGATATTTAGATCTGGCAATGACTGCAAAAGACAAGACTGGACCAATAGTAATAGGCAAACAATTTCAAGGAAATTCATGAAGGAACAGTCAATAGGTGTATCAAATTATTATGTGATGAACTGTCCACAAAAAAGACATAGACATAATTGACACACGACAAAGAGACGCCTGAAGAAGAAGAAGAAAATAGTGATGAGTGTGAAGAAATTGCACTGGTTGTAAGCAATATTTCCTCTCAGCTGCACACGTGTGCAACCACTGTGATATTCTACGCATGGGTGATGGTGAATTCCTGACCTCCAGGACACATATGAAGACATGAAGGTTACAGCCATCAATACTACAGCTAAAGACATGAATCCAGTGAAAGGACTCAATCGATGAAATGTAGGGCCACACTTGAGCTGATCAATAAATTGACAAGTTGACAACTGTGCGTGGCCCACACAGAGAAATTACGTGGGAGAATATTGACCCTGACAATTAGTCTAAGGGAAAAATCTCAAATTGCCTGCTGCATTGTGAGGTATAGTCTGTTTGTTCTGGAAGGTGTTACGACTAATTCCATCCTTGTTGCATATTTGATTGCATGACATTCTTGAAGCTCTGTGAGATGAGCTTTTATCAAAACTGAGATTATCCAGAAGATTCGAGACACTGAAACTTTGCATAAGACAGACAGGATTTATCACAAGAGATTTAATAGATTGTAAAAGAGAGGATCTGATTTAATTTGATTTGATTTGTTAATGTCACATGTATGTAGGTACGGTGAAAAGTTTTGTTTTGCGTGCAGTAGACACAGATCATACCGTACAAGGTGTATTAGCATAATAGAACAGAGCGAGGAATACAATGTTACAACTACAGGGAAGGTGCACAAAGAGGGAGATCAACATTAAATTGAAAATTTGAGAGGTCCATTCAGACTTTAATAACAGTGGGGAAGAAGCTGTTCTTGAAACTGTGTTTGTGTGTGTTTAAGCTTTTGTATCTTCTGCCCGATGGAGGAGGTTAGAAGAAATTATAACTGGGGTGGGAGAGGTCTGTGATGATGAGGCAATGAGAAGTACAGATGGAGTCAATGGATGGAAGGTTGGCTTGCGTGATGACTGGGCTATGTTCACATTTCTCTGTAGTTTCTTACAGTCCTCGGCAGAGCAGTTGCCGCACCAAGCCAGGAGGCATCTGGATAGTCTGCTGCCTATGGCACATATAGTCATAGAGCTTTATAACATGGAAAGAGACCCTTCGGTCCAACTTGCCCATGTTGACCTGATGCCCTAAATAAATCTTGTCCCATTTGCTAGCATTTGGCACATATCATTCTAAATTCTTCCTATTCTCTAAAAGAATTGCTAACAATCTTTCTGGACGTGCCAAATTTCCTTAGCTTCCTAGCATTGCTGTATTTTCCTACTGTAGCATCAACGTGGGTGAACCAGGACAGATTATTGGCGATCGTCACTCCTAGGTACTTAGCACTGTTGACTATCTCCTCCTCAGCATAATTAATGCAGACAGGGAAGGTGTCCTCCATCTTGCTTTCCAAAGTCAATGATCTGCTCTTTTGATTTTGCTAACATAGAGGGAGAATTTGTTATCTTTCCACCATGCCACCAAGTACTCTATCTCTTTCCTGTATTCTGTTCCGTCATTGTTTAAGATCTGGCCTACGACAAGGGTGTCATCAGCAAACTTGTAATGGAGTCAGGCCAAAATTTGGCCACAGAGTCATGAGTGTACAGAGAGTATAATAAAGGGCTGAGCATGCATCCTTGCACGGTGCCAGTGTTGAGCATTATTGTGGAGGAGATGCTGTTGCCTACACTCACTGATTGCAGTCTGTGGGTCAGGAAATCGAGGATCCAGTTGCAGAGGAGCAGAGCGGAGACCTAGCTCTCAGAGTTTGGAATTTAGTTTGGTTGAAATTATAGTGTTGCAGCTGAAGCTGTAGTCAGTAAGTAGGAGCCTGATGTAGGTACCTTTATTAACCAGATGTTCCAGGGACGAGTGTAGGACCAGGGAGATGGTGTCTCTAACCTCTCGAAGCACCTCATAGTTACGAAGGTCATTACCACATGCGGTAGTCACTGAGGCTTATTGCATAAGTTTTCTTCGGTACCGGGATGATGGTGATCTTTTTGAAACAGGTGGGGATTTCAGATCATGGTAAGAATGGTCTTAAAGAACGGAGAGTCCCTCAGTTCATAAAGGTCAGGCAGAGATGCTCAAAGGTATCAATTGTATAAGAAAGATTGTCAGGGATATAGAGTTGAGGCTGAATAAGATCAGGACAAGATGCCTGCCTTGAAGAAGCTTTACTCCAAAAAGAAGGGCTTTTGCCCGAAACGTCGATTTTCCTGCTCCTCGGATGCTGCCTGAACTGCTGTGCTCTTCCAGCACCACTAGCTTAGCACTGCTGCCTCACAGCGCCAGAGACCTGGGTTCAATTCCCGCCTCAGGCGACTGACTGTGTGGAGTTTGCACATTCTCCCCGTGTCTGCGTGGGTTTACTCCGGGTGCTCCGGTTTCCTCCCACACTCCAAAGATGTGCAGGTCAGGTGAATTGGCCATGCTAAATTGTCCGTAGCGTTAGGTAAGGGGTAGATGTAGGGGTATGGGCGGGTTGTGCTTCGGCGGGGCGGTGTGGACTTGTTGGGCCGAAGGGCCTGTTTCCACACTGTAAGTAATCTAATCTAATCCAGAATCTGGTTTCCAGCATCTGCAGTCATTGTTTTGACCTAAAATAAGGTCAGTCATTGCCTCTTTACAGTGAAACTATGTTGTATCTTTTCAATGCTTTCACCATGGTTCTGGTGGAGGAGTGAGAACCTCCAGGCACATTTGTATTTACATTTACAAATGGTTAGCTGGCAAAGAGACAGGGAATCATTGCTTAGGGCATGGTGAATAGTTTATTGTGCATCCCCATCCCATGGACACCTCCTGACAGTGAATGGATAGATCCTGTAAGGGAGGCACAGAGTCAGCAACTGTGCCACACTGCAGTCACGTGTAGCCTGAACCTGGCACTGCCCGCTGTACCCTTGCATCTGCTTCCTCAGTCTCCATCCAGTAATGCCACATTAACTCCATTCCAACAGCCATCAAGTCGGGGTTTAAAATGTTGTTATGCTCCATCTCTTGGCCACAGACCTGGTTTCTGTGTCTGACTGCTGACAACAGGCCAGTGACCCTAGTCGAAAGACAGTCTGCGTTGATTAATTCAGCCTTAGACTAATCAGAACCATGAACTCTGTATCCTGCTTAAGTTCAATCTTATCTATGATGGCTTCTTCAGCTGACTTATCTTTTCCAATCATCCTGGGAGATGACCACCTTGACATTTATTTCCCAACATCAATTGCCTTGAAGGAGTGGTCTACTGGGCCACTCTGTAGCCATCAAGGATCAACTGCATTTGTGGGACTGGAGTCACATATAAAATGGGCGAGGTAAGGATGGCTGGATCGCCTCCTGGAACCATATGGGATAAGGAGAAGAACAAGAGTTACAGTGAGGGACAGTGTAGATGGAGCTCTATTCTATATTTAACCCCAAGCTGTACCTGTCCTCAGTGTCTGATGGGGGACAATGTAAATGGAGCTCTATTCTATATTTAACCCCATGCTGTACCTGTCCTCACAGTGTCTGATGGGGGACAATGTAAATGGAGCTCTATTCTATATTTAACCCCAAGCTGTACCTGTCCTCATTGTCTGATGAGGGACAGTGTAGATGGAGCTCTATTCTATATTTAACCCCAAGCTGTACCTATCCTCACAGTGTCTGATGAGGGACAGTGTAGATGGAGCTCTATTCTATATTTAACCCCATGCTGTACCTGTCCTCAGTGTCTGATGGGGGACAGTGTAGATGGAGCTCTATTCTATATTTAACCCCAAGCTGTACCTGTCCTCAGTGTCTGATGAGGGACAGTGTAGATGGAGCTCTATTCTATATTTAACCCCAAGCTGTACCTGTCCTCAGTGTCTGATGAGGGACAGTGTAGATGGAGCTCTATTCTATATTTAACCCCAAGCTGTACCTGTCCTCAGTGTCTGATGAGGGACAGTGTAGATGGAGCTCTATTCTATATTTAACCCCAAGCTGTACCTATCCTCACAGTGTCTGATGAGGGACAGTGTAGATGGAGCTCTATTCTATATTTAACCCCATGCTGTACCTGTCCTCAGTGTCTGATGGGGGACAGTGTAGATGGAGCTCTATTCTATATTTAACCCCAAGCTGTACCTGTCCTCAGTGTCTGATGAGGGACAGTGTAGATGGAGCTCTATTCTATATTTAACCCCAAGCTGTACCTGTCCTCAGTGTCTGATGAGGGACAGTGTAGATGGAGCTCTATTCTATATTTAACCCCATGCTGTACCTGTCCTCAGTGTCTGATGAGGGACAGTGTAGATGGAGCTCTATTCTATATTTAACCCCATGTTGTACCTGTCCTCAGTATCTGATGAGGGACAATGTAGATGGAGCACTATTCTATATTTAACCCCATGTTGTACCTATCCTCAATGTCTGATGAGGGACAGTGTAGGTGGAGCACTATTCTATATTTAACCCCATGTTGTACCTATCCTCAATGTCTGATGAGGGACAGTGTAGGTGGAGCACTATTCTATATTTAACCCCATGCTGTACCTGTCCTCACAGTGTTTGTTGGGGGACAATGTAAATGGAGCTCTATTCTATATTTAACCCCATGTTGTACCTATCCTCAGTGTCTGATGAGGGACAGTGTAGATGGAGCTCTATTCTATATTTAACCCCATGCTGTACCT
Source organism: Chiloscyllium punctatum (assembly GCF_047496795.1). Taxonomy (NCBI): domain Eukaryota; kingdom Metazoa; phylum Chordata; class Chondrichthyes; order Orectolobiformes; family Hemiscylliidae; genus Chiloscyllium; species Chiloscyllium punctatum. The sequence continues at coordinate 68,459,187 of NC_092764.1, read as the reverse complement.
GTCCTCAGTGTCTGATGAGGGACAGTGTAGATGGAGCTCTATTCTATATTTAACCCCATGTTGTACCTGTCCTCAGTATCTGATGAGGGACAATGTAGATGGAGCACTATTCTATATTTAATCCCATGTTGTACCTATCCTCAATGTCTGATGAGGGACAGTGTAGGTGGAGCACTATTCTATATTTAACCCCATGTTGTACCTATCCTCAATGTCTGATGAGGGACAGTGTAGGTGGAGCACTATTCTATATTTAACCCCATGCTGTACCTGTCCTCACAGTGTTTGTTGGGGGACAATGTAAATGGAGCTCTATTCTATATTTAACCCCAAGCTGTACCTGTCCTCACAGTGTCTGATGGGGGACAGTGTAGATGGAGCTCTATTCTATATTTAACCCCAAGCTGTACCTGTCCTCAGTGTCTGATGAGGGACAGTGTAGATGGAGCTCTATTCTATATTTAACCCCATGCTGTACCTGTCCTCACAGTGTCTGATGGGGGACAGTGTAGATGGAGCTCTATTCTATATTTAACCCCATGCTGTACCTGTCCTCACAGTGTCTGATGGGGGACAGTGTAGATGGAGCTCTATTCTATATTTAACCCCAAGCTGTACCTGTCCTCACAGTGTCTGATGGGGGACAGTGTAGATGGAGCTCTATTCTATATTTAACCCCATGCTGTACCTGTCCTCACAGTGTTTGTTGGGGGACAGTGTAGATGGAGCTCTATTCTATATTTAACCCCATGCTGTACCTGTCCTCAGTGTGTGATGAGGGACAGTGTAGATGGAGCTCTATTCTATATTTAACCCCATGCTGTACCTGTCCTCATTGTCTGATGGGGGACAATGTAGATGGAGCTTTATTCTATATTTAACCCCATGCTGTACCTGTCCTCACAGTGTCTGATGAGGGACAGTGTAGATGGAGCTCTATTCTATATTTAACCCCATGCTGTACCTGTCCTCATTGTCTGATGGGGGACAATGTAGATGGAGCTTTATTCTATATTTAACCCCATGCTGTACCTGTCCCCACAGTGTTTGTTGGGGGACAGTGTAGATGGAGCTCTATTTTATATTTAACCCCACGTTGTATATGTCCTTCAGTATTTAACAGAGACAGTGCAGAGTGAATGCTATTATGCATCTGACACTGGGCTGTTCCTATCCTGGGAGTATCTGATGATGACAGTGTAGAGTAATCTGTACTTCCAGTTTGAAAGAATAGGGGGAGATTTACTTAATTTCTTGCCCTGTATTGTACTTGTCCCAGGAGTGTTTGATGGAGACAGTGTCGAGGAAACTCTACTTAGAATTTACCTTCAATATGAAAGAGTAGAGAGAGCTCTACCCTTTTTCTAACCTCATAGAGTACCCGTTTTGGGAGTGTTTGATAGGGACAGTGTAGAAGGAGCTTTATTCTCAGTTGAAATGTTTTTCTCTCTACCTAATCCTGTGCTGTCCCTTTCCTAGGAGTGTTTGATGGGGGAAGGGTAGAGAGAGCTTTACCCTGTAAGTGACACCATGTTGCAATGTCTCAGGAGTGTTTTATAGAGACATTGTAAAGGGAGCTTTACTCTCAGTTTAAATGAATAGAAAGATCTTTCCTCGATATCTAATCCTGTGCTGTCCCTGTTCTGGGAGCTTTTGATGGGAGACAATTTAGAGGGATTTTTAATCTGCTTTTAGCCCTGTGCTGCCTTGCCCTGGGAGCATTTAATGGGGACATTGTAGACGAAGCTTTAGTCTGCATCTAACCTTGTGCTGTCCCTGTCCTGGGAATAATATAACACGGCAGTGATTGAAACTTGAGTTGACTTTGTTCCCCAGCAGAAATATACCTCTGCAAAGAATTGACACCAAAGAAGACAACTGAAGCTACGACTTTTGGCATTAATCGAGAACAAGCACCAAGTGGAGCTCAGACTTACCATCTCCACGGTGACAGCTGTGTGGATCCCTCCTGCTTTGCCAAAAGCCCAGGGGAAGTTGAGGAGTCCAGCACCAAGGGCTGATTTTAACAGGATGAATACTGCTCCACAGGATGACAGACCTGACCTCTCTGTGTTCAGTGAACTTGGCTTGGCCAGTAGATTGATACTCTCTCGAGCCAGCTCATCCATCTGTACCTGTTGCCGCACTATTCCAGAGTTTACTGAATCTTCTCACTGTTTGCTTTGTTTACCCATGAATGGATTCACCCCGTGGCCCAGTCCTTGCTGGGATCTGACATGCCTCTTGACCTCTTCCAGAAGCTCTTCAGTCTTTGAAAGCAGGGATTGGCAGTCCTCTGGCCAATGAATTACCTGCAACGTTTCTTTGCCACCAATCAGAGCTTGTTGGAGGAGCTACCATGTCCTCATAGCCGTAATGGGATCACATTAGCCGAGACTGACCTGGCGCAGGAGCAGAGATTGGAACTATCACTACACCGCCCATTGCCTTGAAGATTGATGCTCAATTCTTCAGCTTAAAATTAGCCGAAATATTAATCAGATGTGTGTGCCTCATTGGTTGGGATAACCACCACCCAGTTCTGTCACTTTCAATTCACTTTCTTAGCTCTAGTTTTGAAGAATGAGGAGCATTCCAGAACCTGAGGTGGGGGGTTGCTGTTCATTCCGCCGTGAGAAGAATTTGTGAAAAGCTGGTTTAGCGAATTGGGCATTGATCTGTGAAATTCCAGGGATTGGGAAGCTGGGGGCTTTGATGGGATTTGTTCGACCCAGAAAAGAGTAGTGATTCTCACTTTATTGCACCCGGATATCTGAATGAGGGAGTCTGGTAGCTCTACGCTTTCGATCACCTCATGCAGGCTGTGAGTCAGCACTGTGCGTCCTCAGTCCTCAGTCTCCGAGCAAGGAGAACTCAGCTGTGGTGAGATAACGTCTGCTCCTCCCTGTGTAGGCTGTACTGTAATGTACACACAATGTGAGCTGTGAGATCCAAGAGAGATGAGGCCTTGGTAATTGTTGGAAATTTAGTGATCTGAGCCGACTCTGTGATCGATAGCAGCTCTTTTCAACCAGTTGTTGAGTCTACAGCACAGAAAAAAAAGACCCTTTGTCCTATTGAATCTGTGCCAATCGAAGAAACCCACCTAACTATTCCAATCCCATTTCCCAGCACATGGCCCATGCCTTGCGATCGCAACTTCACATTGAAATACTTCTGAAATGCTATGAGGATTTCTGCCTCTCCCTCCCTTACTAGCAATGAGTTCCAGATTCCCACCACCCTTTAGTGAAAAAGCCAATCCTCACATCTCTTCTAAACCTACTACCCCTTATCTACAATCTGCGCCCACTGGTCATTGATCCCTCGATCAAAGGAAAACGCTTCTTCCTGTCTACCCTATCTCTATCCTGATAATTTTATGCATCAAATATATGTCCCCTCTCAATCGTGCCTACTCTAAGGAAAACAATACCAGTCTGTCCAATCTCCCTGCAGAGCTAAGACTCTCCAGTTCAGACAACATAATAATGAAAGTAGGATCTCCCGTTAGCAGGGTGAATGGGCCTTGTGCTGCTGCATGAAACCAAGTGGCGGGTCAATGGACGCACTGAAAACCCTGGATTGAGAGGAGTGGCGCATGTCTGAATATACAGGCAACCTGATGGGCTGAGTTTTTCTCTCTCTCTTTCTCCCTTCTTCAGAATGTTTATTTTTCTCCCAGGATGCATTTCCTACTGCTCCAGAGCTGCTGGAAAGGAAACCACTAAAATGTAAGGAATCAAGGAAGGGGCAGGAGTAATGGCTGGCTATTGTCGGAACATCCAAGCCCTTGTGACTGAGTTGTTTTGCTAATGCTGGATAGCTACAAAACACAATGGTGGTGATTGCTAAGGTTTAAGCATTCAGTACCAAACTTAGGTTGGGTTTGCTAATGTTTGATCTCCTAATTCCACAAAGCTGAGGTTTTTTAATGCTTTGATTGTAGAAATGAAAACTATTTTCGGACAGCTGACCCTCCTAGTGTCGTAGCGAGTGTCACACTGTTGAAGGTGCGTTGGTTTTGACAAGACCTTAAACTGAGTTAGCTGTCAAGTGGACATAAACAGACATGATTTTGAAGATAAATGGAGTCATGCAATTTTTGTTTTAATTATATCTCAATCAACATTACGCAAGAACTTAGTTATTTAGTTAATTGCATATTATTGCTTGTCAGACTTACTGGGGAACAGGCTGGTTAGGTTAGTGACTAAATTTCAAAAGTTAAAATATTTAAATGTTTTTGGATGGTTCGATGAATAGGAAAGGTTTAGAGGGATATGGACCAAACTCAAGCAAATGGGCCGAGTGAAACCAGGTAGAAATGGACAAGTTGGACCGAAGAGTCTGTTTTTGTATTATATGAGTCTATCACTCATGAATCTTCTCACCACCTCTAGTGTTATCATATCCTTCCTATAATGTGGATTCCAGACCTGTACCCATTACTCTCATTGTGGCTCGCCAACACTTTATACAGGTCCAGTATAACCTCCCTGCTCTTAAGTGCAATGACTCAGCCAAGAAAGGCAAATATCCAAATGCCTCCTTAATCATTTCCTCAACCTGACAGTGTCTGTTTTAGCACACACTGTAAAGTGTGGCATATTAAAGAAAATCCCCCAGTTTATCATTTCTCTTCATGCCTTGTCGAATGATGCCAGAATCGATATTTCTCATGTTCCCCTGGCTGACTGCTACCTTAGGAAATCCCCCACCCTAGGGAAAAGACACCTGTTGGTGTCACACTGTGGAATAAACCAACTACCCAGCCAACTGAGCTAACTGGCCACACACGCTACCACCCCCAACTCCCCCCAACCATGGTCACCTGATATCATCAAAATCACGACCTGCACTCCTGGTTGAGTGATACATCAATCTTCAAATGCTCATAGAAATATAGAAAGTAGGAGCAGGAATACGCCATTCGGCCCTTCAACTTTGTTCTGCTGCTCAATATTATCATGGCTGATTATCTAACTCAATACCCTGTTCCTGCTTTCTCTGCATAATGTTTGATCCCATTCGTCCAAAGAGCTATACCTAACGCCTTCTTGCAAACATTAAATGTTTCAGAACCAACCGCTCTCTCTAGTAGAGACAGGCTCACCACTCTCTGGATGAAGAAATTTCTTATCTCAATCCTCTATAGCCTATTCTGTAAGCTTAGACTGTGAGTCCATGTAAACTCCAGCCAGTATAGTGCTAACTGACCCTTGGTGATTCCATGACTCTCTCTCTCTTTATATGAATGCCTCGCCATCCCAGGAACCAGTGTGGTAAATCTTTGTTGCACTCCCTTTATGAAGGAAAATCTTTCCATAGATGAGGAGACCAAAGCTGCTCACAACACTCCAGGTGTGGTCTCACCAAAACCCCATACAATTGGAACATTTTGTCTATATTTCTGTTATTTTCTCCAGCCCTACTGCTACAGTGTGACACTCGCTACGACACTAGGAGGGTCAGCTGTCCGAAAATAGTTTTCTTTTGAAATGCCTGAACATCTCCACTTCCGATATTTTATATACACTATCTGAGGTCTTTCTGTTGAACTTAAATAGGGGCCTATGTTGTCATTGGATCCTCCGCCCGCAATCCCCCATTTCACAGTGTCTCAAATGCATTTAACTATAGTCTCGTACAACTGAGAGTTGTGTTTGATTTGTTTGGATCGAGTAAAATTCCAATGTTTGTTTGTTTCCTGACTGTACAGAACCAAACTGCATTTGTGGCTATATATCTTTAAAATTCTTTTATGAATAAAGTATATTTTTGACATTTAAAAATATATTTTTTTCCCTCCTTGATGAAGACTGAGCAGAACTTTTTTTTGTATTTTGCAATCTTCAGTGTTGTTCACTAAGCATGGCACAGAGGCCATACAATTGACCAAGTTATCACCTTTCAGAAGAGATGTTAAACCTGGGCTCCAGCTGCACTGTCAGATGTGTGCAACATCGCTGTATTATGTCGAAAAACACAACAAAATGGGTGGCAGACATTCTCTGGTTTATTTCTAAAGACAGAGCCTTGACCAATCAGAGTCAATTTGCCTGATTTAAATTTAAACAATGCTTGACAGTTAACTGTCAGTCATCATCTAACTGGTGCATTCACTGTGTGAGAACTTCTACCAATCAGATTCTACACTTGAACCACTCAGCATTCCCTTCTCATGCTGTACAAACAAAAAGTTGTTTGCCCTTTCCATTTATATTCTTGTGAATTGTCTGATTTTTTTAAAAGAAGTAACAAAGAGGATTGATGAGGGCAGAGGAGTGGATATGATCTATATGGACTTCAGTAAGGCGTTCGACAATGTTCCTCATGGTAGACTGGTTAGCAAGGTTAGATCATATGGAATACAGGGAGAACTAGCCATTTGGAATCAGAATTGGCTCAAAGGTAGATGACAGAGGTGGAGGGTTGCTTCTCAGACTAGAGGCCTGTGACCAGTGGTGTGCCACAAGGATCGGTGCTGGGTCCACTGTTTATTGTCATTTATATAATTGAATTGGATGTGAGCATAGGAGGTATAGTTAGTAAGTTTATAAATAAAACCAAAATTGCAAGTGTAGTGGACAATGAAGAAGGTTACATCAGTTTACAATGGGATCTTGATCAGTTGGACCACTGGGTTGAGAAGTGGCAAATGAAGTTTATTTTAGATAAATGTGAGGTGCTGAATTTTGGAAAGGCAATTCAGTGCAGGAATTATACATTTAATGGTCAGGTCCTGGGGCGAGTTGCTGAACAAAGAGACCTTGGAGTGCAGGTTCATAGTTCCTTGAAAGTGGAGTTACAGTAGATAGGATAATGAAGAAGGCTTTTATCGGTCAGTGCATTGAGCATATGAGTTGGGAGGTCATATTGCAGCTATAGAGGAAGTTGGCTAAGCCAGTTTTGGAGTGTTATGTGTAATTCTGGTCTCCCTGCTCTAGGAAGAATGTTGTGAAACTTGAAAGGGTTCACAAAAGATATAGAAGAATACTGCCAGGAGGGTTTGAGCTATAGGGAGAGGTTGAATAGGCTGGGGTTGTTTTCCATGGAGCGTCAGAGGCTGAGGGTTGGTTTTGTCAAGCTTTATAAAATCATGAGGGGCATGAGGGACAAGGCCTTTTCCCAGAGGTGGGGGAGTCCAAAACTAGAGGGCATAGGTTTAAAGTGAGACCTAAGGGACAGCTTTTTCACATAGAGGCTGGTGCGTGCATGGAACTGGTGGAGGTTGTTACAATTACAACTTATAAAAGGCATCTGGAATGGGAAATGAATAGGAAGGGTATAGAGGGATATAGCCAAATGCTGGCAAATAGGACCAGATCAATTTAGGATATCTGGTCAGCATGCATGAGCTGGGCTGAAGGGTCTGCTTCCATGCTATGCATCGCTATGACTCTATGAGTGCAAAATAAAAAAAAGCTTTGACAAAATACATAACTTTTTAGCAATACTCATGTTTAATACCAGCCCAAGAAAGAAGAGCAGGGCAGTTATCCCCAGTGTCCTGACCAACCCTCAACCAATGTGTAAAAAAAACAGATTACTTGGTCATCTTACACTGTTGTTTGTGGGATCTTTCCATCCACAAAATAACAGTGGTATTTCCTCCACTACAACAGTAACAGCTCTTCAAAAGACTGTCATTGGCTGTGAAGCACTTGCGATGGCCTGTGGTCAAGAAAGGTATGACATAAAGGCAAGATTTTCTTCACAATTACAGGACGGATCCAGCAACACAAAAAGTGCATTCAGGAGTTGCTGTGGCCCATCTGCAGTCACTGAATTGTATTCTACCACAATTTGTAACCTCATAATTAACTATACTCATCACTCTATTTTCTACCATCAAACTGGAGATCAACTTTGTTTCAATGAAAAGCATGAGGCCAGCCATGAGCAATAGCAAACATAACTAAAATAGCGGATGCAGGATTGCAGACAATGGGAACAGCTTCTGAAAGACAGACTTCAGTGTTCCAGAGCCAATGGATCAGATTGAAACTCTATAGCCCTGCTGCCTCAAGTTCTCAAAGATGATGGACAATTAAATGACCAATTTGTGGATCGTTCGTCTACTAATTATTCGCAAACATCTTCAGCCAGAAGTGCTGAATGTATGATTTATCTCAGCCTCCTTTAGAAATCCCTCTCAGCACAGATGCCAGTCTTCAGCCACTGTAATTCACTCCGCGTGATCACAAGAAATGGTTCAAGGCACTGGATACTGCAAAGGCTATGGGTCCTGACAACATCCTGGCAATGTGGTGCAGACTTGTGCCCAAAAGCTTGCTGCTCCCCCAGCCAAGTTCTTCCAGCCTATTCACGACACTGGAATCGAGCCACAAATATAGAAAATTCTCCAAGTATGCCTGTACACAAAAGGCAGGAATAGCCCAACCCAGCCAATTACCATCCTCATTAGTCAATTCTCGATCATCAGTTACGTGATGGAAGGTATCATCAACAGTGCTGTCAAGCAACACTTGTTTAGCAAAAACCTGCTCAGTGTTGCCCAGTTTGGGTTCTACCAGGGCCACTCAACTCCCGACCCCCTTACAGCCTTGCTTCAAACATGGACAAAAGAGTCAAAAAGTGTGGTGCTGGAAAAGCACAGCCGAGGAGGAGGGCAGTCGATGTTTCGGTCATAAGCTCTTCATCAGGAATGGTCAAAAGAGCTGAACTCGAGAGGTGAGGTGAGAGTGATAGCCGTCAACACTAAGGCAGTATTCGACAGAGCGTAACATCAAGGAGCTGCAGCTAAACTAGACTCAATGGAGTTTAGGGGTCAACCAAGCAGCTGTCAAACCTCCAGTGAGTGGATCAAAAGAAAATACACAGCATGTGGGCAACTCTCAGAGTTGCATCCCAGAGGCTGGAAAAGGACAAAGCAGGAAATGAGGTATTATTCCTTCAGCTTGCATTGTGCTTCATTGGAACATTTAAGACCCAGGGCAGAAATGTTAGCATGAGAGCAAGGTGATTTATTGAAATGGCAAATAAGCAAGGAGGTCAGGGTTATTCCTACAGACAGAGTGGAGGTGTTCTGCAAAACCAATCTGTGTTTGATCTCCCCAGTGTAAAGGAAACCACATTGTAAACAGTGAACACAGTGGATTAGATTGAAAGAAGTACAAGTGAAATGCTGCTTCGTGTCAAAGTTGTGACTGGGACCTTGGACAGTAACGAAGGAGGAGGTGAATGGGTAAATATTACACATCTTGTGTTTGCACGGGAGGGTGTTGTGAGGGAGTGACGAATCATTCGGAGTGATGGAAGAATGTTGTTAGTCAAATGGAGGGGAAGATGTGGTTGGTAGTGGTATCCTGCTAGAGGTGGTTGAAATAGTGGATGATGGCACAGAGGCTCAGTAGCTAGCCCTGCTGCCTCACAGTGCCAGGGTTCGATTCCAGCCTCGGGCGACTGTCTGTGTGGAGTTTGCACATTCTCCCCGTGTCTGCGTGGGTTTCCTCCGGGTGCTCCGGTTTCTTCCCACAATCCAAAGATTTGCAGGTCAGGTGAATTGGCCATGCTAAAGTGTCCATTGTGTTCAGGGATGTGTACATTAGGTGCATTAGTAGGGAATAAACGTAGAGTTATAAGGTAGGGGGAATGGGTCTAGGTGGGTTACTCTTTGGAGAGTCGGTGTGGGCTTATTAGCCCAAATGGCCTGTTTCCACACTCTAGGGATTTTATGATGATTCTATGATCCTTTGAATAGGGAGACTAGTGGGGTGGGACATGAGGAAAGGGTAATCCTGTTGATGCTCTGAGTAGGAAAGGAAGGGGTGATGGCAGTGTGTAGGAGATGATTTGGACATTACTGAGGGCCCTATCAAACACAGTGGGGGAGGAGAGATCCTTAGTTGAAAAAAAGGAGGTCGTGTCAGAGACAGCCCTATGGAAGGTGATATTGTTGGAACAGATGTGACAGAGAGATGAAGAAACTGGGAGAATGGAATTGAATCCTTGCAGCACGGAGGGTGTGAAAAGGTGTGGTCACAATAACTGTGGGAGTTGGTGGTTTGTAATAGATATAGATAAGCAGCATTTCTTCAGAAATGGAAATGGTAAAGTCAAGGATGGGAAAGACACTGTCAAAGAAATCTTTGTAAATGTCTGCAGCTCATCTTGTAGATGGGACATAGTGCTGCTAACTGAGTGTTGGTGGTGGAGTGAATGTTTGTGAATGTATTGCTCATCAAGTGAGTTCCATTGTCCTGGATTGTCATAGAATCATACAGCATAGCAACAGACCCTTTGCTAACCAACAAACACCGCTATACTGGCCTGCACTGGTTCCACAGCCTGTTATGCCCTGACATTTTAAGTGCTCGTCCAGACACTGCTTAATGCTGCGAACCTGTCTGCCTTTGTCACACTGTCAGGCAGCACATTCTATGTTTCTATCACTATCGGAGTGAAATAATTTTTGTCAGATCCACTCTAAACTACCTCTGGTCAGACATGTCTACCCTGGGAAAATATTCTCATGATCTAGAACTAGTTCTAGAACTAGAGGGCATAGGTTTACGGTGAGAGGGGAAAGATATAAAAGAGACCTAAGGGGCAACGTTTTCACGCAGAGGGTGGTAGTGTATGGAATGAGCTTCCAGAGGAAGTGGTGGAGGCTGGTACAATTACAACATTTAAGAGGCATTTGGATGGGTATGTGAATAGGAAGGGTTTGGAGGGATATGGGCCTGGTGCTGGCAGGTGGGACTGGATTGGGTTGGGATATCTGGTCGGCATGGACAAGTTGGACTGAAGGGTCTGTTTATGTGCTGTACATCTCTATGACTCTATGACTCTATCTACTCTGTCGAGGCCTCTCATAATTTTGGAGACCTCAATCAGATCACACCCTCAGACTGTTCTGCTCCCTCTTCAGTGCAATCATGTCTTTCTGGTGACCAGAACTGCTCGCCAACTGTGGCCTAACCAATGTTTTTTTAATAAAATTGTAATAAGTCTTTGTTGCTCCTATATTCTACTCCACATCCTGTACACCTTTCTCATCACTCTGTCTTTCTGTGCTGACACCTTCAGAAATCTATGAACTTGGACACCAAGGTCCCTTTGTCCCTCAGTACTCCCAAGGGACCCACCATTCGTCATGTATTTCCTTCCCTTATTTGACTTCTCAAAATGCATCATGTCGCACTATCAAGATTAAATTCCATCTGCCATTGATCTGCCCAATGTACCAGCTGATCAGTATCACACTGTAGCCTGAGACCATCCTCCTCTCTATCAATACTGCCTCAACATTCATGGTGTCGAGCCTCTTGAGTGCTGTTGGAGCTGCAGTCAACCAGGCAAGTTCATTTCACTTCTATTGTGCTACTGGACAGGTTGGACCGAAGGGTCTGTTTCCATGCTGTACATCTCTATGACTCTATGACTCTATGTAGACAGGCTTTGGGGAGTGAGTTACTCACTGCAAGATTCCTGGATTCTGACCTGCTCCAGTAGTCAGAGTATCTATGTAGCTAGTCCAGTTCAGTTTCTAGTCAACGGTTACCCAAGGATTTTATAGTGGGAGATTCAATCATAGTGATTCCATTGAATGTCAAGGGTAATGGTTAGATTCTCTCTTGTTGGAGATATCATTGCCTGAAATTCGTGTGGCACGAATGTTACATGCCACCGTCAGACCAAGTCTGGGTATTGTCCAGTCCTTGATGTATTTGGACATGGACTGCTTCATTATCTGAGGACTTGCTGGTTTCATAATAATGCCAAGTTAGACTAAGAGAACAGAGTGCAAGAGGTTCTGAGGGAGACAGTTTAAAGCGGGTGAGGAGACCAGAGAAATTGAGGAGTCAATGTCCCAACCCACTTCTCTATTGTTACTTCAATGGTTTTAATGGTGAGATTTTTGACCGTTACCCTGAAGAGATTTCAAATATAAGGACCCCACATGCTATTTGTATACAGTGTTGTGACTGTGCCTGCAGTGGGTTTACAAAGGTGCACAGATTGAAATGTGTTGGCTTCCCATAATGGCTGCCTCATGACTCATGTGTACTTCTGTTTTAAATGAACGAATCCATCGAGTTAATCAATCTCATTTTTGTCAACAGGATAATCCGAGGGCCCTCTTGTGGCACAGTGGTAGAGCCCGTACCCCTGAAGCAGGAGTCCTGGGTTCGAGTACCATCTATTCCAGAGATGTGTCATAACATCTCTGAGCAGGTTGATAGGAAAAGCAGGTTAAATGAAAAACTTAGAGCCATCTCGTTGTGCAGTGGTAGCCCTGGACTGAGAGACCCAGGTTAAAAAATAATTAGATAATCCTTGGACCCTCTTACAGCACAGTGGTAGTGTCCCTATCCTTGAATCAGAAAGGCCATGTTCCAGTGCTACTTATTCCAGAGATATGTAATAACATCTCTGAACAGGTTGATGAGAAAAATAGGTTAAATTAAAAATAATTTAATCCTCAAACTGATGTGGTAGAGCTCTGCAAACAGAACAGCCACAATTCCTAGTCTGAGCTAGGGCAAGGGGTTTGGAAACAATTTGAGGAGGGGGGATTCAGAATTCCTGAGAGCAGTTGCCATGTATATGAGACAGTTCACTCAAAGCAGGCAAAGCTGATGAGGATAGAATGATTGAGGGGATGAAAATTAGAATGAGAACTGGCTTTATTGTAACATGTACTCGATGTACCAGGTAGAAAATCCTTTATCCGAGATCCTTGGGGCCAGTTGCTTTTTGGATTTCAGGATTTTTCAGATTTCACAATAAATGACACTTTCACAGTGAAATTAACAAAAAACCTTACTGAACAGCAAACTCACGTGTGATTATTATGAGCGCTGAGACACCATTGCTGCCAGTGCTGGGTCACATCTGAGTGACATGGGTCAAGTGGCCGTGGAGTTGGGTCACTTGTTCGCATGCCAGACAGCTTTGTTATACAGAAAAAAGACTTCACAAACAGAACTTCGGATTTCGGAGCTTTTCGAATTTTGGAATTTCTGATAAAAGATTGAAAAGTTTACAAGGAGCCACTCACAGCATCACCTTAGGTACAAATGTACCGAGGTACAGAATCGTACATGCGAGTTCTTAGGGAAACAACAAGTTAGAAAAATTTTAAAAAACTAAAAAGTCGGGCATTACAGATCATAGGAATAAGTTTGAAAACTAAAGAGTTCAGAATAACAGTCCTTCCAATCCAGTCCACATTGACACCTAGTATCTAGTGCGTGGCCAGGTCTTAATTCCACATTGTGCTGGGCTTCACCTCGATGCTCTTGAAGCCAGGAGTCCGCTGTGGAATCAATGCAAGGTTAGATGTCCACTCCGAGTCCACTGTGAGCCAAGAGACCGCCACACAGGCTCACCAAGAGACCACCACATTGACCCACCAAGAGAATGCTGGGTCAGGCCAAAAGACCGCCATATTGGGCCACTGGGAAACCTCCACATCAGGCCACTGAGAGACCAGTTGAAATGCAAGCTGTTTAAATCCTTGGATTTATGAATGGACTCACTAGTCAGCATAACTCAGCAGTAGGCTAGCAATCATTCTCTCTCTATTAAAATTAAAATCGCTCACAGGCAGCTGCAGTTCCTGACTCTCACGGTTTCACAGCCCGACAATTAAGTTTAAAGACCCTTTATTTTTCTGTTCCTCTCCCACATGTTAATCCCTCCTCTTATAATGATCTCATTTATAGAACCTGCATGGGTCAGAGCCACTGTTAATCCAATAAGCATCATCCAGGGAATGAAAGAGCTTTGTGGCTCTGGGTTTTTGCATTTTGTTTTAAAATGTCTCTCCTAATCCAAGCTGATTATTAAACTCTGCAAAGACACCCTGGGTTCTTGTGAGTAAATTTAACTGCAATTAATTTGAAGTTGGCTCCACTCATTGGCTCTTCCTCAACAGCAAGCAGTCCATCGTTAGGACAAGTGTTTAAAAACGTCCTGTCATTGGATATCGTGCTCTCTGAAAGGCATAACAACAAACTCTGCAAGTCACAATTAACAGTTTCCCGTGGCACTGTCCATAGCTGATTGTTTGATCTGTGGCTTCTTATAACAGGACTGTCACTTGGTGTGTGCTGAAGTTGTGATTCGCTAACAGACATTGAGCTGTGTCATTCTTTTCATTCAGACGTACAGCTGCAACCACTGCAGCGTGAGATCAAGCAGAGATTAGTTGCTGTTCAGGAAGGAGCATTTTCTAGATCAACGGAAGTTTGAAGATTCCCTCCTCCAATTGTCTAGAAGGTTCTGACTGAGGGCGCTTATGGAAAGTGTATTATAGGAGCTTTACTCTGTATCTAACCCTATTCTGTATGCTGGGGGCTACTTATAGGCACAGTGTCTAATCATGTGCTGTACATGTGCTGGGCATGTTAGTTGGGTTAGTATGAAGTTTTACTCTGTAGCTAACCCTGCTCTGTCCCTGTCCTGGGAGCGTTAATGGGGGCAGTATAGAGCAAACTTTACTCTGTATTTAACCTTGTTCTGTCACTGTCCTGGGAGTGTTTGATGGGCACAGTGTGGAGCTTTACCTTCAGTTTAAAAATGTAGAGGAAGTTTCAGTCTATACCTAACCCCATGCTGGCCCTATCTTAGATGTGTTTTGTGGGGACAATGTAAAGAGAGCTTTACGTTCAGTTCAAAAGGGTAGAGGAGCATTCCTTTATGTGTCACTCTGCATTGTACCAGTCCTTTTTGTGTTTGATGGAGTCACTATCGAAGGAGATTTATTCTGTATCTAATCCTGTGCTGTACCTTTCTTGGGAATATTTGATGGGGTAAACTGTAGAGATAATCTTAGTCTGCATCTAATCCTATGCTGTACTTGCCTTGAGAATGTTTGATGGGGCCACTGTAGAGGGGTCCTTACCTTTAACCTCTAACCTTACCTCTGTCTCTAACCCTATCTGTGGGAGTACATATTGGAGCTGTGCAGATAGTGATTCAGACAACTGGAGGTCCCGTGAACACTGGTCCGGCTGTGTCTATTCTGGCAATGCAGATGAAGCATCTACTGACATATCAAAGGTTTCTGACTCTGGAATGAATACACACGATAAAATCACTGCATTCAATGTAAGACATCTTGGGGTTGTCTGTTTCCATTAAATAAAAGTCTCTCCTTCATTCAGTACATCATCGGGAGGTGTGGGAGAATCGTAGGCATGACCTGGTTCTGTCACTTCAAGCTGCAGAGAGCTGGCAATTAGCTTTGACATGATTTACCTCCTCTCCTGCCCTCCCCCCCACCCCCCCACCCCACCCTCCACCCAGGGTTAGGAAGCACCAGTGAATGATGAACACATGGAATCTGTCTGCCCTGACTCTGAAGTTCAGAGCAGCCTGAGTAATTTAAAGTGACAGGCAGCCTTGGGACTCCAGCCTTTGGTGTTTGGGTGTCAGGAGTGAATCGCTCGGGTTACTGAGCCTTTTGTCAGGCTTTCAAAACTTAAATTCCTGCATTTCACATTAAGTCCATTTTCCCAGCTCAGTCTTGTGAATTGACTTTCTATTTTCCCACAGCAAGGCTCTTTCTTCGCAAGTTAACCCTGAATGTGCCCAAATTGGCAGGTGCAGGTTTTTCCGTCTTGGGTAACAACTGGTGAGAGAGCCCAACTCAAACTCATCGTTGGATCCTGTACTAGGACTGATCCCGCACTGGGACAGGTCAAACATTGGTACAGATCCAGCAAAGGAATTGATCCAGTACTAATAGGAATCTAACAGTGGGATTGATCTGAGGCTGAGATAATCCGGCACTAGTACAGAATCAGTTTTGGGACTGACCCAGTACAGGTTCTGACACAGCATTGGTTCTGATTGAACACTGATACTGGTTACCAGTGGAATTGATCTGAGACTGTGGCTGATCGAGCACTGGGAGAAAGCTGTAGAGAGAGAAGGAGAGCACTGGTATAGACATATCACTAGTATAGATCCACTACCAGTTCAGATCCCGCACTGGTTTCGATCCAGCACTGGTACTATTCTCACACCAGTACAGATTAAATACTAGCACTGATTTGATCCAGTACTGGTACATACCCAGCATTGATATAGATCGATTACTGGTGCTGATCCAGAACTGATATAGGTCCAGTACTGGTGCTGATCCAGCACTGATATAGTTCCATTACTGGTCCAGATCCAGCACTGATATAGATCCAGTACGGTGCTGATCCAGCACTGATATAGTTCCATTACTGGTCCAGATCCAGCACTGATATAGATGCAGTACTGGTGCTGATCCAGCACTGATACAGGTCCAGTACTGGTGCTGATCCAGCACTGATACAGGTCCAGTACTGGTGCTGATCCAGAACTGATATAGGTCCAGTACTGGTGCTGATCCAGCACTGATATAGTTCCATTACTGGTCCAGATCCAGCACTGATATAGATGCAGTACTGGTGCTGATCCAGCACTGATACAGGTCCAGTACTGGTGCTGATCCAGCACTGATATAGCTCCAGTACTAGTGTTGAGCCAGCACTGATATATAATCAGTACTAGTGCTGATCCAGCACTAATATAGACCCAGTACTGGTACAGATCCAGTTCTGATACAGATCCAGTACTGATACAGATCCAGTTCTGATACAGATCCAGTTCTGATATCGATCTAGTACTGGTACAGATCCAGTTCTGAAACAGATCCAGAACTGGTACAGATCCAGTTCTGATATAGATCCAGTACTGGTACTGATCTAGCACTGTTAAAAATCCAGTACAGATCCAGTTCTGATATAGATCCAGTACTGGTACTGATCTAGCACTGATATAGATCCAATACTGGTACTGATCAGGCCATTACTACAGTAAATAAAATGCAGAGAAATTAAAAATATTGTATCCCATTCTTTCAACAGCCACACTAGCACTTTGAACAGGTGCAATAAATGCAACTTGCATATAGAAACTCAACTCATTTAGTTAATCACCTTGGGTCAGTGAAGTACAATTGCTTCAAGAGTTAGTCATTGTCAAATAATGCCAAACCAAAATTTGTGGGAGCTTCCTTAATGGTTCAACCCAATTCTGGCTTTCCAACAAATGAGTCATTGAGGGAGTTTATCTTCCAGGAGAAAGTGAGGACTGCAGATGCTGGAGATCAGAGCTTAAAAATGTGTTGCTGGAAAAGCGCAGCAGGTCAGGCAGCATCAAAGGAACAGGAGAATCGACGTTTCGGGCATAAGCCCTTCTTCAGGAACGAGGAGGTTGTGCCAAGCAGGCTAAGATAAAAGGTAGGGAGGAGGGACTTGGGGGAGGGGTGTTGGGAATGCGATAGGTGGAAGGAGGTTAAGGTGAGGGTAATAGGCCTGACAGCGGTTGGGGGTGTAGAGGTCGGCAAGAAGATTGCAGGTCAAGAAGGCGGTGCTGAGTCTGAGGGTTGGGACTGAGAAAAGGTAGGGGGAGGGGAAATGAGAAAGCTGGAGAAATCTGCATTCATCTCTTATGGTTGGAGGGTTCCTAGGCGGAAGATGAGGTGCTCTTCCTCCAGGCGTCGTGTTGCCATGGTCTGGCGATGGAGGAGGCCAAGGACCTGCATGTCCTTGGTGGAGTGGGAGGGGGAGTTAAAGTGTTCAGCCACGGGGCAGTTGGGTTGGGTGGTGCGGGTGTCCCAGAGGTGTTCTCTGAAACGTTCCGCAAGTAGGCAGCCTGTCTCCCCAATGTATAGGAGGCCACATCGGGTGCAGCAGATGCAGTAAATGATGTGTATGGAGGTGCAGGTGAATTTGTGATGGATATGGAAGGATCCCTTGGGGCCTTGGAGGGAAGTGAGGGGGGAGGTGTGGGCGCAAGTTTTGCATTTCTTGCAGTTGCAGGGGAAGGTGCGAGGAGTGGAGGTTGGGTTGGTGGGGGGTGCGGATCTGACGAGGGAGTCACGGAGGGAGTGGTCTTTTCGGAATGCTGATAGGGGTGGGGAGGGAAATATATCTTGGTGGTGGGGTCTGTTTGGAGGGGGTGGAAATGACGAAGGATGATATGATGTATATGGAGATTGGTGGGGTGGTAGGTGAGGACCAGTGGGGTTCTGTCCTGGTGGTGATTGGAGGGGCAGGACTCCAGGGTGGAGGAGCAGGAAGTGGAGGAGATGCGGTGGAGAGCATCGTCAACCACGTCAGAGGGGAAATTGCGGTCTTTGAAGAAGGAGGCCAGCTGGGTTGTTCGATATTGGAATTGGTCCTCCTGGGAGCAGATGCGGCGAAGGCGAAGGAATTGGGAATATGGGATGGTGTTTTTACAGGGGGCAGGGTGGGAGGAGGTGTAATCTAGGTAGCTGTGGGAATCAGTCGGTTTATAGTAAACGTCCGTGTTGAGTCGGTTGTCTGAGATAGAAATGGAGATATAGTAAACGTATCGGCGTCTAGTGACTGTATCGGCGCTACATCTTGCTCCCACGAGGAGGTTGAACAGTTCATCCACTTTACTAACACCTTCCACTCCGACCTCAAATTTACCTGGACCGTCTCAGACTCCTCCCTCCCCTTCCTCGACCTCTCCATTTCTATCTCGGACAACCAGCTCAACACGGACATTTATCTTAGCCTGCTTGGCACACCCTCCTCATTCCTGAAGAAGGGCTCATGCCCAAAATGTCAATTCTCCTGCTCCTTTGATGCTGCCTGACCTGCTGTGCTTTTCCAGCAACACATTTTTAAGTTTATCTTCCAGTCATGTTGTACCTAAAGTGGAATCTTTTCAGTGGATAATTTTCAATTCAAAACATCCAGCAGTGACTAGTCATTCCATTGCAATGACTGATGGATAGTCCATGTTTGTTCAACATTATGGAATACCCTGCAATAGAGCTACATTAAGCTCTTAAATGCAAAACTCAAGAAAATGAGAAGCTCTCAAGCACAAAAATCTTTGTGTATCCGAATACCTGAACAGGGTTAAAGTCCAGCAATTTTGATTTATTGATCATAATCTACACATGGAGACGTAAAGAGTTAAATTCTGACTGTGGCAATTGAGAATTTGACTTTTTTTTATTTTAAGAAACTGAATATAACAAACTGGTATCATGCAGCTGCATCACAAAAATGATTCAACTGGTTCCTTCACCAGTTGAACTACAGCGTTACAACTTTTGAATGCCATGTGATTAGTCCTGGAAATAAGTGCTGATTTTTTTTTACTGATACAGCACTGATACAGGTCCAGTACTGGTCCTGATAGAGCACTGATATAGGTCCAGTACTGGTGCTGATCCAGCACTGATATAGGTTCAGTACTGGTGCTGATCCAGCACTGACAGAGGTCCAGTACTGGTGCTGATCCAGCACTGATATAGGTCCAGTACTGGTGCTGATCCAGCACTGATATAGGTCCAGTACTGGTGCTGATCCAGCACTGATATAGGTGCAGTACTGGTACAGATCCAGCACTGACATAGGTCCAGTACTTCTATTGTTTTACGTAATTGTTTTACTGACCTGCTGTGCTGTTTTTACTTATTTGTTCATCTTTATTCCTGGATCCCTTTCTATAGGATTCCATTCACTGACCTATTCTCTAAGGCCTCTGAAGTTTCTGCTTTACACATCGATATGTATTATTGTTTGATTTCTTAACCTGAGAACTTGTTGATGCATTATTACCCAACTGCAAGTTTTCTGGAATTTTTTTTTAACTGTGATTTTTTCCTCCTCAGTGTTAGCTAGATCCTGGATTTGGTATCATCAGCAAATTCTGACATTTGATTAGTTATTCCAAATCACAAATAGAATCAATGAGGAACTAGAGGAAAACTGCTTGTTAACTCTTTCAAATATGACCATCATTCTTGCTTGTCATATTTTCAACCAATTTTCTATCCATGTGGTTATTTGGTCCTGACTCCATATGTCCTAACTGTTGTCATGTGTCATTTTGCATGTACATTACTTAAAGCCTTTTTAAGATTTACATTTGTGACATCATAAGGCTATACTTGTATACTCTTTTCAAAGTGCACCTTATTAGCTAAGGATTACTTACGTTTTTGGAATTTATGTCATTTTTAATTATATTGCTTCCACTAGATGTTGTTCGAACATTTATTTTGGGAAATGGCTTTCATTTCTTTCGCTTGCTTACCTACCATATTAAAACTTCTAATTAAGAGTTCCCATCTTGCTTTGTGTGAGTTGGAACAAGCTAAGATGTTCATCAGTCTTTGGTCACCACGCCTTCTTCAATTAAGCATTAGTAAAGAATCTCTTTCCTTAATTTGGTAAGGATGCAGGAGTGTTAGCTGGGGGAGTTGAAGACTACAGGGCATATTTTTAAATCATTAGGGGGAAAGGTTTAAATGGGACCTTCAGGGCACTATTTATCACATAGCAGGTGGTTCGTTATGTGAAATAAATAATAAGAGGGAGTGGTTGATCAAAGAATCTGATCCAGCATTGGTACAGATGTGTTACTGGCACAAACTGAGTACTGTTACAGACCCAGCACTGTCATAGACCTAGTATTGGTACAGACCCCACACCGTCACAGGCCCAGTACTGGTGCAGACCTTCGATTGTCAGAGACGCAGCACTGGTACAGACACAGCACACTCACAGACCCAGTACTAGTACATACCCTGCACTGTCTCAGATGCAGTACTGGTACAGACCATGCACTGTCACAGACCCAGCACTGTCACAGACCCTGCACTGTCACAGACTCAGTACTAGTACAGGCTCTCACTGTCAAAGACCCAGTACTGATACTGACCCTGCACTGTCACAGACTCAGTACTGGTACTTACGCCGCACTGTCACAGACTCAGTACTGACACAGACCCCGCACTGTCAGAGACCCAGTACTGGTATGGTCTCCACACTGTCACAAATCCAGTACTGCTACAGATCCCACACTGTCACAGACCCAGTCCTCGTACAGACCCTGCACTGTCACTGACCCAGTACTGGTACCGACCTCACACTGTCACAGACCCAGTGCTGGTACAAACCCAGCACTGTGACAGATCCAGTACTGATACCGACCCCGCAATGTCACAGACCCAGTACTGACACAGACCCTGCACTGTCACAGACCCAATACTGGTACAGACCCGCACTGTCACAGACCCAGAGCTGACAAAGACCTTGCACTGTCACAGATCCAGTACTGGTACAGTACTGGACCCAGAACTGCATTGTCACAGACCTAGCACCGACACTGACCCTGCACTGTCAGAAACACATTACTGGTAAAGACCCTGCACTGTCACAGACCCAGTCCTGGTAAAGACCCTGCACCGTCACTGACCCAGTACTGGGGGTAGGCCCTGCATTGTCACAGACCCAGTACTGGTACAAACCCTGCACTGTCACAGACCCAGTACTGGCACAGAGCCTCCACTGTCACAAACCCAGTACTGGTACAGACCACACACCGTGACAGACCCAGTACTGCTTTAGAACCTACACTGTCACAGACTCAGTACTGACACAGACCCTGCACTGTCACAGACCCAGTTCTGGTACAGAACCCACACTGTCACAGACCTAATACTGCTACAGACCCCACACTGTCACAGACCCAGTACTGCTATAGACCCCACACCGTCTCAGACCCAGTACTGGGACAGACCCTGCACTATCACAGACCCAGGACTGAGACAGACCCCGAACTGTCACAGACCCAGTACTGGTCCAGAACCCGCGCTGTCACAGACTCAGTACTGACACAGACCCTGCACTGTCACAGACCCAGAACTGGTACAGACACCACACTTTCAGAGACTCAGTACTGGTACAGGCTCTGACTGTCACAGACCCAGTACAGGTACATACCCTGCACAGTCATAGACCCAGTACTAGTACTGACCCTGTACTGTCAGAGACCTAGTACTGGTACAGACCCTGTACTGTCACAGACCCAGTACAGGTACATACCCTGCACAGTCATAGACCCAGTACTGGTACTGAACCTGCACTATCAGAAACCCAGTACGAGTCCAGACTTGGACTGTTACAGACCCAGTACTGGTACAGACCCTGCACTGTCACTAATCCAGTACTGATACAGACCCTGCACTGTCACAGACTCAGTACTGACACAGACCCTGCACTGTCACAGACCCAGTACTGGTACAGATCCTCCACTCTCACAGAACCAGTACTGGTACAGAACACACACCGTCACAGACCCAGTACTGACACAGACACCACACTGTCAGAGATCTAGTACTGCTACAGACCTACACTGTCTGGGAACCAGTACTGGTAGAGACCCAGCACTGTCACAGACCCAGTACTGGTACACACCCTGCACTGTCACAGAACAAGTACTGACACAGACCCCGCACTGTCACAGACCAATTACTGACACAGACTCTGCACTGTCACAGACCCAGAACTGCTACAGATCCTATATTGTCACAGACCCAGTACTGGTACAGATCCTCCACTGTCACAGACCCAGTACTGGTACAGACCCTGCACTGTCACTGATCCAGTACTGATACAGACCCTGCACTGTCAGAGGCTCAGTACTGACACAGACTCTGCACTGTCACAGACCCAGAATTGCTACAGATCCCAGATTGTCACAGACCCAGCACTGGTACAGACCCCACACTGTGACAGACTCAGTACTGCTAAAGGCTCTGACTGTCACAGACCCAGTACTGGGGCAGACCCTGCACTGTCACAGACCCAGCACTGACACAGACCCAGCACTGTCACATACCCATGACTGGTACAGACCCTGCACTGTCACAGACCCATTACTGGTACAGACCCTCCACTGTCACAGACCCAGTACTGGTACAGACCCCACACTGTCGCAGACCTAGTACTGGAACAAACCCTGCACTGTCAAAGACCCAGTACTGGTACAGACCCTGCACTGTCACAGACCCAGTACTGGTACAGACCCTGCATGTCACAGACCCAGTATTGACACAGACCCTGCACTGTCTCAGACCCAGTACTGACACAGACCCTGCACTGTCACAGAACTAGTACTGGTACAGACTCTGCACTGTCACAGACCCAGAACTTGTATAGACCCCACACTGTCACAGACCCAGTACGGCTACAAATCCCAGACTGTCAGAGACCCAGTACTGGTACAGACCCTGCACTATCAGAGACCCAGTACTGTTACAGACACCGCACTGTCAGAGACCCAGTACTGCTACAGATCCCACACTGTCATAGACCTAGTACTGGGACAAACCCTGCACTGTCTCAGACCCAGCACTGGTACAGATCCTCCACTGTCACAGACCCAGTTCTGGTACAGACCCTGCACTGTCACAGACCCAGAACTTGTATAGACCCCACACTGTCACAGACCCAGTACGGCTACAAATCCCTGACTATCAGATACCCAGTACTGGTACTGACCCTGCACTGACAGAGACCTAGTACTGGTACAGACCTAGTACTGGTACAGACCCAGTACTGTTACAGAGCCAGTGCTGGTACAGACCACACACTGTCACAGACCCAGAACTGACACAGACACTGCACTGTCACAGACTCAGTACTGACACAGACTCTGCACTGTCACAGACCCAGTACTGCTACAGATCCCAGACTGTCACAGACGCAGTACTGGTACAGACATCGCACTGTCACAGACCCAGAATTGACACAGACCCCGCACAATCTCAGGCCCAGTACTGATACAGACCCTGCACTGTCACAGACCCAGTACTGGTACAGACCCTGCACTGTCACAGACACAGTACTGCCACAAACTCCACACTGTCACAGACCCAGTCCTGGTACAGACCCTGCACTGTCACAGACACAGTACTGGTACAGATCCTCCACTGTCACAGAACCAGTACTGGTACAGACCACACACCGTCACAGACCCAGTACTGGTACAGAACCCACACTGTCACAGAACCAGTACTGACACAGACCCCGCACTGTCAGAGATCCAGTACTGCTACAGACCCTGCACTGTCTGGGAACCAGTACTGGTAGAGACCCAGCACTGTCACAGATCCAGAACTGACACAGACCCTGCACTGTCACAGACCCATTACTGGTACAGACACTGCACTGTAACAGACCCTGTCCTGGTACAGACCCCGCGCTGTCACAGGCCCAGTCCTGGGAGAGACTCCAAACTGTAACAGACTCAGTACTGGTACGGGCTCTGGCTGTCACAGATCCAGTACTGGTACAGACCTTATACTGTCACTAACCCAGTACTGCTACAGACACCGCACTGTCACAGATCGAGTACTGACACAGACCCTGCACTGTCACTGACCCATTACTAGTACAGACCCCGCACTGTCAGAGACCCAGTACTGCTACAGATCCCACACTGTCACAGACCTAGTACTGGAACAAACCCTGCACTGTCACAGACCCAGTACTAGTACAGATCCTCCACTGTCACAGACCCAGTACTGGGACAGACCCCACACCGTCACAGACCCAGTACTAGTACAGACCCCACACTGTGACAGACTCAGGATTGGGACAGGCTCTGACTGTCACAGACCCAGTACTGGGAGAGATGCAGCACTGTCACAGACCCAGCACTGACACAGACCCAGCACTGTCACAGACCCAGTACTGGTACAGATCCTCCACTGTCACAGACCCAGTATTGGGACAGACCCCACACCGTCACAGATCCAGTACTGGTACAGACCCCACACTGTGACAGACTCAGTACTGCTACAGGCTCTGACTGTCTCAGACCCAGTACTGGGACAGACCCAGCACTGTCACAGACCCAGCACTGACACAGACCCAGCACTGTCACAGACCCAGTACTGGTACAGACCCCACATTGTGACAGACTCAGTACTGGTACAGTCTCTGACTGTCACAGACCCAGTATTGGGACAGACCCTGCACTGTCACAGACCCAGCACTGTCACAGACCCAGTACTGGTACACATCCTCCACTTTCACAGACCCAGTTCTGGTACAGACCCTGCACTGGCACAGAACTAGTACTGGTACAGACCCTGCACTGTCACAGACCCAGAACTTTTATAGACCCCACACTGTCACAGACCCAGTACGGCTATAAATTCCTGACTGTCAGAGACCCAGTACTGGTACTGACCCTGCACTGACAGAGACCTAGTACTGGTACAGACCACACACTGTCACAGACACAGTACTGACACAGACCCTGCACTGTCACTGACCCAGTACTGGTACAGACCACACACTGTCACAGACCCAGTACTGCTACAGACCCTGCACTGTCTGGGAACCAGTACTGGTAGAGACCCAGCACTGTCACAGATCCAGTACTGACACAGACCCTGCACTGTCACAGATCCAGTCCTGGTACAGATCCCACGCTGTCACAGACCCAGTACTGGGAGATACTCCAAACTGTAACAGACTCAGTACTGGTACAGGCTCTGGTTGTCACAGACCCATTACTGGTCCAGACCCTGCAATGTCACAGACCCAGTACAGTCACAAACCCAGTCCGGGTACAGGCCCTGCACTGTCACAGACACAGGGCTGGTACAGACACAGCACTGTAACAGGCCCTGTCCTGGTACAGACCCCGCACTGTCACAGGCCCAGTACTAGGAGAGTCTCCAAACTGTAACAGACTCAGTACTGGTACAGACCCTGCACTGTCACAGACCCAGTACTGGTACAGACCCCGCACTGTCACAGACCCAGTACTGGTACAAAACCTGCACTGTCACAGACCCAGAACTGGTACAGACATCACACTTTCAGAGACTCAGTACTGGTACAGGCTCTGACTGTCACAGACCCAGTACAGGTACATACACTGCACAGTCACAGACGCTGTATGCTACAGACCCCACACTGTCACAGACCTAGTACTGGTAAAAACCCTGCACTGTCACTGACCCAGTACTGGTACAGACTCAGTACCGTCACAGACCCAGTACGAGTACAGACCCAGCACTGTTACCGACCCAGTACTGGTTTGGACCCCACACTATCACTGACCCAGTACTGGTAAAGACCCTGCACTGTCACTGACCCAGTACTGGTACAGACTCTGCACTGTCACTGACCCAGTACTGATACAGACCCTGCACTGTTACAGAATCAGTACTGACACAGACCCCGTACTGTCTCAGACCCTGTACTGACACAGATCCCACACTGTCACAGACCCAGTACTGGTACAAACCCTGCACTGTGACAGACCCAGTACTGGTACCGACCCCGCAATGTCACAGACCCAGTACTGACACAGACCCTGCACTGTCACAGACCCAGTCCTGGTAAAGACCCTACACTGTCACAGACCCAGTACTGGTACAAATCCTGAACTGTCACTGACCCAGTACTTGTACAGACCTCACACTGTCACACACTCAGTACTGACACAGTCCCTGCACTGTCACAGACCCAGAACTTGTACAGACCCCACACTCTCACAGACCCAGTACTGCTACAAATCCCAGACTGTCACAGACCCAGCCCTGGTACAGACCCTGCACTGTCACAGACCCAGTACTGGCACAGATCCTCCACTGTCACAGACCCAGTAGGGGTACAGACCACACACCGTGACATAACCGGTACTGGTACAGAACCTACACTGTTACAGACTCAGTACTGACACAGACCCTGCACTGTCACAGACCCAGTACTGGTACAGGCCCCACACTGTCACAGACCCAGTAGGGGTACAGACCACACACCGTGACAGAACCAATACTGCTACAGAGCCTGCACTGTCACAGACCCAAAACTAACACAGACCCTGCACTGTCAGAGACGCAATACTGGTACAGACCCGCCCAGTCACAAACCCAGTACTGACACAGACACTGCACTCTCACAGATCCAGTACTGGTACACAACCTGCAGGTTGTGTACCAGTACTGTCAGACACCCAGTACACCTACAGAACCAGCACTGTCACAAACCCATTAATGGTACGGAGCTGAAAATGTGTTGCTGGAAAAGCGCAGCAGGTCAGGCAGCGTCAAAGGAACAGGAGAATCGACGTTTCAGGCATCAGCCCTTCTTCAGGAATCCTGATGCACTAAACATCATTTCTCCTGTTCCTTGGATGCTGCCTGACCTCCTGCGCTTTTCCAGCAACACATTTTCAGCTCTGATCTCCAGCATCTGCAGACCTCACTTTCTCCTCCCATTACTGGTACAGACCCTGCACTGTCAAAGACCCAGTACTGGGACAGAGACTGCACTAGACCCAGGACTGGTACAGGTCCCACACTGTCACAGACCCAATACTGGTACAGACCCTGCACTGTCAAAGACCCAGTACTGGGACAGAGACTGCACTGGACCCAGGACTGGTACAGACCCTGCACTGTCAAAGACCCTGTACTACTACAGACCCCACACTGTCACAGACCCAGTACTGGTAAAGACCCTGCACTGTCACTGACCCAGTACTGGTACAGACCCTGCACTGTAACTGACCCAGTAGGGGTACAGACCACACACCGTGACAGAACCAGTACTGGTACAGAACCTACACTGTTAAGACTCAGTACTGACACAGACCCCACACTGTCACAGAGACAGTACTGACACAGACCCCGCACTGTCACAGACCCAGTACAGGTACAGACCCTGCACTGTCACACACCCAGTGCTGGTACAGACCCTGCACTGTCACAGACCCTGAACTGCTACAGATCCCAGACTGTCTCAGACCCTGTACTGACACAGATTCCACACTGTCACAGACCCAATACTGGTACAGACCCTGCACTGTCACAGACACAGTACTGACACAGACCCTGCACTGTCACAGACCCAATACTGGTACAGACCGACACTCTCACAGACCCAGTACCAACACAGACTCTGCACTGTCAGAGACCCATTACTGGTAAAGACCCTGCACTGTCACAGACCCAATACTGGTACACATCCTGCACTATGACAGACCCAGTACTGCTACAGACCCCACACTGTCACAGAGACAGTACTGACACAGACCCCGCACTGTCACAGATCCAGTACTGGTACAGACCCCACAATGTCACAGAGACAGTACTGACACAGACCCCGCACAGTCACAGACCCAGTACTGGTACAGACCATGCACTGTCACACACCCAGTGCTGGTACTGACCCTGCACTGTCACAGACCTAGTACTGGTACAGACTCTGCACTGTCACAGACCCAGTACTGCCACAGACCCTGCACTATCAGAGACCCAGTACTAGTACAGACCCTGCACTGTCACAGACCCAGTACTGGTACAAAACCTGCACTGTCACAGAGACAGTACTGACACAGACCCCGCACTGTCACAGATCCAGTACTGGTACAGACCCCACAATGTCACAGAGACAGTACTGACACAGACCCCGCACAGTCACAGACCCAGTACTGGTACAGACCATGCACTGTCACACACCCAGTGCTGGTACTGACCCTGCACTGTCACAGACCTAGTACTGGTACAGACTCTGCACTGTCACAGACCCAGTACTGCCACAGACCCTGCACTATCAGAGACCCAGTACTAGTACAGACCCTGCACTGTCACAGACCCAGTACTGGTACAAAACCTGCACTGTCACAGACCCACTACTGGCACAGACCCTGCACTGTCACAGACCCAGAACTGGTACAGACACCACACTTTCAGAGGCTCAATACTGGTACAGTCTTTGACTGTCACAGACCCAGTACAGGTACATACCCTGCACTGTCACAGACCCTGTACAACTACAGACCCCACACTGTCACAGACCTAGTACTGGTAAAAAAACTGCACTGTCACTGACCCAGTACTGGTACAGACTCAGTACTGTCGCGGACCCAGTACTGGTACTGACCCTGTACTGTCAGAGACCTAGTACTGGTACAGACCCTGCACTGTCACAGACCCAGTACTGCCACGGACCCTGCACTATCAGAGATGCAGTACTAGTACAGAGCCAGCACTGTTACAGACCCAGTACTGGTTTGGACCCCACACTATCACAGACCCAGTACTGACACAGATCCCACACTGTCACAGACCCAGTACTGGTACAAACCCTGCACTGTCACAGACCCAGTACTGCCACGGACCCTGCACTATCAGAGATGCAGTACTAGTACAGAGCCAGCACTGTTACAGACCCAGTACTGGTACCGACCCCGCAATGTCACAGACCCAGTACTGACACAGACCCTGCACTGTCACAGACCCAGTCCTGGTAAAGACCCTACACTGTCACAGACCCAGTACTGGTACAAATCCTGAACTGTCACTGACCCAGTACTTGTACAGACCTCACACTGTCACACACTCAGTACTGACACAGTCCCTGCACTGTCACAGACCCAGAACTGGTACAGACCCCACACTCTCACAGACCCAGTACTGCTACAAATCCCAGACTGTCACAGACCCAGCCCTGGTACAGACCCTGCACTGTCACAGACCCAGTACTGGCACAGATCCTCCACTGTCACAGACCCAGTAGGGGTACAGACCACACACCGTGACAGAACCAGTACTGGTACAGAACCTACACTGTTACAGACTCAGTACTGACACAGACCCTGCACTGTCACAGACCCAGTACTGGTACAGGCCCCACACTGTCACAGACCCAGTAGGGGTACAGACCACACACCGTGACAGAACCAATACTGCTACAGAGCCTGCACTGTCACAGACCCAGCATTAACACAGACCCTGCACTGTCAGAGACGCAATACTGGTACAGACCCGCCCAGTCACAAACCCAGTACTGACACAGACACTGCACTCTCACAGATCCAGTACTGGTACACAACCTGCAGGTTGTGTACCAGTACTGTCAGACACCCAGTACACCTACAGAACCAGCACTGTCACAAACCCATTAATGGTACGGAGCTGAAAATGTGTTGCTGGAAAAGCGCAGCAGGTCAGGCAGCATCAAAGGAACAGGAGAATCGACGTTTCAGGCATCAGCCCTTCTTCAGGAATCCTGATGCACTAAACATCAATTCTCCTGTTCCTTGGATGCTGCCTGACCTCCTGCGCTTTTCCAGCAACACATTTTCAGCTCTGATCTCCAGCATCTGCAGACCTCACTTTCTCCTCCCATTACTGGTACAGACCCTGCACTGTCAAAGACCCAGTACTGGGACAGAGACTGCACTGGACCCAGGACTGGTACAGACCCTGCACTGTCAAAGACCCTGTACTACTACAGACCCCACACTGTCACAGACCTAGTACTGGTAAAAAAACTGCACTGTCACTGACCCAGTACTGGTACAGATTCAGTACTGTCGCGGACCCAGTACTGGTACTGACCCTGTACTGTCAGAGACCTAGTACTGGTACAGACCCTGCACTGTCACAGACCCAGTACTGCTACGGACCCTGCACTATCAGAGATGCAGTACTAGCACAGAGCCAGCACTGTTACAGACCCAGTACTGGTTTGGACCCCACACTATCACAGACCCAGTAACTGGTAAAGACCCTGCACTGTCACTGACCCAGTACTGGTACAGACCCTGCACTGTAACTGACCCAGTAGGGGTACAGACCACACACCGTGACAGAACCAGTACTGGTACAGAACCTACACTGTTACAGACTCAGTACTGACACAGACCCCAC
Organism: Chiloscyllium punctatum; assembly: GCF_047496795.1. Classification (NCBI taxonomy): domain Eukaryota; kingdom Metazoa; phylum Chordata; class Chondrichthyes; order Orectolobiformes; family Hemiscylliidae; genus Chiloscyllium; species Chiloscyllium punctatum. The sequence goes on along the minus strand of NC_092764.1, from coordinate 68,428,664 downwards.
ACTGTCACAGAGACAGTACTGACACAGACCCCGCACTGTCACAGACCCAGTACAGGTACAGACCCTGCACTGTCACACACCCAGTGCTGGTACAGACCCTGCACTGTCACAGACCCTGAACTGCTACAGATCCCAGACTGTCTCAGACCCTGTACTGACACAGATTCCAGACTGTCACAGACCCAATACTGGTACAGACCCTGCACTGTCACAGACCCAGTGCTGGTACAAACCCTGCACTGTGACAGACCCAGTACTGGTACCGATCCTGCAATGTCACAGACACAGTACTGACACAGACCCTGCACTGTCACAGACCCAATACTGGTACAGACCGACACTCTCACAGACCCAGTACCAACACAGACTCTGCACTGTCAGAGACCCATTACTGGTAAAGACCCTGCACTGTCACAGACCCAATACTGGTACAGACCCTGCACTGTGACAGACCCAATACTGGTACACATCCTGCACTGTGACAGACCCAGTACTGCTACAGACCCCACACTGTCACAGAGACAGTACTGACACAGACCCCGCACTGTCACAGATCCAGTACTGGTACAGACCCCACAATGTCACAGAGACAGTACTGACACAGACCCCGCACAGTCACAGACCCAGTACTGGTACAGACCATGCACTGTCACACACCCAGTGCTGGTACTGACCCTGCACTGTCACAGACCTAGTACTGGTACAGACTCTGCACTGTCACAGACCCAGTACTGCCACAGACCCTGCACTATCAGAGACCCAGTACTAGTACAGACCCTGCACTGTCACAGACCCAGTACTGGTACAAAACCTGCACTGTCACAGACCCACTACTGGCACAGACCCTGCACTGTCACAGACCCAGAACTGGTACAGACACCACACTTTCAGAGGCTCAATACTGGTACAGTCTTTGACTGTCACAGACCCAGTACAGGTACATACCCTGCACTGTCACAGACCCTGTACAACTACAGACCCCACACTGTCACAGACCTAGTACTGGTAAAAAAACTGCACTGTCACTGACCCAGTACTGGTACAGACTCAGTACTGTCGCGGACCCAGTACTGGTACTGACCCTGTACTGTCAGAGACCTAGAACTGGTACAGACCCTGCACTGTCACAGACCCAGTACTGCCACGGACCCTGCACTATCAGAGATGCAGTACTAGTACAGAGCCAGCACTGTTACAGACCCAGTACTGGTTTGGACCCCACACTATCACAGACCCAGTACTGACACAGATCCCACACTGTCACAGACCCAGTACTGGTACAGACCCTGCACTGTCACAGACCCAGTACTGACACAGATCCTGCATTGTCACAGAACCCACACTGGTAAAAACCCGGCACTGTCACAGACCCAGTACTGGTACACACCCTGCAGTGTCACAGACCCAGTACTGCCACAGACCCTGCACTATCACATACCCAGTACTAGTACAGAACCAGCACTGTTACAGACCCAGTACTGTTACGGACCCCACACTGTCACATACCCAGTACTGGTTCAGACCCTGCACTGTCACAGACCCAGTATTGACACAGACCCTGCACTGTCACAGACCAATTACTGGTACAGACCCTCCACTGTCACAGACCTAGTACTGGTACAGACGCCACACTGTCACAGACTCAGTACTGGGACAGACCCTGCACTGACACTGACCCAGTACTGCTACAGACACGCACTCTCACAGACCCAGTATTGGTACAGACCTTATACTTTCACTGACCCAGTACTACTACAGACGTCGCACTGTCACAGACCGAGTACTCGTACAAACCTCACACTGTCACAGACCCAGTACTGGTACAGACCATGCACTGTCACACACCCAGTGCTGGTACTGACCCTGCACTGTCACAGACCTAGTACTGGTACAGACTCTGCACTGTCACAGACCCAGTACTGCCACAGACCCTGCACTATCAGAGACCCAGTACTAGTACAGACCCTGCACTGTCACAGACCCAGTACTGGTACAAAACCTGCACTGTCACAGACCCACTACTGGCACAGACCCTGCACTGTCACAGACCCAGAACTGGTACAGACACCACACTTTCAGAGGCTCAATACTGGTACAGTCTTTGACTGTCACAGACCCAGTACAGGTACATACCCTGCACTGTCACAGACCCTGTACAACTACAGACCCCACACTGTCACAGACCTAGTACTGGTAAAAAAACTGCACTGTCACTGACCCAGTACTGGTACAGACTCAGTACTGTCGCGGACCCAGTACTGGTACTGACCCTGTACTGTCAGAGACCTAGAACTGGTACAGACCCTGCACTGTCACAGACCCAGTACTGCCACGGACCCTGCACTATCAGAGATGCAGTACTAGTACAGAGCCAGCACTGTTACAGACCCAGTACTGGTTTGGACCCCACACTATCACAGACCCAGTACTGACACAGATCCCACACTGTCACAGACCCAGTACTGGTACAGACCCTGCACTGTCACAGACCCAGTACTGACACAGATCCTGCATTGTCACAGAACCCACACTGGTAAAAACCCGGCACTGTCACAGACCCAGTACTGGTACACACCCTGCAGTGTCACAGACCCAGTACTGCCACAGACCCTGCACTATCACATACCCAGTACTAGTACAGAACCAGCACTGTTACAGACCCAGTACTGTTACGGACCCCACACTGTCACATACCCAGTACTGGTTCAGACCCTGCACTGTCACAGACCCAGTATTGACACAGACCCTGCACTGTCACAGACCAATTACTGGTACAGACCCTCCACTGTCACAGACCTAGTACTGGTACAGACGCCACACTGTCACAGACTCAGTACTGGGACAGACCCTGCACTGACACTGACCCAGTACTGCTACAGACACGCACTCTCACAGACCCAGTATTGGTACAGACCTTATACTTTCACTGACCCAGTACTACTACAGACGTCGCACTGTCACAGACCGAGTACTCGTACAAACCTCACACTGTCACAGACCCAGTACTGGTACAGACCCTGCACTGTCACACACCCAGTACTGGTACAGACCCTGCATGTCACAGACCCAGTATTGACACTGGCCCTGCACTGTCACAGACCCAGTACTGGTACAGACGCCGCACTGTCACAGACCTAGTACTGTCACAGTCCCTGCACTGTCATTGACCCAGTACTGCTACAAATCCCAGACTGTCACAGACCCAGTACTGGTACAGACCCTGTACTGTCACAGACCCAGTACTGGCACAGATCCCCCACTGTCACAGACCCAGAACTGGTACAGACCACACACCGTGACAGACCCAGTACTGATACAGAACCTACACTGTCACAGACTCACTACTGACAAAGACCCTGCACTGTCACATACCCAGTACTGGTACACAACCTGCACTGTCACAGACCCAGTACTGCTACAGACTCCACACTGTCACAGAACCAGTACTGGGACAGACCCTGCACTGTCAGAGACACAGTATTGGTACAGACCCCATACTGTCACAGACTCAGTACTGACACAGACCCTGCACTGTCACAGACCCAATACTGCTACAGATCCCACACTGTCACAGACCCAGTACTGGTACAGACCCTGCACTGTCACAGACCCAGCACTGCTATATACGCCGCACTGTCACAGACCAAGTACTGACACAGACCCTGCACGGTGACAGACCCAGTACTGCTACAGATCCCAAAAAGTCACAGACCTAGTACTGGAACAAACCGTGCACTGTGACAGACCCAGTACTGATACTGACCCCGCAATGTCACAGACCCAGTAATGACACAGACCCTGCACTGTCACTGACCCAGTACTGGTACAGACCCTGCATGTCACAGACCCAGTACTGACACAGACCCCGCACTGTCAGAGACCCAATCCTGGTACAGACCCTGCACTGTAACAGACCCTGTGCTGGTACAAACCCTGCACTGTAACAGACCCAGTACTGATACTGACCCCGCAATGTCGCAGACCCAGTAATGACTCAGACCCTGCACTGTCACAGACCCAATACTGGTACAGACCCCGCAAAGTCAGAGACCCAGTACTGCGACAGATCCCACACTGTCACAGCCCCATGACTGGTACAGACCCTGCACTGACTCAGACACAGTACTGGTACAGACCCTGCACTGTTACAGACTCAGTACTGACACAGAATCTGCACTGTCACAGATCCATAACTGCTACAGATCCCAGACTGTCACAGACGCAGTACTGGTACAGATCCTCCACAGTCACAAGACCCCGTTCTGGTACAGACCCTGCACTGTCACAGACCCAGTACTGGAACAGACCCTGCACTGTCACAGACACAGTATGGGTACAGATCCCGCACTGTCACAGACCCAGCCCTGACACAGACCCGCGCTGTCTCAGACCCAGTACTGACACTGGCCCTGCACTTTCACAGACCCAGTACTTATACAGACCCCACACCGTCAGAGACCCAGTACTGATACAGACACCACACTGTCACAGACTCAGTACTGGTACAGGCTCTCACTGTCAAAGACCCAGTACTGGTACTTACGCCACACAGTCACAGACCCAGTACTGGTACAAACTCTGCACTGTGACAGACCCAGTACTGATACTGACCCCGCAATGTCACAGACCCAGTAATGACACAGACCCTGCACTGTCACTGACCCAATACTGGTACAGATCACACACCATCACAGACTCAGTACCGGTACAGACCCTGCACTGTCACAGACTCAGGACTGGTACAGACCCTGCACTGTCACTGACCCAGTACTGGTACAGACCCCACACTGTCACAGATCCAGTACTGGTACAGACCCCACACTGTCACAGACTCAGTACTGGGACAGACCCTGCACTGTCACTGACCCAGTACTGGAACAGGCTCTGACTGTCACAGACCCAATACTGGTACAGACCTTATACTGTCACTGACCCAGTACTGCTACAGACGCCTCACTGTCACAGACCAAATACTGACACAGACCCTGCACTGTCACAGACCCAGTACTAACACAGAACCTGCACTGTCAGAGACCCAGTACAGGTACAGACCCTGCACTGTCACAGACCCAGTACTGACACAGACCCCGCACTGTCAGAGACCCAGTACTGACACAGACCCCGCACTGTCAGAGACCCAGTACAGGTACAGACCCTGCACTGTCACAGACCCAGTACTAACACAGACCCCGCACTGTCAGAGACCCAGTACAGGTACAGACCCTGCACTGTCACAGAGCCAGTACTCATACAGACCTTATACTGTCACTGACCCAGTACTGCGACAGACGCCGCACTGTCACAGACCAACTACTGACACAGACACTGCACTGTCACAGACACAGTACTGACACAGAACCCACACTGTCACAGACCAACTACTGACACAGACACTGCACTGTCACAGACACAGTACTGACACAGAACCCACACTGTCACAGACCAACTACTGACACAGACACTGCACTGTCACAGACACAGTCCTGACACAGAACCCACACTGTCAGAGACCCAGTACAGGTACAGACCCTGCACTGTCACAGACCCAGTACTGACACAGACCCCGCACTGTCACAGACCAACTACTGACACAGACACTGCACTGTCACAGACACAGTCCTGACACAGAACCCACACTGTCAGAGACCCAGTACAGGTACAGACCCTGCACTGTCACAGACCCAGTACAGGTACAGACCCTGCACTGTCACAGACCCAGTACTGACACAGACCCCGCACTGTCAGAGACCCAGTACAGGTACAGACCCTGCACTGTCACAGACCCAGTACAGGTACAGACCCTGCACTGTCACAGACCCAGTACCGATACAAACTCTGCACTGTGACAGACCCAGTACTGATACTGACCCCGCAATGTCACAGACCCAGTAATGACACAGACCCTGCACTGTCACTGACCCAATACTGGTACAGATCACACACCATCACAGACTCAGTACCGGTACAGACCCTGCACTGTCACAGATTCAGGACTGGTACAGACCCTGCACTGTCACTGAGCCAGTACTGGAACAGGCTCTGACTGTCACAGACCCAATACTGGTACAGACCTTATACTGTCACTGACCCAGTACTGCTACAGACGCCGCACTGTCACAGACCAAATACTGACACAGACCCTGCACTGTCACAGACCCAGTACTGACACAGAACCCGCACTGTCACAGACCCAGTACAGGTACAGACCCTGCACTGTCACACACCCAGTACTGACACAGACCCCGCACTGTCACAGACAACGACTGGTACAGACCCCGCACTGTGACAGAACCAGTACTGCTACAGATCCCACACTGTCACAGACCTAGTGCTGGAACAAACCCTGCACTGTCACAGACCCAGTACAGGTACAGACCCTGCACTGTCACAGAGCCAGTACTGACACAGTCCCCGCACTGTCACAGACCCATGACTGGTACAGAACCCACACTGCGACAGACACAGTACGGATACAGACCCTGCACAGTCACAGACCCAGAACTGGTACAGATCCCGCACTGTCAAAGACCCAGCCCTGACACAGACCCAGTATTGGTACAGAACCCGCACTGTCACAGACCCAGTACTGACACAGGCCCTGCACTGTCTCAGACCCAGTACTGACACAGGCCCTGCACTGTCACAGAACCAGTACTGATACAGACCCCACACCGTCAAAGACCCAGTACTGATACAGACACCAATCTGTCACAGACTCAGTACGGGTACAGACTCTCACTGTCAAAGAGCCAGTACTGGTACTGACCCTGCACTGTCACAGACTCAGTACTGACACAGACCCCAAACTGTCAGAGACCCAGTACTGGTACAAACCCTGCACTGTGACAGACCCAGTACTGATACTGACCCCGCAATGTCACAGACCCAGTAATGACACAGACCCTGCCATGTCACAGACCCAATACTGGTACAGACCCGCACTGTCACAGATCCAGTGCTGACAAAGACCTCACACTGTCACAGACTCAGTACTGGTACAGACCCTGCACTGTCAGAGACCCAGTACTGGCACAGATACTCCACTGTCACAGACCTAGTACTGGTACAGACCACACACCGTGACAGACCAAGTACTGGTACAGAACCTACACTGTCACAGACTCAGTACTGACACAGACCCTGCACTGTCACAGACCCAGTACTGATACAGACACCAATCTGTCACAGACTCAGTACGGGTACAGGCTCTCACTGTCAAAGACCCAGTACTGGTAGAGACCCTGCACTGTCACAGACTCAGTACTGGTACTTCGCCGCACAGTCACAGACCCAGTACTGACACAGATTCTGCACTGTCAGAGACCATTAACTGCTACAGATCCCAGACTTTCACAGACCCAGTACTGGTACAGATCCTCCACTGTCACAGACCCCGTACTGGTACAGACCCTGCACTGTCACAGACTCAGTACTGGTACAGTCCCTGCATGTCACAGATCCAGTATTGACACAGTTCCTGCACTGTCACAGACCCATTACTGGTATAGACCCTCCACTGTCACTGACCCAGTACTGGTACAGACCCCACACTGTGACAGACTCAGTACTGGTACAGACCCTGCACTGTCAGAGACCCATCACTGGTAAAGACCCTGCACTGTCACAGACCCAGGCCTGGGAAAGACCCCACAATGTCACAGACCCAGTACTGGTAAAACTCCTGCACTGTCACTGATCCAGTACTTGCACAGAACCCGCACTGTCACAGACTCAGTACTGACACACACCCTGCAATGTCACAGACCCAGTACTGGTACTGACCCTGCACTGTCATAAACCCAGAACTGGTACAGACCCCACACTGTCACAGACCCAGTACTGCTACAAATCCCACAGACCCAGTACTGGTGCAGACCCTGCATTGTCACAGACCCAGTACTGGCACAGATCCTCCACTGACACAGACCCAGTACTGGTACAGACCACACACCGTGACAGACCCAGTACTGGTACAGAACCTACACTGTTACAGACTCAGTACTGACACAGACCCTGCACTGTCACAGACCCATGACTGGTACAGAACCCACACTGCGACAGACACAGTATGCTACATATCCCACACTGTCACAGACCTAGTAATGGAACAGACCCTACACTGTCACAGACACAGTACGGGTACAGACCATGCACAGTCACAGACCCAGAACTGGTACAGATCCCGCACTGTCACAGACCCAGCCCTGACACAGACCCCGCACTGTCTCAGACCCAGTACTGACACAGGCCCTGCACAGGCACAGACCCAGGACTGATACAGACCCCTCACCGTCAAAGACCCAGTACTGATACAGACACCAATCTGTCACAGACTCAGTACGGGTACAGGCTCTCACTGTCAAAGAGCCAGTACTGGTACTGACTCTGCACTGTCACAGACCCAGTACTGGTACAAACCCTGCACTTTGACAGACCCAGTACTGATACTGACCACGCAATGTCACAGACCCAGTAATGACACAGACCCTGCACTGTCACAGACCCAATACTGGTACAGACCCGCACTGTCACAGACCCAGTGCTGACAAAGACCTCACACTGTCACAGACCCATTACTGGTAAAGACCCTGCACTGTCACAGACCCAGACCTGGGAAAGACCCCACAATGTCACAGACCCAGTACTGGTAAAACTCCTGCACTGTCACTGACCCAGTACTTGTACAGACCCGGCACTGTCACAGACTCGGTACTGACACACACCCTGCAATGTCACAGACCCAGTGCTGGTACTGACCCTGCACTGTCATAAACCCAGAACTGGTACAGACCCCACACTGTCACAGACCCAGTACTGCTACAAATCCCACAGACCCAGTACTGGTGCAGACCCTGCACTGATACAGACCCAGTACTGGTACAGACCACACATCCCACAGACCCAGAACTGGTACAGACCCCACACTGTAAAAAACCCAGTACTGCTACAAATCCCAGACTATCACAGACCCAGTACTGGTACACACCCTTCACTGTCACAGACGCAGTACTGGCACAGATCCTCCACTTTACAGACCACACACCGTGACAGACCCAATACTGCTACAGATCCCACACTGTCACAGACCCAGTACTGATACAGACTCCTCACCGTCAAAGACCCAGTACTGATACAGACACCAATCTGTCACAGACTCAGTATGGGTACAGGCTCTCACTGTCAAAGACCCAGTACTGGTAGAGACCCTGCACTGTCACAGACCCAGCACTGTCACAGACCGAGTACTCGTACAAACCTCACACTGTCATAGACCCAGTACTAGTACAGACCCTGCAATGTAACAGATCCAGTACGGGCACAGACCCTGCACTGTCACAGACCCAGTACTGACACAGACCCCGCACTGTCAGAGACCCAGTACACCTACATATCCCACAGTGTCACAGACCTAGTACTGGAACAAACCCTGCACTGTCACAGAACCAGCACTGATACAGACCCTGCACTGTCACAGACCCATGACTGGTATAGACCCTCCACTGTCACTGACCCAGTACTGTCACAGACCTTATACTGTTACTGACCCAGTACTGCTGCAGACGCCGCACTGTCACAGACCCAGGACTGGTACAGACCCTGCACTGTCACAGACCCAGTATTGACACCGGCCCTGCACTGTCACAGACCCAGTACTGGTACAGACCTTATACTGTCACAGACCCAGTACTGCTACAGACGCCGCACTGTCACAGACCCAGTACTGACACAGACCCTGCACTGTCACAGGCCCATGACTGGTATAGACCCTCCACTGTCACTGACCCAGTACTGGTACAGACCTTATACTGTTACTGACCCAGTACTGCTGCAGACGCCGCACTGTCACAGACCCAGGACTGGTACAGACCCTGCACTGTCACAGACCCAGTATTGACACCGGCCCTGCACTGTCACAGACCCAGTACTGGTACAGACCTTATACTGTCACAGACCCAGTACTGCTACAGACGCCGCACTGTCACAGACCTAGTACTGACACAGACCCTGCACTGCTACAGATCCCAAACAGTCACAGACCTAGTAGTGGAACAAACCCTGCACTGTGACAGACCCAGTACTGGTACAGACCTTATACTGTCACAGACCCAGTACTGACACAGACCCCGCACTGTCAGAGACCCAGTACTGGTACAAACCTCACACTGTCACAGACCCAGTACTGGTACAAACCCTGCACTTTGACAGACCCAGTACTGATACAGACCCCGCAATGTCACAGACCCAGAAATGACACAGACCCTGCACTGTCACAGACCCAATACTGGTACAGACCTGCACTGTCACAGACGCAGTGCTGACAAAGTACTCACCATGTCACAGACTCAGTACTGGTACAGACCCTGCACTGTCAGAGACCCATTACTGGTAAAGACCCTGCACTGTCACAGACCCAGGCCTGTGAAAGACCCCACAATGTCACAGACCCAGTACTGGTAAAACTCCTGCACTGTCACTGATCCAGTACTGGTACAGACCTTATACTGTCACAGACCCAGTACTGCTACAGACGCCGCACTGTCACAGACCTAGTACTGACACAGACCCTGCACTGCTACAGATCCCAAACAGTCACAGACCTAGTACTGGAACAAACCCTGCACTGTGACAGACCCAGTACTGGTACAGACCTTATACTGTCGCAGACGCAGTGCTGACAAAGTACTCACCATGTCACAGACTCAGTACTGGTACAGACCCTGCACTGTCAGAGACCCATTATTGGTAAAGACCCTGCACTGTCACAGACTCAGTACTGACACACACCCTGCAATGTCACAGACCCAGTACTGGTAATAACCCTGCACTGTCATAGACCCAGATCTGGTCCAGACCCCACACTGTCACAGACCCAGTACTTGCACAGATCCTCCACTGTCACAGACCCAGTACTGGTACAGACCACACACCGTGACAGACCCAGTACTGGTACAGAACCTACACTGTTACAGACTCAGTACTGACACAGACCTGCACTGTCACTGACCCAGTACTGGTACAGACCCCACACTGTCACTGACCCAGAACTGGTACAGACCCCACACTGTCACAGACCCATTACTGCTACAAATCCCAGACTGTCACAGACCCAGTACAGGTACAGACCCTGCACTGTCACAGACGCAGTACTGGCAGAGGTCCTCCACTGTACAGACCACACACCGTGACAGACCCAATACTGCTACAGATCCCACACTGTCACAGACCCAGTACTGGTACAGACCCTGCACTGTCACAGACCCAGAACTGACATAGACCCCGCCTTGTCAGACACGCAATAGTGGTACAGAATCGGCACTGTCATAGACCCAGTACTGCTACAGACTCCACACTGTCACATACCCAGTACTGGGACAGACCCCTCACTGTCACAGGCCCAGTACTACTATAGACCCCACACCGTCTCAGACCCAGTCCTGGTACAGACCCTGTAGACCCTGCACTGTCAGAGACCTAGTACTGGTAGAGACACTGCACTGTCACAGACCCAGTACTGTCACAGACCCACTACTGCCACAGACCCTGCACTATCAGAGACCCAGTACTAGTACTGACACAGTACTGGTATGGACCCCACACTGTCACAGACCCAGTACTGGTAAAGACCCTGCACCGTCACTGACCCAGTACTGGGGGTAGGCCCTGCACTGTCACTGACCCAGTACTGATACAAACCCTGCACTGTCACAGACTCAGTACTGACACAGACTCTGCACTGTCACAGATCCAGTACTGCTACAGATCCCAGACTGTCACAGACCCAGTACTGGTAGAGACATCGTACTTTCACAGACCCAGAATTGACATAGAGCCCGCACTGTCTCACACCCAGTACTGACACAGGCCCTGCACTGTCACAGACCCATTACTGGTATGGACTCTCCACTGTCACAGACCCAGTACTGGTACAGACCCCAAACTGTCACAGACTCAGTACTGGGACAGACCCTGCACTGTCACTGACCCAGTACTGCTACAGACGCCGCATTGTCACAGACCCAGTACTGGAACAGGCTCTGACTGTCACAGATCCAGTACTGGTACAGACCTTATACTGTCACTGACCCAGTACTGCTACAGACGCCGCACTGTCACAGACCAAGTACTGACACAGATCTTGCACTCTCACAGACCCAGTACTGACGCAGATCCCAAACAGTCACAGACCCAATCCTGGTACAGACCCTGCACTGTAACAGACCCAGTACTGATACAAACCCTGCACTGTGACAGACCCAGTACTGATACCGACCACGCAATGTCACAGACCCAGTAATGACACAGACCCTGCACTGTCACAGACCCAATACTGGTACTGACCCGCACTGTCACAGACCCAGTGCTGACAAAGACCTCACACTGTCACAGATTCAGTACTGCTACAGACCCTGCACTGTCAGAGACCCATTACTGGTAAAGACCCTGCACTGTCCCAGACCCAGTACTGGTAAAACTCCTGCACTGTCACTAATCCAGTATTTGTACAGACCCGGCACTGTCACAGACTCAGTACTGACACACACCCTGCAATGTCACAGACCCAGTACTGGTACTGACCCTGCACTGTCATAAACCCAGAACTGGTACAGACCCCACACTGTCACAGACCCACTAATGCTACAAATCCCACAGACCCAGTACTGGTGCAGACCCTGCACTGTCACAGACCCAGTACTGGCACAGACCCTGCACTCTTAACAGACCCAGTCCTGGTACAGACCCCGTACACTCACAGACCCAGTACTGACACAGACCCCGCACTATCACAGACCCAGTACTGAAGAAGGGCTTATGCCGGAAACACCGATTCTCCTGCTCCTTTGATGCTGCCTGACCTGCTGCGCTTTTCCAGCAACACATTTTTCAGCTCCACACTGTCAAAGACCCAGTACTGGTACAGAGCCTGCACTGTCACAGACCCAGTACTTGTATAGACGCAGCACTGTCACAGACCCAGGAAGGACACAGACCTCACACTGTCAGAGAGCCAGTACTGGTACAGAGGCCATACTGTCACAGACCCAGTACTGACACAGACCCTGCACAATCACTGACCCAATACTGGTACAGACTCCACACTCTCACAGACCCAGTACTGACACAGACTCTGCACTGTCAAAGACCCAGTACGGGTACAGACCCCTGCACTGTCACAGACCCAGCACTGTCACAGACCGAGTACTCGTACAAACCTCACACTGTCACAGACTCAGTACTGGTACAGACCCTGCACTGTAACAGATCCAGTACGGGCACAGACCCTGCACTGTCACAGACCCAGTACTGACACAGACCCCGAACTGTCAGAGACCCAGTACACCTACATATCCCACAGTGTCACAGACCTAGTACTGGAACAAACCCTGCACTGTCACAGAACCAGCACTGATACAGACCCTGCACTGTCACAGACCCATGACTGGTATAGACCCTCCACTGTCACTGACCCAGTACTGGTACAGACCTTATACTGTTACTGACCCAGTACTGCTGCAGACGCCGCACTGTCACAGACCCAGGACTGGTACAGACCCTGCACTGTCACAGACCCAGTATTGACACCGGCCCTGCACTGTCACAGACCCAGTACTGGTACAGACCTTATACTGTCACAGACCCAGTACTGCTACAGACGCCGCACTGTCACAGACCTAGTACTGACACAGACCCTGCACTGCTACAGATCCCAAACAGTCACAGACCTAGTAGTGGAACAAACCCTGCACTGTGACAGACCCAGTACTGGTACAGACCTTATACTGTCACAGACCCAGTACTGACACAGACCCCGCACTGTCAGAGACCCAGTACTGGTACAAACCTCACACTGTCACAGACCCAGTACTGGTACAAACCCTGCACTTTGACAGACCCAGTACTGATACAGACCCCGCAATGTCACAGACCCAGAAATGACACAGACCCTGCACTGTCACAGACCCAATACTGGTACAGACCTGCACTGTCACAGACGCAGTGCTGACAAAGTACTCACCATGTCACAGACTCAGTACTGGTACAGACCCTGCACTGTCAGAGACCCATTACTGGTAAAGACCCTGCACTGTCACAGACCCAGGCCTGTGAAAGACCCCACAATGTCACAGACCCAGTACTGGTAAAACTCCTGCACTGTCACTGATCCAGTACTGGTACAGACCTTATACTGTCACAGACCCAGTACTGCTACAGACGCCGCACTGTCACAGACCTAGTACTGACACAGACCCTGCACTGCTACAGATCCCAAACAGTCACAGACCTAGTACTGGAACAAACCCTGCACTGTGACAGACCCAGTACTGGTACAGACCTTATACTGTCGCAGACGCAGTGCTGACAAAGTACTCACCATGTCACAGACTCAGTACTGGTACAGACCCTGCACTGTCAGAGACCCATTATTGGTAAAGACCCTGCACTGTCACAGACTCAGTACTGACACACACCCTGCAATGTCACAGACCCAGTACTGGTAATAACCCTGCACTGTCATAGACCCAGATCTGGTCCAGACCCCACACTGTCACAGACCCAGTACTTGCACAGATCCTCCACTGTCACAGACCCAGTACTGGTACAGACCACACACCGTGACAGACCCAGTACTGGTACAGAACCTACACTGTTACAGACTCAGTACTGACACAGACCTGCACTGTCACTGACCCAGTACTGGTACAGACCCCACACTGTCACTGACCCAGAACTGGTACAGACCCCACACTGTCACAGACCCATTACTGCTACAAATCCCAGACTGTCACAGACCCAGTACAGGTACAGACCCTGCACTGTCACAGACGCAGTACTGGCAGAGGTCCTCCACTGTACAGACCACACACCGTGACAGACCCAATACTGCTACAGATCCCACACTGTCACAGACCCAGTACTGGTACAGACCCTGCACTGTCACAGACCCAGAACTGACATAGACCCCGCCTTGTCAGACACGCAATAGTGGTACAGAATCGGCACTGTCATAGACCCAGTACTGCTACAGACTCCACACTGTCACATACCCAGTACTGGGACAGACCCCTCACTGTCACAGGCCCAGTACTACTATAGACCCCACACCGTCTCAGACCCAGTCCTGGTACAGACCCTGTAGACCCTGCACTGTCAGAGACCTAGTACTGGTAGAGACACTGCACTGTCACAGACCCAGTACTGTCACAGACCCACTACTGCCACAGACCCTGCACTATCAGAGACCCAGTACTAGTACTGACACAGTACTGGTATGGACCCCACACTGTCACAGACCCAGTACTGGTAAAGACCCTGCACCGTCACTGACCCAGTACTGGGGGTAGGCCCTGCACTGTCACTGACCCAGTACTGATACAAACCCTGCACTGTCACAGACTCAGTACTGACACAGACTCTGCACTGTCACAGATCCAGTACTGCTACAGATCCCAGACTGTCACAGACCCAGTACTGGTAGAGACATCGTACTTTCACAGACCCAGAATTGACATAGAGCCCGCACTGTCTCACACCCAGTACTGACACAGGCCCTGCACTGTCACAGACCCATTACTGGTATGGACTCTCCACTGTCACAGACCCAGTACTGGTACAGACCCCACACTGTCACAGACTCAGTACTGGGACAGACCCTGCACTGTCACTGACCCAGTACTGCTACAGACGCCGCATTGTCACAGACCCAGTACTGGAACAGGCTCTGACTGTCACAGATCCAGTACTGGTACAGACCTTATACTGTCACTGACCCAGTACTGCTACAGACGCCGCACTGTCACAGACCAAGTACTGACACAGATCTTGCACTCTCACAGACCCAGTACTGACGCAGATCCCAAACAGTCACAGACCTAGTACTGGAACAGACCCTGCACTGTCACAGACCCAGTACTGACACAGACCCCGCCCTGTCAGAGACCCAATCCTGGTACAGACCCTGCACTGTAACAGACCCAGTACTGATACAAACCCTGCACTGTGACAGACCCAGTACTGATACCGACCACGCAATGTCACAGACCCAGTAATGACACAGACCCTGCACTGTCACAGACACAATACTGGTACTGACCCGCACTGTCACAGACCCAGTGCTGACAAAGACCTCACACTGTCACAGATTCAGTACTGCTACAGACCCTGCACTGTCAGAGACCCATTACTGGTAAAGACCCTGCACTGTCCCAGACCCAGTACTGGTAAAACTCCTGCACTGTCACTAATCCAGTATTTGTACAGACCCGGCACTGTCACAGACTCAGTACTGACACACACCCTGCAATGTCACAGACCCAGTACTGGTACTGACCCTGCACTGTCATAAACCCAGAACTGGTACAGACCCCACACTGTCACAGACCCACTAATGCTACAAATCCCACAGACCCAGTACTGGTGCAGACCCTGCACTGTCACAGACCCAGTACTGGCACAGACCCTGCACTCTTAACAGACCCAGTCCTGGTACAGACCCCGTACACTCACAGACCCAGTACTGACACAGACCCCGCACTATCACAGACCCAGTACTGAAGAAGGGCTTATGCCGGAAACACCGATTCTCCTGCTCCTTTGATGCTGCCTGACCTGCTGCGCTTTTCCAGCAACACATTTTTCAGCTCCACACTGTCAAAGACCCAGTACTGGTACAGAGCCTGCACTGTCACAGACCCAGTACTTGTATAGACGCAGCACTGTCACAGACCCAGGAAGGACACAGACCTCACACTGTCAGAGAGCCAGTACTGGTACAGAGGCCATACTGTCACAGACCCAGTACTGACACAGACCCTGCACAATCACTGACCCAATACTGGTACAGACTCCACACTCTCACAGACCCAGTACTGACACAGACTCTGCACTGTCAAAGACACAGTACGGGTACAGACCCCTGCACTGTCACAGACCCAGCACTGTCACAGACCGAGTACTCGTACAAACCTCACACTGTCACAGACTCAGTACTGGTACAGACCCTGCACTGTAACAGATCCAGTACGGGCACAGACCCTGCACTGTCACAGACCCAGTACTGACACAGACCCCGAACTGTCAGAGACCCAGTACACCTACATATCCCACAGTGTCACAGACCTAGTACTGGAACAAACCCTGCACTGTCACAGAACCAGCACTGATACAGACCCTGCACTGTCACAGACCCATGACTGGTATAGACCCTCCACTGTCACTGACCCAGTACTGGTACAGACCTTATACTGTTACTGACCCAGTACTGCTGCAGACGCCGCACTGTCACAGACCCAGGACTGGTACAGACCCTGCACTGTCACAGACCCAGTATTGACACCGGCCCTGCACTGTCACAGACCCAGTACTGGTACAGACCTTATACTGTCACAGACCCAGTACTGCTACAGACGCCGCACTGTCACAGACCTAGTACTGACACAGACCCTGCACTGCTACAGATCCCAAACAGTCACAGACCTAGTAGTGGAACAAACCCTGCACTGTGACAGACCCAGTACTGGTACAGACCTTATACTGTCACAGACCCAGTACTGACACAGACCCCGCACTGTCAGAGACCCAGTACTGGTACAAACCTCACACTGTCACAGACCCAGTACTGGTACAAACCCTGCACTTTGACAGACCCAGTACTGATACAGACCCCGCAATGTCACAGACCCAGAAATGACACAGACCCTGCACTGTCACAGACCCAATACTGGTACAGACCTGCACTGTCACAGACGCAGTGCTGACAAAGTACTCACCATGTCACAGACTCAGTACTGGTACAGACCCTGCACTGTCAGAGACCCATTACTGGTAAAGACCCTGCACTGTCACAGACCCAGGCCTGTGAAAGACCCCACAATGTCACAGACCCAGTACTGGTAAAACTCCTGCACTGTCACTGATCCAGTACTGGTACAGACCTTATACTGTCACAGACCCAGTACTGCTACAGACGCCGCACTGTCACAGACCTAGTACTGACACAGACCCTGCACTGCTACAGATCCCAAACAGTCACAGACCTAGTACTGGAACAAACCCTGCACTGTGACAGACCCAGTACTGGTACAGACCTTATACTGTCGCAGACGCAGTGCTGACAAAGTACTCACCATGTCACAGACTCAGTACTGGTACAGACCCTGCACTGTCAGAGACCCATTATTGGTAAAGACCCTGCACTGTCACAGACTCAGTACTGACACACACCCTGCAATGTCACAGACCCAGTACTGGTAATAACCCTGCACTGTCA
The DNA here is from genome assembly GCF_047496795.1 of Chiloscyllium punctatum. NCBI lineage: Eukaryota > Metazoa > Chordata > Chondrichthyes > Orectolobiformes > Hemiscylliidae > Chiloscyllium > Chiloscyllium punctatum. The sequence continues at coordinate 68,410,399 of NC_092764.1, read as the reverse complement.
TAGACCCAGATCTGGTCCAGACCCCACACTGTCACAGACCCAGTACTTGCACAGATCCTCCACTGTCACAGACCCAGTACTGGTACAGACCACACACCGTGACAGACCCAGTACTGGTACAGAACCTACACTGTTACAGACTCAGTACTGACACAGACCTGCACTGTCACTGACCCAGTACTGGTACAGACCCCACACTGTCACTGACCCAGAACTGGTACAGACCCCACACTGTCACAGACCCATTACTGCTACAAATCCCAGACTGTCACAGACCCAGTACAGGTACAGACCCTGCACTGTCACAGACGCAGTACTGGCAGAGGTCCTCCACTGTACAGACCACACACCGTGACAGACCCAATACTGCTACAGATCCCACACTGTCACAGACCCAGTACTGGTACAGACCCTGCACTGTCACAGACCCAGAACTGACATAGACCCCGCCTTGTCAGACACGCAATAGTGGTACAGAATCGGCACTGTCATAGACCCAGTACTGCTACAGACTCCACACTGTCACATACCCAGTACTGGGACAGACCCCTCACTGTCACAGGCCCAGTACTACTATAGACCCCACACCGTCTCAGACCCAGTCCTGGTACAGACCCTGTAGACCCTGCACTGTCAGAGACCTAGTACTGGTAGAGACACTGCACTGTCACAGACCCAGTACTGTCACAGACCCACTACTGCCACAGACCCTGCACTATCAGAGACCCAGTACTAGTACTGACACAGTACTGGTATGGACCCCACACTGTCACAGACCCAGTACTGGTAAAGACCCTGCACCGTCACTGACCCAGTACTGGGGGTAGGCCCTGCACTGTCACTGACCCAGTACTGATACAAACCCTGCACTGTCACAGACTCAGTACTGACACAGACTCTGCACTGTCACAGATCCAGTACTGCTACAGATCCCAGACTGTCACAGACCCAGTACTGGTAGAGACATCGTACTTTCACAGACCCAGAATTGACATAGAGCCCGCACTGTCTCACACCCAGTACTGACACAGGCCCTGCACTGTCACAGACCCATTACTGGTATGGACTCTCCACTGTCACAGACCCAGTACTGGTACAGACCCCAAACTGTCACAGACTCAGTACTGGGACAGACCCTGCACTGTCACTGACCCAGTACTGCTACAGACGCCGCATTGTCACAGACCCAGTACTGGAACAGGCTCTGACTGTCACAGATCCAGTACTGGTACAGACCTTATACTGTCACTGACCCAGTACTGCTACAGACGCCGCACTGTCACAGACCAAGTACTGACACAGATCTTGCACTCTCACAGACCCAGTACTGACGCAGATCCCAAACAGTCACAGACCTAGTACTGGAACAGACCCTGCACTGTCACAGACCCAGTACTGACACAGACCCCGCCCTGTCAGAGACCCAATCCTGGTACAGACCCTGCACTGTAACAGACCCAGTACTGATACAAACCCTGCACTGTGACAGACCCAGTACTGATACCGACCACGCAATGTCACAGACCCAGTAATGACACAGACCCTGCACTGTCACAGACCCAATACTGGTACTGACCCGCACTGTCACAGACCCAGTGCTGACAAAGACCTCACACTGTCACAGATTCAGTACTGCTACAGGCCCTGCACTGTCAGAGACCCATTACTGGTAAAGACCCTGCACTGTCCCAGACCCAGTACTGGTAAAACTCCTGCACTGTCACTAATCCAGTATTTGTACAGACCCGGCACTGTCACAGACTCAGTACTGACACACACCCTGCAATGTCACAGACCCAGTACTGGTGCAGACCCTGCACTGTCACAGACCCAGTACTGGCACAGACCCTGCACTCTTAACAGACCCAGTCCTGGTACAGACCCCGTACACTCACAGACCCAGTACTGACACAGACCCCGCACTATCACAGACCCAGTACTGAAGAAGGGCTTATGCCGGAAACACCGATTCTCCTGCTCCTTTGATGCTGCCTGACCTGCTGCGCTTTTCCAGCAACACATTTTTCAGCTCCACACTGTCAAAGACCCAGTACTGGTACAGAGCCTGCACTGTCACAGACCCAGTACTTGTATAGACGCAGCACTGTCACAGACCCAGGAAGGACACAGACCTCACACTGTCAGAGAGCCAGTACTGGTACAGAGGCCATACTGTCACAGACCCAGTACTGACACAGACCCTGCACAATCACTGACCCAATACTGGTACAGACTCCACACTCTCACAGACCCAGTACTGACACAGACTCTGCACTGTCAAAGACCCAGTACGGGTACAGACCCCTGCACTGTCACAGACCCAGCACTGTCACAGACCGAGTACTCGTACAAACCTCACACTGTCACAGACTCAGTACTGGTACAGACCCTGCACTGTAACAGATCCAGTACGGGCACAGACCCTGCACTGTCACAGACCCAGTACTGACACAGACCCCGAACTGTCAGAGACCCAGTACACCTACATATCCCACAGTGTCACAGACCTAGTACTGGAACAAACCCTGCACTGTCACAGAACCAGCACTGATACAGACCCTGCACTGTCACAGACCCATGACTGGTATAGACCCTCCACTGTCACTGACCCAGTACTGGTACAGACCTTATACTGTTACTGACCCAGTACTGCTGCAGACGCCGCACTGTCACAGACCCAGGACTGGTACAGACCCTGCACTGTCACAGACCCAGTATTGACACCGGCCCTGCACTGTCACAGACCCAGTACTGGTACAGACCTTATACTGTCACAGACCCAGTACTGCTACAGACGCCGCACTGTCACAGACCTAGTACTGACACAGACCCTGCACTGCTACAGATCCCAAACAGTCACAGACCTAGTAGTGGAACAAACCCTGCACTGTGACAGACCCAGCACTGGTACAGACCTTATACTGTCACAGACCCAGTACTGACATAGATCCCGCACTGTCAGAGACCCAGTACTGGTACAAACCTCACACTGTCACAGACCCAGTACTGGTACAAACCCTGCACTTTGACAGACCCAGTACTGATACAGACCCCGCAATGTCACAGACCCAGAAATGACACAGACCCTGCACTGTCACAGACCCAATACTGGTACAGACCTGCACTGTCACAGACGCAGTGCTGACAAAGTACTCACCATGTCACAGACTCAGTACTGGTACAGACCCTGCACTGTCAGAGACCCATTACTGGTAAAGACCCTGCACTGTCACTAATCCAGTATTTGTACAGACCCGGCACTGTCACAGACTCAGTACTGACACACACCCTGCAATGTCACAGACCCAGTACTGGTACTGACCCTGCACTGTCATAAACCCAGAACTGGTACAGACCCCACACTGTCACAGACCCACTAATGCTACAAATCCCACAGACCCAGTACTGGTGCAGACCCTGCACTGTCACAGACCCAGTACTGGCACAGACCCTGCACTCTTAACAGACCCAGTCCTGGTACAGACCCCGTACACTCACAGACCCAGTACTGACACAGACCCCGCACTATCACAGACCCAGTACTGAAGAAGGGCTTATGCCGGAAACACCGATTCTCCTGCTCCTTTGATGCTGCCTGACCTGCTGCGCTTTTCCAGCAACACATTTTTCAGCTCCACACTGTCAAAGACCCAGTACTGGTACAGAGCCTGCACTGTCACAGACCCAGTACTTGTATAGACGCAGCACTGTCACAGACCCAGGAAGGACACAGACCTCACACTGTCAGAGAGCCAGTACTGGTACAGAGGCCATACTGTCACAGACCCAGTACTGACACAGACCCTGCACAATCACTGACCCAATACTGGTACAGACTCCACACTCTCACAGACCCAGTACTGACACAGACTCTGCACTGTCAAAGACCCAGTACGGGTACAGACCCCTGCACTGTCACAGACCCAGCACTGTCACAGACCGAGTACTCGTACAAACCTCACACTGTCACAGACTCAGTACTGGTACAGACCCTGCACTGTAACAGATCCAGTACGGGCACAGACCCTGCACTGTCACAGACCCAGTACTGACACAGACCCCGAACTGTCAGAGACCCAGTACACCTACATATCCCACAGTGTCACAGACCTAGTACTGGAACAAACCCTGCACTGTCACAGAACCAGCACTGATACAGACCCTGCACTGTCACAGACCCATGACTGGTATAGACCCTCCACTGTCACTGACCCAGTACTGGTACAGACCTTATACTGTTACTGACCCAGTACTGCTGCAGACGCCGCACTGTCACAGACCCAGGACTGGTACAGACCCTGCACTGTCACAGACCCAGTATTGACACCGGCCCTGCACTGTCACAGACCCAGTACTGGTACAGACCTTATACTGTCACAGACCCAGTACTGCTACAGACGCCGCACTGTCACAGACCTAGTACTGACACAGACCCTGCACTGCTACAGATCCCAAACAGTCACAGACCTAGTAGTGGAACAAACCCTGCACTGTGACAGACCCAGTACTGGTACAGACCTTATACTGTCACAGACCCAGTACTGACATAGATCCCGCACTGTCAGAGACCCAGTACTGGTACAAACCTCACACTGTCACAGACCCAGTACTGGTACAAACCCTGCACTTTGACAGACCCAGTACTGATACAGACCCCGCAATGTCACAGACCCAGAAATGACACAGACCCTGCACTGTCACAGACCCAATACTGGTACAGACCTGCACTGTCACAGACGCAGTGCTGACAAAGTACTCACCATGTCACAGACTCAGTACTGGTACAGACCCTGCACTGTCAGAGACCCATTACTGGTAAAGACCCTGCACTGTCACAGACCCAGGCCTGTGAAAGACCCCACAATGTCACAGACCCAGTACTGGTAAAACTCCTGCACTGTCACTGATCCAGTACTGGTACAGACCTTATACTGTCACAGACCCAGTACTGCTACAGACGCCGCACTGTCACAGACCTAGTACTGACACAGACCCTGCACTGCTACAGATCCCAAACAGTCACAGACCTAGTACTGGAACAAACCCTGCACTGTGACAGACCCAGTACTGGTACAGACCTTATACTGTCGCAGACGCAGTGCTGACAAAGTACTCACCATGTCACAGACTCAGTACTGGTACAGACCCTGCACTGTCAGAGACCCATTATTGGTAAAGACCCTGCACTGTCACAGACTCAGTACTGACACACACCCTGCAATGTCACAGACCCAGTACTGGTAATAACCCTGCACTGTCATAGACCCAGATCTGGTCCAGACCCCACACTGTCACAGACCCAGTACTTGCACAGATCCTCCACTGTCACAGACCCAGTACTGGTACAGACCACACACCGTGACAGACCCAGTACTGGTACAGAACCTACACTGTTACAGACTCAGTACTGACACAGACCTGCACTGTCACTGACCCAGTACTGGTACAGACCCCACACTGTCACTGACCCAGAACTGGTACAGACCCCACACTGTCACAGACCCATTACTGCTACAAATCCCAGACTGTCACAGACCCAGTACAGGTACAGACCCTGCACTGTCACAGACGCAGTACTGGCAGAGGTCCTCCACTGTACAGACCACACACCGTGACAGACCCAATACTGCTACAGATCCCACACTGTCACAGACCCAGTACTGGTACAGACCCTGCACTGTCACAGACCCAGAACTGACATAGACCCCGCCTTGTCAGACACGCAATAGTGGTACAGAATCGGCACTGTCATAGACCCAGTACTGCTACAGACTCCACACTGTCACATACCCAGTACTGGGACAGACCCCTCACTGTCACAGGCCCAGTACTACTATAGACCCCACACCGTCTCAGACCCAGTCCTGGTACAGACCCTGTAGACCCTGCACTGTCAGAGACCTAGTACTGGTAGAGACACTGCACTGTCACAGACCCAGTACTGTCACAGACCCACTACTGCCACAGACCCTGCACTATCAGAGACCCAGTACTAGTACTGACACAGTACTGGTATGGACCCCACACTGTCACAGACCCAGTACTGGTAAAGACCCTGCACCGTCACTGACCCAGTACTGGGGGTAGGCCCTGCACTGTCACTGACCCAGTACTGATACAGACCCCAAACTGTCACAGACTCAGTACTGGGACAGACCCTGCACTGTCACTGACCCAGTACTGCTACAGACGCCGCATTGTCACAGACCCAGTACTGGAACAGGCTCTGACTGTCACAGATCCAGTACTGGTACAGACCTTATACTGTCACTGACCCAGTACTGCTACAGACGCCGCACTGTCACAGACCAAGTACTGACACAGATCTTGCACTCTCACAGACCCAGTACTGACGCAGATCCCAAACAGTCACAGACCTAGTACTGGAACAGACCCTGCACTGTCACAGACCCAGTACTGACACAGACCCCGCCCTGTCAGAGACCCAATCCTGGTACAGACCCTGCACTGTAACAGACCCAGTACTGATACAAACCCTGCACTGTGACAGACCCAGTACTGATACCGACCACGCAATGTCACAGACCCAGTAATGACACAGACCCTGCACTGTCACAGACCCAATACTGGTACTGACCCGCACTGTCACAGACCCAGTGCTGACAAAGACCTCACACTGTCACAGATTCAGTACTGCTACAGACCCTGCACTGTCAGAGACCCATTACTGGTAAAGACCCTGCACTGTCCCAGACCCAGTACTGGTAAAACTCCTGCACTGTCACTAATCCAGTATTTGTACAGACCCGGCACTGTCACAGACTCAGTACTGACACACACCCTGCAATGTCACAGACCCAGTACTGGTACTGACCCTGCACTGTCATAAACCCAGAACTGGTACAGACCCCACACTGTCACAGACCCACTAATGCTACAAATCCCACAGACCCAGTACTGGTGCAGACCCTGCACTGTCACAGACCCAGTACTGGCACAGACCCTGCACTCTTAACAGACCCAGTCCTGGTACAGACCCCGTACACTCACAGACCCAGTACTGACACAGACCCCGCACTATCACAGACCCAGTACTGAAGAAGGGCTTATGCCGGAAACACCGATTCTCCTGCTCCTTTGATGCTGCCTGACCTGCTGCGCTTTTCCAGCAACACATTTTTCAGCTCCACACTGTCAAAGACCCAGTACTGGTACAGAGCCTGCACTGTCACAGACCCAGTACTTGTATAGACGCAGCACTGTCACAGACCCAGGAAGGACACAGACCTCACACTGTCAGAGAGCCAGTACTGGTACAGAGGCCATACTGTCACAGACCCAGTACTGACACAGACCCTGCACAATCACTGACCCAATACTGGTACAGACTCCACACTCTCACAGACCCAGTACTGACACAGACTCTGCACTGTCAAAGACCCAGTACGGGTACAGACCCCTGCACTGTCACAGACCCAGCACTGTCACAGACCGAGTACTCGTACAAACCTCACACTGTCACAGACTCAGTACTGGTACAGACCCTGCACTGTAACAGATCCAGTACGGGCACAGACCCTGCACTGTCACAGACCCAGTACTGACACAGACCCCGAACTGTCAGAGACCCAGTACACCTACATATCCCACAGTGTCACAGACCTAGTACTGGAACAAACCCTGCACTGTCACAGAACCAGCACTGATACAGACCCTGCACTGTCACAGACCCATGACTGGTATAGACCCTCCACTGTCACTGACCCAGTACTGGTACAGACCTTATACTGTTACTGACCCAGTACTGCTGCAGACGCCGCACTGTCACAGACCCAGGACTGGTACAGACCCTGCACTGTCACAGACCCAGTATTGACACCGGCCCTGCACTGTCACAGACCCAGTACTGGTACAGACCTTATACTGTCACAGACCCAGTACTGCTACAGACGCCGCACTGTCACAGACCTAGTACTGACACAGACCCTGCACTGCTACAGATCCCAAACAGTCACAGACCTAGTAGTGGAACAAACCCTGCACTGTGACAGACCCAGTACTGGTACAGACCTTATACTGTCACAGACCCAGTACTGACATAGATCCCGCACTGTCAGAGACCCAGTACTGGTACAAACCTCACACTGTCACAGACCCAGTACTGGTACAAACCCTGCACTTTGACAGACCCAGTACTGATACAGACCCCGCAATGTCACAGACCCAGAAATGACACAGACCCTGCACTGTCACAGACCCAATACTGGTACAGACCTGCACTGTCACAGACGCAGTGCTGACAAAGTACTCACCATGTCACAGACTCAGTACTGGTACAGACCCTGCACTGTCAGAGACCCATTACTGGTAAAGACCCTGCACTGTCACAGACCCAGGCCTGTGAAAGACCCCACAATGTCACAGACCCAGTACTGGTAAAACTCCTGCACTGTCACTGATCCAGTACTGGTACAGACCTTATACTGTCACAGACCCAGTACTGCTACAGACGCCGCACTGTCACAGACCTAGTACTGACACAGACCCTGCACTGCTACAGATCCCAAACAGTCACAGACCTAGTACTGGAACAAACCCTGCACTGTGACAGACCCAGTACTGGTACAGACCTTATACTGTCGCAGACGCAGTGCTGACAAAGTACTCACCATGTCACAGACTCAGTACTGGTACAGACCCTGCACTGTCAGAGACCCATTATTGGTAAAGACCCTGCACTGTCACAGACTCAGTACTGACACACACCCTGCAATGTCACAGACCCAGTACTGGTAATAACCCTGCACTGTCATAGACCCAGATCTGGTCCAGACCCCACACTGTCACAGACCCAGTACTTGCACAGATCCTCCACTGTCACAGACCCAGTACTGGTACAGACCACACACCGTGACAGACCCAGTACTGGTACAGAACCTACACTGTTACAGACTCAGTACTGACACAGACCTGCACTGTCACTGACCCAGTACTGGTACAGACCCCACACTGTCACTGACCCAGAACTGGTACAGACCCCACACTGTCACAGACCCATTACTGCTACAAATCCCAGACTGTCACAGACCCAGTACAGGTACAGACCCTGCACTGTCACAGACGCAGTACTGGCAGAGGTCCTCCACTGTACAGACCACACACCGTGACAGACCCAATACTGCTACAGATCCCACACTGTCACAGACCCAGTACTGGTACAGACCCTGCACTGTCACAGACCCAGAACTGACATAGACCCCGCCTTGTCAGACACGCAATAGTGGTACAGAATCGGCACTGTCATAGACCCAGTACTGCTACAGACTCCACACTGTCACATACCCAGTACTGGGACAGACCCCTCACTGTCACAGGCCCAGTACTACTATAGACCCCACACCGTCTCAGACCCAGTCCTGGTACAGACCCTGTAGACCCTGCACTGTCAGAGACCTAGTACTGGTAGAGACACTGCACTGTCACAGACCCAGTACTGTCACAGACCCACTACTGCCACAGACCCTGCACTATCAGAGACCCAGTACTAGTACTGACACAGTACTGGTATGGACCCCACACTGTCACAGACCCAGTACTGGTAAAGACCCTGCACCGTCACTGACCCAGTACTGGGGGTAGGCCCTGCACTGTCACTGACCCAGTACTGATACAGACCCCAAACTGTCACAGACTCAGTACTGGGACAGACCCTGCACTGTCACTGACCCAGTACTGCTACAGACGCCGCATTGTCACAGACCCAGTACTGGAACAGGCTCTGACTGTCACAGATCCAGTACTGGTACAGACCTTATACTGTCACTGACCCAGTACTGCTACAGACGCCGCACTGTCACAGACCAAGTACTGACACAGATCTTGCACTCTCACAGACCCAGTACTGACGCAGATCCCAAACAGTCACAGACCTAGTACTGGAACAGACCCTGCACTGTCACAGACCCAGTACTGACACAGACCCCGCCCTGTCAGAGACCCAATCCTGGTACAGACCCTGCACTGTAACAGACCCAGTACTGATACAAACCCTGCACTGTGACAGACCCAGTACTGATACCGACCACGCAATGTCACAGACCCAGTAATGACACAGACCCTGCACTGTCACAGACCCAATACTGGTACTGACCCGCACTGTCACAGACCCAGTGCTGACAAAGACCTCACACTGTCACAGATTCAGTACTGCTACAGACCCTGCACTGTCAGAGACCCATTACTGGTAAAGACCCTGCACTGTCCCAGACCCAGTACTGGTAAAACTCCTGCACTGTCACTAATCCAGTATTTGTACAGACCCGGCACTGTCACAGACTCAGTACTGACACACACCCTGCAATGTCACAGACCCAGTACTGGTACTGACCCTGCACTGTCATAAACCCAGAACTGGTACAGACCCCACACTGTCACAGACCCACTAATGCTACAAATCCCACAGACCCAGTACTGGTGCAGACCCTGCACTGTCACAGACCCAGTACTGGCACAGACCCTGCACTCTTAACAGACCCAGTCCTGGTACAGACCCCGTACACTCACAGACCCAGTACTGACACAGACCCCGCACTATCACAGACCCAGTACTGAAGAAGGGCTTATGCCGGAAACACCGATTCTCCTGCTCCTTTGATGCTGCCTGACCTGCTGCGCTTTTCCAGCAACACATTTTTCAGCTCCACACTGTCAAAGACCCAGTACTGGTACAGAGCCTGCACTGTCACAGACCCAGTACTTGTATAGACGCAGCACTGTCACAGACCCAGGAAGGACACAGACCTCACACTGTCAGAGAGCCAGTACTGGTACAGAGGCCATACTGTCACAGACCCAGTACTGACACAGACCCTGCACAATCACTGACCCAATACTGGTACAGACTCCACACTCTCACAGACCCAGTACTGACACAGACTCTGCACTGTCAAAGACCCAGTACGGGTACAGACCCCTGCACTGTCACAGACCCAGCACTGTCACAGACCGAGTACTCGTACAAACCTCACACTGTCACAGACTCAGTACTGGTACAGACCCTGCACTGTAACAGATCCAGTACGGGCACAGACCCTGCACTGTCACAGACCCAGTACTGACACAGACCCCGAACTGTCAGAGACCCAGTACACCTACATATCCCACAGTGTCACAGACCTAGTACTGGAACAAACCCTGCACTGTCACAGAACCAGCACTGATACAGACCCTGCACTGTCACAGACCCATGACTGGTATAGACCCTCCACTGTCACTGACCCAGTACTGGTACAGACCTTATACTGTTACTGACCCAGTACTGCTGCAGATGCCGCACTGTCACAGACCCAGGACTGGTACAGACCCTGCACTGTCACAGACCCAGTATTGACACCGGCCCTGCACTGTCACAGACCCAGTACTGGTACAGACCTTATACTGTCACAGACCCAGTACTGCTACAGACGCCGCACTGTCACAGACCTAGTACTGACACAGACCCTGCACTGCTACAGATCCCAAACAGTCACAGACCTAGTAGTGGAACAAACCCTGCACTGTGACAGACCCAGTACTGGTACAGACCTTATACTGTCACAGACCCAGTACTGACATAGATCCCGCACTGTCAGAGACCCAGTACTGGTACAAACCTCACACTGTCACAGACCCAGTACTGGTACAAACCCTGCACTTTGACAGACCCAGTACTGATACAGACCCCGCAATGTCACAGACCCAGAAATGACACAGACCCTGCACTGTCACAGACCCAATACTGGTACAGACCTGCACTGTCACAGACGCAGTGCTGACAAAGTACTCACCATGTCACAGACTCAGTACTGGTACAGACCCTGCACTGTCAGAGACCCATTACTGGTAAAGACCCTGCACTGTCACAGACCCAGGCCTGTGAAAGACCCCACAATGTCACAGACCCAGTACTGGTAAAACTCCTGCACTGTCACTGATCCAGTACTGGTACAGACCTTATACTGTCACAGACCCAGTACTGCTACAGACGCCGCACTGTCACAGACCTAGTACTGACACAGACCCTGCACTGCTACAGATCCCAAACAGTCACAGACCTAGTACTGGAACAAACCCTGCACTGTGACAGACCCAGTACTGGTACAGACCTTATACTGTCGCAGACGCAGTGCTGACAAAGTACTCACCATGTCACAGACTCAGTACTGGTACAGACCCTGCACTGTCAGAGACCCATTATTGGTAAAGACCCTGCACTGTCACAGACTCAGTACTGACACACACCCTGCAATGTCACAGACCCAGTACTGGTAATAACCCTGCACTGTCATAGACCCAGATCTGGTCCAGACCCCACACTGTCACAGACCCAGTACTTGCACAGATCCTCCACTGTCACAGACCCAGTACTGGTACAGACCACACACCGTGACAGACCCAGTACTGGTACAGAACCTACACTGTTACAGACTCAGTACTGACACAGACCTGCACTGTCACTGACCCAGTACTGGTACAGACCCCACACTGTCACTGACCCAGAACTGGTACAGACCCCACACTGTCACAGACCCATTACTGCTACAAATCCCAGACTGTCACAGACCCAGTACAGGTACAGACCCTGCACTGTCACAGACGCAGTACTGGCAGAGGTCCTCCACTGTACAGACCACACACCGTGACAGACCCAATACTGCTACAGATCCCACACTGTCACAGACCCAGTACTGGTACAGACCCTGCACTGTCACAGACCCAGAACTGACATAGACCCCGCCTTGTCAGACACGCAATAGTGGTACAGAATCGGCACTGTCATAGACCCAGTACTGCTACAGACTCCACACTGTCACATACCCAGTACTGGGACAGACCCCTCACTGTCACAGGCCCAGTACTACTATAGACCCCACACCGTCTCAGACCCAGTCCTGGTACAGACCCTGTAGACCCTGCACTGTCAGAGACCTAGTACTGGTAGAGACACTGCACTGTCACAGACCCAGTACTGTCACAGACCCACTACTGCCACAGACCCTGCACTATCAGAGACCCAGTACTAGTACTGACACAGTACTGGTATGGACCCCACACTGTCACAGACCCAGTACTGGTAAAGACCCTGCACCGTCACTGACCCAGTACTGGGGGTAGGCCCTGCACTGTCACTGACCCAGTACTGACACAGACCCCGCACTGTCAGAGACCCAGTACACCTACATATCCCACAGTATCACAGACCTAGTACTGGAACAAACCCTGCACTGTCACAGAACCAGCACTGATACAGACCCTGCACTGTCACAGACCCAGTACTGACACAGACCCTGCACTGTCACAGGCCCATGACTGGTATAGACCCTCCACTGTCACTGACCCAGTACTGGTACAGACCTTATACTGTTACTGACCCAGTACTGCTGCAGACGCCGCACTGTCACAGAACCAGGACTGGTACAGACCCTGCACTGTCACAGACTCAGTACTGACACAGACTCTGCACTGTCACAGATCCAGTACTGCTACAGATCCCAAACAGTCACAGACCTAGTACTGGAACAGACCCTGCACTGTCACAGACCCAGTACTGACACAGACCCCGCCCTGTCAGAGACCCAATCCTGGTACAGACCCTGCACTGTAACAGACCCAGTACTGATACAAACCCTGCACTGTGACAGACCCAGTACTGATACCGACCACGCAATGTCACAGACCCAGTAATGACACAGACCCTGCACTGTCACAGACCCAATACTGGTCCTGACCCGCACTGTCACAGACCCAGTGCTGACAAAGACCTCACACTGTCACAGATTCAGTACTGCTACAGACCCTGCACTGTCAGAGACCCATTACTGGTAAAGACCCTGCAATGTCCCAGACCCAGTACTGGTAAAACTCCTGCACTGTCACTGATCCAGTATTTGTACAGACCCGGCACTGTCACAGACTCAGTACTGACACACACCCTGCAATGTCACAGACCCAGTACTGGTACTGACCCTGCACTGTCATAAACCCAGAACTGGTACAGACCCCACACTGTCACAGACCCACTAATGCTACAAATCCCACAGACCCAGTACTGGTGCAGACCCTGCACTGTCACAGACCCAGTACTGGCACAGACCCTGCACTCTTAACAGACCCAGTCCTGGTACAGACCCCGTACACTCACAGACCCAGTACTGACACACACCCTGCACTATCACAGACCCAGTACTGAAGAAGGGCTTATGCCGGAAACACCGATTCTCCTGCTCCTTTGATGCTGCCTGACCTGCTGCGCTTTTCCAGCAACACATTTTTCAGCTCCACACTGTCAAAGACCCAGTACTGGTACAGAGCCTGCACTGTCACAGACCCAGTACTTGTACAGACGCAGCACTGTCACAGACCCAGGAAGGACACAGACCTCACACTGTCAGAGAGCCAGTACTGGTACAGAGGCCATACTGTCACAGACCCAGCACAGACACAGACCCTGCACAATCACTGACCCAATACTGGTACAGACTTCACACTCTCACAGACCCAGTACTGGCACAGACTCCGCACTGTCAAAGACCCAGTACGGGTACAGACCCCTGCACTGTCACAGACCCAGTACTGAAGAAGGGCTTATGCCCGAAACGCCGATTCTCCTGCTCGTTTGATGCTGCCTGATCTGCTACGTTTTTCCAGCAACACATTTTTCAGCTCCACACTGTCACAGACCCAGTACTGGTACAGAAACTGCACTGTCACAGACCCAGTACTGACACAGACCCCGCACTGTCACTGACTCAATACTGGTACAGAGCCCACACTGTCACAGACCCAGTACTGGTACAAACCCCACACTGTCACAGACCCAGCACTGACACAGACACCGCAGTGTCACAGACCCAGTATTGTTACAGATCCTGCACTGTCTGACACCCAGTACTGGTATAGAGACCACACACACTGTCACAGACACAATACTGGTACAGCGCCCACACTGTCACAGACCCAGTACTGCTACAGAGCCCACACTGTCACAGACCCATTACTGGTACAGAAACTGCACTGTCACAGACTCAATACTGGTACAGAGCCCACGTTGTCACAATCCAGTACTGGTACAGACCCCGCACTGTATCAGACCCAGTACTGGTACAGAGCCCACACTGTCACATTCCCAGTACTGGTACAGACCCCGCACCATCACTGACCCAGTACTGATACAGACTCCACATTGTCACAGACTGAGTATTGTTACAGATCCTGCACTGTCTGACACCCAGTACTGGTATAGAAACCACACACACTGTCACAGACACAATACTGGTACAGAGCACACGCTGTCACCGACCCAGTACTGGTACAAACCCCGCACTCTCACAGACCCAGTACTGGTACAGTGCCCACGCTGTCACAGACCCAGTACTGGTACAGAGCCCACGCTAGCACACACCCAGTACTGACACAGAACCCACACTGTCAGAAACCCAGTACTGGTACAGAACCTACACTGTCTCAGACTCAGTACTGGCACAGACCCTGCACTGTCACTGACCCAGAACTGGTACAGACCCCACACTGTCAAAGACTCAGTACTGCTACAAATCCCAGACTATCACAGACCCAGTACTGGTACAGACCCTGCACTGTCACAGACGCAGTACTGGCACAGATCCTCCACTTTACAGACCACACACCGTGACAGACCCAATACTGCTACAGATCCCACACTGTCACAGACCCAGTACTGGTACAGAGCCTACACTGTCACAAACTCTGCACTGTCATAGACCCAGAATTGACATAGAACCCGCACTGTCTCAGACCCAGTACTGACACAGATCCTCCACTGTCACAGACCCAGTACTGGTACAGAACCCACACTGTCACAGACCCAGTACTGCTACAGACGCTGCACTGTCACAGACCCAGTACTGGTACAGACTCTGATTGTCACAGACCCAGTACTGGTACAGACCTTATACTGTCACTGACCCAGTACTGCTACAGACACCGCACTGTCACAGACCAAGTACTGACACAGACCCTGCACTGTCACAGACCCAGTACTGGTACAGACCCCGCACTGTCAGAGACCCAGTACTGATACAGACTCCACACTGTCTCAGACCAAGTACTGGTACAGATTCTGCACTGTCACAGACCTAGTACCGACACAGACCCTGCACTGTCAGACACCCATTACTGGTAAAGACCCTGCACTGTCACAGCCCCAGACCTGGTAAAGACCCCACAATGTCACAGATCCAGTACTGTTAAAATTCCTACACTGTCAGTGACCCAGTACTAATACAGACCCGGCACTGTCACAGACTCAGTACTGACACACACCCTGCAATGTCACAGACCCAGTACTGGTGTAGACTCCACACTGTCACAGAACCAGTACTGCTACAGATCAACACTGTCACACACCCAGTACTGGCACAGACCCTGCACTGTCACAGACTCAGTACTAGTACAAAACCTGCACTGTCACAGACCCAGTACTGACACAGACCCCACACTGTCATAGACCCAGTACTGACATAGACCCCGCACTGTCACAGACCCAGTACTGACACAGACTCCGCACTGTCACAGACTCAGTACTGACACAGACCCCACACTGTCACAGAGCCAGTATTGACACAGACCCCGCACTGTCACAGACCCAGTGCTGGTACAGACCCTGCACTTACACAGACCCAGTACTGGTACAGACCCTGCACTCTAACAGACCCAGTCCTGGTACAGACCCTGTACTGTCACAGACCCAGTACTGACACAGACCCCACACTATCACAAACCCAGTACTGAAGAAGGGCTTATGCCGGAAACACCGATTCTCCTGCTCCTTTGATGCTGCCTGACCTGCTGCGCTTTTCCAGCAACACATTTTTCAGCTCCACACTGTCAAAGACCCAGTACTGGTACAGAGCCCGCACTGTCACAGACCCAGTACTTGTACAGACGCAGCACTGTCACAGACCCAGGAAGGACACAGACCTCACACTGTCAGAGAGCCAGTACTGGTACAGAGGCCATACTGTCACAGACCCAGCACAGACACAGACCCTGCACAATCACTGACCCAATACTGGTACAGACTCCACACTCTCACAGACCCAGTACTGGCACAGACTCCGCACTGTCAAAGACCCAGTACGGGTACAGACCCCTGCACTGTCACAGACCCAGTACTGAAGAAGGGCTTATGCCCGAAACGCCGATTCTCCTGCTCGTTTGATGCTGCCTGATCTGCTACGTTTTTCCAGCAACACATTTTTCAGCTCCACACTGTCACAGACCCAGTACTGGTACAGAAACTGCACTGTCACAGACCCAGTACTGACACAGACCCCGCACTGTCACAGACTCAATACTGGTACAGAGCCCACACTGTCACAGACCCAGTACTGGTACAAACCCCACACTGTCACAGACCCAGCACTGACACAGACACCGCACTGTCACAGACCCAGTATTGTTAGAGATCCTGCACTGTCTGACACCCAGTACTGGTATAGAGACCACACACACTGTCACAGACACAATACTGGTACAGCGCCCACACTGTCACAGACCCAGTACTGCTACAGAGCCCACACTGTCACAGACCCATTACTGGTACAGAAACTGCACTGTCACAGACTCAATACTGGTACAGAGCCCACGTTGTCACAGACCCAGTACTGGT
The DNA here is from genome assembly GCF_047496795.1 of Chiloscyllium punctatum. NCBI lineage: Eukaryota > Metazoa > Chordata > Chondrichthyes > Orectolobiformes > Hemiscylliidae > Chiloscyllium > Chiloscyllium punctatum. The sequence continues at coordinate 68,392,752 of NC_092764.1, read as the reverse complement.
ACAGACCCTACACTGTCTCAGACCCAGTACTGGTACAGAGCCCACACTGTCACATTCCCAGTACTGGTACAGACCCCGCACCATCACTGACCCAGTACTGATACAGACTCCACATTGTCACAGACTGAGTATTGGTACAGACCACCCACTGTCACAGACCCAGTACTGGTACAAACCCCACACTGTCACAGACCCAGCACTGACACAGACACCGCACTGTCACAGACCCAGTATTGTTACAGATCCTGCACTGTCTGACACCCAGTACTGGTATAGAAACCACACACACTGTCACAGACACAATACTGGTACAGAGCACACGCTGTCACCGACCCAGTACTGGTACAAACCCCGCACTCTCACAGACCCAGTACTGGTACAGTGCCCACGCTGTCACAGACCCAGTACTGGTACAGAGCCCACGCTAGCACACACCCAGTACTGACACAGAACCCACACTGTCAGAAACCCAGTACTGGTACAGAACCTACACTGTCACAGACTCAGTACTGACACAGACCCTGCACAATCACTGACCCAATACTGGTACAGACTCCACACTCTCACAGACCCAGTACTGGCACAGACTCCACACTGTCAAAGACCCAGTACTGGTACAGAGCCCACACTGTCACAGACCCAGTACTGGTACAGACACTGCACTGTCACAGACCCAGGAAGGACACAGACCCTGCACAATCACTGACCCAATACTGGTACAGACTCCACACTCTCCCAGACCCAGTACTGGCACAGACTCCGCACTGTCAAAGACCCAGTACTGGTACAGACCCTGCACTGTCACAGACACAGTACTGGTACAGACCCTGCACTGTCACAGATCCAGTACTGACACAGACCCCTGCACTGTCACAGACCCAGTACTGAAGAAAGGCTTATGCCCGAAACGCCGATTTTCCTGCTCCTTTGATGCTGCCTGACCTGCTATACTTTTCCAGCAACACATTTTTCAGCTCCACACTGTCACAGACTCAGTATTGGTACAGAGCCCACACTGTCACATTCCCAGTACTGGTACAGACCCCGCACCATCACTGACCCAGTACTGATACAGACTGCTCATTGTCACAGACCGAGTATTGGTACAGACCACACACTGTCACAGACCCAGTACTGGTACATACCCTGCACTGTCACAGACCCAGCACTGACCCAGGCCCTGCACAATCACTGACCCCGTACTAGTACAGACTCCACACTCTCACAGACCCAGTACTGGTACAGACTCCACACTCTCACAGACCCAGTACTGGTACTGAACCCACATTGTCACAGACCCAGTACCGGTCAAACACCTTGTGCTGGTAGTTCTGCAGCTCTGCTGATGATCCAGAAGTGTTGCTGAAGAAGCACTGGTATTGATTCGACAATGATGTTATTCCAGGAGTCACTCTTTTTTTATTATGTTTACCTAAGAATTTTGTACTTTGTTTTATAATTTAACCAGTTTTACTTGTTCAAATCCTGAATCGGCTGTGGGCTGGATATGACTGGATGAAACAATTCGGGGCATACTGGAACACTTCCAACTTCCCATCCAGCGTGGGTTCAACCCAGCTCCGAAAAGTTACTGTAACCTTTCCCTTGTGTGCGAAAGAACATGGGATTAAATTACAAAGGGGATTGGCAGCTGCTGTGTAATCCAACTATTCTATTTAATTTATTCTCAGAAGTGGCGTGACTTGTATGGGAAGTACTTAATGTTCTTTGTGGGAAACCCTGATATCTTGGGCAGGTAAATGCTGATTAAGCCTGTCATAAGGCCAGACTGAGATTGAATCTGGTTGGTAAAGGGATATAGGTTTGTTTGCCTGGTGGATGTCAGATTTACAAAGATCCTGAAAGCTGCATGGGTCACTCTCACTGACACCGGTTTTATTTATATCCACCTGCAGTATGAGTAACCACCGCAGTGCTGAATCTTGCCATCAGCCCCTGTTCTAATTATTCTCTTCCCTCTAGTCTCGTTCATTCACCGGAAGGCTAGACTTGCTCCGCCCCACATCTAATACAATGGGAGATTGACTCGATTGACTCAAAATTTCTTTTCCACTGGTTTAGTAATTATTTCGAATCTCCAGAGAAGCCATTTTAGCATAGGGCCTACCGGTACCTCTCATCGCTGACTTACAGCATACTCTTCACGTGCAAGTTGCAGGGCTATCCTACCACAGTCAAAAGGCAAATAAATTAAAAATATTGCATCCATTTCTTTCAACAGCCAGACTAACATTTCCAACAGGAGATGCAAATCGCATGCAAAAACTCAACTTACTAAACCGTTTTTGGGTCAGTGAAATCCAATTGCTTCAATGTCAAATAATGCAAAACCAAATCACCTGATGAAGGAGCGGCGCTCCAAAAGCTAGTGTGCTTCCAATTAAACCTGTTGGACTATAACCGGGTGTTGTGTGATTTTTAACTTTGTACACCCCAGTCCAACACCGGCATCTCCGAATAATACAAAACCAAAGAGTGTGGCAGTTTCCTTTATGATTCAACTCAATCTTAGTTGTGAGGGAGTTTATAATCCAGTCATGTTGCACCAGTGGGATCTTTACATCGTTCATTTTTTGGTCAGATAATTTTCAATTCAGGACATCAAGCAGTGACGAGTTATTCCTTCGCTGTGACCGATGGACAGTATGTTTGTTCCACATTGGGGAACACTGCAACAGAGCTACATTAAGCTCTTAAATGAAATTCTCAAGCAAATGATAAGTTTTTCAGCATAAAAACCTGCATGTATCTGAGCACCAGAACAGAAGGAAAAACCTTCAATTTTGAGCTATTTATCATAATCCCATGTGGAAAGATAATGAGTTAAATTCCTACCATAGCAATTGAGAATTTGATTTTTTTTAAAGAAACTGAACATTAAAAAGCTGATATCATGAAGCTGCATTACTAAAATGATCCAACTCGTTCCTTCACCAGTTTAACTACTGTTTCACAACTTTTGAATTCCATACTTATAATTCTGGAAACAAGTCCTGATGTTTTTTGTCAACATCATTGTTTTACTGACCTGCTGGGCTCGTTAATTATTTGTTCACCCCTTCTCCAAGATCACTTTCTACAGAATTCTGTTCATTTCTCAATTCTCTAAGGTGCAACTGAATTTGCAGCATTGCATATTGATATGTATCATTGATTGATTTCTTAATGTTACAACTCGTTGATGTATAACTGTCCAAATGCAAGTTTTCTGGAATCATTTACAATGATCTACTTATCCTGTGTTAGCTAGATCCTAGATTTGGTATCATCAGCAAATTTTGACATTGGGTTAGTTATTCCAAATCAGAAATGGAATCTGTAAAGAACTATAGACCCAGCATTGACTATGAAGGGGTCTATTTTTCAAATATGACCATCATTTTCTGCTTTCCATATTTTCAACCAATTTTCTATTCATGTGGTTATTTGACCCTGACTCCACATGTCCTAACAGTTGTCACATCATTTTTGCTCGCACATTTTTAAAATCCTTTTCAAGATCCAAGTACATTACATCTACACAGCTATCCTTGTCTACTCTTTTCAAAGAACTCCACCTTACTTGTTAAGGCTTATTAAGGCTTTTGGAATTTATGCCATTTTTAATTATGTTGCTTCCTCCAGATGATCTTTGAACATTTAATACCATGGGGAATATACTGCAATGAAACAGATCCTTCGGTCCAACTCATCTATGCCGACCAGGTGTCCCAAATAAATCTAGTCCCAATTGCCAGTACCCAGCCCAGATCCCTCTGAACCCTTCCTATTCATATACCATGCCTTTTGTAATTGTACCAGCCTCCACCACTTCCTCTGGCAGCTCATTCCAAACACGCACCACCTCTGCGTGGAAAAGTTGCACCTTAGGTCTCTTTTAAAGCTTTCCCCCTCATTTTAAACCTCCACCCTCTAGTTTTGGACTCCCCCAACCCAGGGGAAAATCCTTGCCTATTTACCCTATCCATGCCCCTCATGATTTTATAAACCTCTGTAAGGTCACCCCTCAGTCTCCAACGCTCCAGGGAAAACAGCCCCAGTCTATTCAGCCTCTCCCTGTAGCTCAAACACTGCCTTATAAATCTTTTCCAAATCCTTTCAAGTTTCACAACATAGCAGGAAGACCAGAAGTGCACACAGTATTCCAATATTTCAATGTTTTGCTTTTGGTGAAAGCTATCCTACCATATTAAAACTGCTAATTAAGAGTGCCCATGTTTCTTTGCATGGGCAGGAACAAGATGAGATGGTCACCACTCCATCTTCAATGGAGCTTTCGTGAATAAAGAGATGATGTCTCTGCCATCTCTTTCCTTGCTTTAGTGAGGAGGTGAGAGTGTAAGCTGGTGGAATTCAATACTCGGGGTATTTGTTTTTTAAAAAGTGACAGTTAAGTTTTGAAAAGGGTCCTGAGGGGCAACATTTTCACAAAGGGTAGTTCTTATGTGGAATAAGCTGCCAATGGAAGTTGTAGAAAGGTACAGTTGCAACATTTAAAGTACATTTGGACAGGAACATGACAGAAAAGGTTCAGAGGGATATGGGCCAAATGCAAGCAAGTGGGACCAGATTTATCCGAGATATCTGGTCGGCATGGACGAGTTGGACCGAGGGGTCTGTTTCTGCACTAACTCTATAACAGAGGGATTTAATATATTTTAGTTGGGCTACTCAGTGGGTTGCATTTTTTTTTTGGAAAAGACTTTCTGGTCTGTCAATTATTATTAAAGATTATTTTCTGAACTTACTGAGTAAAAATGTTGCAGAGGATTAATTCAACACCTCTGTTATTGCCTGCTTTATCCAGCTGATACTTCAGTGGTCCCCATTCCTTTGTTAATTTTCCTTGAACGTACAACTTGAGATCTACCAGGAAACCTTCTTAAATGTTACTGTGTTTCTCACTCTCTTCTGCCTGCCCCCACTCCAGGAAGTGTTTGATAGGAACAGTGTCTAGGGAACTTTATTTTCAGCGTAAGACAGTAGAAGCAGTTTTACTCTGTGTTTGACCCCATACTGTACCTGCCCTGGAACTGTTTGATGCGAGAGAGTGGAGAGGGGTTGGTTATACTCTATATCTAACCCCATGCTGTACCTGCCCTGGGAGTATTTGATGAGGAGATATATCATGCCCATACTGTGTTTGTAAAGTATTTCACTTGCTAGCACCGACACACTTGCAAGTTGGGTGTGATATCGAACAATACTGTAAGAAGACATAACACAAGTTGACCAGCTAAAAGTCACATCTCCCATTTACTTCAATGGGATTGAAAGCAGGAGGCAGTTAATAGCTGAATGGTGTCAGTTTGATATTACCTTTTTCTTGTGAGACAGAAAATTCAACAGTTGTATTTCTTACCAATCTCAAGGTCACGTTTTTCACAAAAATGATAAGACTGTGGGTTGCAATGTAAAATACCATTTTATTAAAATATTTAATCTTTACAAACCGTAGGTGTTAGAAAAAAGAAATTATTTTCCATAATTAACTTGCACTACATCTGAGTCAGAGTATAAGAATTCAAGTTAGATCAATGACTTGTGGTACTGCATGAGTTGATATCACACAACAAGATCAACCCACAGTCTGCAGTATCTCTGCGTGGCCCCGGCATCCTACGGTGTCCTCTGGGATTCTATAAGTTATGTCTGGAATGCCCTGGGCACCTGCCCAGGCTACGTGCTGTGGGATACCCCGACATTGGCATGCCACATCTAGGGTGTCCATCTTGGATACCCAGCTAACCAGAAATGCAGGGATGGACTTCTGCTTTCTCTTCCTGGTTCATAACCTCTCCCGGGAGTGTGAGAGGATTGAAAATGCCCTTAAATATTGAGTTTTGCTGAGTTTCAAACCTGAAATGGATTTGCTCAGCAACAGTGATAGAGGCTGACTTGATGCCAGGGCTACCCCTTTAGCCTGGCACGTGGTGCTCACTCGGTAGCTGAGTTATCCGTCTTGGCCTCAGTCCCCCTTGAACAGAGCATAGCGTCACACCAGCCTGGATGCCGGGGAAGTTTGAGCCTTGTGCCCATGGTCTGGAAGGCACTATAAACATGGGGAACATGAAAAGATGCTTCTGAATGGTGACCCTACCTACACTGACCTCAACAATTTACCCGCACGCACAGCTTCCGTGCCAACACCACAATGTCAGCTGATCAAAAGCTGCCTGTCAGTTTGAAACTGGGCACCCTGACGCTCCTTAAGGAGAGACCTCGCCACAGCCAGAGCCCCTCCTTGCAGAAAGCGTACAAAGTGATCTCCGACCAGCGGGCCCAGGGCATAGAGTCCCCGTTCCTGCACACACTCATAAGTGTAGCAATCCACGTCAAGGGGGTTACGTTTGCTGTTAACAGCGAGCTCCGGGTTGATTGCCAGTGACCTTCCGCAATCAGGCAGCAAGGTCAAGTTAGGATTTGAGCCAATCAGAATGAAGGCCTTGGAGACATTGAACACCTTCTTCTCTGCTGACATCAGATCCTCAATGATGCACTTCCTGTCTGGGGTGAAAGCCAGCATACGGTGTTTGGGGAGACTGAGATACCCTTCGTAGGGTCCTGTGGTGGTGCAGGACTGTTGGATCATCATCTGGTGGACTTTGTGATACTCTGGATACATGACTTTGGGAAGCTGGTTGAAGATCAGCCCTGGGTCATTGACCCCTCTGCGGAAGACATGGATCACCGAGACGTTGCCATGGTGAGCAGCGATGATAGCATCTGCGGCGGTTAGGCCACCCCCGATGATCAGAATGGGATCAGAGTTCAGTCCTGTCTCCCACTCCTTGAGGGTTCGGTCCAGTTCTGAAGTTGTGTGGTGAACAAACGGAAGCTCTTCACCATCAACGCCAAGCCAAGCAGGGCTGTCATACATGCCCGTTGCCAAGACAACCTTCTCTGCGAAGATGCGGAAAGCCTTTTCTGAGCCGTCCTTGGATTTGCTGGAACCGATCACCTCAAAGAGGCTTGTGCTGGTGGAGTGCCTGAAGACCCGAGCTCCTGCCGGCCTATCTGCGCTCACATTGACCTGGCTTTCTGCACTAGAATCCAGACTAACCCTCCTCACTGAAGTCACAACGGTGCCACATGCAAAGCGCCCCTGCAGTCCCTTGACCCTGGCATAGTGCTGGTAATAGCTGGCGATATCGGATGTCATGGCACGGTCATTCCGCAGGCACCTGGAAGTCAATTACAAACACAGTCAGAGACCCTGACGCACATGTGTGAGAGAGGGAGCGAGAGACAGACAGACAGTACAGCGACCAATGTAGACAAGCCTTACACCCAGACTATCACAAACATAAGATTATTAAAGGATTGGACACTCTGGAGGCAGGAAACATGTTTCTGCTGATGGGTGAGTGCCGAACCAGAGGACACACCTTAAAAATACTGGGTAGGCCATTTAGGACAGAGATGAGGAGAAACTTCTTCACCCAGAGAGTGGTGGCTGTGTGGAATGCTCTGCCCCAGAGGGCAGTGGAGGCCCAGTCTCTGGATTCATTTAAGAAAGAGTTGGATAGAGCTCTCAAAGATAGTGGAATCAAGGGTTATGGAGATAAGGCAGGAACAGGATACTGATTAAGGATGATCAGCCATGGGCGGCACGGTGGCACAGTGGTTCGCACTGCTGCCTCACAGCGCCTGAGACCCGGGTTCATTTCCCGCCTCAGGCGACTGATTGTGTGGAGTTTGCATGTTCTCCCCGTGTCTGCGTGGGTTTCGTCCGGGTGCTCCGGTTTCCTCCCACAGTCCAAAGATGTGCAGGCCAGGTGAATTGGCCATGCTAAATTGCCCATAGTGTTAGGTAAGGGGTATATGTAGATGTAGGGGTATGGGTGGGTTACGCTTCGGCGGGCGGTGTGGACTTGTTGGGCCGAAGGGCCTGTTTCCACACTGTAAGTAATCTAATCTAATCTAATCTAATCTAATCATATTGAATGGTGGTGCAGGCTCGAAGGGCAGAATGGCCTACTCCTGCACCTATTGTCTATTATCCTTCCTACATCTAAACGGTCTAGTGGTGTCAAACTTTAGAGGTTTCTATGAGAACACCCTGATTCTTCTGAACTCCAGTAAATTAAAGTCCTAACCAATCCTGTCTCTCCTCATACATCAGCCCTGTCAACCCAGAAATCGATCTGGTAAATCTTTGTTGCACTTCCTCCACAGCCATAACATCCTTCCTTAGAGAAGGAGGCCAAAACTGTACTCAATAAGCCAGGTGTGGTATCACCGAAGCCCTGCACAATTGAAGCAAGTCATCCCTGCTCCTGTACTCAAACCCTCACACTCTGAAGGCCAACACACCGTTTATTTTCCCCACTGCCTGCTGTACCTGCATGCTTGCATACTTTCAGCGACTAGTGTACAAGGACACCCAGGTTTCATTGCACTTCCCCCTTTCCCAATCTATCACCATTCAGGCAGAGAGTTCCAGACCCTAATTCACCTCCGGGCGGAGATAAGGAACGTTTTCTCATCTCCTTTGAAGCCTTCTCCCAAATACTTTAAATCTGCGCCCGCTCAGTCACTGATGTCTCTGTTAAGCAAAGCCCAGCCAACGATGCCTACATCCCGAGTAAATATCCCATTTTTCATCTTGAAGGAAGAGTAAGCTTGCAAGCTTCCCCAGTGCTCAACTGTGAAATGTAAAGACCAGAGCGTTGAGGAGCACATTAACATACAGGTCGAAGGGACCGTGCTCACAATGGAGTGAGCATGCAGTTATCGTCAATAATCAGAAAGACCAATGGGTTGCTGTCCTTTAATCATGAGAAGACTTGAACATTATGAATATAGAAAGCATTGGTGAGACCACATCTCAATTATTGTGCCCAGTTTTGGTCTCCTTATTGAAGAAAGGATGTAAGCGCATTGGAGGTGGATCAGGTTTATTACATTGACACCCTGAATGAGCAATACCTGAGGCAGTGCAGTGACTCAGTGGTTAGCCTCGGTGCCATGGATCCGGCTTCAATTCAGGTGACTGCCTGTGTGGCGTTTGCACATTCTCCCTGTATCTGCGAGGGTTTCTCCAGTTTCCTCCCACAGTTCAAGGATGTGCAGGTTAGGTGGATTAGCCATGCTAAATTGCCTGAAGTGTCCAAGGATATGTAGGAGTTGACCAGCCATGGGAAATGCAAGGTTACAGGGAGAATAGGGGGTTGGTCTGGGCAGGGGGCTCTTCAGAGGGTTGGTGTGGACTTGATAGGCTGAATGGTGTGCGTCTACACTGTAGGGGATTCTATGAGCAGATCGGACAGTTTCCACTGGAATTTTAAAGAGTACAGCAAGGCTAGATGGAGATATACAAGATCCGGAACTGCCTTAATAGGGATATAATAAAAAGGAGGTTTCCTCTTCAGGGTAAGTCCAAAACTAGGTGGCACTGTTTTAAAATAAGGGCCTGCCTTCAAGGACAGAGATGAGGAAAAATGTTTCTCTCAGAGGGCTGAATTATTTTTTTTAAGATTTTAGTGGTTCGATTCTTCTTAGAGAAGGAGAATCAAAATACTTTGAGGATAGGTGGGAACGTGGAATTTGAACACAAATAGATCAACCATGACTTTAATGAATGGTGCACTGGTTTAAAGGGTCAAGTGGCCCGTTTCTGCTCTTAAGCATTGTGTATGGTGACCTGTGTACAATTAACCATTAACCATGCCCACTATACTCTGAGAAGCATAATCCCTGGTAGAAAATGGTGCTGTTCAAGGCCATTAATCATCAGCCCAGTCTTCTCCATTCGAGTGAGCAGGAAGAATGGGATGGCGGGGAGTTGGGGAGGGGAGGGGTTGTGTGGAACTAAATGAAGAGACCAAACATAGCCCTGCAAGTTGGTGTCAAATGGCTTTTCTATCATTAGCCAGGATTACCTTCGCTTGAGTCTCATCCAGTCCCTGAAGGGAAGGTCAGGAAGCTCCATCCAGTCACCGAGACTGAGGGTGAACATGGATCCCTCGATCGACTGTCAGGGAAAGAGGGCAGAAGAACGGAGGCAACGTTAGTCCTCAACGGCAGCCAGGAGCTTGTTCACACAGTCAGTAAAGGCACTTCAACCTAACCCAGTGTGGAGTCACTGAATACGGCAACATAACTGTTCCACCAGCAGGCAATCACCCTTGAACACAAAACGCACACTGTCTCCCAGGCGAAAGTGAGGACTGCAGATGCTGGAGATCAGAGTCAAGATTAGAGTGGTGCTAGAAAAGCACAGCAGGTCAGGCAGCATCTGAGGAGCAGGAAAATCAATGTTTCGGGTAAAAGCCCTTCATCAGACATCCCGTCTCCCCACCAACACACTGAGTGCAATTCGCCTTCTTAAAGCTCTGCATCCTGTCTCCTCCGCCCTCACCTCCAACAAGAAATGAAAGCTGTTCTTGAACATCTTTGCAACTAAGGTTAAGATCGGCTGCTCTGTCACTTGCTTTCCTTTCCCCGAGGTCAGAGGGTCAAGCTTTCATTAGATTCGATTCCCTACAGTGTGGAAACAGGCCCTTCGGCCCAACAGGTCCACACCGGCCCTCTGAACAGTAACCCACCCAGACCCATTTCCCTCTGACTAGTGCACCTAACACTATGGGCAACTTAACATGGCCAATTTACCTGACCTGCACATCTTTGTACTGTGGGAGGAAACCGGAGCACCCGAAAGGTGCCCACGCAGACATGGAGAGAATGTGCAAACTCCACACAGACAATCACCCGAGGCTGGCATTGAACCTGGGTCCCTGGCACTGTGAGGTAGTCGTGCTAACCACTGAGCCACCGTGCCACCCACTTGCCTAAGAGAGTTCGTTCCTGCTTAAGCCCCAATCTTTTATGTCATGCCCAAAAATCTGAAACCTGATCCATCTGACTTCAAACACCTACGACTACTTTAAAAACGGGTGGGTCTGCTATTTAATTGTGTGAGGAGAGTGTCAGTCACGACTGAATGGTCCTGGATTTGTTACCCAAGACTCCAGAATCCCTGCAGCTGAAGGGAGAAGGGAGGAACAACCAGGTTTAGGACTGGACCTGAGGAGGAAGATTTCTTCAATCCAGTTATCCTAACCTCCCAGTGCTCGGCACCTCTCTCCCAGTCTGCAATCTAATCTTGTCCTGCTGATGACTCCTCACTCCGCAACCTCCCAAACCGCTCTCAAGGCTGCAGCACATCCCTGAGCACCGTCTATCACTATCCTGATTGGACCAGAATCCAGCTGGGAAACTTTCATTCACATCCCCTGAACCACTTCCTGGTGTCTGTCAAGAACGTCTGGAGCTGAAGGAACAGCAGACGGATTCAGGGTCTGGGTTCCCAGGACTACAATTGGAAAAATATTGTGAAAATTGATAGGGTTCAGAAAAGACTTACACGGATGTTGCTAGGGTTGGAGGAATTGAGCTATCGGGAGGGGCTGAAATGGGGAGGCTATTTACCCTGGAACATCGAGGGGTGACCTTTTAGAAGGGCATGGATAGGGTGAATTGTCAAGGTCTTTTCCCCAGGGTAATGGAGTCCAAAACTAGAGAGCATGGGTTTAAGGTGGGTAGGGGGAAGCAGGAGGTGGGGAAGATATAAAAGCACCTAAGCGGCAACTTTTTCCACACAGAGGGTGGTGCATGTATGGAATAAACTGCGAGAGGAAGTGGTGGAGCTGATACCTTTTAAATGTTGTAATTGTATCTGGATAGGTTTATGAACAGGAAGGGTTGAGAGAGATATGGATCAAATGCTGGTAAATGGGACTGGATTAATTTAGGATATCTGGTCGGCATGGCGAAGGGTCTGTTTCCATGTTGTACATCTCAATGACTCTAGACCAGTAATGGCAGATCAGGTTGATCATGTTGGCAAAGAGTCCACGAGAATCCTCCATTTTACCAGAAGACATATGGATGCCAAAATCAAGCAATATTGCTAACCCGGTATAAACGACATGAAGAGACTATTGAGTGCTGTACACACTATTGGGCTTCACACTATAATGAGCAAATTGAACTTTTAGAGAATGCGCAGTGTAGCTGTTGTAGGGTGAAGAAATCTCAAAACAACAAAATATTTTTCAAGAAGGAGTTAAATTTAGATTTTATTGCCACACATACTCAGGTACAGTGAAAAGCGCACAATGTCACCATACACAGCACCATCTTAGGGACAAAGTACCTAAGCTCAATACCTTAGTTACAAAAGTAGGAAAATAAAGGAAATAAGTTCAAAAGTTCAGCACTACAGTGTTCTTTCCATAGTCATAGAAAAATAAAGAAGCAAAGTTAAAACGTCAAATATTACAGTCCTTGTTAAAGCCTTCGGCCTACAGATGCTCCAAGCAGGCCTCTCCCACAGATAGATATAGTTCTGAGGGCTAATGGGATCAAAGATTATGGGATTAAAGTGGGAACTGACGACAGAGTTGAATGATCAGCCATGAGTGTATTGAATGACAGGGCAGACTCAAAGGGCTGAACGGCCTACTCCTGTTCCTATTTTACACGTCTCTGCCTTTTTCGTTCTGTTCTAGGTTTGAAAATTCACATTATGGGACAATGAAGCATAATGGGCTACAAATTACAGAAGGATGAGGTGAAATGCAAAGAAATGGGTTGTTTCCAGTAACTAATATTCACAAAATTAAATGAAAGTGATTTAAAACAAAACAAAAGAACAATTTTCACATTGAGAGATGTGATGGATGGGAAATTTTCTTTGGATGTTATGGAGCAAGACACAAGCTATGGCAATAAAGTCATGGTAGGGTTACTCACTCACTAGAGAAAGATGCCTGGTGGTGGTTTAACCTGAGGATCAGCACACCTCAGACAACAGGAGAGGTTGAAGACGAGGTAACTTGATGGTAACCTCAATCGGTGTATGAATTGAATCCATACTGTTGGCATCAGTCTACATTGCAAACCAGTTGTCCAGCTATGTTGAACATACAAATATATTGGAGTGAAGAGAATGAGGATACACTGAGAGGAAATGGGAATAAGCTGAGTAAGCATGATTCGGATCCGAGCTTACACAGAGAGTTAGCTCTGACATGGCCTGTTTCCATGTTGTAATTTGTACACAGGGCGTGATAAAATGTTATATCAACACAACTTTATTTTGCTGGTAAAAACACAGGCCTATGGATTGAGAGGTTTGGGAAGCAATATAATGATGAATGGGCTTTATCAGTTGTCTTCCATACTTACATGCCAAGCCCCTCCCAGTGGCCCCTTGCCCAGGACCAGGTGAGGAATGTAATGGTCAGGCTCTCGCCTCCAGGTGAGCACCGATTCCAAGGATACACCAAAATCGGCATCGGGACGCAGGAGGGAATCGAACAGGACAGCTACTGGATTGTGGGATCGTCCTTCCAGCCCTTCAGACAGGTATTCCAAATCCTACCGAGATCAGGGCAGAACAGAGAGGAATGTAAGGAATATCCACGGACCAATCCATAAACCTCCAAAATCACCAATTCCTTTTGACAGGAAGTCCACCAGATAACTGATATCCCGTCTGAGAGTCTCTAACCTTTCCTTCCAGAGTTTTCTCATCACCTTCTTCATTATCAACACTAAACCTAGTGTTATTCTGACGTTTCTCCCCTTGTCCCACCTAAGCTTGGATATCTGGATTCAGCTATACTCCCCCCATCTGTGCAATGAGACAAAGATTCACTGGCCTGTGCTCCTCTTCGAATTCATCCCATCCCCCCCACCTTCCCAAACAGAACAGAAAGACAGGAACTCCGCAATAAACGCTGAAGAGTAATTGTGTTCACCAGTCACAGAGTCATACACAAACAGACCCTTCGGTCCAACCATTCCATGCTGATCGTAATCCCGAACTAAACCAGTCTCACCTTCCTGCTCCTGGCCCACAACCTTCCAAATCGTTCCTATTCATGTACGTTTCCAAATCGTTCCTATTCATGTACGTTTCCAAATACCTTTTAAAATGTTGTAGCTGTACCTGCACCTACCATCTTCACAGCAAATTCATTCCAGACACATGCCAAACATAACTATTTGAACAAATCTCTCTCCTCTCACTTTAAAAAATGCCCCTACTCTTGAAATCCGCCATCTTTGGGAAAAGACACCACCATTAACCTTATCTATATGTCTCATGATTTTATAAACCTCTAGAAAGTGACCTCTCAACCTCCTACGCACCAGTGAAGGAAGTCCCAGCCTTTCCTTTGCTAACTCAAACCTTTCATACCCAACAATATCCTGGTAAAGTCTCTTCTGTACCCTCTCCAGCTTAATGAAATCCTTCCTCCAACAGGGCAACCAGAACTGGACACACAATACCAGAAGAGGCCTCTCCAATGTTCTGTACAACCTCAACATGACTATACTCAAAGCTCTGAGCAATGAAGGCAAACCTGATGTTGGAACAAATGGTGTTAAGTTACCAGCTGACCCAGTAGGCTCAGGTATAAAAGGATTATGCTGACCCCAAACAAAAGCACTTTCGGTTTCTTATCAAACGGAGCAAGAGCTCAATAGAATCTTCTCCAACCACACAGCTTGATGAAAGTGTCATACCATCCTTGGACGGAGGATGGGATAACTCTGTGGGTGTGCGCACCACGAGGTCCCAGGTGTTATGTTTGATGAGTTAGTAAACCGTGTCAATTGCTCAGGGATGTGATTAAACACCTCAGGAGTAAAGGTGACTTGAACCTGGCTCAGAGGAAGGGACACTACCATTGTGCCACAAGGGCCCCTCATTGATCTATCATTAATTATATTTTGCAGATAGTTCCAACCTTCTACTACTTGTTTCTACATGAACATGTACGGTCTCTCTGGAGTTCCACTGTTTCGCACTTTTCACCATTGAGAAGGTACCTAACAATTTCCTATACTGAAAACAATTTGCTAATCCCACTTATTAATCTGTTGATGTCTCTTTGCAATGTTATAGGGCATTCAATACTCCCAATGTGTGGGTCACTGAGAAATTTGGATGCAAGACTTTCAATCCCATCATCTAGTTCTTCAACGCCCTGAATGAAGAGTTGAGGCCACAACTCAGATCCCTCAGGACTCCACGAGTCACATTCTGTCCATCTGTCATGATTTGGAGATGCTGGTGTTGGGTTGGGGTGTACAAAGTTAAAAATCACCTGATGAAGGAGCGTCGCTCCGAAAGCTAGTGCGCTTCCAATTAAACCTGTTGGACTATAACCTGGTGTTGTGCAATTTTTAAACTTTGTCCATCTGAGTATCAACCCATCACGTGAAATCTAATTCTGGAGATGTCAAGTTCAAAACAGTCAAAACAGAAGAACAAGACAGAGATTTGTTGATATTTGCTCCACAGTTCTGTGAAATGTTACCTGTTCAATGATGGAGATACCCCGGTTCTGCTCCAATTTTCGTTGAAGAATGGGATTGGGATGGATTGAGGATTCTTTGAAGTAAGGCCGATATCCAGACAAGAGGTACGAGAGACAAATGGCAGAGGGTCCATTCCCTGGTTCAAAACAGCAGATCAACAGTTGTGAACTCACTTTGTATGATCCACACGAGACAACAGATTAGGATTGTGGCTTGCTTGTCCACTCCATTGATTGAAGACCGGGAGGTGAAATAAATTTCAAAACTTCCAAAGCAAAAACTCTTTTCAGTGACACCATATAATGACAGGTTAACAGCAATGGGGCTTGTGCAGAGTTTTTGTGTTTTAATCACACCATCCAAGACCAAACAATTCATTTAGGTGGTGGTGGTGGTTGTTGCATAGCGCTAATGCTTTTGGACTAGTAGTCCAGAGACCCAGACTAATACCCTGAGTTCACAGGTTTGAAACTCACCTTGGCAGATGGAATTTAAATTCAATTTTATAAATACAAATAAACAGCTGGAACAATGGGGCTGTTGTCAATTGTTGCAAAAACTATCTGGGAAGGAAATCTGCCATCCCTACCTGGTCTGATTTACATGTGACTTTAGACCCACAACAGCATGGTTGCCTCTCAACTGCTCCCTGGGCAATTAGGGCTGGGACAATGATGCTGACATCCCATGAACAAAGAAAACTTGATTCGAACCATATTGTACATTAGTTCCATTACCAGCAGAAGCAGGAATCGAGGAGACGTATAGCAATGAAAAGCTCCTGCTGGTCAGACTCCAGGGCAGGAAGCCGAGGGAACATACAGCTGATCGACCTTTTGACAGTCAAGCCTCAGGCTAAATCAAACAGACATCCAGTTTATCAGCTCCAAGCCAGCAGGAGAGATGAGGAGAGTGAGGCAGATGTTGGGGTGCATGAGGGAGATTTTGGGGTGCAAAAGGGAGAGTGATGGCAGTGAAGGAAGAGGCAATGGCTGAGATGGGTAGGAAGGCATAGGGAGGTTTATGGGGGTGTGGCTTTAAGAACTAATTTTTTTTTAAATGAAGAAAGGTTGAGGCAGAGGTACTGAGCAACCTGCTCAAAGCCAATAAAATAAACAACTTGGGGCTTTATTTTAAAGTGGGAGCAATAGAAGCAGCCTGAAAGGGTGGGGTCAAGCTCCCACAGAAGCAGGACTTTAGTTTTAACTTTCATCAGTTGCTGGGGTCTTAAAACTGGATGTGGAAGCTCCTATTCCTCCGTCTGTTCCAGCTAAAAGCTGGGGCCTTTTGTTGCTGTTCAAACTGTATGTGAGACAATCTATTTTACTGAATTTGCCTTTGCCAAGGGTGTGGTCATGCAATGTTGCTATATTGGAACAGTTAATTAGTAGTAGTTAATAAATATTTTGGCAAGCCAAACTTTTTTTTAAATTTTGTTTTTCTGCGTTTTAACTGTCGTACAAAAATAAAGTGCGTTCTGCTTAAAATTGAGTAGTTTGACTGATCAATTTGCATCTGGAGTGTAACACCTACACATTTAAAACAAGGAAATAAAGGGAGGGTCTAGGTTGTCTCCTTAGGGGTTTGATCTAGTCCATAACAAGGTAAATTGGTGTGGAAATGATGTTCTATGAGTCACTCAGCATTGGGATGAAGGTCCCACTGGCACGGCCGACATTTATCATCCACAAGACCATCAGTCTTAGGGGCCAAAGTAGGCCACTCAACCCATTAAAACTGTTCTGCTATTTGATGAGTTTGTGGCTCATCTGATAATCCTGAGCACCACTTTTCTGTCTTCCCCCCCCCCCCAATATCTATTGATTCAAGTACTGATTAAAAATGTCAATCTCAGCGTTGAATACTGTCTTTCCGTTATCCTGCCCACATAGTTTGCTGGACAATTGGAATCGTACAACAATTTTCGTCCACATATAGAGCCTTCAGGATGTAAAATGATGCAGGGCACTTTATAGGAGTGTAATTAAAATATAACACATAAGATACACAAATCATTGAAGATGGCAGAACACGTGGAGAGAAGAAGAGAGAAATTAATAAAGATATCAATGTTCTCAGCTTTATTAATGGGGAATAGAGTACAAGAGCAAGAAAGGGATACTGAACTTGTACAAGACACTTGTTTGACCTCAGTGGAAGAATGGTATACAGTTATGGATGCCACATTATGTGAACACATTGGAGACAGTGCAGAAGTTATTTACAAGAATGGATCCAGTATGAGACTCTTCTGTTTACAGTCATACAGCACGGAAACAGAACCTTCAATCCATGATGGACATAATTCCAAAAACTTAACTAGTCCCACCTGACTGCACTGGGCCCATGTCCCTCTCATTAATGTACTTATCGAAAATGACTTTTCAACATTGTAACTGTATGCACATCCATCACTTCGTTGCACACACAAACCACTCGGTGTTTAAAAAATATGCCCTCACATCTTTTCTCAAGTCCTTCTCCTCTCACTTTAAAAATATGCCGCTAGTCTTGAAATTCCCCACCCAAGGGAAAAGGCGCCAGTCATTCATATATATCTATAACCCTCAAGATTTTGTAAATCTCTATAAAGGTCACCCCTCAACCCCCTAGATTGCAGTGAAATGTCCCAATTTATCCAGCCTCTCCTTATAACTCACACCCTCCATTACCGGCAACATCCTGATAAAGCTCTTCTGAACCCTCTCTAGCTTAATAATATCCCTCCTATAACAGGGTGACCAGAACCAGACATAGTCTCCAGAACAGCCGCACCAACCTCAACATATGTAAGCTGATTGAAGAAGTTAGGAAGGAAAGGTTGAAAAGGGGAGATTTAGTCGAGGTTTTCAACATTATAAGTGGACTGTGTAGAGTTGATTGGGTGAAATTGTTTCTGCTCATAAAAGAAACGAGAACGAGAGGGCATGGATATAAAGTGATGTGCAATGGTAATATGACAGAAAATGTTCACTCAGCATGCAGTTAGGGTTTGGAGTGCCCTGTAAGGAGGAAGGCTCAGTTGAGACACTCCAGGAGACATTGGATGGTTTCGACATAATGGTGTGCAGGAATAGGAGGAAAAGGCAGGAGATTGGCACTAGGTAACACAGGCAGACTAGATGATGGGCTGAATAACCTCTTTCTTACATAATATTGTTTTGATTCTGAAAACCAAAAACAAAGGGGTAGGGTGGGAAAGTGGAGCCTACCATCGTCATCCAAGGTCACCTGGCTATTCCACCACGGGGGCCATTGTTTCAGAGTTTGAATCTATCCACACAACTAACCATCTTCGCCATGGGCAGGGGAGTGAGAGTGTGGGTGGGGCCTGTGTCAACGCGTGATCTCACTCGGCCATACTGTTGCTGGTTCTGGTCAGTTCACTCTGGGCAAGAGACCCCTTTCCCAATTGCGGCTGCTCGACTACATTGACTGCGGACAGGTCTTCAGCCATTTTTTATAAAAATGTTATCAGGCTCCACTGAAATAAGAGATAACATTCCTGAGGGAAAGTGGGGTTGCTAAGCAACTGCAAACATACCAGATAAATCTTTGTGAGTGAGAAAGGCCGGAGTTGTTGAACAGGTTCCAGGACGATCAATGTTTAATATGTCAATAATTACTGGTACACTCTGTCTCCTCAGAGTCATTTTATATTTAACCCTTTATGAGCAAGCTTCCCAGGAAAGTTCCAGAACTCAAACCTCAAAAGTGTAGATGGAGGCTGTTTGAGCCATCATTTCCTCACTGCCCCTCCAAAGCGCATCCTGCCCAAACCCAGACCCAGCCCTCGATCCTATCCCCGTAATATTTCCCATGGCTGACCCATCTACCCTGCACATCCCTGGACACTGTGGGCAATCCATCTAACCTGCACATCTTTGGACTACCCGGAGGAAACTGGAGCACGTGGAGGTAAGCCACACAGACACATGGAGAATGTGCAAATCCCACACAACCAGTCACCCAAAGGCGAAACCGAACCCAAGTCCGTGGTGCTGTGAGGCAGCAGTGCTGACTGCTGATGCAATATGCATTTCAAGAAAACCTTAGAATCATTTCGGAAACAAGTGGGCTTCTCAGGGAAAGTTGTTTCTCGAGCTGAATATTTGGGTGCTTGTCTGCTTCTCTGTCTGACACACACCTGAGTGGTCCTGTTCTCTCATGGTGCTGTCCATTTATCAGACACTCATGCTGGACTGCTCATTAGGCAGCTAATTGGGGTGCCAAATTGCAAATTTTTCTCAGTCATACAAGGCTGCCCTTACTAATTATAACTGTATAAGTCTTCCTCAGTCCCAGTGATGTGGCTCTCATAGAGTTAGAAAAGTGGAACATTTTAGCTTGGACAGGCTTTTACATCACTCTGCACAAAACTTGCATCTTAGTCTCGTTTCTCCTGAACCTATTAATTATCCAGAACCTTTTTCCAAACGCAACATCAATCACTATTTGTGGTGAACTGCTCTACATTCAGCTTTCTGACTGATGTTTCTTGTTTAATCTCCAGCTCTTGCTCTCCTCTTTTTGGAAATTGCTCGGTTAAGTCTCTTGCCCTTTGAGAAAGCTTTCTGTCATCTTGTCTGAATGTGTCTGTTCGTGATTCAGTGCCTAATCTTGCTTAGTAACATTGGTGTGCAGGGTCTTGGGACTTCCCTATGTTAAAGGCACCACGTTTTGGCTTCCTTATTTAGACACTACCCTGTTTCATGGAAAGTGTAGCAGTGGTCTGTGGGTGCAAGGCAGGGTAACTCTGTATCTAGGACAGTGGAGGAACATTTAGCTTCACAGTTCCTTGGAGGTGGAGTCGCATGTAGACAGGATAGTGAAGAAGCCATTTGGTACACTTGCCATGATTGGACAGTGCATTGAGTATAGGAGTTGGGATGTCATGTTGCTTCTGTACTGGATACTGGCGAGACCACTTTTGGAATACAGCATTCAATTCTGGTCCCCCTGCTATGTTACGAACCTTGAAAAGGTTTCAGAAAACATTTACAAGGATGTTGCCAGGGTTCAAGCTATAGGGAGAGGCTAAATAGGCTGGGGCTACTTTCCCTGCAGCATCAGAGGCTGAGGAATGGCCCTATAGAGGTATACTATATTTTGCGGGACATGGATAGGGTAAATAGACAAGATCTTTGCACAGGGTAGGGATGTCTAAAGCGAGAGGACATACATTGAGGCGGAGAGGGGAAAAGATATAAAAGGGACCTAAGGGGCAACCTATTCATGCAGAGGGCAGTGTCTTTATGGAATGAGCTGCCAAAGGATATGGTGGAGGCTGGTACAATTAGAGCATTTAAAAGGCATCAGGATGGGTATATGACTAGGAAGGGTTGAGAGGGATATGGGACAATTGGGATTTGGGATATCTGATCGGTATGGACGAGTTGGACCGAATGGTTTAATTCCATGCTGTACAGCTCTATTACTCTATAACTGCACGTAACACTGACCTGGAGAGTGAAAAACTGCATCTCCCTAGTTATAGAATGACAGAGTCAGAGATGTACAGCATGGAAACAGACCCTTCAGTCCAACCCATCCATGCCGACCAGATACCCCAACCTAATCTAGTCCCATTTGCTAGCACCCAGCCCATATCCCTCTAAACCATTCCAATTCATATACCCATCCAGAAGCCTTTTAAATGTTACAATTGTACCAGCCTGTACCACTTCCTCTGGCAGCTCATTCCATACACGCACCAACCTCTGCATGAAAAAGTTGCCTCTTAGGTCTCTTTTATATCTTTCCCTTCTCACCTTAAACCTATGCCCTCTAGTTCTGGACTCCCCACCCCATGCCCATCATAATTTTGTAAACCTCTATAAGGTCACCTCAGCCTCTGGTGCTCCAGGGAAAACAGCCCCAGTCTCTTCAGCCTTTCCCTATAGTCAAAATCCTCCAACCCTGGCAACATCCTTGTAAATCTTTTCTGAATTCTTTCACGTTTCACAACATCCTTCCGATAGAAAGGAGACCAGAATTGCACGCAATATTCCAAAAGTGGCCTAACCAACATCCTGTACAGCCGCAACGTGATCTCCCAACTCCTGTACTCAATAATCTGACCAATAAAAGGAAAGAATACCAAATACCAAAAAGTGTACCAAATCTTCACTATCCTATCTACCTGCGACTCCACTTTCAAGGAGCTATGAACCTGCACTCCAAGGTCTCTTTGTTCAGCAACACTCCTTAGGACCTTACCATGAAGTGTATAAGTCCTGCTAAGATATGCTTTCCCAAAATGTAGCACCTCACATTTATCTGAATTAAACGCCATCTGCCACTTCTTAGCCCATTGGCCCATCTGATCCAGATCCTGTTGTAATCTGATGTAACTGTCTTCGCTGTCCACTACACCTCCAATTTTGGTGTCATCTGCAAACTTACTAACTGTACCTCTTATGCTCACATCCAAACCATTTGATGAAATGTAGTGCACCTAGCACCTAGCACCGATCCTTGCGGCACTCTACTGGTCACAGGCCTCCAGTCTGAAAAACAACCCTCCACCACCACCCTCTGTCTTCTACCTTTGAGCTAGTTCTGTATCCAAATGGCTAGTTCTTCCTGTATTCCATGAGATCTAACCTTGCTAACCAGTCTCCCATGTAAGACCTTGTCAAATGCCTTACTGAAGTCGATATAGATCACGTCCTATACTCTGCCCTCATCAATCGTCTTTGTTACTTCTTCAAAAAACCCAATCAAGTTTGTGAGACATGATTTCCCACTCACAAAGCCATGTTGACTATCCCTAATCAATCCTCACCTTTCCAAATATGTGTAAATCCTGTCCCTCAGGATTCCCTCCAACAACCTGCTCACCACTGACGTCAGTTTCATTGGTCTATAGTTCCCTGGCTTGTCCTTACCACCTTTCTTAAATGGTGGCACCATGTTAGCCAACCTCCAGTCTTCCAGCACCTGTGACTATCGATGATACAAATATCTCAGCAAGGGGCCCAGCAATCACTTCTCTAGCTTCCCACAGATTTCTAGGGTACACCTGATCAGGTCCTGGGGATTTATCCACCTTTATGCATTTCAAGACACCTAGCGCCTCTTCCTCTGCAATATGGACATTTTTCAAGGCGTCACCATCTATTTCCCTACATTCTATATCTTCCATGACTTTCTCCACAGTAAACACTGATGCAAAATAATCATTTAGTATCTCCCTCGTCTTCTACAGCTCCACACAAAGGCTGCCTTGCTGTTCTTTGAGGGGCCCCGATCCCTCCCTAGTTACCCTTTTGTCCTTCATGTATTTGTAAAAGCCTTCTGGATTCTCCTTAACCCTATTTGCCAATGAGTAAAAAAATGACTATGGACTGAATGTCCTTTACTCGTCCGAGTGTGATTTGGAGCCACAGATTACCAGTGCCAGAAATGATGCCAAATCCAAAAATATCAGCAAAGCATTAAGATGCAACATTTAAAATATCACTTTTCAAATGGCACAACTAGAGGAAGCAGGGTCACGTATAGCTTGCTTTTATACTGCGTATTTGAGGCCTAGTCTCTTCAGTCAGCCACACTCCCAGAAACTTTCTGTCCAACTAGAACTGGTTGGGCTTTTTAGCGACTGGGAAGTCTGAACATACTTTGGGACTTGGCAAAGACAAACACCTGGTAAGAAAGTAGCAAAGGGAACAAAGTGTAGAAGCAGAGCTTATGGGCGAGTCAGAGTTGTTTGGTTTTAAAAGTTTAAAGATTTTCCAAAGTAAGGGAGCGACAGGCTGGTAGCTAAGAGACCCTGAGAAAAGGGGGAAGAGAGGCGGACAAAGGGAGTCAGAGAGAGTGGAAGAGAGAGTCAGGATAATTGAAAAATTTTGACACTGACACTGAGATTGCCGAGAGATGGGAAATGGAGAGTCGGACTGACAAGGAGATTGGAAGCTGAACGTACCGATTACAACGACAGGGATTGGACTGATTCCCGGTGACGAGGATGATCCAGTTTCCTCCATTGTCTTTCCAAGTTCAGGCGCACATGCACAGTCACCGTTCTTTCCAATAAAGCTTGCTGTCTGCTTGCAACAACAGGAATGGTAGAGGTTAAATGTCACCAGCAGGATACTATGGAATAAAAAGCCTGCTGGGTTAACCCCTCATTGTGCCCAGCGCCTGAACGGACCCCAGGCCGTGCCCAGTGCCTGATAGACTCCTTACTGTATCCAGTGTCTGATTAAACCCGCACTGTGCCCGGTGTCCAATTAACCCTGTTACAAGGGTCAGGATGTCCAAAGTAATTGGCTCCATTGGGATTTTAACAAATTGAAGTTTGCTGATTCAATAGTTTGCGCTTTCCGAGATCAGCAAGGGTCTGACTAAATGGGATCATAGAGCATAGGGAGATTGAGAGTGGAAGGGGACGGAGAGTGACATGTGCCTGTCTGGATTCAGTGACCATGTCTGCTGCTTCTGTTTGGAGATACCACACACTTTAGTTTCTATTAAACATACTTTTCCATGGAATTCCTACACAGGGTGGTATCAGGCCATTCGGCCCATCGAGTCCATGAAACGTTATTTAACACCTTGTTAATTAAAATAAGTCTCCTTGCACTTTCCAATAAAAAACCTTTCTGCTGAATCACTACAAACATAGACAATTGATAAACTCCTATGGGATCTAGGTTCTGAAAGAACGATTTGGTGTCATTTCTGCTCTTTTGCATTCAGAAAATATTAATTTCATGCAATTAGATGCGGCATCTCTCAAAACTTATGGTGAAACCCATTTACAATTCATGCTGAGTCAGAAACTCATTTAGTTTAGTTCTGAAGAGCTGTAAAATGTAAACAAGAGAACAAAAGGAAATGGGAGGCTGCCTGTCCCATAACCCCTCCATCCCATCACTGTTTGGGACCCAATCTCCTGAAAATAAATCTGACAAGTATTTCCCGATCTTCAAAAAGTAGTTAAGTAAAATTCTAAGACTTATCCATTGTCACATTATTCGATCCTCACCTACTGCCTCCCAGTTAATGACTTTACCCCACCAGCAGATGGGCAGGCCATTGTTATATAAACCCTTAATCTCCCCAGGCCATGTTTGAGTCCCAACTGGACAGTTACCTTGCCGCTTTTTTGAGAGTGTTAATGCATTTGTTGAGATGCTTTTGCACAAAAAGAGGGTGAGTGATCTATCGTGCAATTGTGTAACTGAGCCCGATAAGCACTGACTCTGCAGAATCAACACAGGAAGTGACACGAGCACACGTTACATCACACACCCGACACTACTTGAGCAGATTACTATCAGGAAGGCTGGCAGGCAGTTTGTGCACATTGTAAATAACTCCGATTCAGATCAAACTTCATTAATCACACCCTGGCTAATTCCATATTGGAAAATTCCAGCCTGGAAAACTCTATCCATTCTGGACAGCATCATTCCAGTCAACTCCAACCAAGAAAACTTCATTCTATATGGTTTCATACTAGATGGCTGTCATAAAAAAAACTCTATCTTGGATAAGTCTGTTCAGGTTAGCTCTTCCCAAGTAAATCCACCCCAGTTTCGTCCAGTGGGATAACTCGACACTGAATAGCTCTATCCTTGAGAACTCCACATGATTCAATAGTTCACTGCACTTGGCCTGTTGCTATGGCTCATGGCTTATAAGGGAGCCTTTATCACCCTCAGAAAATTCTAAAGCAAAACCATCATTCTCGAGATACCGGGGCCAGTGGGCTGAGGAATGACAAATGGAGTTTAATCCAAATTAAATCAAGGTGTTGCATTTTGGTAAGGCAAAGCACAGTAAGACTTACACAGTTATTGGCAGGGCCCTGGTCAGTGCTATCAAACAGAGAGACCTTGGGGTTCACATCCACACTTCCTTGAGAATGGTGTTGCAAATAGACAGGAGGCGTTTGGCGCGTTTGCCTTCATTGTTCAGAGCATTAAATACAGGAGCTAGGACGCTTTAGAATTGCCCAATCGCTCGAAATATCCCTCAGGACCTTTTTGTCAGGTTGGGCAGATAGAGTTTAATCCGGACAAGTGTGAGGTGAAGCATTTTGGGAGGTCAAATGCAAGAGGAAAGTATACTGTAAATGTCAGGGCACTGAGAAGCATTGGTATACAGAGGGATCTTGTGATGCACATTCCAAAGGTGGCAACACAAGAGGTTAAGGTTGTGAAGAAGGTGTACAGCATGCTTTTCTTCATTAGTCAGGGCACGGAGTATAAAAATTGGCAAGTCATGTTGCAACTGTATAAGACTTTGGTCAGGGCATATTTGGAGTACTATGTACAGTTCTGGTCACCACATTATAGGAAGGCAGTGGAGGCTTTGGAGAGGGTGCAGAAGAAAGTTACGGGATGTTGCCTGGTTTGGAGTGTGTTAAATGAAAAGGAGAGTCATAGAGAGGTACAGTATGGAAACAGACCCTTCGGTCCAATTCATCCAAGCCAACCAGATATCCCAACCCAATCTAGTCCCACCCGGCCCATATCCCTCCAAACCCTTCCTATTCATATACCCATTCAAATGCCTTCGAAATGTTGCAATTGTACCAGCCTCCACCACTTCCTCTGGCAGCTCATTCCATACACGTACTGCCCTCTTTGTGAAAACGTTGCCCCTTAGGTCACTTTTATATCTTTCCCCTCTCACCCTAAACCTACGCCCTCTGGTCTGGACTCCCCAACCCAAGGGAAAAGACTTTGTCTATTTATCCTATCTATGCCCCTCATAATTTTGTAAACCTCTATAAAGTCACTCCTCAGCCTCTGATTCTCCAGGGAAAACAGCCCCAGCCTGGTCAGCCTCTCTCTATAGCTCAAATCCTCCAGCCCTGGCAACTTCTTTGTAAATCTTTTCTGAACCCTTTCACGTTTCACAACATCTTTCCAATAAGAAGAAGATCAGAATTGCACACAATATTCCAACAGTGGCCTAACCAATGTCCTGTACAGCCTCAACATGTCCTCACAACTCCTGTACTCAATACTCTGACTAATAAAGGAAAGCATACCAAATGCCTTCTTCACTATCCTATCTACCTGCGACTCCACTTTCAAGGAGCTATGAACCTGCACTCCAAGGTCTCTTTGTTCAGCAACACTCCCTAGGACCTTACCATTAAGTCTATAAGACCTGCTAAGATTTGCTTTCCCAAAATGCAACACCTCGCATTTATCTAAATTAAACTTCATCTGCCACTTCTCAGACCATTGGCCCATCCGGTTAAGATCCGGTTGTAATCTGAGGTAACCTTCTTCGCTGTCCACTACACCTCCAATTTTGGTGTCATCTGCAAACTTACAAACTATACCTTTTATGCTCACATCCAAATCATTTATACAAATGGTGAAATGTAGTGGGCCTAGCACCGATCCTTGTGGCACTCCACTGGTCACAGGCCTCCAGTCTGAAAAACAACCCTCCACCACCACCCTCTATCTTCTACCTTTGAGCTAGTTCTGTATCCAAATGGCTAGTTCTCCCTGTATTCCATGAGATCTAATCTTGCTAACCAGTCTCCAAGGGGGAACCTTGTCAAATGCCTTACTGAAGTCTATATAGATTACATCAATCACTCTGCCCTCATCAATCCTCTTTGTTACTTCTTCAAAAAACTCAGTCAAGTTTGTGAGACCTGATTTCCCACACACAAAGCCATGTTGACTATCCCAAATCAGTTCTTGCCTTTCCAAATACATGTACATCCTGTCCCTCAGGATTCCCTCCAACAATTTGCCCACCACCAACGTCAGGCTCACTGGTCTATAGTTCCCTGGCTTGTCCTTACCACCCTTCTTAAACAGTGGTACCACGTTTGCCAATCTCTAATCTACCGGCACCTCACCGGTGACTATCGATGATACAAATATCTCAGCAAGAGGCCCAGCAATCACTTCTCTAGCTTCCCACAGAGTTCTCGGGTACACCTGATCAGGTCCTGGAGATTTCTCCACCCTTATGCGTTTCAAGACATCCAGCACTTCCTCCTCTGTAATATGGATATTTTTCAAGGTGTCACCATCTATTTCCCTACATTCTATATCTTCCATATCCTTTTCCACAGTAAACACTGATGCAAAATACTCATTTAGTATCTCCCCCATTTTCTGCAGCTCCACACAAAGGCCGCCTTGTTGATCTTTGAGGGGCCCTATTCTCTCCCTAGTTACCCTTTTGTCCTTAATGTGTTTTTAAAAACCCTTTGGATTCTCATTAATTCTATTTGCCAAAGCTATCTCATGTCCCCTTTTTGCCCTCCTGATTTCCCTCTTAAGT
The DNA here is from genome assembly GCF_047496795.1 of Chiloscyllium punctatum. Lineage (NCBI taxonomy): Eukaryota > Metazoa > Chordata > Chondrichthyes > Orectolobiformes > Hemiscylliidae > Chiloscyllium > Chiloscyllium punctatum. The sequence goes on along the minus strand of NC_092764.1, from coordinate 68,365,119 downwards.
ATACTCCTACTGCCTTTATACTCTTCTAAGGATTCACTCAATCTATCCTGTCTATGTCTGACATATGCTTCCTTCTTTTTCTTAACCAAACCCTCAATTTCTTTAATCATCCAACATTCCGTATACCTACCACAGAAATATAATTTCTCTGGATTCTTGTTATTTCATTTCTGAAGGTTTCCCATTTTCCAGCCTTTACTGCGAACATCTGCCCCCAATTAGCTTTTGAAAGTTCTTGCCTAATCCCATCAAAATTAGCCTTTCTCCATTTAAAACTTCAACTTTTAGATCTGGTCTATCCTTTTCCATCACTATTTTAAATCTAATAGAATTACGGTTGCTGGTCCCAAAGTGCTCCACCACTGCAACCTGATAGAAGTATATGATTTAGATGTGAACGTAAGAGGTACAGTTAGTAAGTTTGTAGATGACACCGAAATTGGAGGTGTAGTGGACAGCAAAGAAGGTTACCTCAGATTACGATGGGATCTTGATCAGATGGGCCAATGGTCTGAGGAGTGGCATATGGAGTTCAATTCAGGTAAATGTGAGGTGTTGCATTTTGGAAAAGCAAATCTTAGCAGGACTTATACACTTAATGGTAAGGTCCTAGGGAGTGTTGCTAAACAAAGAGACCTTGGAGTGCAGATTGATAGCTCCTTGAAAGTGGAGTCGCAGGTAGATAGGATAGTGAAGGAGGTGAAAGCTATATGGAGAAATGCATTTTTGCCCAGCGGGTGATAGGTGCTTGGAACATGCTGCCTGGGGAGATTGTAAAACCAGATACAGTAGTAACATTTCAGAGGCATGTAGACGGGTATGCTTTCCTTTATTGGTCAGAGTATTGAGTACTAGAATTGGGAGATCATTTTGAGGCTGTACAGGAGATTGGTTAGGCCATTTTTGGAATATTGCGTGCAATTCTCATCGCCTTCCGACTGGAAGAATGTTGCTAAACTTGAAAGGGTTCAGCAAAGATTTACAAGGATGTTGCCAGGGTTGGAGGATTTGAGCTATTGGGAGAGGTTGAACAGGCTGGAGCTGTTTTCCCTGGAGCACCGGAGGCTAAGGGGTGAGGCTGGAGGTTTATAAAATCATGAGGGACATGCATAGGGTAAATAGACAAGGTCCTTTCCCTGAGGTGGGGATGTCCAGAACTAGAGGGCTTAGGTTTAGGGTGAGAGGGGAAAGATAAACAAGAGTCCTCAGGAGCAAATTTTTCATGCAGAGGGTGGTACGTGTATGGAATGAGCTACCAGAGGAAGTGGTGGAGACTAGCACAATTGCAACATTTAAGAGGCATCTGGACGGATAGTTGAATAGGAAGGGTTGAGGGATATGGGGTGGGTGCTGGCAGGTGGGGCTAGATTGGGTTGGGATATCTGGTCGCATGGGCATGTTGGACTGAAGGGTATGTTTCCGTGCTGTACATCTCTAGGACTCCTGTATGAAAATTATGAAGGGACTGGATTGGGTGGACAGTCAAGAGTGCCTTTTCCAGGCTGGAAATATCAAATACATTGGGTTATACACAGGTTCAAGTTGAGAAGGGGAAAGCTTAATGGAGAAATGCATTTTTGCCCAGAGGGTGATAGGCGCCTGGAATATGCTGCCAGGGGTGGTTGTAAAGCCAGATACATTAGTAACATTTAAGGGGCAATGTAGACAGACAAACATGAGCAGGCAGGGAACAAAGGAATACCAAGCATTCCTTGCAGGCAAATCGGATTAGTTTCGAATAGCATCATCGTCAGCACAGACATGGTGGGTCCTGTACTTAATCAGCATCTTGTCTCTCATGTGGCATGAAGGCCTGATTAATTGTAAATGGCCAGAAAGGTGTTGAGTTTGAATTTGTGAGGTTAAATTATTCTTTTTAACTCCTCCCTGACATCATTCATATAAGGTGGTAAAGTGAAGGAATTCAGTGTTGAGACCAATATTGGCCTACTCCTTCCAACCACCTCCCTCTCTCTGCAGCAATCACTTACAAAAGGTAAAACAGACAAGGAAAACAATGTAAGTTAGCACTTTGTTTACCAGGATACCTTCTGAGCTAAGCAGGGATTGAGCTGGGACATCCCTGGTTCCCAGGTGGATTAGTATAGGACTGCATGTCCAACACAAACTGAAGTTCACCATGTTCCTCACCCCTCACAGGGGCTGAGACTGTAGAAAACAGGCACAACCATGTGATTTAAGTGCAGAAATAGGCCAGTCAGCCCTTTAAGCCAGGTTTGCTATCCAATAAAGTAATGGCTGATTGGTCTCAGAATGCCACATTCTTATTGGTCCGCAATAGCCTTTAACCCCATGCCCAGCAAGAATCAACCAACCGAATCCTTAAACACACGCAAAAATGGTTCAAACTCTTCAATGACCCTGCCTCCATTGCCTTCTGAGGCACAGAGCCCCATAATTACACATTTCATTGTATACCTTTTCACAAGGGGTGGCACAGTTGCTCACTAGTTATCACTGCTGTCTCACAGTAGCTGGGACACGTGTACGATTCCAACCTCGGGTGACTGTCTGCGCGGAGTTTGCACATTCAGCCTTGTCTGGGCGCTCCAGCTCGGTGGATTGGCCAAGCAAAATTGCCCATAGTTTCTAGGGATGTGCAGGCTAGTCTTGGATTAACCATGAGAAATGCAAGGTTCTAGGTATAGTGAAGGGAGGAGTGGATCTGGGTGGAATGGATCTGGGTGGAATGCTCTTTTGAGGGTAGGTATGGACTTGATTGGCTGAATGGCCTGCTTCCACACTGCAGGGATTCTATGGTTCTAAGTGACCCACAATTGTAGTGTATGTCACCACACCTCCCTCAGCCACCACTGTGGTACTGAGACAAATTTGGCCATGGCTGCCACTCAAGAATTTATTTTTGGATTAGTGGTGCTGGAAGAGCACAGCAGTTCAGGCAGCATCCAAGTAGCTTCAAAAATCGACGTTTCCAGCATCTGCAGTCATTGTTTTTAACTCAAGAATTTACGTTGAGTCGGCTGAGTTTGGGTACGGTACTCCAGCCTAGGTGCTGACAGCTGGAATTGGTGGCTGGGAGGGGAAGAGAGGGTACATACTTGAATCTGTGGTGTTCTAGTTCCTGGTTTCTATACAATGACTCCAGTCAGAGAGCATGATGTGAGACCATCCACAGCTGAATAGCTGACAGGCATCCACCAAATGCAGGCACACGTGACAAATGAGCTCTTGTGCTGAAAAATTAAAACAAGCAAAAACACTGCAGGGGGAAAGGGTAATGACAGCCCAGGTTTATACAATCAAACATCCGGCTTACCTGCTGGGTCAGGCACCAGGGAGAAAGCTGCTTTACACGGGAATGAGTTCTGTGGGGATAAAGACTCCCAGCAAACTGCACACTCTCCTGGGTGTGTTTCCTGATTATATCAGTGATTAAAAAGCCAGGGAGGAGCCTGAGCGGGAGGGGGAAGCTGAGAGAAAAAGCTGCGAGAGCGTGACTCAGCACAAACACCCTGGGAGGTTGAGGTGACTTGGCAGATTGAGAGGAAGGATCCAGATCTGAGTGGGACAAGAGGTTCAGGCACATACTCCACTGCATGACCCTTCACACGCTGACCTCATACTGACAGTGAGAGCCTGCTCGCAGACTCAGCCAGAAACAATTTAATGCGAGAAACTCACAATGTGTCTCTCACTCTCAACTTCTATGCTTCAGGTTTAGTGTGTTTATCTGTTCCCATGCAACGCCTGCTTTGTAGCTTCTTCAACTCTGTGAATCTTTGTTTTCTCAGTCCACTTTCTGGTTTTGTATGTTTCTCTGTACCTATATGTGATTCCCTCTCTTTGTTTCTGTGTGTTTTTCTCTGTGATTGTGTGTCTGGCTTTTTTCCCCTGTCTGTGTCTCTACTTCTGTGGTTCTTTCCTTCTGTGTCTATGTGTAGTTCTCTCAATCATAATTACTCTGCTTTTATTCTACATTTCAATCTCACTCATCTGCGCCTGAGAAAGAAATTTCAGCTTCATCTCACTGGAATTCTCTGTTTCCTTGTATTATCCCTCAGAGATTTATTTGTGGTTTTTCTTGGATTCTTTGAGAGGCTGATACTTCCCTTGGCATTCAGTCAGATCCACTCTGTTCTCATTCTCTGGACCCATCTGAACATAGAATGATTTCATGAATAATCTTAAACGAAGGTTGCCCTAAAAGGCAGGATCACGTACCATTGTAATCCCCAGAATCTGTGCCTCTGAGTTGGGGGGAGGGCGGGGGGGTAGAAACAGTATTTACAAATTCCTATTCCTGGTCACTGTATATGTTGCCGAATAGTTGAACAGGTCTCAACATGATACCAATGTTTCAGTGATTGAGATCCCTCAAACACTTAATGAATATAAGAAAATTCAGGTTGGCTTAGAAGTTGGAAAAGCATAGTTGGTCAGGCAGCATCCAAGGAGCAGGAGACTTGAGGATTTAAGCATAAGCTCTTCATCAGGAATAGGGGGACCCCAAGGGGGCTAAGAGGTAAATGAGAGGGGGTTGGGGCTGGGGGAAAGGTAGCTACGAATGTGATTGGTTGACAAAGGTGGGGGTGATGGTGATAAGATGGCTGAAGAGCTTCAGGGCAGAGGAGATTGGGGGGGGGGGGGGAAGAAGAAGTATAGTGAGAGAGACTCACTGAGATCCTTGGAATAGGCTTTGCAGTAAGGTTATAATCAGCTAAGAGAAAGTGAGGACTGCAGATGCTGGAGACCAGAGTCCCACCTCCGTCCCATTTATCTCTCAGCCCCCTTGCCCACCCACACCCCCATGCACTCCTGATGAAGAGCTTGAAATTTTGACTCTCCTGCTGCCTGACGGCTGTACCTTCCCAGCACCACACTTTATGACTCTGATCTCCAGCATCTGCAGTCCTTACTTTCTCCAACGGCTTAGAAGACCCAGGATTCCAAGATTCTGGAGTAGAGTGGTGCTGGAAAAGCACAGCAGTTCAGGCAGCATCCAAGGAGCAGTAAAATCAATGTTTCGGGCAAAAGCCCTTCATCAGGATTCCAAGAACATGGCATCCTGCAAAGTTCTGGATGTGACGGGAAGACAGAGACAAGTCGATGTGCCCCCTCCAATGGAAATGAATATACAGCAAACCATTTATACTACATTTAGCAGGGGGTGGGATATGGATGTTGACCCTTAAAGGAACCTGGAGACAGTGATATGGCCATTGTGGCATCTTTATGGGCAAGATGGCTTCTTCAGCTCCTCTGGATGTGGCAGGGTGGGGGGGAAGCTGAAGCATCCCCTCCACTATAGAGGGCAGTGAGTTGATGTCTCAGGAGGACAAGGGTAGGGCCGGTAGAGTGCCCCCCTATAGGAGAGAGTAGAGGTGCATGTGGAAGGCTGAGTACAGTATTTGATTACACCTGCCTGTGATTTATCTCTGAACCAGAAGCTACTGGGTTCAAACCCCACTCCAGTCATCCTGCAATGTGAAAACCAAAACACGGATTTGAGTTCCTGAATCAGGAGAGGGGGCGGAGTGTTGCCCTCTGAGGGAGGACCGCCTTATCAATTTAATATCCTTTCCACTTAAAAAAAAACTGATCCGTGAACACCCCACAGTCGATTGGACTGTGCCAATCCTTACAGCGTTTCCCAGTCCAGTCAGGAAAGAGTTGAAAGCAGGACCAGAAGAAAAAAAAATCGACATCCAGGCCTTAAAAAAACCTCTCACTCACCTCACAGTCCTGTTTAAACAGGAAGTGTTCGCTTCCTGCTTCTGAGAGAACATGGTTCTTTCTAAAACTCATGTTTCATGGCGGAAGGTTTTTGAACCGAAATCCCTGAGCTTTCTCAAAATCATTTTCCAGGAGCTGACTGCGTTGTGTACGATTTTACAACATTGTGTTGGATTGATTAGACGCCGTTCTCCAGTTAAGCTGCATTTCAACTCCCTGTGATAGTCACAAACATCCCCACTTCCGAACAGCAACTAGGAAGGTTAAACCTTTCCCTTCGGGCTGCGAGATTATTCTTAGAAAGAGCAGCGGCTCATCTACACGGAGGGCAAGAGTGGGCGTGATAACGGAGGGGTTTCTGGAAACTCGGCTTGGATGTGTCTCAGAATTAAATTCAGTTTGAGAAATGCAGAGAGCTGGCCTCTGACGGTGCTGTTATAGAAACCCGGCTACTGTCCCTGTAACATC